>NC_067238.1:13685000-14325000 GCF_019924925.1 Ctenopharyngodon idella | reverse complement strand
TTCCGCTGCTGTCAGACTCTTGCTCAACGTTTGCCAGACTTGGATAAGAGTGGACGGAGGGACTTGGGGCCGGAGAAGGGATTCACGAGCTGATTTTTTGGAGACACATTCGCCAGTGGATTGTGATCATTCTGTAAGGTAAATAAGTCTGCTGATGCATGCTCGCTCATTGAAATGATGACTTTGCCCTGGCGACCGTGGAAGCCACCCTTCTCCCGTTATATGAACCTTAAAATGTGCTTCACAGGACGCCGTTTGCACATGAAGCATCTTTAGAGTTTGGTGTTGTCATATAGGTTAGCGATCTTGATGTTTAAGTGTGTATTGCTTTATTTATTTATGTATTCATTTTGTGCTCGTGTTCTATAACGGAGCACTTCTATATCAAACATGACATAGGGAAGCTCCTTTAAAGCCCACTGGAGTTCGTCACACTCGATAGATGCGAAACATCAGGCGATGTTGCATAATTTCATCCCCCAAATTATTGCGCTCTACTGCAATATATTATTATATTATATTGATATTATAATGTTACCGGGTTTTGCATGTTCCACCTCTAATCTAAACTTTGAGCTCACGCTAGTTTAGTGCAGATACATTGATAAGTGTCGAGCTTAATGCAAGATCATTCCGTCGTTTATATGATTGTTAAATAAGCAAATCGTAAGTTTGTCTAATATGATCCTTGTCTCGTGAAACCGGTTTCACGCGCATGACCCAAGTCAACTCCGTTTGATGCCCGTAGACCGCAGAAATATTGCATAAAATCGTTATCGCGTTTGAACTGTGTGTGAGAGCTCTTCGGGGTATAACATATAACATAAAATCTTGCTCAACTAAAAACCTCGAAAATTAAAAACCTTACGAATTTACGCTAACTGAATTGTTAGCATGTATGCGACGGTAGACGTTTGTTCATCTGTTCATCTTTTCCTGTCAGATGTTGTATAGACGTTTAGAAAATGTCTTTAAGATGTTTATGATTTAGAATGTATGTAAAACTTATTTTTTAAAAAGATGTTTATCGGATGTTTTCCAGATTAATCTCTCTTTAAATGACATCTTGGAGAGTATGTGTGCTACGTTGATTTCTGTGGCAACGTGAAGACGAAAATGCGCGGTAAACGCTTCGCGATTGGACATCTTTAGAAATCTTTTGAAAATCATTTTTGAAACGCCAATGGAAATTTTGATGAAGAAAAAAAATCATATATCAGAGCAATAATTTTCAAATCTGTGTAAGGTACAAGATACAAATACACTGTGTAAAATAACTACAGTACTAATATTTTTTGTGACTGCGATTATCAACAATTTTGAGCTACTACACCTAACAATGATTCACAAACGCAGATGTGGTGATCGTGATCGACTGTGTTCTGTTTTTGTTGGAGTAATTTAAATTTGATCCAAAGTGAAACTGAAATCAGCCCTCAAACATTAAACCGCTTCTAAACGTAAGACTTGTTCACACTGGCAGCGAATACATAAGTTGCTGTTCTGTTGGTTTTTATGTTTCTTCTCTTCTGTGTTGTCCAGCTGTATCTCGTAGTGGATCACTGTCTGCACTCCTAAAGGCGCCGATATACTTCATGCGAAATTGAAGAATGAACTGGTGTGACGTCGTTTCGAACAAAATCAGGCCAAAACAAAGTTTTTATTGGAGTTTGTTTCAGGAATTTGAATCAGCTTGCCAAAGCGAACTTTCCCAAATAATTTGCTCCAGTTAACTAACATTGGTCTGTGGCGATTACATAATAGGTAGTTGTGCTCTGAGGCTCCGCCTTCTTTGACATGGAAATCTCTGGTTTATTTCTTCTGTTCAGTCTGTCGAGGTCAGATGCAAGTATAGAAACTGGAGAGCTGCTTTATAGTATAAACTGATGTTGTAATTTTAATTGAAAGCAAGACTAACACTGTTTTTCATGTTAAATGCTGCTTGCTTTAAAGCAGTATATTGTACAAAGTGGTATATAAATGAGACGTGACTTGACTGCAAAGTTCTGAATTGTAGCGCTTTTGCAGACATCCACATCGCTATGATGCTGTCATTTTTGTTGTGTTTATTTTGTTATTGAGAGGAAAGTGTGCAGCGCATATTTACATATTCATCTAAGTGGCACTCTCAGCAGAGGTGGTGATGTCAGGATGTTCCCTTACCCTGGAAGCACACATACATATCTCACAGACATCTACTTGATGTGTGTTTACATCTAGAAGATGTATTTTTAGAGTGTTTGTTCATCTGCAATACGACTATAGGACGTTTCCTGTCAGATGTCAAATAGATGTTTAGAAGATGTCTTTAAGATATTTATGATTTAGAATGTTTGTAAAACTGACATCTTTAAGACATCGATCAGATGTTTGTACACATCTTTAACAGACATCTTGCAGATGTACGTGTGCTATCTGGGAACAGTATACAGCTGAAAAGGTATTTCAAACAGCTTTTTACCCCTAAGCGAAAAATGAAAAAGAACTTTGTCCTGAGTATATCATGGCCTTAATGGTAGCTGGGTAGCCTTGCTGCCCATTTGCATGACAAACTCTTTTTAAAAGTGAATGGCTACGTCCAAATTCACATACTCTCCGAGTAGGTAGTTCTAATAAGTAAGTAATTACTTCGCAACCATTATGACTGTATGGTCTATATAGTATGAATGTAATCCAGATGTTTAATGTTCGCTATGTCAGAATTTATTGAGCAAATGTGTTTCCATCTTCCATTCTCGCATTAACTCTTTTTCGCACAAGTTAAAAACCACCTCAAACGAGCGTGAATTTTTTTTTTTTTTCGAAATTGGCCGTTTCCATCACTCGTTTCTGATGCGATCATACTTCAAAATGTGCATAAAAACAGGGTGATGGAAAAAATAGGGGCTTTCGCACTGGAGGAACCTTTTCATAGTTCCTAAAACTATTGGCGGAAGTACCCGGATTTTGCCGTGTTTGCACCACAGGAACTAGGAACGATTTTAGTTCTAGGAACTCCTTTTGGGGGAACTAAATTAGCTCCTATTTCAGAGTAGGGTCTAATGCTGCTTTCATGTGCTATGGGAAATTTGATAATTCCCACTTCTGAAGTCGTGATTACAAGCTCATCGCATTCAACTTTCGAAATGGGAGGGCGTTCATGAGCAGTTTTTACATAGGAAACTCGTATTTACAATAATTCTGAGAGCACGTGAAGGCAACATAAACCAGCACTATAGGAACTACCAGTGCCATTTTTAAAAAGCCATGTACACATACAGTTTATAGCCTATATATTTACTCCAAAAACTAACTCTACGAACACTGAAAACATTGATAGATGGACCTCTGGAGTTAAGGAGAAAATCCAACCCTCACTTCAGGCGGTGCGAATGCAACCAGGAAAACGGCCCTAGGGGAACTATTAGTTTTATGAACATTGTGAATACATACTAGTCTTTCACATACTATTTTTTGCCTACTAAATAGTAGAGTACAATGCATATTCGGATGCAGCCAATGACTTCTGGACACTGTGGCACTTTGTTTCCCTAGTAACTGTAATGAACATCACTACTGTTAAGATGTTGTTCCTTGTCAGATTGCACAAGTTCAGGTCGCTTTGTTGCTGCAAGTCATTGATGGTGTGAGTGGGGGTTTAGAGGTCTGGTTTGTATCAAGACAAACCTTTCAGTGCATGCTTTAGTAGTGTGCAGTTATTTATTATCAGCAACGTTTCAACATGAACTCGTTTACAGCGCAAACTCAAGTTCACGTAATTGATGGGTGGGTTTTGTGGCATTCTGACTGACACACAGCTTAATGGTATCTACTCGCAGCAAGTGCACAGACATCCCAGATGCCAGTGTTGCTTTCCAAGCTTGGATTTCTTATTTGTTAAGGGGGGAACATTTGCCATGGATGCCACTGGAAATTCAGACGGGTCGATTGATACTTCTGGCCAAACTTGGGTTTAGAGCCAACTTTCTAGATGTCTTCTTCACGTAAAATGATATCAGCCTAATGTGTAAAAAAAAAACATTTGTTGTTCTAGGTTTCCAACAGCGCAAATGCAGAAAAATAAGAACCAATCAACAATTACAAATTTGGTTAATATCCAAAACAACCAGTCAAGATGCTAATTATTTTTAAACATTGATGCAGTGGGCTGTATTTCTGATTATATGATGATTCACAATTATAGGGGTGAATGCAAATTACAAAAATTCAATCAGCGCTGTTTTATTGAGTAGTTATGTTTTGATGAACCTATCTGACGAATGAATTTACGAATATGCACACAAGCAGGTTCATGCAGCATTAACTAGAAAGCAACAGGACACTCTATAATGTCAATGATTCCAGTGCTATGAGCCATATAGGCGACCCAACATTGATTTCTCGCAGCAGTTGTTTACGAGACCGACTTTATTCCTCTTCCCATTGCTGGCAGACTGAAGGATTTTTTCATATTTAGATTGATGAAAATTTTCTTAATAAAAAATAAATGATTTATTTACAGTATTTTACCACTGCATTATCATTATACATGCAAATGTCTCTAATCGCACGGGAAAACTAACGTAGACTGCATATGCAATTAGTCGGTTTATCATAGATATTTAAACCACAACAAATCCATTCTCAAAATCGTGTTAAACTAATCCTTATTAATGATGAAAGGGTTATGTTGAGCTCTAATGAATGAATGCACAGAGAGCTACAGACAGTGAGCTATATTATCATGTTGTTTGCCCTCTGAATTCACCTTTATACTCTCAGTCATAGCTCACATCTGGTGTGATGGAAATATAGCTATGCCCCTTCAGCCCTTCACTGAGACACCTGCTGCTCTTTACAGCCAGAGCTTGACAGAGACTTCTGCCGTGGCATCCCTTTGGCACCGTGGCAGTGGAAACTTGCCCTGCTGCTCTGGTTCTGTCTGCATTTATTTTCTTTCCAAGACTCAGATGGCAGAAAATAGCAATTAGAATAATTCTCTGACAGAAAATAAACCTCTGAACTGTTCTTTTTTTTTTCTGTTAGAGAATGCACTGTTTTCTATTCGAAAAGAAACCTAGCCTTTGTTTCACTATTCTGCTGTTCTTGAGAGCAAGAAATGGTTATGAACATTGCAACTTTGCAGTTGTGAATTTGGCTGTGAAATTAGGGCATTTATTATGAAAGTAGGGAAATCAGTAGGACAGTGGACAATGGTGAACATCCTTCTGTAGTTTCCAGAATCATTTTGTTTACACATTTAATTAACTGTCACCCCCTTTTTGAGGAAAGATGTGAAAATGCACTATCCAAACTTAAATGGTTGTAATTCATGAAGGCTTTGGAATACAGACCTAAGGTTGGTCTCTTTTTAAAGAAGACACTCAGCAGATTATTGCTGAAGTGAAAGTGTAAAAAAGTTATATAAGTTGAAGTTTACTGCAAAGCATATGTACTGTACTAAACATTTATTTTATAATAATTTTTCAAAAAATATATAAAATTGTTATAAAATATGTCTAACCAAGTTGTGTTCCAAATTTGAAGTTGATGGGCCCTATTTTAACGATCTAAGTGCATGGTCTAAAGCACAAGTGCTCTTAGGGCATGTCCGAATCCACTTTTGCTAGTTTAAGGACGGGAAAAATGGTCTCATCTCCCAGTCCAATTAAAAAGCCAGTTGCGCTCGCACCATGCCGGATTCGCTATTTACATGGCGGAATTTGCAAGTGGAAAAACTGAATGCTTCTCTAGTGAGGAAACAGATCTGCTTGTGCGCAAGGTTAAAGCGCGAGTGCAGATCATCTACGTGACAAGCCTGTTTCCACCAAAGCATTTTTATCTTTATGTACACAATAATAATCTTTTACATTGTAATCCTTTTATTTTTAATATTTGGCATGTTTGTGTGCTGCTGCACATCCCTGTTTGTGTAATAAGCAGAGTGTACGCGCGCATATAGGTGCATATTACTAATGCACTCTTTAAATAACAAAACAAATATTGCGCCATTGACTTTAGACCAAGTTTCAGTTGGTCAATGGCGCAGTCTATTTCAGTTACCTCAAAATAGCAACACGCCAACAATGCGCCTGAACACACCTCGTTTTCAGACCAGACCACAAATGGGCGCAAATGCATTTGCTACTATTTAAGCAACGTGGCGCAGGACATGAAAATGATACCTGCGTCGGGCTGAAACTAGTAAAAAACACTTGCGCCGCATTGCGCTGGGTATATGGTAGGGCCCGATGTCACAAAAATTTAAGTTACTATGAGATTTGTTTAGGTGTAATACCAAAAATAGCCACCGGGTGACACCCACATTTAATTTTTTTTGGGATGTATTCTCCTGTAACAAATTAATAAATTTCTGTCACAATATCACTTCTATCACAAAACAGTCACCAAATATGGAACCTTGAGTATCAGACCTTTCTGACGATATGTGTTTTGTCAAGTTTTGATTATAAAATATACTTAAAATAAATTTTGTAATATGAAACATGACAATGCCCACTAGGGGGAGGAACCCGCTGAAAGGATTTCCATGGTTCTACGCAATATCCAATTTCAAAACGGTTTTCAGAAGATGAATTTTGAGTGTTTAAACTTTCTAATAATACCTGATAGGGAAATATGTGATAGGGAAAAAAGGCAAGCGCCAAGCATCGGTGACAGTTAAGGGGTTAAATTTATGCTTTCATTGAGAGTGTCATTGAGAGTTGTAGTTTATTCTCTTTGAGCTGATAGGAGAGGAAGGAAGGAGAAGGTTGGCACGCTGCATTAGACATAATGTCAGTGCTCAGAGATTGCTGCCCCTTTATTTAGTACCCACAGTCCTTTGCTCTTCTTATTCCATTGACCTCTCGTATTTATTGCATGAGTGCATGTGTGTATTAGCAGTGATAATCAATGCACATGCATAGCTAATTCTGTGTGTTGTGTTCATCACTCAGCCTGACCAGCTTACATCATTTCCTGATATCTTTTAACCTTCTTTCCCATTATTGCTTCTCTGTGCCCTGCTATCACTAAGAAAGTGGAAATATTTTCAGTATTTAGCATAACACACTGAATGTATATTTGTTGTATGTGAATGCTGTTATTTAATTTGTGTTTTGTTTGTATTATGGACAATGTGTATTACTGTCCGTGATCATCCTGCACTGACATATTGATGAATTTCTGCTCTAGTTTCTGGTAGACATCCAGCACTAACAGAGCACCAGTCTGGCCCACAGCATCCACTGATTTCTGACATGTCTGTTCTATACTACTACTAATATATATATATATATATATATATATATATGTACATACTGTATATATGTGTGTGTATATATATATATATATATATATATAATATATTCTCACATTTTTGTGACATTCAGCTTTGTGAGGAAAAATGTCTAATGCTGACAGAAAACATGACAATTTGAGTGAAAAAGAGACCGTTTCATTCTTACCTTTACAGTCCGAAATGTCCATTCAATATAAACTCGATAGTACAGTCGCAATACGAGGATGCACAATGCTAGAGCTATGTAAGCAGGTCGTGTGCTGTGTTTATCCAATCAATGACACTGACACCGCAATTATGCAAATAAGTACGTTAACCCAGGGTTTAGGAATGTACAATGTGAAACGTCAGCTTATGAATACCAAGGATTAATTGTTAACCCCGGGTAGATTACAAGCAGTGTGAGACGTGAATCAAGATAACCCCAGGACTCCATTTACCCAGGGTTTAGAATGACCCAGGGTTAACTATTTCAAGTGTGAAAAGCCCTTATGTGTAGTTAATTCTCCTGAGAAGTGTAAACTCTGTGACAATGTGGTGTTATCGAAATGTTACTCTATTTGTTTGAGCATCTTGACTAGCTTGACGCAGTTAACCAATGGTGTGAGTTTGGGGCGGAACTATTTGTTTGTCCAACCAATGGAAATGGAAATGTGATGCTAGTGGTGCAGAAAGTACTCATTTCTGTTTTAATATACTGTATACTGCACGGTTTGCAGTACACTAATATTCCATCCCTAATTCATTTGTTTCTTCATTACTGTTCAGTTTTTGATGTCTTTTTTTCCTCTGTTCCAAGTGCATTCCTTGTGCTCTTGCTTTGAAAACTGTATTTTATCAGTTTAATGTCTTCCTGTTTTTTTTTTTTGCTCAGAATGCATTATTTGTGAAAACAGAGCATCTGTTGTTTAGAATATGTTTGTGAGAGGATTTGAGTGAGGCGGACAGATCTAGAGAGCACAGAGGATAAAGGATAAAGTATTTGTGGCAGAAACAGAGAGAGGAGCAAAGACAGGGACCGTATGGCTGATGATTGTCCGACCGTATGTATGAGCTGCGTTTTCTAAGTGCCACACAAACCAAGCTATTTATATTAACGCTGGTGGTCTAACTAGACGCACCATTTACATAATGTAAAAATCTGTTCAGCTTTGGCTCATGTCCTCCTTGATGGCTGACCCAGTTTTATGTTTGATGGCGTGGCAAAACTTGTCATTAGGTGCCATGTGAATGAATTACATTCTGACCAAGTTATATTTTCTTGTAGTTTTCCATGTGAGAGACCCCAGCTGATTTCATGTGTGCATGTGTGTGATTCGAGGAAGGATGGTGCTATTACATGGCTTACACACGTACAGACTGACACACACACACTTAAGCAAGCGTACATGCACATTTCCTGTTATCTCGGGCAATAATTCGGCCCCATTTCTTTTACCATCTTGATCGTCGGGAAAGGAAAGGCAGCTCCAGAGAAGCAATGGATGGGGAAAAAATGGAGAAAGATAACCACAGGATGGAAAAAGGAGTAAGAAGGTGACAATTATTGAGAATGTCAGAAAGGCAGAGAGAAAGAACAAGAGAGAGGTAGATAGCACCGCATATGAGAGAACAGAAGTACTGAATAAATCACTCAGGAACAGGAATGAGAGATTCACGGCAGCTGCATTTTGGCAGGAAATGTATGTGGACTTGTGTACTTATGTGTGACTGACAGTTACAATTGCAATCCAACAACAAACATATTCACTGTAGCCTACCTGGACTATCATGAAAACCTGTTTCCACGTCAGAGTAAAAAATAAAATGCTTTTTTTTTTTTTTTTTTTAATTGAGACTTTTACTTGTAATTTCAAATATTTCTATAGATTGTTTACTAGATACATTGAGGTCTTAAGAAGTGAAATGATTGGTCTTATTATAATATTGCCACCCCTTAATCTGCACGTTTCCACCCACGGCGCTGTCATTTTGTTTTTTCGCAAGCGAAAACGGTGTACCAGTTCTAACGCCATGGCAAAAGTTCGAGCAAAGCATGCTAACTGTTCTGTCGTTGGCTGCACAGACGAGCACAGAACACTATTTAGAGTCTTGTTAGCTTGAATAGCCTGCAAGTTGACCCTGACAAGTTCGATTGCTAAAAAAGGAGCGTTTCTGTCCGAGCGATATTTTGGAAAAAATATTAGACCATTCACAACATTTGATAGCAATCATAAACGTTAGCCGGGTGTGTATTGCTCTGTTTGTCAAACAGGTACGCTATATAGTGGGCGTCCATACAGGTTTTGCACAGAAGATTAACATGACGGCATATGCAAGTCGATGAGTTAAATCAACTACATAAATTTATCCACTAACCATTCAGGAACGTCCAGTTTCATTCTAAAAGTTGTAACTTCTTCCTGAGTCTCTCCATCAGTGTCCGACTCCGGTTTGAACAATGTAAGGCTGAACACCGTTACTGACAATCCTCATTTTGGCTGCGTGAGATTCTCCAGCTTTGTTGTTGTTGAGCAGCTGAAGCGAGAGCTGTTAAAGCTCCGCCCTCTTTTGGAAAGCAGCTAGGAGCAGCAGCTAATTTGCATTTAAAGGGACACACACAAATTACCCAAATACAAATGCTCACACCCAAATAGGGGCAAATTTGTCAAGCTATAATAAATGATCTGTGGGGTATTTTGAGCTGAAACTTCACAGACACATTCTGGGGACACCAGAGACTTATATTACATCTTGTAAATGGGACATTATAGGTCCCCTTTAATATCTCAGTTGCAACTTTATTTCTTAAAATTAATTAGGGAAAAATGATAATAGCAATCACAAAATATAATCGCAATCTCAAATTACATTATCTCAACAAAATACTTTATTTCTCACAATTTGACTTAATATCTCACAGTTGCAACTTTATTTCTTGTAATTAATTAGGTAAATATGATAATAATTGCAATTTTTGTGAAAAATACAACTATTTCTTGAAATTGCAATTCATTTTTGTTTTATATTTCACAGTTGTAACATTATTTCTCACAATTTTAATTAATATGTCAGGTGTAACTTTATTTCTCATAATTAATTAGGGAAAAATAATATTAATCACAAAATAATTATTGCAATCCTAAACTGAAATTGCATTTTGCATTTATTATTTTTTTATTATCTCACAACTGATACTTTATTTCTCACAATTTGACTTAATATCTTACAGTTGCAACTTTAGGCCCCTATTTATTATTTTAATTAAAAACAATAATTACATATTTTGTGACAAATTGCAACTATTTCTTAAAATTGCAATTATTTTTTTTTATTTTATATTTCACAATTTCACCTTATAATTCCAGCAGGAATCTGAGATCCTCCTAACGGATCTTGTTAGCTGTCCCTTGCTCTAGACTAAAGACTGAAGGTGATTGTGCTTTTGAGGTAGTTGCTCCTAAATTGTGCAATGCTCTCCCTTTGGATCTAGCAGCTAAAAACTCATTAAAAAACTAAAACTTGCTTTTGTCTAAATGTTCCTACATGTATTTTTTTTTTTTCTCTTTTGATTGTTTTTATTGTCTGTTATTCGTATTTTTTTATTTCTCTTTTATATTTTGGATGTAAAGCACCTTGTGACGCTTGCTCTAGAAAGGTGTTATAGAAATAAAAATTGTGGCTATTTCTTAAAATTTGACTTTATCCCCCAGTTTCACAGACAAGGCTTAAGCTAGTCCTAGACTAAAATGCATGTTTGAGCTGTTTTAACTGAAAGCAACTTGTACTGACATATCTTAAAATATGTCAGTGCCATTGTTTTGTCTCAAAATTCACACCAGTAATGTTTTTTTCTTGAACGTTTATAAAAGCTACTTAAATATACTAATTAAAATAAGGTCTAATCCTGGCTTAGGCTAAGCCCTGTCTGTGAAACCGGGCCAAAATCTCAAAAATGCTACTTTATTTCTCATAATCAAATAAAATCTTTGCTTTCTGAATGAATGTTTCTGATCTTCTTTTGGATGATTCAAAAATGCTGTGTTTTTATAATATTTAATCTAATAATGACTTTTCACTGAGGAATATTCTATTTCACTCTGAAATACGTAAAATGAAATGCATTTTTATTGAATTAGAGCCCAAAGTAAATCCTAGATCATTGTACAAACTATTATTCAATGAGCAAAATGGACTATAATTAAACAAATTCCAATGAATTTGAACCAGTGCAGTGAGACTTATCCTTTGAGGTTTTGACATATTAAAGTCTTCTCTATTATGCCTTGAGCAATGTATTAAAAAAAAAACAGATTGTGGAAGAGTGTTCGGTGATGATTAGCTTTAACCAGAGGGCGTCTGTTTTCTATATTCTCTTAATGGCCAATGCACTGGCATATAGAATAATTCCATAAATGTTTGAGAATCACTGAACGTGCACTCACTGTGTTTTTGCATGTACATTAGCATGTTTCCAGGAGAGTGATCTGCATAAAACTGTGATAGTAGTTGCTGTGTTCAGAATCTTCACGCCTTTGAAGGAGATACTGAAAGAGCTGTCTGTCCAAATTATCATCTCTGTCCGTTCCTGTCACTGTCTCATCTTCTTATCAAACCTAAACGTGCATATATGCATTTCTTCCATAATACATCCTAATGTATTATCTTGTGGAAACTAGGGATGGTTGATTATGACGAATATCCGTCTTTTACACTTCTGAATGGTTATGCATTCTGTGCAGATGGCATGTCAAGTTAGAAACAGTTCCACTTTTGACTAGTCCATTTTGAAAATGTGTAGTTTTGCACATCCCTAGTGAAAACTCTCTTCCTCTCTCATGTTTCTTGTAGCGTCTCTCCATTCCAAAACTCACTCCGCCGTCATTGCACTCCTCCTTCCTCTACTTTTCTGTCTCAGTGCATCAAAGTGCCAATTTGAAGTGCCTTTTTCGGTATGGCAGCCGCTGCCTCAGTGTCTCTGAAGCTGGCAAGACCAACGCAGTCAGACAACATGGCTGGCACCGTATGCCAACAGACGAGAACAGCATGCTCTGCAGAAGGACAGATAATGAATGCTATTGTCCGTACTAACTTTCATTTAAGCAAATAAAATGCATTATCCATCCAGTAATTAAAACGATGCCAAAAAATAGGAAGTTAATTGCCCTCATCATTGGGAACGCATAATGATAATACCAGTGACCTCTGTTATGTCAATAACTGCATCAATAACTCTTTTATGTCAATAGTCTGCATCAAAACTTTAAAGACATGGTTAAGGACATTCAATACAAGTTAAAGGGTTAGTTCACCCAAAAATGAAAATTCTGTCATTAATTACTCACCCTCATGTTGTTCCAAACCCGTAAGACTTTTGTTCATCTTCTGAACACAAATGGAGATCGGAGAGCTTTCTGTCCTTCCATTGACAGCCTATGCAACTGCCACTTTCAAGCTTTCGCGTCAACACAACACACGTGCATCGTGGTGCTCTCGTAAATGTGTGTTGGAAATTAATATTTTGTAAATAAAGTGGTAAATTGTTTTTTGAGCAAACATATCACTTGCGTCGCTTCATAAAATTGAGGTTAAACCACTGGAGTCATGTGGATTACTTTTATGATGTCTTTATTATCTCTCTGGGGCTTGAGAGTAGTAGTTGCATACGCTGGGCTGCACGATTTATCGCGATTAAATCGCACGCAATTTGGCAAAGGCTGTGATTATTTAATGCGCAGCTTGTCAGAGCTGTACGGCTCTGTGATCAGTAGTAAATGCTTCTCCATCTGAACACCAGAGGGCGCTGTTGTGCAGAAACTCAAAATATGCCCTGCAGCAGAAGAAGATAACACACCTCATATCGCTGTAGTTGAATAAACAGAAGATTTAAACACTTTGATTGATTAAACACGGCTAATAAACACACGACTGCCTTATTCTGTGAAAGAAGCCACATTATCTCACAGAAGGATGCTCAGCTGTCGTTATGAAGTGAGTTTGGAGTAAAACATGTTATTAAATGTTGTCTTTTGTTGGACAAGATGTTAATAAATGCTTCTCATGTCTGGAAAGATGTTTGACGCGTGTTGCTTTTTCAAATGTACATTATAAGCGACTCAAAATCACAGTGCTTTCAGATGGATTAGCATTTGGAGCCATACTTCACTGACAAGCTGCGCATAAAAAAATAATAACAACCGCAGCCTTCGCGATTTCATAATAGCACTAAGAATCGCATTTAAGCGATAATCGCGTTTAAGTTCAATGTTATTTTTTGTATCGTGCGATAAATTGTGCAGCCCTAGAAGTGATGTCAATGTTCAGAAAATGAACAAAAGTCTTACGGGTTTGGAACGCTGCATTTGTTGAATGATGTTGATTACCACAGAAAGTGATTTAGTCTCATGCTTCAGGTATGTGCACTAATTTCCATCAATCTGAATGAATCCAATCCGATTTTAGATTCTGAAAGTTCTGTTTACCCTAAACTTTGCAATCTGATTCACATACACTTGCAAGAAAAAGTATGTGAACCACATGCAGAATCTGTGAAAATGTTAATAATTTTAATCAAATAAGGGAGATAATACAAAATGCATGTTATTTTTTATTTAGTACTGTCCTGAATAAGATATTTTACATAAAAGATGTTTACATATAATCCACAAGACAAAAAAAATAGCTGAATTTGAATTTGAATAGCTGAATTATGAATAACCCTATTCATAAGTATGTGAACCATTGATTCTGTGTGGTTACCTGGATGATACGACTGTTTTTTTGGTTGTTCATGAGTCCCTTGTTTGCTCTGAGCAGTTAAACTGAGCTCTGTTCTTCAGAAAAAATCTCCAGGTCCTGCAGATTCTTCAGTTTTCCAGCATTTTTTGCATATTTGAACCCTTTACCGCAGTGTTTTCACCCCCCGACTCTTAATGCATTGTGTTTCCTTCTGAAGCATCAGTGAATGTTTTTTAATAGTTGTGTTTGAGTCCCTCAGTTGTCCTCAGTGTGAAAAGACAGATCTCAAAATCATTCAGTCACTGTTGTAAAGAGTTCAAATATGCAAAAGATGGTGGAAAACTGAAGAATTTTTGGGACCTGGAGATTTTTTCTGAAGAACGGAGCTCAGTTTAACTGCTCAGAACAAAAAATGATTTTTCATAGTTGTAAAAAAGATTATTGGAGTACGTTTTACAAGAAAATACTATTTCAGTCATTCTGCTTCAAAACCTCAAGGTTAATTCGATTTGTTACTTGCTGTTTCTTTGTAATTATTTGTAAAAAGTACACGCAATTCCTGCATGAAAATTGTTTCAAAGTAAATCCAACACAAGTCTTTCCTTGTTCTTTTGAACTGAAGAAATTGTCACCCGCTCAGAGGTGTGATAGTGGTGTCTGATTCATAAATGAGCTGATTCTTTTCAATGAACCATGAACTTGCTAAAGTGGTTCAAAAATGATTCATTTGTGAATTGAACCGTCTGATTACATCTGTTCTCGATCAACAACTCACTGATTCAAATGATCCGGTCAGAGCTAGTCTCCATTTAACAATTGACTCAAAATGAGCCAAGGACAGGAGATCCTCGGAGCTCGAGGGCGCGCGTGACTGATGGCGAAAAAATGACTAATGCCGAATTTCAGGATTTATTGTTGTAAATGAAAATCATAGTTAGGTCATGACTGTCAGCTGTTAGTGATGTGCTGTAAAAGGGCAATCTGTTTAAGCCCATTGTATGAAATGCTTGAATGTGGACAAGTCCATATTTGTGTATTACCATCTGAACAGAAAACGTTAAAATAACTCTAACTGATGCTCATGCATCTTCCCTGCTGCTGTAGCAGTTTCAAATGATGTACAACTAGTATGTTTGCATAGTGTTCTTCTTAAAATGTTAAAGACCCCCTGTGGTGAAAATCCAGTTTTTAATGTTGTCTATATGTCTATGTGGTGTTTTTAATATGCTTTGTCTTTTTTGTTACTGCAGTTTTAAGGAGAAAATACTCAGAAATGCTGTTGACTTATGAATTTGCACATGGTTTGTCAGTCTCAAAAACGCACTTTGAAATCGACATTATTTCTTACGTCACAAACTACATTGTAACCAATCACGTCAGTGTGCTGGGTTGGCTTTACCGTTTTATAACTATGCTACAAAGCAGGGGAGTCTCAAGAGAAGCCAGGTTATCCTGGAATATTTTCCTGTTGATATAAAAAAAATTGGGTACATTTAGCAATATAGGTTCATAGGATGTAAAAAAAAACATTATGCATGTTTTAAGATGTAAAACTAATGTAAACAAGGTATTTTTGAATCTGATTGAGAAAATAGACTTATTCAAGTGTTTACATGCTTATTGTTTTCCTGTTGATCGGATTATTTTAGGTCTACAGCATCCCTTACAATCAAATCAAAATTTCATTCGGATCAAGCTCAGTCGTATTGATTGAGGTGTTTACATGAAAGCTGATTGAGCCATCAATCTGAATACTAATGGATTATTTGGTTGCAATTAAACATAGTGTTTAAAAAAGCAAAATCATGATTACAGTAATGCACTTACAATAGAAGTAAACTGTTTTAAAATATAAAGCTCATATTATTACAGCACATTATTTTTTTTCCCTTTAAAATTTGTATAATTTCAGATTTAAAGATGTCTAAATTATATCACTTTGACTGTTCTTCTAGTAATTTGTTACTGAATTAGTTCCCGTTAGTGTTTCCAGTTCATCAACAGTGGTGTGTTATCACATACCTGACATCTGGTGAAAACTGATTGTTGTTGTTTATAATGTTTTTGGCTGATTTTTATCATCAGACTCTTATTGTCAGTTTATGTTTGATTGAAGACAATGTCTCATTATGTAAGGTCCTTTCTTGGTATCTAACATAGTGCGAAAATTACCAGGATTAGCGTTGTAGACCCTTGTGAAAATGAAGTGTGCTTGATTGTATCAAATGTGCACTTGTAGTGTATTTCAAGATAAAAGTATATTTAAGATGTACTTGCAAATAATATAATATAAATTAAATAAAAGCCCACTTAAGTGTACTTAAAGAGAGAACACTTTCAGGACTGTTTCTTAGCACACTTAAGTGCACTTTATGTCAAATTAAAAGTTTTACTTTAATGTACATTTTAAATCATAATAATTGAATAAGCTTTTGTTGTGCTTTAATGTACACTTATTTTGATATGTTGACATACTAAAACACATGTAAAGTACTTGATTTTAATTTTGACTGTTATTCAATTTTTAATGTACAGTAAATATCATTTAAATCTACAAAATTTAAACTTTTCATTAGAAATGTGTAATAAATAGAAAGTCAATAGAAATCACATTACTTTTTTTTTTTAACAGAGGGACAAGTCAAAATAATTTTTCTTGTCACAGATGCTCAGTGTAGCTGGTTGTGAACCCGGAACGTTCCTTTTAATAGGTTAACAGAGACATTTATAATGATCACGACGCCATCTTCTCCCCAGGCGGTGTTGTCTCAGATGAGCAATATGTAAATATTCCTTTGAATGAAATCTGTCATGTCACTTAGAGCTGCTCATTTAGGAACAAACCCTGGAACAAATACGATTTTAAAATATTTCACGGTGTTTTTTCTGTCACTCTCTGTCAACTCTTTGTCATCTGTTTTCTTTCTGGATAATGGAAAGACTTAATAAATGACTGTGTTCGGAATTGAATACTAGCTTGCTACTTATTAAATACTGCACAGTATATAATGTATACTGCCTACTATTTATTAAAAATAAGTGCATTATTCCACAATAACATTGTCTTTTATTAGTACATGTAGTAGGCCTACTTATTGTCACATGATCTCATTATGTTGTATGTGAGTAGTCTCCAGTTCTTGGAATTATTTTGCATTTTGATATAATTTTGTGTAAAAATGTCTTCACATTTGGCAGCCTGATCAAATAATGAGTCAAGAAAGAGATATTACTTTCATTTGTCACACTTCTAATGGGAAGGTGAAGTTGATAGCATTGGGGTACAGTATTGCGCTCTATGTATACATATTTTGATTTGAAGGATATACTGTAGTACATCCTGCAGTAATAGTGTGGTAGTATGCAATAGCAAACTGGCAATTACAGCACCAAACGTGCAGACTTTCCAACAGAGCTCCTAGGTAACTGATGGATCCTCTGGTTTCATGTTTCTATTTTTTAATAAATAGCCTCATTCTCTTTTGAGTACGTCTCTGTTGTTCACGGCTCAATAACTCTTCGCCTGCTTCCTCTGTACCTTCCTCTCTTTGTCATTTTCTTTCATTATATGTGAACATTTCTATCTCCTCTTCTCCCTCTGTCCTAAATCTTTTTAATTCCAAACCTTGCCAAGAAACGAGCAGCCAAATTTCATTAGCGACGACATTTGCATTTTCCGTCACCGTGTTACCATAATGCTGATTTTTAGCTGAGTTAATGTCGGTTGGTTTGAGAGGGTTCATTTTTAAACTCTCTCTACATTTTTTGAAGTGTTATCTGTCAAACGTTTTTGCTGGGCTCAATTTGGAGATTGTCCTTGCGGCATTAGCGTGGTAGCACGCTAATGTAGTGGAGTGAGGGAAGATAGCGCTAGCGAGAGAGAAAAGTAACCTCTACATCAGCAGAGATCCTCGGTGAGAGATACCGTAAAATTGCCCTTGGCCTTGTAGCTCCAGCAGGAGAGCGTGGTGTTTTATAGAAAGCCTTTAAGGGTGATAAGAAGACTGGCACCTGGAAGACGATATGTATCTGTTAGCGAACTCTTCAAGTGCAGTCACTGAATTTAAGTGAGAGATTACACTTCAACTGACCTGGCAGAATTAAATCTGAAACTGATGCCAAGTGCATTTTATGCGATTGGTCAGTTTTCAACTGCCTTAATATATAAGGTTAATTCAGTACAGTAACTGAATTGAAGAAATGTCAATATTTTAAATAAGGATGAGCCAAAATAGACTTGAAGCTTAAAATTAAGACGCTGAAAAAAGCAGTGAGCACAAAAAGCTTGGGGTCGGTAAGATTTTTAAAAATGTTTTTGAGAGAAGTCTCCTCTGCTCACCAGGGCTGCATTTATTAGACGTAAAAAAAAAAAAAAAAAATGACCATTTAAAATACCTGTTTTCTGTTTGAATATATATTTAATATATAACTTATTACTGTGATCAAAGCTGAATTTTCAGCATCATTACTCCAGTCTTCAGTGTCACATGATCCTTCAGAAATCATTCTAATGTAATGATTTGCTGCTCAATGAACATTTTTTTATTTTTATCAAGGATAAAAACATTGTGCTGCTTCATATTTTTTCAGTATTCTTTGATGTATCTGGGTCAATGACGTGACGGGTCATTTTTTTTTTTTTTGTCCAAAGGCCTTAATAATGATAAAAAACAAAGATATGGCATCCAAAGTATGTAAGGTAGTACAACTAGATCTCTTTTATTGAATCCAAAAGGATTTAATTATCTTTTGCTACATATAAAGGTATTTTAAAGACTTTGAAGTGTCAAAAGGTCATTCGGTTTAACCATCCAAAGGCCTACAGCCATTTCATTTGTGATTAAAATATCTTAAAATGTAATAAATGTATGTATTTTTTATTCTGGCATGATTTTATAACATCATATATCAACATAGTGCAAAATGGTATTAATGTGTAGAAGTCGTTGCTTTGTTATGAGAAACAATGTCCGGAAAAATGAATTTCATTTATGTCATTCGGAGTAACCAATATAAAGGGACCATTTTGGATCAAGTCATGCGTTTAATATCATGTGACAGGATGTGACATCATTAAGACACCTGCAAAGGACCACACGGTTGCGAAGTGAAGTAACTAACTCTATATTAGCTATTTGAAAAATTCATGTTTTCACTTGCTCATATGCATGTCCCGAAACATCAGGTCATTCGGTACAACCGCTATAAAACATGGAAAATGTTATAATATTTTAAAAAATTGTACTAAATATAAAATGTTTGACTGTCCTTTTGCTAGCTAGCTAGATATCAGCCTGTTAGCATTGTTTGAAAATATCGTCATTCAGTATAACCAAAAGTGTCATTTGGTAAAACCGAAATTTTAGTTAAACCGAATGACTTTTTTTGATAAATTTTGTCCTTCTTGTAAAAAATGACAAAAGGAGTGTTAATTGATTATAAAAACCACATAATCTCATTGTTAACACTTAATAAAACTGCAAAATTAATTATATGTCCATTATGTTTTTTTTACACTTTTAAAAACCTTATTCATCAATGACCCATCTATTCTTTGATGTTTCTAAAATAGAAGTCTTTTACAACATTATAAATGTCCTTATTGCCACTTTTGATCAATTTAATGCATTCCTGCTGAACAATATAAATTTCTTCAAGAAAAAAAAAACCTTGCTTATTGCAAAATTTTGAACAGATGTGTGTGTGTATATATATATATATATATATATACATATACTGAATTTCAGAGCACAGCTCATTACTTGTAGACCTTGGTATTCTGCAATGCAGTGAAACAGTAAGAGATGACATTGCTTTTGCTTTAATTACAGATAAATAATGACTTCTTACAATCATTTGGCCCTGTCTGCTTTTTTGACATTCCTATTTTAATTAGTGTGAGCACATTAGCTCTATTTTCTAATTGCAGATCAGTAGTGAAATCTGGGGTATCTTTAAGCACACTGAATTGCATAAAATCCCTAAAAGTGGCAAAGTGAGCAGCTGTCATAGCCGCATTTCGAGATCAAGACATACTGACGGATATTTTCTGCTGTTTACAGTAGCCTGGCTTGTCCAATGTTATCTGCTAAACAGTCCAGAGTCTAAGCTCATTTTCTGGTCAATAGAAGCAAGGTCACTGACGTTTGTTCCATCTGTATCCTTGTGCCACAGCAGTCATATGCACATCCTCTGCTCAGTTTATCAGCTTGTGGTTTATTCACTATCGGCTCCTGTCCTGCATGATATCTCCAGCTGCTCCCTGTCCGCTCCTGCTACATACTCTTGAGGAGATGTGGCCATGACATTTTCCTGATATGTGTAAAAGATTTTTGTTAATCAGAGGTCACTGTTCAGAGTTGTAATTCAAATTTGTATATAAGGAAGTGGAATTAAGATTTTTTATGTTTTTGGAAGAAGTCTCTTATTTTTGCCTATTTGATCTCATACATTTGTATAATACATGTTTTTAAAAGACGTCTTTTATGGTTGCTCAGCAAGGCTGCATTTATTTGATCAAAAATACAGTAAAAACAGTAATATTGTGAAATATTTTCTATTTTAATATATTTTAAAATGTAATTTATGATGGCAAAGCTGAATTTTCAGCATCATTCCTCTAGTCTTCAGTGATCTTTCAGAAATCATTCTAATATGCTGATTTGCTGCTCAAGAAACATTTATTATTATTCTAAATGTTGAAGACAGTTGTGCTGCATAATATTTTAGTGGAAACTGTAATACTAACCGTACTACTAGGTATTAATTTCTTAAAAGTACAAAATTTTACTTTTCAATGGTAGATAGATAGATTAATAAAGTAAATTCCACTTCCTGTCATTCCAATTAATTGCAAGTCTCTTCTTCAATTCTGCATAATTATGTTGCATGTGTATATATATAAGAGTATAAGAATACATTTTAACAAGTACAAGTTATGTTTTTAGTGGTGGTACCTTTGTTTTAGTTTGTGAATCAAGCAGTGTTTTCTGTTAAATGTCCTTGTATAGTGAATTAGGCACGACAAGGTTTTGCTGATTAGGGCAGTTCATTAAGATGAATGAGGGTGCTAAAGGATAGCTTTCTCAAGGTATTATAGACCTCCTTGGTTGAGTTGCTCAAACAAACATAATGTTGATAGTGCAACAGAGCCACAGTGTTTGCACTTTTCTGCAGTGTTGCCAAGTCCGCGGGTTTTCCACAGAATTGGGCTGCTCTGACACTGTTGCCGCTGGTTGTTTTTTATGTCCGTGGGTTGAAGCGTCCCCAAATAACATGATTTACCCCCGGAACACGATTTTGGGCTAGTTTTGAGTAGCAATTGGGCGGGTTTTGTTGTAAAAACCTGGCAACCCTGCTTTTCTGAGACACACTTTACCTTTCAAAAAAAAAAAAAAAAAGGGTTTGATAGTAAAGTGCATCTCAGAAAGGGACAGTCAATTAAACCACATGCAAATTGTCAAAGGCTGTGAATTTTTTTTTTATGCGCAGCTTCGCAGTGAAGCACGGCTCTCTGATCAGTAGTAAATGCTGCTCCATCTGAAAGCCAGAGGGCGCTCTCACGCAGAAACTCCAAATACATCCCACAGAAGTACGATATAAAGCACGTCATTCCAGGAAATAACTATGAGCATCATACTATCGGTGCAGCTGAATAAACAGAAGATTCAAACGCTTTGATTAAACATGACTAATAAACACACGACTACGACAATATATGGTTTATCTGAGTTCTTCAAGCCTTCTCGGGTATTTTCATGATAATAAAATGTGTTTATACTTCAATGCTAATCAGCATAGCCTTTATAACTGTATAGAATACTATGAAATAATATGTTGTGTGCTTTATTCTGTGTAAGAAGCCACATCACCTCACAGAAGGATGTTTTCAAACACTCAACTGTTATGAAGTGAGTTTGGAGTAAAAACATGTTATTAAATGTTGTCTTTTGTTGGATAAAAGGTTCATAAATGCTTCTCATGTTTGGAAATGTTTGACAGATTTACTACTGATCACAGAGCCGTGCTTCACTGACAAGCTGAGCATAAAAAATAATCGTAGCATTTGCAATATCATAATCGCACTATTGCCCTATTGTGAACGTATCCCTATGCCTTTAGGTTCGGTTATCTTTAGATTCGGTATTAAAAATGCCAATGTGAACGCTAAGCTGACCAGGACTAAATGTTTTGGTTTTTTTTTGGTCCGGACCAAGTGAGCCAAGCAAACCAAACTACAAGTGTGAACACATCCTTAGACTACTGGATGGAAGAATCCTTCTCTCTAAGAGATTTTGTAGCTGTTTTGACTGTCTAACTTTGTATGCTAGTCCTGTTCTTGAGCAAAAATATTGCCCTAAAAATTTGCCCAATTAGTCCCAACGTCTTAAAAATTAACAAAGGAAAAACCTGCTCAGATGTTGTTTACAGCCCAGTGTGCATTCCATCTTGGACATTTTGTTATGGCTCTACGCCCAGGTTTTCCTTCTCCACCTTTTTGGAACAGCAGGAGGAATCCCTTTTAAATCCTCATTAAGCTGTTTCCCAATAACTATGGCACAACTGATTGAGAATTCATTTCCTTCATCTTCAATTTGCTTGATCGCGGTTGGCTGCTCACCTGACTCGATTTTCCACGCTGATCTCTGTGGTAAAGAGGGTGGTAGGACGTGCAGTGCAGAGTAATTACCATAGGTTAAGAGCAAGGAGACTCATTTATTTTAAAGGATATTTTCACAAGGAACTTTGTGGACGTACCCAATATGTAGGCCTATGTATTCATATCTAACACCATTAATATCCACCGTCTTCCATAATTATTATTATTATCTATTTTTACTGGTGACCCACGTTGATTAAAACCGGTCTGGCATCACAAATCCGTTTGTTTGGTCAGCAATCCCGGCATCTTCACAGCTAAAAGGTGCAGGTAATTTCACTGTCTGCAAAGCTCCCTCTAAAATTTAGCTATTACAGGCAGAATGACAGAAACACACTCTGGAAACCAAGGCAACATGCTTTCATAGGCCTGTCAAACCAATCAAATGCCTCGCACAGCGCTGTAGAAAATGGCAAGAGAAGTGGTGATGATTTGAGGGCTCCCGGTGTGATCATTCAGCGTAGACTTGGTTTCGACAGATTCACAGTTATGTCGTACTGTGTGCTTGCCAAACCAGTCTTATCTGGGCAAAAAGAAGCGAGAGGCGAGATTTATCAAAATCAATATGAGAACGGTCAACATCTTAGCCTGGCTTTGTCATTTGGTTTTAATTGTACATTCACTTCAGCGATCACTCTGCATGATCCTGTTAATAGAAAACATATTGTACAGTAAGCTGATCTGCATGGTTCTATTGGGGGAGAGATGGTTTTGAACATTTTAATTTGTCTAGTGCACATGTTTTCGAACTTTATGATAAGGACACTCAAGTATGATCACGAAAGGCTGTTATATAAGAAACAATTATACTGCCTTATAAAAGAACTCAACATGTTGGTGCCGATAGCCTAGTGGGCAGCACCGACATATAGTGCCGTTGCGCTTTGGGTGACCCGAGTTTGAGTCCCGGCTCGTGGACCTTTCCTGATCCCGTCCCCACTCTCTCTCTCTCTCCACTTTGCTTCCTGTCTGCTTACTGTCCTATCATAATAAAAGCAAAAGTACTCAATGTGAAAATGTATCTATTTGTTTTAAAGGCTCACTGAAGTGTCTTGGAACGCGCAGCATTATTCAATGTGTTGATGTAATTTCAACTGAAACAGGAAGACAGGACGGAATATATCGAACAGCCCCGCCCCTTTTTTTAAAATAGCCAATAGCGTTTTGTTTATATCACAGCTCAGCCAGAGCCGCTGAGCTCGGTAAAGCTTTGGCTTCCTTCTAATTTCTAACCGTTTCTGCTCTAAATCTCCTCCATATTGCTGCAAAATATAGCTTTGTTTGTAGAATTCAAATGTGTCCGAATGTTTTGTAGTCTGTGCCGACTCGCGCGTATGATCCGCTCTGTGCTCTTGTGTCTCTGGACCAGAGCAGACTGTGCTCGCGCTGCGGCAGTTCACGTGATACTAACGCGAAAACAGAAGCTCTGAAGCAGTGTTTCGAAATCGGCCCATATAGATGTTAAAAAGTCTTTATTTTATTTTTTTGGCACACAAAAAGTATTCTTGTTGCTTTATAGAACCACTGAACTCACATGAACTGTTTCAAATATGTTTTTAGTACCTTTATGGACCTTGAGAGTTTGAATGGCTTTGCTCTCAATAGAGACATCGGATTTCATCAAAAATATCTTAATTTGTGTTCCGAAGATGAACGAAGGTCTTACGGGTGTAGAACGACATGAGGGTGAGTAATTAATGACATTATTTTCATTTTTGGGTGAACTAACCCTTTAAAATATATTCAAATAGAAAACAATCATTTTAAATTGTAATATTATTTCACAATATTACTGATTTTACTGTATTTTTGATCAAATAAATGCAGCCTTGCTGATCATAAGAGCTTCTTTCAAAAACATTAAAAATTCTTACCAATGTTAAAAATGTAAAAAATTTTAATGTTAGCTTTAACAGACTTTAAAAATATCATTTTATAATGAATTTTTTTCAACTCTACTTAGCTTCAGTAGAAAACAAGCTGACATCTTCACCTTTGTGCCTTATAAATGGCAGATTGGGGTTTATCCTCAACAGTCGTCCTGTCTTGGCACTTGACTGTGTCATATCATTTCATCCTTGTCAGGGTTGAAAAAGCACTATGCGAGAGCTTAGCACTGCATTATTACGAGGAACTGATGGCGCTCCGAGACGCATGTACATCGACGCTACCTCAAGAGAAGCCCACTCTTGCGTTTGCTTGTTATATTTCCACCTAATGTTTGTTTGTTTCTTTAACACGTCTTCGGAGGCAGACCGGGGGTGCAGGCGATAAGGAAGAACTGCAAATCTCACCAGGCTCATGCAAGGTTTGCTTTAATTAGCGTGTGTCTCTGGCTGTATGCAGACACGGAGGGTCCCTGGTGTGTGCGACAACGGAGAAGGGAGGGATTGTTTTTTGTACAGCCATGGTTCACTGTTTCACAAGCAGCAGCGACGCATCTCCTTCATCCATGTGTCCGCCCTCTACTTTTGCTCAGTGCCGCTAATGAGAGCGGATTATGGGGATGTGAGATGAAAGGGCTGTCATTTCTCTGCTGATGAGAGAACTTGTGTGTGTGTGTGTTGAAGGTTTAATAGGTGATCCCAGTGCACCAAAACCGTTTTATGTTTACAGGAGCAAAGGGAAAGCTGATAGCTTCAACCTATTTGCAGGTGACACCATTAAACATGCCCTCGCCCCCTGATTTGGGCTCTCGAAAAGGCAACTTTGTATGGATGTGATGTGAAGGTTTTTTATGGGATCTTCAGTACGGTAAATCATCCCTGTGGCTTTTTTGCGGTTGGGAAATCTGTTTCTTTGAAGTGAAGAAGCAAGGCAATGCTGTCGGCAGATGCACGTCTGTCTGAGCGCCAGCCTCCAGCTCTATGGGATTTTATTTTGTGTTTTAAATAGCATTCAGAATAAATTTTCACAGTTTTGCTTAAGCAGCCCAGAAAAGATGAAACCTGTTTCCGTGTGAATGTGGAAAAAGTGAAGAAAGAGATTTTTAGAACCTCATTAAAGACTTACAAACTACTTTTGGAGGGAATTAGAAAGGAAAAATCATTTTAGTGCATGTATTTTAATAATGTTTTCCAATAAAAAGATCTAAGCATCTTCAAAACAAGATAAAATGAGAAGTAAAATTGGGTTATATATTAAAACTTGTTTTCAGGGAATATACTTGAATGAATTATTTTGGCAAGTTGTTTTTCTCTTGTTGTTAGCATAAACCTAACCAAATTGAGTGAGGTTTAAGAAGTAGAAAAAAAATTTGCCCATGGCATGAGAAAAATAAATTTCATTCAAGATGCATTCTATGAAAACAAGACTTGTGCAGTTTTGCTTCCCAACTAATGTTGCGTTGCTTAAAGGTTGTTTAGTTATTGGTACTAAAAAACAAAACAAAACTAATTCAGAAAATGTTTTTGTGTGTGGGATTATTTGCTTTTATGGCTCACTGAAAAGGACTTTTTTAAAATTTTGCAGATGTATTTCTTCTGAGCTGCTGGCTCCTTATGTGGGGTTTTAACCTTGAGCTGTCCTCAGGGGCTTTACTTCCTGTGCTATTTGCACAAATCTCATTGGGGCCAGACTTTGAGATGGCATCTCAGTCCGGGCTTGAGGGTCACACCCTGTGATTCCTTCCCTGTGAAGTTTATTGCCATGCTTAGATTTCCAGATATCTCCACCTTCTGCTGTCGGAACAGGAAGCTGCAAGCTCTAGTTCCCCTGATGATGTGAGTTACACTCAGATGCTTGATAAAGACACCAGAGCCGGATGGATTTTGCTAAGATCTGTCAACATGATTGACGGTACAGTGCAGGCACTGCAAAAAAATTATATTCTTAAAATGTGCTGGTCTGGTGCTACGAGACCAAATGCACTCTTAAGATATATTTTCTGAAAACAAGCTTAGCAGGTGATTTCTTTCTGGTTTTAATTTTTTTTATATTTATTTACCAGAAAAAAAATACTAAGAAAAAAAAAATATATATATATATATATATATATATATATATATATATATATATATTTATATATATTAGGGATGTGCACAAGTACTCGAGTGGATGTGACAGCGATGATCGATCATGAAAATGATGATTGCTGTAACTTTAAAAAGTATATTTCTTTTTTTCCGGTTATTGCAGCATTTTGGGCAGTACCTGAGGTCCGATGCAGTCCATACTTGTGAAATAAAGTGAAACTATGGATTTGAAAGCATGCAGTGATGCCTGAGTTTACTTTGATCATGAGGGGCAAAAATAATCTGATTGGATATCGGATTGAATCAAATCTTAAAAATGGGTTGTTCAAAAGAAAAAAAAAAGATTCTGAAATCAGATTAGATCACAAAATCCAATCTTGGTTTTGATCTGGATCAAATCATCAGTTTGTGTTGTTCAAAACTTTTTAGTAAGATTGGGATAGCTTTGATCCAAAAAATTAGATTTCAGAAACAAAAATTTAATAAAACTTTAAAACTGGTTAAAAAATACAACATTTGTATGAAAAAGTGTGTATCTGGATCAGGTAATCCAATCCAATTTTGCTTTAAAAAAACCAGCACAAAAATAAGATGGATTACCTGATCCTGGACAGCATAACATGGGATTTCCAAATCCAGATCATTCTGATCCAGATTAAACATTTTGGACAACTGGCCCGAGAATACAGTTAAGTGCAAGATCTTCCATATACACCAATCAGGTATAACATTATGACCACTGACAGGTGAAGTGAATAACACTGATTATCTCTTCATCATGGCACCTGTTAGTGGGTGGAATATATTAGGCAGCAAGTGAACAATTTGTCCTCAAAGTTGATGTGTTAGAAGCAGGAAAAATGGGCAAGGGTAAGGATTTGTGCGAGTTTGACAAGGGCCAAATTGTGATGGCTAGACGACTGGGTCAGAGCATCTCCAAAACTGCAGCTCTTGTGGATTGTTCCCGGTCTGCAGTGGTCAGTATCTATCAAAAGTGGTCCAAAGAAGGAACAGAGGTGAACCGGCAACAGGGTCATGGGTGGCCAAGGCTCATTGATGCACGTGGGGAGCGAAGGCTGGCCCGTGTGGTCCGATCCAACAGACGAGCTACTGTATGTCAAATTGCTCAAGAAGTTAATGCTGGTTCTGATAGAAAGGTGTCAGAATACACAGTGCATCGCAGTTTGTTGCGTATGGGGCTGCATAGCCACAGACCAGTCAGGGTGCCCATGCTGACCCCTGTCCACTGCCGAAAGCGCCAACAGTGGGCACATGAGCGTCAGAACTGGACCACGGAGCAATGGCTTCACATCATGCAGCTATTACTTTGATGTTTCTTTTTCAAAAACATTGATGCATTATTGATAATCTAGAAGTGTTATTTTTTATGGTCATATTTCATATTTTGATAGACCTATTTTCATGTCATTTTTATTTGTTAACATTAATTTTCATAACAGTGTTTAATTAATTAAAATATTTCATTATCCACATGAGGAATACGCCCTGCCCTCAGCAAACTTTTTGAATACTTGTTTTTGTATGTTTAGTAATATAACTCACTATACAACTCACAAGTATCTGTGTACGTGAGAATGAAGTAAAATTAATGCTCAAATCCCTAGTGCTTAAATGTAGCATTCTTCCTATTTGCTGAGTAGACCCAGATAGACCCCGACCCTCAAATCCATTTTAATTAAAACTCAATGTTTACCGCTTCCGTTAGCCATATTAAGCTGTTTATAAACCAAGCTCTTCTGAATTATGCAAATGAGCTTTTCTGTGGAATCATCTCCAATTAGAGGAAGCTACTTTACATGCTTTTAAAGAAATATTTGTACAACATTTGACACTCAGCAATTATGGGCCAATCTTACATCCTTTTTAAGAAACATTACTGAGAAAATAGAAGGGGGTTTTCAACTGAACACTTTTGTCCCTGTGGAACTTTAAATAGTAGTGTCTCTTAAAACCCTCTGTTCACACTCTCATGGATTCATTTAATTTGAGATGAGATGAAAATGTCATTTGTTGGTCTTCAGAAAACCTTCTAACAGAACACTCCTACAATGCATGTATATCCACTATTAACAATGTTCACACATGTACTGTAAAATTTTTCATAAAATTCATTTTTTGTGAACCAACATATGCCAGTTTTGTCTGATCTCAAATGACGCATAGTTCTACACTATAGAAATATTTTTCTTTTTATCACATCATGTCTCATTTCATTTCAGGCTGTTGTCTTCTTGGTAATCAAGTATAGTAACTTTTAATAAAACTTTTTAGTGACAATTGTTTGTTGTAGTGGAAATGATTCCACAAATGTTGTGTATATTGTGTACAGATTTATATTGATACTTTTTATAATTTTTTTTTACAAATGTAATAATTATATTTTGTGATGGCTTTTCATATTTTAAGTGATATATAATAAAAGCATGGTGCCGAGACATTTTTCATATTAGAAAAAAAAATTAAAATCTGTAACATAAACATCAGAGTAGTTGAAGAAACAGCCATAAGTTTAATTTGGACTTTTACTCTCTATTTAAAATAAATAGAAATGTAGTCTCTGCTGAAGATCTGAGATCATCAACATCACAGCGCTGAAACAGCCCTAATTAAAGCTGTTAATGATCAGAGATCTACAGAAGTGGACTGGCCTCTCAGGCACACAGGATTTAATTGGTTTAGATCCTATCAGTCCAGCAGAAAGTTCTTTGTTACCACATAAGAGCACTGACTAATTAAAACGATATACCATGTAATGTCCCTTAAGCAATGTTCAGCATTTTTACAACATTTAACAAAAAAAGAGACATAAAAAGCCATCAAGATAAAGCTTTAAAGTTTGAATGTTAGACTCTGTTATGTAACGTCAGACTCTCTTGTATTGCCTATAGCCTGTTTGAATATTGAGGCCCACATTAGAAAAATCAAAAAGATTTTTAAAGGTATTCTATGTAACTTTTTTGTTCAAAATTAACAAAATTTAAAAGAGTCACTGACTCCTTATTGGCTGGCTCCTGTGTCAGCATCACACGCATGCGTCGTGCTGCTCACATGTACAGCATTGACCAATACTGAACCGGCGTTTGGACATAAACCTGGAAACGCGGAACTGTCTGTACAACATCAGCAGCATAGGTGAATGACAGGGGAGAGACGAAATTGTTGAATAAAGTCGATAATTTTGTTTCGTTTTTGCACACAGAAAGTATTCTCGTCGCTTCATAACATTAAGTTTGAACCACTGCAGTCACATTGACTATTTTAACAATGTATTTACTACTTTTCTGGACCTTGAATGTGGTAATTATGTTGCTTTCTATCCGCTTGTTAAGTTGTGACGTAAGGAACGCTGTTTCTGGGTCCAAGTCCCGGCTCGTTTCACTTGAGAATGCAATCTCGATGGCTGTTTATGAGCGCTATTTATTCATATTAAACATTTAACATTTTAAAAAGTTAAAAATATAAAATACTTACAGTCTACACAACAGTCCCCGTGCTCACAGCGTCACAGACATTAATATTTTAATGATTTATAAGATGAATCACTGTGTGGCCATCTGGGATTTTGGTATGGAGATAAAGGTTATGAATAAAAAATTTTGGTAGTATTACACCACATCATGTGTGTATATTAGCACCATTTGTTGTTTTCTTGTGGTATGAGATAGAGCGTTTGGACCCGGAAGCGCTGCCGCGTGACGTCAGACTTAACAACCGAATGGGGGATAAAAAACCTCTTGGATTTCATCAAAAATATCTTAATTTGTGTTCCGAAGATTAACGAAGGTCTTGCGGGTTTGGAACGACATGAGGGTGAGTAATTAATGACATTATTTTCATTTTTGGGTGAACTAACCCTTTAAGTCTAATAGTGAATGTTTTATGAGCAGTAGGATAACAATAATCATCGGCACAGTCACGCAGAGCCAAAGCACAACCAAAACAATGTTCTTCCACAAAATGCATGCAGCTTTGTTTTTTAACCACTAGAGGGCCAAATGTTACATAGTATACCTTTAATGTATAGAAATGATGTGTGAGATAGGAAAACTGACCATTTGTAAATGCAAACAGTCGGATCAATAGGTTCCTTAGTCTTAGCAAAATGTTTATAATGTGGAGTAAATTATACTAATATTTTTATGTACCTTTTCTTATACCTCGTCCATGGCATTTCAAATGCCATTTTGCAGAGCATATTTCTCAACTAAATTAGATTCATATCCAGAACCCAAAAACCCATTTTAATGTTTTATTTTAGAAAAGTACATTTCTACATTTAATATCAGAGAAACCTTGAACATGACAGAGCTGAAAATGACAAAAGAAATTGAAGTAATTAGAAAAAAAAAGAAAAATCTAACACAGAACTGAACTGTGATTCATGACATTATTCAGACTTAGTTCTTCTTGTGAAACTCCGTAGATGAGATGATCCAGTATGTCTTGTATTTACAACCTTTGAAAGATTAAGAACAAGGAACATCCCTTGAATTTTTTTAGTGACTCTTTCATGCTATTGAATTACAGTGATGTTGTATTTCCCCCCTGCTGGAAATGTAATCCTCTCGCTGTGGGTTAGTCACTGCTTACTAAGGTTTTGAGGTCCTGTTACATCCATGTGTTGGAAACATGAGTGATAATCTTTATACGACTCTCGTACTGGCTTTCCCGCTAAAAGCCGAAGGAGTTATATTCTACACTTTTTTATAATTTTTTTCCCCCCGTGATGTTCTCTTGTAATGGGTCTCATTCGCTAAAATTGCACATGGGATTCAGATTCATTCTTATAGAGTGCTGCAGGGATGACGCCAAAACCCGGAAGACTAATTCGCCCCTGGTTCCCTCGAGATTTTCATGTGGGGTTTTATAATAGAGTTTTTCCAATTTATGAGTAAAATAAAGCCTGTGGTAAACATAACTTGACGATACTTTGTCGTTTTGTGAAACAGCAGGTATTATTCCACAATAATGGTTTCAAAGAGTAGTATGTTACATTTTTGTCACGTCATTGTGCTGTTCACATGACCTCATAATATGCATATTTAATTCTTAGTAATCCTATACATTTGACTTCAACATCAAGAAAGATGTGAACAATCAAGGTTGATGTAGCTTCCTGTTCATTCACCATGCTAGAAACGAAAGATCAGGTTAAGTGCATTGCATTGAGGGATACAGTATTTCAGTGTGCTTTGTAGTATACTGCACATATTGGCAAAGGTAATAAGTCATCCAGGTTTTCATGCTGTGCATACATACACTGTAAAAAATAATTTTCATGATTTGTTATCACAAAATTAGTTCATCTAGTCCTCGTCTAGCGAACCCAGTGCTCCAAATAACAATTAGACATCTAAAAGTATCTTTATTTGTACGTTTCTTAATATATAGGCTGTCTGTTTCATTAATGTTAATCAAACAGGGGAGTCGTGGAAAAAAAGTTGAATACATATATATATATATATATATATATATATATATATTTTTTTTTTTTTTTCCCCTATAGGTATGGGTTTTGACTTGGTTTGTGCCAAATTTGGTGGTATTACCAGGGATTTTAAGGTTTGGTTGCTAGGTGATTTTGTTTTAGAGCCTTCAGAAAGCTTTAACTCTTTTTTTCTCAAAATTGACTTTGCAGATATCGATGTACTGTAAAACTTTGAAGCCATATGTAGCAAATATATAGAAAATTTGCTCATTCTGACTCATTTTGCCAGCACGAGTCACATATTTTGGGCCCTATTTTAAAGATCTAAGGACATGGACTAAAGTGCACAGCGCTTAGGGCATGTCCGAATCCACTTTTGCTAGTTTAACGACTGGAAAAATGGACCAGCGCATGGTCTAAAAGTGTCATCCTTATTCTCTTAATGAGTAATGGGTGTGTTTTTGCGTAACGTGCAATAAACCAATCAGAGTCTCATCTCCCATTCCCTTTAAAAGCCAGTTGCGCTCGCACCATGGCAGATTCGCTATTTACATGGTGGAATTTGCAAGTGGAAAAACTGAACGCTTCTCTAGCGAGGAAACAGATCTGCTCATGCGTGAGGTTAAAGCACGCAAGCAGACCATGTACGGGACAAGCCGGACTCCACCAAAGCATTTTTATCTTTATGCACACAATAATAATCTTTTACACTGTAATCCTATTATTTTTAATATTTGGCATGTTTGTGTGCTGCTGTGCATCCCTGTGTGTGTGTAATAAGCAGGGTGTACATGCATATAGGTGCATATTACTAACGCTCTTTAAATAACAAAGCAAATATTGCACCATTGACTTTAGACCAGGTTTCAGTTGGTCAATGGCGCAGTCTATTTCAGTTGCCTCAAAATAGCAACACGCCAACACTGTGCCTGAACACACCTTGTTTTCACACCAGCATGCCTATAGGTGCACAAATGGGCGCAAATGCATTTGCTATTTAAACAACGTGGCGCGGAACATGAAAATGATAACTGCATCAGGCTGAAACTTGCAAAAATCACTTGCGTCGCGCCTGGCGCCGCATTGCGCCGGGTGTATGATAGGGCCCTTTGAGTTTCTGTTGATTAAACCAATCGCCTTCATTTTATGAGCTCAAATTTTTAATTTCAATAAACTTAAAATTTTAAGGCAATCAGGTAACTTACTTTTTTAAGTTAAACCAACATTTCTTTTTTTACCGTTTAGTAGATACTGCAGCAATAGTAAGAATACTATTCCAGATACATGACTATTCTTGAATGACCTGTTAATGCAGATTTATTTCAATTTGAAATGTTCTGTGTGAGCTTTCCGCTGTGTACATCAGAATATGTCTACATGTACATATTGAACTCTTTTACTACAAAAGAGCAAAGAAAATTGAGTTTTCCATGATATGTCCACAGCAAATTGGTTTAGAAGCTAGTCTGAGCGAATTATCTTTATCGTGATTGCATTGTGCTTTCTAATGGTTTGTATAACAGCATTAGTGTGTTGATTTTTTCGTATGTGTCTTATAACTCTATCAGACTGTTTTCTAATGTAACCTCACTGAATTTATGTACAGTTTTCATCCCAAATGATATTCTATTACACCGTCAGGTAACTCAGCTCATGGAATAAATTTACACGTAACCGTCTGTATTTGTCACTGCATCTCTTGTGTCGTAATAGTCAGTCGTGTTTGGCGTTTCTCTTGACTTCCTGCCTAAGTGTTAGAGCACAGAGTGCAGGTGACTTTGTAATTCGAGTCCTGGAGTGAGGTGACTCACGGTATCATCAGCTGCACTCCATGAGCCTGGCAAAACCTCGCTGTCTCCTGCAGAAACTCCTGCCAAGTACCTGTCGTGAATTCGATTTTCTCAGCCCTGCTGAGAAGCTGGAAATATGTGAATGTGTACAGATGTTTCTATCAGCAGGGCTCTGTCAAACTGAGAGGCTTTTGTACACAAACCTGCATTTAATTGCCATTTAACAAACGCTTTTCTTCTAAAGCAACTTGCTGTACACTAATTGAAAGGTCAGTTTATTTAGCCTAAATCTTTACAGTCAGCATGAAAACGAAATTGACCAAATTTCCTTTCTTAATTCTTCTTTCTGGTCTTTTTGGGAATGATTCCTTGGTGCATGATATTCCAAAGTAAACAATGTTCGTCTTTGCAATAGTTTATCAAAATTTATTAATGACACCATGAATCCCTGTTATTTTTCAGGGATTGTATTCACAATCCAATCAATTCCTGATGGATGGTATCAAGCACTACCAAAAAACACTATTTCTCTTGACTTTAACTCTTTTCCACGCCATTGACGAAATTTTACAGCATGGTAGGGGGCGCTGTTATGCATCTTCTGAAAGAGTACAGAATCTCCAGATCAAAACACGGGTGAAGAAGAAGCAGAAATAAGCGATAGAAGTATTGCATACACACATGCAAAATAACGTGATCATCAAACATTAAACATCATAGAAATCAAAACTGCCAAACGTTACCGAATGAAATGCCGACCCAGGAAGTGGTATAGGACTGTGAAGCTTTGGTGGTGTTGATGGACTCGATCTACTCCACCTATGTTTTGATCATCATTCTGAATCCGATCTGGGCGTATAGTCTTTGAGAAAAACGTGATTTTCTCAGCTTTTTTTTAAAAAAATGTTGCTTTTTTTTATTTTATTAAACTTACCCATATTCAAGTGCTGATAAAACAAGAATGCATCAAGCTAGAATAAAATATATAAAAATATATATACAGATATTCATACAATAAAATATTCAGCTATCAAAGTTTTGTGAAAATGATAAAAAAAAATGCTGACGCTGGCTTGCAACTTTTTAAAAAAACGTTTGCAGGGAAAGAGTTAATGATGAAATGTGTCATTTATATAAGGTTAAAATAATCCAGTTCAGTGTTATTTTGTTTATGTACTATTATAGTATTTATTCATATTATGAATTAGCTTTTATTTTTATATTTTCTGTTAATTTGTTTTAGTAATTTTATGTGCTTTTGTCATTTTTATTTCTATTTAGCTTTACTTCATTTTTATTTTAGATTGAGTACTTCAATTTGGACATTTATTTCAGTTAAGTTTTTCATCTAATATTTATATTTTATTTTATTTCAGCTTTATTTGAATTGCTGAAAATTATTTGTAATAGTTTTAGTTTTAGGTAACAGTAACAACACTGATCTACACTGTAAAAAATATTTTTCGAAGATATAAATAAATCAAAGATTATTGTATGTTTTTCAAATTAATTGTAAATTAAATGAATCTTTCTAATACAAAATGTCACGTTTAATTCAATGTTTTACTTGTTATCGTAATACGAGTTTCCTAGTTGGAAATTGGAGAACACCCTCTTAAGTCGTGTTTACTATAGGAAACTCTGAGATAATTTCTGAGTTGGGCGTGCCATAAACTTTAAACATGGCGGCGGGGGAGAATGATTACTGCTGTGACTGATACTCTTTATTAGTTTTTTTCCACAACGCCTTGTCTTGTTAAAATAGTTCATATTTACATATATGAATAACCATTTGAAGCATATTGTATGTTTTATACACAGCGAAAATAGCATGTATTTGACAGAAATTTCAGAATTGTCAGCTGACTATCTAGATAGCGTGGTGAATGTTTATGGTTGTCAACGAACGGGATGCTACATTTTATTCAAAGTTAAATATCTTCAATACATTTTGGCTTTAATAAGATTTCCTCAAGAAATAGGCAAGAATAAACCTGTTGTCCTCCATGTTTCCTATTCTTTCCGACAACAAAGCACCGGAACACTACAAGCTCGTAATCTCGATTTCAGAAGTGGGAAGTTTCCGATAACATATGAAGGCAACTCTAATCATCCAGCAAATGACAAACCAATAGCTCTATATCTATATATTTCTTTAGATATTTATCTAATATTTTTTCTCTACAAGTCCAGTAGTCAATAAACAAATGATTAGTCATTAATGTAATATTTGCTGCTATATGTAATGAATTCTATGCCGAAAATACTTCATCTTATGCTTAAATCCTCACACACATACAGACGCATGACTTACTCTTGCTGGTGGAACTTCCAAACACAAATCCGCCTTGACACTCGCATAGTAAACACAAAGTACAGCAGCATGTCGCCGGAAGTCAAACAACCGCTGACAGGTCTGCTGGTGCTGCATTGTTCAGTGTCAAGTGTCCTAAATACAGCAAAGACCCTTAGGTTCATCTGTGTATGTGTGTGTGTGTGTGTGTTTGTGGTAGGATCACAGGTAGCTATTGTAACAACAGAACAATGGAGATGATGTAAACAGGCAGTGTCTGATGAACAAAACAGACTGAGATCTTCTCAAATCATTAATCATCATCAGAGAGGTTGTCTTCTGCAGGAAGTGAGAGGAGATGTTGGGGAGAAAGGGATATATTACATTGACTCGGACAGGCCTTGCCTTTCTTGAGGACAATGGTCAAAGAATAGAGACTTCCTGTCTTTTTTAATGCTCTTTCTCTTACAGCTCTTTATTTTTGACCTTTCCGCTACAATCTGTATTCTTCATATCCAGAGAAAACCTTCCCTCACGTTCTCTTTAAATTGAAAAAGCCTACATCTTGCATTTTTTTTTCTTTCTTTTTTTTTTTTTTGTTAAAATAATAAAATCGTTTCTATTTTGGTGGAAAAATCGCAAGGAGCTCTTAAAGCTTGGCATTTTTGCATGTTTTCACGCTTCTCATGTCAGAAAATACATAAATCTGTATAAATATGTAAACACATTACTCACTTTCCTGAATAATGTAATCCATATTTTTTCATCGTTTTGTTTGATTTAAAGGGATAGTTCACCCAAAAATGAAAATTCTCTCATTAATTATTCACCCTCATGTCGTTCCACACCTGTAAGACCTTCGTTCATCTTCAGAACACAAATTAAGATATTTTTGATAAAGTCCGATGGTTCAGTGAGGCCTGCATTGCCAGCAAGATAATTAACACTTTCAGTGCCCAGAAAGCTACTAAAGACGTATTTAAAACAGTTCGTGTGACTACAGTGGTTCAACCTTAATGTTATGAAGCGACGAGAATACTTTTTGTGCACCAAAAAAACAAAATAAAGACTTTATTCAACAATATCTAGTGATGGGCAATTTCAAAACACTGCTTCATGCAGCTTTGAAGCTTTACGAATCTTTTGTTTCGAATCAGTGGTTCGGAGCGTGTATCAAACTGCCAAAGTCAGATTTCAGTAAACGAGGCTTTGTTACGTCATAATTGTTTCGAAATTTCTATGGTTCACCACTGGGGGGCATGACTTTGGCAGTTTGAGATCAATTGATACACGCTCCAAACCACTGATTCGAAACAAAAGATTTGTAAAGCTTCAAAGCTTCATGAAGCAGTGTTTTGAAATCGCCCATCACTAGATATTGTTGAATAAAGTCTTTATTTTGTTTTTTTGGCGCACAAAAAGTATTCTCGTCACTTCATAACATTAAGGTTGAACCACTGTCGTCACATTAACTGTTTTAAATACGTCTTTAGTAACTTTCTGGGCATCTGAAAGTGTCAATTATCTTGCTGGCAATGCAGGTCTCACTGAGCCATCGGATTTTATCAAAAATATCTTAATTTGTGTTCCAAAGACGAACAAAGGTCTTACAGGTGTGGAACAACATGAAGGTGAGTAATTAAAGATAGCATTTTCATTTTTGGGTGAACTAACCCTTTACGCATCCGACCAACCCATCACAGCAGCAAGAACTCGACTATCTGTTTGTTCAACCAATGGCAGGCGTGTTTGAGAAATCTGTTTGAAATTATTTTTAGGGGCAGAGATATTACACACTTCACCTTTAAATTAGTTAGTTTTCCTCAAGATTTAATGTCAGGAATTTGTCTGGTCGACATCATTTTTAATGAAATCAGCACTCATGCAAATTACTCTGAAATTACTCTGCTGTCACTAATAAATTACTGTACAGCAGCGTTTCTGGATGATTTTCATTAGATATGCTTCAAATTTACTCTTGACAAAGACATGTCTGTAAAGTCACTCTATATGCATATTCACAAAATATGCATCACTCAATTCTAAATTAAAAGTTTGGCCTGGCCGGGAGCCTTTAGAAATGAAATGTGACTACGTTCTGATTAGTATGGTTTTGTGTGAGTGGGAGAATATTTTTGCTCATATCCTTGAATTTCAAACCATATAGTTAGAACCTTGTATGTAACATCTAATTTGAGATGAAAGCACTCAGGTATAATTTTCCTCTTCTGCTCTGCCATCCTGATCACATGTGCCAGAAGCTATAAATACTCAACCTCACAGGATTCTGTGTCTGCAGTTGTCAACACTGATTTTATAAGAGTACTTTCTGTCAATTCTGTCATCATTTACTCACCCTCATGTCATTCAAAAACCTTATGACAAGATGTTTTGAAGAATGTTCATGCTGCTTTTTCATGCATGTTTTAAACAGCCTATTGTACAGGTAACTTAATCGCCGCTCTAAACTAATGCGCTGCTACATTGTAACACACACACACACACACATACAAACAGCAGCGTGCACATCACGTGCAGATCGCATGCACACAGAAACATTCAGTAGCGCAGAAATGTATTGTCCACACTGTTCTGTGTTTTATCAATAAAATAGCTTAGAAACTGAAACGTTCTAGCATATATTTCTTAGTAACTAAAACCCACTCTCTCACTAATGCATTCATATAAATGTAATCTTACTGTTCTGCTTTATCTGTATCTGATTTAGAATTAGCAGAAATCTGTGAGAAATATAACGACCCAAAGACAAAAGAGCTGATAAAAATAAGCTGTTATGTGGGAGCAATATCCTTGTGGGCAGCGCTGTGTCATATGCCATAGCTGTGCACAGCTCAAGGTTCAGACTAATTTGTTCATTAAAGGTTTAGTTCATTTCCGAATTAAAATTTCCTGATAATTTACTCACCCCCATGTCTTCCAAGATGTTTATGTCTTTCTTTCTTCAGTCGTAAAGAAATTAAGGTATTTGAGGAAAACAGTCGTGGATTTTTCTCCACATAGTGGACTTCACTGGTGTTCAACGGGTTGAAGGTCCAAATTACAGTTTCAGTGCAGCTTCAAAGGGCTCTACACGATCCCAGACGAGGGATAAGGGTCTTATCTAGTGAAACGATTGGTCATTTTCTAAAAAAATAAAAATGATATGTAATGGAGGCATACTCTAGCCACTGATGCTAGGGGTTGCAGCCTTTAGCCTCCTTGTTAGAGCGTCCGACTCCCAGGTTCGAGGCCCACGCAGAGCAGGGCGAGTAGGACCTGGGTAGAGGGGTTACATATATACTTTTTAACCACAAATGCTCATCTTGCACTGCTCTGTGATGTGCTACGCATTAGGTAGTCATGTTGGAAAGGTCACTTGTGACGTAGGCGAAAGTACCGCGGTAGGGGACGAAAAACTCCATCTCATTTTCTCCTCCAACTTCAACATTGTCCGACATCACTGTTTTACCTTTTTTTTTGTAAAGGGCTTTTGACTTTCCAACATGATTACGTAATATGTGGCGCATCACAGAGCAGTGCAAGATGAGTATTTGTAGTTAAAAAGTATATAAATTTTTATTTTTTTTAGAAAATGACCAATCACTTTGCTAGATAAGACCCTTATTCCTCGTCTGGGATCATGTAGAGCCCTTTGAAGCTGCATTGAAACTGTAGTTTGGACCTTCAACCCGTTGGTAACCGTTGAAGTCCACTATTTGGAGAAAAATCCAGGAATGTTTTCCTCAAAAACTCACAAAGAGCTTATAAAATGTGTAAAGGAGTCAAAACAGTGGGAGTGATTCCTCCGTCACACACACAGACTAAGATCTGCTGCGAGGGTCGGCAGTTCAGACACCTGTACCGAACTGTAATGAGCAACATTATGATGAGAAAAAACGGTTGAGCAATTGGAATTGGACAGAGACCCAACTTTTCAGGGGACTCAGTCCACTTGTTTGGTGCGCACCAGGGTTCGGACGGCAGCGTTCACTCTTTTTCAAATGAACCGCACTAATCGAACCACACCTGCGAAGTGTGAACACACCCCAAGTCATATCTAATTCTCAAGTTGGTGTCAGTGATGTCCAACCTTGATATTAACCTTAACTATAATTTTTGGGTTATCTATTAATTTTTGGGTTATCTATTATTTTTGGGTTATCTATTATCTATTAAAGGTTCATATTAACCTTTTAATTTTTGGGCAATATTTAATTTACATAGCAATTTGATATAAAATGCAGTGGAATAAGGAAGACACTTGCACACTTCCTCTAAAGCCTTGTTTAACCCAGAAAGCGTTTTTTAATTAATCAGTGCTTGCATAATTAATGTGTCTTTAATGCCTACTAGGGTAAATGTTTTTTCCAGTGTCATGGCTGTTAATTTTTTAGGACATCTTCCACTTTTAATCAGTTATGAGGTGGTTTTCTGACCGCTGGAGTGTTGTGTGTTGATGTCTAGCTTTATGTTGATGTGATTAATGAGTGTTGAAAATGCAGGGCACGTGGTGTCATAACAGCAGTTAACAAAATCCCCATATGCCTTATGGAACTGAGGGACAGCGGCAAACTGTATACCTGGATGTTTTATAAAGAGAAGCTGATGAAGGCAAGAAAAGGGCAAGAGCGAGATACAGCAGAGAATATCAAACAGAGATTCCTTTTTAAGCTGGATTCTATTTAAATTGAAATAGAACGGGGGGGAAAAAAGGAAAAAATAAGATCTTATAAGATGTGATATAAGGAAGTAATTCAAAGAGATGAAATTAATTAGTCACTGCTTTATAAAAGGAAGTGTGTCTTTTCTTGTTCTACTTTTTGATGAAATGCTCTTGCAAGTGTTTTCATATTCTTAAATTAAAATTCAGCTCTTTGTCTTTGTTTCTGCATCACTAACAGGAGAGAGCATCTGCTTTTAGTTTAGTTATTTTTATGCATATGGAGATACTGACAATCAGAAATTTAATTTTTTTTCTTTCACACGATTGTATAAATGTCAAGAAAAAGTCAATGAATTGTAACTGCTGCAAAGAGTTTGCTTTACTTTTAGTGGTATTTTATTTGGGGCTCTATAAAGCAACTATTAATTTAGTTAATTTTGTTCACTGATAATCATCATCCATTTTTAATCACTATTATCACAGTTATTTTTAGTGGTATTAATGTAAAAAACGATATGCTGTAATTATAAATATTATAAATAATAAATAAATAAAATGTTTTTTAATTTGAATAAATTATTTTAATATTTTTATTTTAATACATCAAATAAATTCATTTTTATATATTTTTAATCACTATTATTACAGTTAATTTCAGTGTTATTCATGTAAAAACTATATGCTTTAATTATAAATAATAAATAAATACAATATTTTAGTTAAATTAATTTATTAATAATTGTTATACATTATTAATTACTGTTATCACAGTTAATATATTTTATTTTATACAAAATAGATGTGTTTTTTAATAAAATAAATAAATAATTTTGCTAACTTTAACTGGCGCCTCAAACCGTACTGCATTTCACATCCTGGTTTTAATAGTGGAGGTTCAGATTTGTTGAGAAATATTTTTTAAATACAGAACTCTCACTATTTGTTTGTAATATTCTCATGCATATATGTCATTCATGATTTTCCATATCTGTTTTTTGTTTTTTTATGAAATGAAGTTCATGGACGTTTTTGCTACTAAGGTGATGAAGGTGTCGTCTTTTTCCATCATGCCTCTTGATTGGCCCTCACCTCCAGCCGTATCCCTGCTCACAGTCTGGGTTATTTATAGTCACGAATGTAGCAACGTGAAGACTTTAAAAACAAAAACCTGCATTGAAAGACACTCTTGAGACTGTTCAGTCCTTGAGAATATGAACTTTAAATTCTTACAATTTTTTTTTTTCTCCCATCGACCTGCTCTGCTGTTACTATGAACTACAAATGAAGCATTGAAATTCCACTTTGGGGAAGCTACTATGATTTGTGCGATCGTTCTATGCAGTAGTTTTATAAATAGCATTGCCTGCTCACTATTTTTAAGTCCCAGTGGTGTTTTTCCCTCTAAACTGGTGCATGCTGTCACTTCACATTGCAGATCACTGCATTCATACTGCATCTCTCTTGTTCTCTATGCAGTCTAAGACTTTGCTTCATGTTTCATCACAGGTTGAATTAAGGCTGGACAGGGGTGATGTCACTGCAAAGTAAGTGTAATCATTTAAGAATTGCTAAGTTTCATGTGTGCTGATGATCAAGTTTCTTGTGCTTCAAAGAAAGCAAGAAAATCTGATTTCAGATGGTCATTGTCACTGATTTGCTTATTAGTGGCTTTTAAAAGTATTAAAGAGTATTAAAAAATTAAAAAGTATTTACATAAATTATAAAAATATATTACGTAAATATAAGTATATAAATATAATTATGATTATATATATGAGCAATATCACACGAGTTGAATCACAGCGTGCTGATATACAGCCATATTGCACGGCTATGAGTGTGATATTGCGTTTATACAACAGTTCGACCGCAACAGTTTGTAAATAAATAAGAAATAACAACAAAGTGTCTTTAAAACCCTCTTTTGTAAAAAAACTACTTCCTTCCGCCACGGATTCAAATTTCAAGTTGACAGTTTGACCAAGCCTCCGTTACTAATTCTAAAACGTCACTTTAGAAAAACGCTAAAACAATGTCCTCTGTTTACAAAAGTCCCTTTCAATTTAAAAGTCTCTTGCGACTGACTCATTGAATGAGTCTCATTTACTCATAAAGTTTGCTGCCATCTAATGGCAAATTAATGTAACTTTCACTCAATCCATATTACGCACTAATGGACCCTTTCTCAATACCAAATACAACATATTATTTATATAAAATAATATTTATTGAACAACAATATTTGAACAATTCAGATTAAACACAATTCAGTCAAACGTACAAAAGCAGTGCTCTACAGGATGTAAGTAGCCTTAATATTAAATCATTAAATTTAACATCCCCCAATTCGATTTGCTCAGAAACAAATAATAGATTAATAAGACTAAAGATTGCCAGTTTTATGTACCCAAAATGAATTATATCTCATTTTTAACCACTATAAGAGACGGCAGCAAATCCCCGAAGCACTGGCCAAGATGAAGCTGTTCTCGGCGGGTACACGAGCACCGAACAGCCGCTGACGGCCTGGAGCTCGCATCTCTGAAAACGTGTAAACAAATTGTAAAATAGACCCTATGGTTAAATAGGAATCACATATTTCAGGTCTAAATAACTACATTCTCACCTAAAAAACTCTTAAAACTATAGTTTGTGGTACAACAACTGTAGTATTTGTAAAAAATACCGTGGATTTGATCGGCAGCCATGACAGTCGCTTCAAGCGGAGTGATACAAACGGTGAAACTGATACTGGCGATACTGGTAAAATATTGCATGGCTGGAAAGACCTCTCAGCCAATCAGGTTCGACAACCAGAAAGAACTGTTGTATAAAAAAAAAAAAATTTAAAAAAATAATAATATATATATATATATATATATATACACACACACACACACACATACACATGAATAATTAATATATATGTTAATGTATCTATGCTAACATCACAGATTTTACATATTTATATATAATGTAAATATATTTTATATATATATAATTGTATGTATATTATGCTTCTAATTATGAGATATATATATTACTGTTTAATATATATTAATATTTAATGTTTTGAAATATTTTACAATATTTTTTATGTGTGTAATTAACTATATACTGTGTGTATATATATATATATATTTTTTTTTTTCGTGGAAAAAATATTATATGCATATCTATGCTAACATCCCACAATTTTTAATTAGTGACTTATTTTCTATGAAAACACATCTGCAGACATTATTTGAATATCTTCATCTGAAGCGACAATCCTTTGTCAAATATTTACTAATTTTCGTGCTCCTCTTCTGCAGTGAGTGAGGCAGAGGGGGCTGTGAAAGTGGAAGAGTGGCAGCAGACTTTTTACGCCTCCGACTCAGGGATACAGTCAGGAGCCACCACGATTCGTGATGAAGAGGAATCTGAGTTCAGTAAGAAGTATAGCGTCAGTGCCAGCGCTGCGGAGAGCGCCACAGGTAATGTGTTCGCTCTAAAGGTCTCCCTATGCCTCTGCGAACATTTTGATGAATTATACTACCCGAGGGCCTCCAAAATTTCACATTAGAGTCAGTGGCATTGAACCCTTCCGCAAGGGCTGTGTAGTTCACTGGACTTGTACAACATTTGGAAAGTGTTGTTTTTTGTTTACTTTGGATTTTTGCTTTATTAGATGTATGCAGTAAAAAGTGCATCGCCTACATGAGGATTAATCCTGTTGCTTTATCTATTTAATATTCATATTAAACGTACCCATGGTTTTCTCATTATTCTTTGTCGTCATGGTGCATCTCATCAGTTCTAAATATCTGGGGATTTTAAAATAGATTCCGCACCATGGCAGCATATGTGCTTACTCAGTTTGGAAGAAAGCTGCAAATTTATTGTCCGCCCAGAGCCAGTGACATTTAGAAACTCATCCAAACACTCAGTTCAGTAGGTTCACTTTTTATGGTTAGAATATTATTGCTATCTCAACACAACCTCCGAAGACCCCTTTCTGATGCTCACAATGCTTCCAGCATGGATTGCACTTTATTCAGAGTGTCACAGACGCACTCCTATTATTCCCACCTCTGGTTCTCTCGTGTCAATCTATTCTGTTATTAAATGTGCCCTGAACTACATCTCCATTGCATCACGCTACGAAATATAGCATGATGTGATGCATCATAAAATGTTGGTATTTTATAAAACTGACTCTGAGATCTGATTAGATGAGACCACTGTCGAGGTCCTGTTGGTGGATAAAACAGCTGATATGCACACGCCTGTGACTGCACATTGATTCTATATTAATGCACTAAGTCTGCATATCTACAATATTGAGCACAATATAATTAATAATTGGTGGAAGAACCAATTAATGTAATACTCTTAATAATAATAATAATAATAATAATAGCATATGTATTTAATAATAATAATAATAATAATATTTAAATGTTGTTGTTGTTATTATTAGTAGTATTATTTAATAATATTGTTGTTATTATTGTGTGAAGCAGAAATGTTTCTTTTTTAATCATAAAAATGGCACACTTTTAATTTTTGAATCTATTATTAAATGTAGTGTGCTTTTATTATTATTATTATTATTATTATTATGATTTATGTTTATTATACAAGTAATAAATAATATAACCATAATATATTATTATTGTTATTATTTAATATTTAATAACAATAATAATAATAATCATTATTTTATATTTTTGTATTTTTAAAATATTTTAATATTTTAATCATTATTACTATTATTATTATTATTATTATTAAATAATAGTAGTACTATTATTTGTTATTTATTATTGTGGTTGTATGATTGTTTTTTATTAATAATAACATTAATAATATTTATTATTATTACATATATAAATAATAGTAATAATAATAATAATAATAGCACACTTTAAATTTAATAATATATCCAAAAATTAAGTGTGCTTATTATTATTGATTATTATTATTATTAGTAGTATTATTTATTATGGTTGTTTTTTTTAATAATAATAACATTAATAATATTTATTATTATTAAAGAAATAAATAATAGTAGTAATAATAATAATAATAGTACACTTTACATTTAAAAATACATTCAAAAATTAAGTGTGCTTATTATTATTATTAATTATTATTACTATTATTTTCTATGTTTTTTAATAATAATAACATTAATAATATGTATCATAAATAAATAAATAAATAATAGTAATAATGATAGCACACTTTACATTTAAAAATTCATTCAAAAATTAAGTGTGCTTATTATTATTACTAATTATTAGTAGTAGTATTTATTACGGTTGTTTTTAATAATAATAATAATAATAAAGAATAATATTAATAATATTTTTATAGTAATAATAATAATAATAATAATAGTAGTAGTAATAATAGCACACTTTACATTTAAAAATACATTCAAAAATTAAGTGTGCTTATTATTAATTATTATTATTAGTAGTAGTAGTAGTAGTAGTATTTATTATGGTTGTTTTTAATTATAATTATTATTAAAAATATTATTAAAAATAAATATTATTATTAAACAAATAAATAATAGTAGCAATAATAATAGCACAATTTACATTTAAAAATACATTCAAAAATTAAGTGTGCTTATTATTATTATTATTCATAAGACCACCTCATAACAGTGTTAAAATAATTGAATGTGACTCTTTTTTCCTCTCTGTACTCAGATGTTGAGGCTCAATACAGTCTAACTCGAGCTCAGAGAGTGCGTGCAGCCATGTTCCCCGAGACGCTGGTGGAGGGAGAGACGGTGCTCACCACTCAGAGCAATCCAGACCAGCCCACCAATGTGCAGAGACTGGCCGAGCCCTCGCAGCTGCTGAAAACAGCCATCGTCCATCTCATTAACTATCAGGATGATGCTGAGCTGGCCACACGTGCTGTACCAGAGCTCACTAAACTGCTGGCCGATGACGACCAGGTATGATGTCGGTTGGTACAAACCCTTTTAATTAAACATGCCTGTTTGAGGCTGGGAATCTAGTGAAACCTGTTTAAAAATGCCATCAATGAGTTATGGCTAAAAATAAAGCTTTGTGCTGGAGAACTTTTCCATAAAACAGAGATAAAACAGTACAGTTGTGCAAAAAGCTATAGCTTTGGTTCTGTTGATATCCCACATGAGCTGATATCTTCAAAATGATCTAGAGTGAAATTACAGAAGTTTTGACTTAGTAGCTGTCATTCTCAGAGAATAAATCAGGCAGTGCACAGGATGATTTGAGATGCAGAAGGAAAGGTGTAATGAAAAGATTCAAGATGGGAAATAATCTCACAGGACGGGCCAGAACTGTGAGGGGGAATAAAGTGCAACAAAAGACTGAAAAGTGCTGCAATATGATATGGAAAACAACTTTAGGTTATGATCTATTTTCCAAGTTAAATTACTGGCTGCCAAGGGCATTCAACCATTGAAATTCTAAAAACAATTACAAACCGTATTTGTTCATTTTTCTATCCATGCCATGTGTATAATCTAGCATATTTTTACATACATTTGCATGTTTTTGTATATTAATATATTATAAAAAAAAAGACAGTTTTTTTTTTAAATTTTGTATACATTGAACAATTTTAATACTGAACGGAAAGTTCACCCAAAAATTAAATTTTTGTCCTTTTTTACTTACCCTCAAGTAGTTCCAAACCTGTATACATTTCTTTGTTCTGCTAAAGGCCTACACAAAGGAAGATATTTGGAAGGATGTTTGTACCCAAGCAGATCTCGTCCCCCATTGACTACCATAGTAGGAAAAATACTATGGTAGTCAATGGGGGACGAGATCTGCTTGGGTACAAACATTCTTCCAAATATCTTCTTCTGTGTTCAGCAGAACAAAGAAACTCATACAGGTTTGGAACAACTTGAGGGTGAGTAAATGATGACAGAATGTTCATTTTTGGGTGAACTAACCCTTTAAGCAAAATACATATGGACTGACAGATATGCTACTATCCTATATTATACTGCACTATGCTACATGACTTATACCAGACTTGCTACACTCTTAACCCTCCTAATGCATTCGGGTCCATTTTGAACCAGAAGAGCTACATTAAAATTTCTAAAAAAAAAAAATTATAATATAAGAGATATAACCATTTCAACTAAATTGTTACATCTTTTGCCTTCGGGTCCATTTTGGCCCAGAAATGAATTGTGGCCTTACACATGAAATTATGCTGAATTATTATTATTTTTTTTTAACGTCTATTAGTTAGATTTGTCTTAAATTACTTCTGTAAAATACATTTAGTCTCTTTCCAACACTCACATTTTTCCTCCCCTCTGGGTCTGCATTTTGTTTATACACATGCTTGCGCATACACACATACCAATCATTCTGAAATTAAAATAAAATGGCAAAATTAAATTAATGTCTGCTTGTAGATCAAAAGTTCATAGACCAAATTTGAAAAAGGAAAGTCTACATTTCACTCTTCTGCAACCTACTGATGAACCATCGCAGCATGAAAAGGAAGTTTCAGATTTCAGGCTGTTTGTCATCTTTTTCAAAATTAATATATTTTGTTTGAAAACATTTCAGAGTAATATTGATGTTGTTTAGTTAGAAAAACAATGTGTACTTTTCATAGATTTAGATTGTTTTTTGCAGTTACAAGTTTTAAATTCAAAGGAATGTAATTAAATCCATTGACGTCAATGGAGTTCATTCTGGTAATTCTCATATTATATGTTCTTTTCCATTTTCCAATTAATAAAAAGGTGCTAATGTAGTAAAAACATAGTAAAAACATGGTAAAAAAAATGTTAAGGTGCCTTTGTTACACTGTAATTATACATTTAAGTACTGAGTAATATTTTAATATTTCTTTCTATAGGGTTAGGATCATGGTTTGGTTTAGGGTTAGTTGCATGAATTTATGCATAATTTATAGTTATTACTATAGTAAGTGCATGTAACATATGTAACAATGACACTGTAAATCAAGTGTTGCCAAAAATTGTGTATTCACTCATTAATAAGAAGTTACTAATCAGTTACAATATGGTTCTAGTTGAAAAATATAAAGTAATGACTGTTTTATAAGCTTACGTTCCACTGGGTCCAAACTGACCCAGGAATGCAGCAGGTGTATACAGTTTTTTAATGCATTACAAGGGTGAATAAAAGTTCTTATTTGGCATCTCCTTTAACATCCATGGAACATTTCCATTCCACATAAGGTTCTTTATAGTGGAAAAATGTTCTTCACACTAAAAAAATGGTTCTTTTAAGAACTGTTCCCTGAAAGGTTCTTTGTGGAACCCAAAATTGTTCTTCTATGGTATTGCTGTGAAAAAAACCCTTTTGGAACTTTATTTTTAAGAGTTAAGAATAATAAAAGTTCCAGTTTTGACATGTAAGATGTCTGAAACTTTTTCTTTTACCTTCGCAGGTGGTGGTAAACAAGGCAGCACTCATTGTGAACCAGCTTACGCGGAAGGAGGCGTCTCGTCGCGTGCTCATGCAGTCTCCTCAGATGGTGTCGGCTGTGGTGAGGGCCATGCAGAACACTGGAGATCTGGAGACGGCTCGCTGCGCTGCCAGCGTCCTGCACAGCCTGTCCCACCAGCGCGAGGGCCTGCTAGCTATTTTCAAATCGGGTGGCATCCCAGCACTCGTGCGCATGCTCAGGTGAGTGTATGCATCAGCATTTTACTTATGTAATGTGACATATTTCCATACGAACCAGGATACGTGAAAAAATTTCAACTTCAGCAGACGGGTGTTACATACCAGAATGTCTCAAAAGTTTTGGAAGACCCCATGTGGAATTTTACATGAATTTAAATGTTTTTAATATTTATATTGGTAAATAAGTACTTGTTTTATGTGTATAATTTTATAACTTATTTTATTATGGAATGTAATTAACAAAATAATAATATAATTAATTAAATAATAAACAGTAAATATTAAAAATTCAAATATAATATAATATATATTAAATTATATTATTTTTATTTATATATTTGTAAAAATACAGTATATACAAAATATGTATATTGTTGCATATAAATAAATGATTCAATTATTACATATACTTCTTATATGAAACCAGTGAGTTTAACCATGTAAAACAGTCTTGACTATTTTCAGAGACTTTAGACATATAAAGATGGTGCACTCATAATACTTATGAATGGGAGAAAGTGCCATGCATAATATGGCAGAATAAGTCCCGCCTTTTAAATAAAAGAGCCAATCGCCGATTGGTGAAGTCATTGCACCTTATAGATTTTATAGAAACGATCAGTTTCTAAAACGCGCACTTATGACTTTGCATGCGCATTGGCTTCTCCAGCCTGAAAAATGATGTTTTTTTGTCATGATTTGAGCGTTTAGAAGCAAAATTTATCAGACAGTGGTCAGATTTCATTGGTGATTTCCAATATTAAATTTAATCATAATCTTGGTGAATAGCTTTGTAGAATTTAATGTTTCCCCATTCAAAAAGATAGGAGCTGTACTTGCATGACTGAAATAGCTGCCTGAGAGGTGTTTCAAAGATGGCCGCTGAGTGAAATGACTTGCCTTAAAGGGACTTTGACTATTTTAACAATTTCATTAAAGTCCCCCTGTGGTGAAAATCAAGTTTTTAATGCTGTTTATATGTCTATGTTCTGTTTTTAATATGCTTTAAGACAAACCATGTGCACATTCATATGTCAACACTATTGCTGAGTATTTTCTCCTTAAAACTGCAGTGAAAAAGACGGTTTGAAAATCGCTATCATCTGTGATGTCACAAACTACCTTGTAACCAATCACGTCAATGTGCCAGCGGGTTGTAACATATCATTAACAGTGAACTAGCAGGGGAGTCTCAAGAGTAGACAGGTTATCCCGGTATATTTTTCTATTGATATGAAAAATCGTGTAGATTTAGCAATATAGCGGGTGTGTGATGTATTTTACAATGTTATGATGAACTATATGCCTTTCTCCACTGACGTTCTGAGTTGTTAAAGCGTTTGTAATGTTTGTAACATTAGCAACACATCATTACCTGTTTGATAACATAGTCAAGCAAAAGGATAATCATATTAATTACCGTTATGTGTCCGATGTTGTAAAGAGCAACACCATTGTGCAGCGTTTGCCTCAGTAAGTTGACCGAGTGGATCTCTGAGCTCACATGAGTAAGTGGAGGTGGGGCTAATTTGCATATTCATTGATCCATGTATATTAAATGAGACAAGGGTGTAGAGCTATTTTAAGGCATGAAGAAATGTTTTTCATTGGAAAAAAATTTAAATATGTCATTTTGGTGATCAGAGATTGCTTTTAAGGGATAAAATTATTGACTTTATATATCCACATTGTATCAATAGATGTTTGGGCCAAATTATGGTTTTGTGCAAAAAGATGGCAAATTATGAAATAAAGCCATCTCAGAATATTAAATATCATCAAAGACTAATAAATATCACATTTTTTTAATCTATATTACCTGTCTTGGAAAAATGCAGATACCCTGTGTTGACTTATGTATGAAAATGGTGAATGACAGATGATTTGACGGTCTGATGCGTTTGTGTTTTAATTAGTCCCTTGACTGTTCATGGACAGACAAATGTTTTGGTTGAATAGAGGTAAACGTTTGATGGACACCCACAATTCCTAAGAGAACCTTAGACGGACCATGCTAGATCACCACCAAACCAGCAGTATCCAGCCTGGACCAGGGGTGTGTTTCCCAAAAGTATCATTAGCCAACTAACATCACAAGTTCCGTCATTACTAACATAGGGAAACAGTCGTGACTAGCTAGTTGATTTGTTCAACGATGCATCATGCTATGGTAGTGAAGCATGCGAGTTACGTAGTTGTACGGGAAATGCACCCCAGCATGGGAATTCATGCTAGTTTAAGCTGTTCTTTTCAGCAGGGAAGCCATAATCCTTCCATTATTGGTTGTGTTAGTTTTGGTGAGCGTGTTTAGCTTTCCTCTCATTGTGACGCACATTAATTTGTGCCCACTTTATCTCCTTTCTATTTTGTGAATGAGGCCTGGAGCTAACCTGTGGTGCATTCTGATGAATGCTGTGACTAAGCAATGCTAAAGCAGGACAATGTGTCCAGTCCTATCTCTGTAAATGAAAACGTCCACTACACCACCCTGTAATAGGGGCCAGAGCAGAGCTGTATTTTAGAGATATATTTGGACTGTGATGGGAAATTTGCTCTGTCAGAAAGCCCATTTACAGCAGATGCTGAGATAATAGAAAGGAGCAGAATCTTTATGACCACGCAACTAGGGCCGCTGTAACTTTGACACAGTATTAGCTTATTAAGTTACATGGAGAGTCTCCTTGGTGCAGCCAGCCTGTATTTAAATGTCATGATCAAGGATGCCATGGTGAGATCTTAAAAATTGCTGCATGCAACCACTCTGATAGAAGCCCAGATCTATAAAGGAGATGTGTGTAATTTTTCTGATGTGAAAGCACTCTTTTCCTCTTTCAGTTTAATATGCAGAGACAACCAAATTTAAGCCATTTGTAGGTTGATTTTTCTGAAAATTGTACATTGTGATTCTGTAGCTGAAAACAATGCATTTTTTTATTTGAGCATCCCAACATAGCCAACCTATGTCAGGACTCTGTTTTTCTGGTAGATACGGTAGATGTTGACCTATTTAAGAACAGTCTAATTTTGTAGCTGCAAAAATAAATGTAAACAATAAGTAATATAATACTTTTCACATTTTATATATATATATATATGCATTGTTTATCCTTTTGATCTTTAATTCATAAAATTAGCAAAAATCTAACATTTCAGTGAAGGAAAAGAAATGAAAGTGAAGGGAAAATCACATTATGAAATAAATGTTTTTCTCCAAAACACGTTGGCCACAATTATTGGCACCCTTTTATTAAATACTTTTTGCAACCTCCTTCTGCCAAGATAACAGCTCTGAGTCTTCTCCTATAATGCCTGATGAGTTTGGAGAACACCTGACAAGAGATCAGAGATTATTCCTTCATGCAGAATCTCTCCAGATCCTTCAGATTCCCAGCTCCATGTTGGTTCTTCTTCTCTTCAGTTCACTCCACTCATTTTCTTTAGGGTTCAGGTCAGGAGACTGGGATTGCCATGGCAGAAGCTTCATTTTGTGCTCAGTGACACATTTTTGTGTTGGTTTTGATGTTTGTTTTGGATCAACCATGGCCCATTATTGGATTTCTAGGAGAAGCGGTCAGGTTTTGATTTTTTATCTGTTGGTATTTGATAGAATCCATGATGCCATGTATCTAAACAAGATGTCCAGGACCTCCAGCAGAAAAATAGGCCCACAACATTAAAGATCCAGCAGTATATTTAACCGTGGGCATGGGGTACTTTTTATCCATGTGTCAACCAAACCCATCTGGTGGATTTGCTGCCAAAAAGCTCTTTTTTTAGTTTCATCTGACCATAGAATCCGGTCCCTTTTTAAGTTCCAGTCTTGTCTGACAACTGAGTATGCTGGAGATTGTTTCTAGATGAGAGCAGGATTTTTCTTGAAACCCTCCCGAACAACTTGTGGGATGTAGGTGCTGTTTGATCATTTTTTTAGGCTTTCTGAGACTCAAGACTCAACTAATCTCTGCAATTCCCCAGCTGTGATCCTTGGAGAGTCTTTGTCCACTCAAACTTTCTTCCTCACCGCGCATTAGGATGATTTAAACACACATATTCTTCCAGGCAGATTTGTAACATCTTTAGTTAATTGGAACTTCTTAATTATTGCCCTGATAGTGGAAATGGGAATTTGCAATGCTTTAGCTATTTTCTTACAGCCACTTTCTATGTTGTGAAGCTCAACAATCTTTTGCTGCACATCAGAACTATATTCTTTGGTTTTACTCATTGTGATGAATGATTAAGGGAATTTGGCCTTTGTGTTTCCACATGTTTATACTCCTGTGGAACAGTCATGGCTGGACAATTTCATGATCACCCTGGTGTGCTAAAAAATTTAAATATAAATGGGAATATACTTCAGAGATATTTTACTCATAAAAAAATTCTAGGGGTGCCAATAATTGTGGCCAACGTGTTTTGGAGAAAAACATTTATTTCATAATGTGATTTTCCCTTCACTTTCATTTCTTTTTCTTCAATGAAAGGTTAGATTTTTGCTAATTTTATGAATTAAAGATCAAAATTATAAACAATGCAGATTTATTTTTACAGTCATCTTTAATCATATTTACCAAGGGTGCCAATAATTCTGACCACCACTGTATATATATAGTATCTCTAACAAGTGTTTTCATGGAAAATTATGTGGAAAAATATGAACAAATGTATTTTAACAATATGAAATAAAAAGCATTTATGAAAATAGTTTTGTGAATATTTCATTGTATTATATTATATTATCTATAATAATATTTAAATTTGAAATTTTATTTATTTTAATAAATAATATTTGATTTATTTTAATAAATAATAGCTATTATTATTATGTGGAAAAAAATAATATATATTATATTATTATAAATAATATATAACAAATATATTTAACAATATGAAATAAAAAGCAAGTATGAAAATAGTTTTGTGAATATTTTATTGTATTATATTATATTAGAATATCTATAATATTTAATTTTGAAATTTCCTTTATTTTAAGAATAAATAAAATTGTATTTATTTTGTATAAATTATTATTATTATTATTATTATTATAATGTAGAAAAATATGAACAAAATGTATTTTAACAATATGAAATAAAAAGTATGAAAATAGTTTTGTGAATATTAAATTGTATTATATTAGAATATCTAGAAAAATATTTAATTTTGAAATTTTATTTTAATAATAAATAATATTATTTATTTATTTTGAAATAATTCTCTCATTTCTTGCAACATTGGCTAGAGAAAAGATACACAATTAACTCAAATAATAGTAAATATTTTTCAAATAATAATTTTGTAACTTGTTTTTGTGCAGTCAATATTTATGTTATGTTAAAAAAATCTTTTTAAACACTTTAATTTCACATTTGCTATTACACACAATCTAAATATGTCCGTATATATTAAAATCTGCAGCTGCTTTTATATTTTAGGAAGAGTGTCCCTCACATCATGTTTGGTAAATATTTTATTGTTTCTTCAGTTCCCCTATGGAGTCAGTGCTGTTCTATGCCATTACCACGCTACACAACCTGTTACTGCACCAGGAGGGAGCCAAGATGGCGGTGCGTTTGGCCGATGGACTGCAAAGGATGGTCCCCCTTCTAAAAAAGACCAACCCAAAATTCCTGGCCATCACCACAGACTGCCTGCAGCTGCTCTCTTACGGCAATCAGGAGAGCAAGGTGTGTGCATGTGTCTCCATGACAGCTCCCCTTGTGGCAACACTGAGAATGCATTGCCTTAGGAATTGAGTTTATAAATTATGTGTGTCAGAATCCGTGTTGTTTTTCCCTCTTCACAGTTGATCATCCTGGCAAATGGTGGGCCAGAAAGTTTGGTGTTCATTATGAGAAACTACAACTATGAAAAGCTCCTATGGACCACCAGCAGAGTCCTGAAGGTGCTTTCTGTCTGTCCAAGCAACAAGCCGGCTATTGTTGACGCTGGTGAGTATATGTGTGTGTTATGTTCTTCTTTTAACTCTCTTTGTTTCACTTTTGTCATTTTTTTATTCCTGGACCCTAGAGGAATATTCTTATCTCTTTTCTTTCATTCCCAAGGACTGTTCTCTTGGGCATTTTGTATAATTTCCCTATAATATCGCAATCTCCATCTCATTTTTGTCTGTTTCAGATGTTGTCTCTGTGGGTTTGGGGCTTTTTGCATCTTTTTTCCCCCACTTCTTGATTAACGAATTTCATTGACTTTTCCAGTCATTCATGATTATTACAGACATATTTATGAGATTGCTAGGGGGCGATTTCCATTTGTTTGTCGTGTACCAATTTTGGGAATAAAAACATTTAATACACATTATACACTATGGTTCAAAAGTTTGGGGTCGGTATATTAATTAATGTTTTTGAAAGAAGTCTCTTATCCTTACCAAAGCTGCATTTAGTTAATCAACAATACAATAAAACAGTAATATTGTGAAGTATTGTTACAATTTTAATATATTTGAAGATGTAATTTATCCTTTGATCATTCCTCCAGTCTTCAGTGTCACATGATCCTTCAGAAATCATTCTAATATGCTGATTTGCTGCTCAGGAAACATTTCTTATTAATATCAATGTTGAAAACAGTTGAGCTGCCTAATATTTTTGTGGAAACCGACATTTTTCAGGATTGTTTTATGAATAGAAAGTTCAAAAGAACAGCATTTTCCTGTTTTTTTCTGTCAATTTTGATAAATTGAATGCATGCTTGATGAATAAAAGTATTCTTTTTTTTTTTTTTAAATCATACTGACCCAAAACCAAAAGTATACATTTTTTTGTGTGCAAATGCTCCAAAAAGACAAATAAATCCCTGAGATTTGAATGTAAGTCAATGGATGATTTGTCTTTCTGAGCTTCTCTGCACAGCTTGACAAGAAATGTACTTTCACTATATAACTTTCTTTTTTTATTACCGTTCCATAAGTCTGGGAAAAAACACTATTTGTAAAATTCTCCGATTTTTGTCATGATTTTTATGATCATGAGAGACAGTTGAGATTGCCAAAATTGTTGGGGAGAGTAGGAAAATGGGATCAAGATGAACTTGAACCTGCATCATCCACACTATGACTCAACATATCAGGAGCATGTGTGCAAACCGCTATACTACAGTCCCAAAAATACATGATTTATATTTGATTCAGCCATTGAACTCAATTATATTTTCCATTAAAACTAATATTACAGCTTTATGTTAAAACCCACCTTTAACCTACTCTGCCTTTCAGTACAGCTTCACAGCAGTCATGGATGTTACTTTATTAATGCTGACCTTTCAGCGAATTAATACTTAAATATACAACGACAAAGGTTGCGGGACTCAAATATCTTGCCCTATCGCGCCTGCCAGGGCTGATCTCATAAAAGTCTTTACAGTTATGTCCTCTTCCCACACGAGCCTTCGACGCTCGTCTTGAGAAAGCGCTGAGGATCAGGTAGTTACAACACTGGATGAGAGGCAGTTTTCAAGGATGTCTCCTAATCTCCTTCCCTCTTTTTATCTTCCTAAGCCATGTGGCTTTTAGTTTATCTGCACCGACTCCAAAAGACATTTCTCTCCCCTTGGCAGACAATGGCTAATCCATGGAGAAATACAGCCTTCTTTTTAGAGCACGATGTGTAGCTGAATAGTTTTGTTCTTTTTTCTTTTTTTGTGTGGCTAAGTCCGATAAATATGGACTCTAAACCCTTTTTCTCTCCATTTGGCAGGAGGTATGCAGGCCCTCGGCCAACATCTCACAGGTTCAAGTCAGCGTCTAACACAGAACTGCCTGTGGACCCTGAGGAATCTCTCTGATGCTGCAACCAAGCAGGTAAAGGAGCTGTTCCACTAGACTGTGTGTTTGCTAGTGCTGCTTGTTATTGTTGCTCATACTTAGGGTTATGGATTTGTTCTAATCTCTTAACCTGTGGCGAATGTCTCAACATGAATGATACCTCAAATCATGTGGCTTATTGAGAAGAGTTGCTTTTACTTTTCAAAGCAATTGGAATTTTGTCTGGTGGATGATGGATCAGGTGAAAAATCCCACAGATTTCCACTGAACGGGAGACCAAAGCCATATGAGACAAAAGAGTATTGTAGAGTTTGACTTGGGCTTGCAAGAAACCACCCAGAATTAGTGTTGGTATCGTTTGAATTTGGATTCTTATCGATTCCCAGTTTCGATTCCAGTAAGGTAAAAACACTCAGTCAAACATTTATATGAAACATATTTATTCTGTGTCTTTTGGCAAAACGTTTTGTTGCAGCTGATTTCAATAAAAAAAAAATCAGCTGCCTAAAGAACACTAACATTTTCCTATGGTTTTAAAGGGGACATATAATGCCATTTTTACATGTCTCCAGAGTGTGTATGTGAAGTTTTTGCTCAAAATACCCCACAGATAATTTTTTATTGCATGTTAAGTTTGTCACTTTTTGAAGGTGAGCAAAAACGCTCCGTTTTTGTGTGTGTCCCTTTAAATGCAAAATCCAAGAAGAGGGCGGAGTTTCAAGAGCTCGTGTTAGCAGCTCCGATTACCTCACGCAGACTCACTGAAAATGTCAGAAACTGTTCAGCCTTTTTATGTTCAAACCGGAGTCGGACAATGATAGAGAGACTCAAGAAGAAGTGACAACATGTAGAATGCAACAGGACGTTTCTGAAGATAGAACAGGTATAGTTTAGTGTAGTTATACCTTATGTTGTCATCTTGCTTTTATGACATGCTATTGCATTTGTGTTACTTACTGTATTGAAATAACATGGCCTCACCCCCTTTGTTGCGTGTTCTCGGGGGTGGGGTTTATGTACATTTTAGGGTTAGTGATGTCACTAACCCAGGAAGAAGCTTGTTGTAGTCCCTATCAGCCGTTTGTTGTAGTCCTTAAAAAGCAATTTCTTTAAAAGAAAATATCTAGCTTTGCTTTAAACTTTGAGCATCGTAACTTTGCAGATGTTGTTTATGCTCAAACAGCAACATTACACACTAACTAAAGTTAAAAAAGTGAAATCATAACCAACCACCCCTTTAACAAAAATACCACAGCAAAAACAACTGGACCAACTCATCTAAATTTCGAAAATTATTAAAGACAAGTAAACAGTAATAAAATAAGAAAAAAAATAAACAAATTAGCAATAGCACATATAAATACAACTGAACAAAGTTCAGGTACAGAAACTGTAATGAAATGTAAAATAACACTGCATAGATTTCTTAAAATATAGATTAATCCTTATTAAAGTTTCAAAAGTTGTTCAGTGAAGATCAGTGAGTGATTTTCTTTCTCTTTTTGTTCTTTGATTAGCATTAATGACACAGACGGCAGTAGGATAATTAGGCTGCTGTCACTTTAAGACTATTAAGACTATTTATGTTTGTATTAGTTAGCTTATGTATTAGCATAGCATACAGATACCAATTAGCCTGATAGCTTAATTTATACATGCATTTGCATTTACCCTACATGTATTCACAATCATCTTTAATGTAATTAATTATTAAAATAAGTGTTAAATGTCCAAACATTTCAATTAAAATGGTTTTATTATGCACTAATTTGTTTTCTTACCCATATATAGTAAGCTATGCATATTTTAAAATAATATCATTCATATATACTTAGGATAATAATTAACTGACAGTTTGTGGAGACCCGATTTTGAGGGAGGACCCGATTTGTCATGACAACGGCTCTCTGGGTGCGTGCTTCAGATGTGTGCTCAAAGAAAACAGCGCACGGCGCGAGGGCCGAATTATGTTGTCTTTCACATTCTGTGAAAATGGTTTGAAATCACATTAAAATGCGCACACAGGAATCGATAAACTATCCGATTCCTGAACTCAAGTATCCGATTCCAGAATTGGAATCAATTTTCGATTCCCAACCCTACCCAGAATACCTTAGTAATTGCTCAGCAAAACCCAAGAGATAATCCAGAACTTCTTATCAACTGACCTAGCAATTGCCCAGAAGTTGTCGCTCGAGGGGAGAAAGATCACGATTTCAACCGAGGGGAAGATTTCAGTTCTTTTTTAAATATTCTGCTCTGTTATTGCTTTGTAGAATTACTGCTCTTCCTCAAAAGAAATACAATTGAAATATGGAATTGAATTTGATGAAAGGAAATGCTTTTTGAAAGGAAATGCTGTTTATGTTTTCACTTTGTTACTGTACTTTTTTTCTAAACTGAAGCAAAATTACCTCAATTATCCAGAACAGAAAATCAGTCAATCAAGAATATGGGCTGAATGTGAAATGTCTTTTTAAAACAGATAATTAGAATATTTGCCTACTAATGAAATAACAATAGCATTTCATTTTACAATATTGCATTCAATTATTAAATGTGCAAATGCTTCAAAGGATTTCATCCCAGACAAAGCTTGAAAGCCACGAAACGGCTTTCATGCAGTCTGACGTTTTTTTTCCACTGTTCGTTCTAATGCTTTTATAGTGCAGGCGACCTGTGTTTTTTTTTAATTATTTCTTACCTCCACACAATTTGTCCCTCATCACTGCTACTCAGAATTCAGTGGCCCAGAAAACGCACAATTAATGATAAACAGGTTATCATTTTCGTCCTTATTATTAAATTCAAGGGACAAAAACAACTATTAACAGACGCGTCCCCTTCTGCTCTCACAGAAAGTGTCTAGAATTTAAATGTATGTATTTGAGCTCACGTCATTCCGGTGTCTGTCCATCTTTTTGCCTGTCTAATCCTTCACGCACCCACGTTTTTTCTTATCTCCTTCTTCCACTGCATTTCCTCTTTCATTTGTTCCTTATCTTGGTCTTCTCCTCTTCCAATCTTGTGATAATTAGCGGTTATGACTGTCTGATTCTTGAAATATTGTGTTTTTATGTGAATCTTTTGCACTGTTACTGTCACTGATCATTTTTGATGCATGAAAAGGTGAATGTTAAAGGAATATTCCAGGTTCAATAAAAGTTAAACTCAATCCACAGCATTTGTGGCTTAATGCTGGTTACCACAACAAAACAAAAACAAAAAAACTTGTCCCTCCTTTTCTTTAAAAAAGGCAAAAATCTGGGTTACAGTGATGCACTGGACCTGTAAACATTAAGATACTTACTGTTCAAATATTATAACCCAAGATGTAACCAATATGTTTGTTAACATGATATTTTAGTGTAAAAAATTGGTAACAGCTTCTTCCCGGGTTAGTGACATCACTACTCTGAAATTTACATAAACCCTGCCCCCAAGAACATGCAACAAAGGGGGTGAGGCCATGTTGGGCTACTTTAGAGAAGAGGAAGAGTTGTTGTAGTGTTTTTACCATGCCGTCATTTTACGCTGGACTACTTCACAAACGAGAGTCAATTCAACACTGGATTTGCACAAAGTATTAACATGACAGCACATGCTAGTCGATGAGTTGATTGAACTCCACAGCAACTACATAAATTTATCCACTAACCATTCAGAAACATCCAGTTTCATTCTAAAAGTTGTAACTTCTTCCTGAGTCTCTCCCCGCTTTGAACAATGTAAGGCCGAACATCGTTATTTACAATTGTCATTTTGACTGCGTGAGATTCTCCAGCTTTGTTGTTGTTGAGCAGCCAAAGCACAAGCTGTTAAAGCTCCACCCTCTTCTGGAAAGGGGGCCGGGAGCAGCAGCTCATTTGCATTTAAAGGGACACACACAAAAACAGTGTATTTTTGCTCACACCCAAATAGGGCCAAATTTGACAAGCCATAATAAATGATCTGTGGGGTATTTTGAGCTGAAACTTCACAGACACATTCTGGAGACACCAGAGACTTATATTATATCTTGTAAAAAGGGGCATAATAGGTCCCCTTTATAACAGCACAAGAGACTTCTTTTGAAAACATAAAATCTTACTGACCATCCTTCAATACAGTATAATTACAGTAATTTACACATGCAGAATGTATGAGCTTATAAAGGTGGTTCATATGACTCATGCACTATATTCCAGGACTTCTGAAGCTTTGTGTGTGAAGCTTTCACAATTACAGTTTTTACTGTGTTTTTGATTTTAAAAAATGCAGCCTTGGTGAACATAAGAGACTTCTTTCAAAAACATAAAGTCTCACATTTCGAAAGGTAGTGTATTTGAAATGTATTGAATTCTTGTTTCATGTCGATACAGGAAGGTCTTGATGGTCTCCTGCAGATCTTAGTGAGTCAGCTGGGCTCAGATGACGTGAACATGCTGACCTGCGCTACTGGCATCCTGTCAAACCTCACCTGCAACAACGCGCGCAACAAGGCCCTGGTCACTCAGAGCGGCGGGGTGGAGGCCCTGATTCACGCTGTGCTTCGAGCTGGAGAGAAGGAGGACGTGGCCGAGCCGGCCGTCTGCGCCCTGCGTCACCTCACAAGCCGCCACCCTGATGCAGAGCTGGCCCAGAATGCAGTGCGTCTGCATTACGGCATCCCCGCCATCACCAAGCTCTTGGGCCAGCCGCACTATTGGCCTGTGGTAAAGGTCTGTATGTGTTTTTTTGTGTATGTGTCTGAATTGCTGCCAATTTGAAAGTCCTCTCCACCGTTTAAATTTAAAGGTCAAATTTGAATCATCTCGGGGCAGGGCTTGCTCAGCTTTGATGTGGAAGAATGCTGAGACTTGCCTCTCATGTTAAGCTGATTTGTTGCCGGATCTTAGTCATTGAGCAGCCCTCCTACGCTCCTCTGGGGCTTCAGCACAATTTTGAGGACACTAGCTGGAACAATAAAAGAGCCCTTGAGCATCATATTCAAGGAATCGCTGCCATACATTGACTGAAAGCTGCAAAGCCTTGTATCAGGATGCCAGGGTAAAATGACTTAGTTTTTAATGAAAGAAATAAAATTATATAGAATGACATGAAGGTGAATAAATGATGACAAAATAAAAAAAGGGCTAGATAGCATTTTTGACCAGGATTCTTAGATTTTTGCTTATTCATTGGCAATGCGACAAAGTTTAGTAGAACTGAACTTGATGCAAATATTATAGCTCAACCGATGGTGTGCATTTGGGGTGGGACAATATATACAGTACTCTACCGTTCAAAAGTTTGGGGTTGGTAAGATTTTTTCGTTATTAAAATATTAAAGGGATAGTTCACCCAAAAATGAAAATTATTACTCACCCTCAAGCCATGACTCACCCTTCTTCTTTCAGACAAACACAATCGGGGTTATATTAAAAAATATTCTGGCTCTTTCAAGCTTTATAATGGTAGTGAATGGTACCTGAGATTTTGAAGCCCAAAAAGCACATCCATCCATCATAAAAGTAATCCATACAACTCCAGGGGGTTAATAAAGGCATTCTGAAGTGAAGCGATGGGTTTTTTGTAAGAAAAATATCCATATTTAAACCTTTATAAACTATAATCACTGGTTTCTGGCAACGGCCGTACGTGAGTCTAGTTCCGGCGGAATAGTGACCTTTGACCTGACAGTTTTCCTTTGCACTTCTAAAATAAACATCACGTTTCTGTTGCACATCAAATGCAGTGACCGATTATTTATTTATATATTTATATATATATATATATATATATATAAATAATCGATGATTCACAATAAATAAAAAGGGTATATTGTCAATGCCTCAAAGCCCTTGAAGCTTCAGCAAATCAGGAAGGTCGTGGCGGATGTAATTGGCTGTCCTCGGCTCTCTGATTTGTGGTGGGCAGGACTCTGATGAGCTTGGGCTCCCGGCACGCATGATCTCCCGCTTAATCGTATCAGACCGTTGGAGCAGAAACCTGTGTGTGTGTGCTGTGATCTGTTCTGCACATGTGTATCGATCCAGAAGAACGAGAATGCCAGGCTTTTATAATCTCTCACAGTCTTCATGCAGAGATTCCTAACAAAATCAACCTGGATGAATAAGAAGTCTGTAAAATAAGTGTTTACATTGATTAATTTTACTCAGATGTTTTGTGTGTTGCTCTCTGTTGTGGTGCACTCAGGGATTTGTTTCTGTCTATGTTGAGCTGACCAGTATCACACTGCCATGTTTTCATATTTTCACTTCCATTTCCGTTGTTAAAATGCAGTCAGGCGTTAATATATTCTGCAAACAAAAGTGTCCAATAACAGGAGATTAACAAGATGAAGTGAGAAGTATTGGGCTGCTGATGCGATCTCGACGGGTCTGTGTAAAACTCAAACCGCTTTTATTAGACTACTGATGTTACTTTATCTCTTTTTCAAAAGTATTTTTTTTTTTACCTGTAAAACATTTTAAATGAGGAAAAAATTGCTGAGTGCACCTTTAAATGTTACGGTCAGTTGCAGGAAGGAGCACAGACGAGGAGAATAAATCCAAATACTAGTTTAATGACGTATTCCACAGGGTAACAGGCATAGAGATACAATGCAACTTGCTTAAACAGTGAACGAACAAAGGCTGAGTGAACAGGGGGAAACTAAATAGCAAACATAACAAGGATGATTAATAAGACACAGGTGATAATAATGAACTAATAATGAAGGCGGGAAACAGAACATGTGATCATGGAAAACAAACAGAAAGTCCATAAACTGAAACTGAAACTAAACAGACTGTGACATTAAGTGATGCAGTGAACCACGAGAGACTGTTACAGTGATTTTGCTAAGAAAGAAAAATCACAGGCAGCAATACAATTAAAAGGAGAGCTTTTTTTTTTGGAGAGAAGTTAGCTTACTTTTTATACCTAGCTTCTCAGATTTTTCTCAACAATGTCTCAAAATTGAGTTCAGATTTGCCAAGATACCAAAGACCGCAATCAGATTTATTTATTTATATTTTTATTTATAATATTTTGTTTTGGAAGCGAATTTTTCCCATTTTTTCTACCATTTATTTTTCCCATTTATTTTTGAGCGTAATAAAGCAATAAGAATTCAGTGTGTTATAATCACTGTAATCAACAGTAATCTTGTGGTTTATTGGTTTTAAAAAATTGCGGCAACAACAATACGATAAAGACATGAATAAAGGTGCCAATATTCAATAAATGAGCAATATCACACGAGTAGCCATGCGATATGGCTGTATATCAGCACGGCTGTGATTCAGCCGTAGGTACGAGGCCACAAGCTGTTTGATAAACCCCAAATGAATTATATTTTTAACCACTATCTACATGAGAGCCAGCAGCAAATACCCGAAGGACTGACTAAGATGAAGCTGTTCTCTGCAGGTACACGAGCGGCTTGAATGGCTGCTGACGGCCTGGAGCTCACATCTGCGAAAGCGTCAAAACAAATATTAAAAGAGGCGCTATGTTTATATATGAGTCATATATTTGAGGTCTAAAGAACTACATTCTCACCTAAAAACTCTTTAAATTACATTTCGTGACATAACAACAGTAGTATTTGTAAAAAATATGGTGGATTTTCCATGACAGTTGCCGCAAGAGGAGTGATGCAAATGGTGAAACGGTACCAGTGCTGATACTGGGAGAATATCACACGGCCAATCAGACTTGAGAACCGAAAAGAACTGCTGTATAAAAAGTTATATTTATGAAGAATAATAATCAGAATAAATTAATCAGAATAGTATTCTTCCCTGTAATATAGCTATAGCCTAACTGTTTTAGTTGTATGGACCAATTTTATGCATTTATCATTTTAAAACTGCTTTGAATGTGGCTCATTTAGAGTCAGAACTATTTGTTTTAAAATGGCTCTTATGTAGACACTAGAAAACAGTTTTACAAACAAAATGTATGCAAACCTTTTGTACTGTGGATGGGCCATCCCGATTTGGCTGAGTGCTTTGGTTGCACCCAGGCAGGGTGGGGAAGACAGATCGCTAATGCAACACACTTGAAACCCCTATGTCTGGAATGCATTGCATCATGTTTATTTCTCTTCCATTTGGAGACGTTTCTGGCGTTTGACATGGCTTGCCGTCCCACCCTGCAGAGATCTGCTCTATCAGCCGCCGTTCTCTAATCAGCAGAGGAACGTTGTTGACTAATGATGCGTTGTGAAGGAGGCCGTAGGAAATTAAGCGTTTACGCAATGCTGTTTGTGCACAGATGGTTAGGCAGAAGCAAAATGACACTTCACATAAATGCATGACATTTCCACTGAACTACATTGTGGAATGATATACAGGTGATTTCACCTACAGTCTTGCATGTGCATTGATGCATCCATAAACAGTTTTAGATGCACTTACATCAAGCATCTCAACCTAAACTTTGTATTCAGCTCAAATTTTTAATTAAAAAAAACATCATTGTTGCAAGTAACATCGCTCAGTTGCCATCATACTGATGTCAGTGCCTGAGTTTAAGTTGACAGTCAGCACTTTGGGATTTACAAGAGTGAGTCACTTGTTCAAGATGATGAAAGCTTTGAGGAATGGACTTACAGTGGAGCTGCACAATGATGAATTCACAACAATTGTGTTTAGTTTCAGATTTTTTGCAAAAGTATGGAGGTACAAAAGTGGGTCACGGTTCATTGTGTTTAAGGGAATTTAACTAAACCCCATGAAAAAGTAAAATCACAAAGGAAATCTTTTTTTAATATTGTTTTACATAAACAGCAGTAAGATTCATAGGAGAAAATATTTGGAGAGATGTTCACTTGCTTTTTTGCCCTTGCTCAGATTTTTCTCAACAATGTATCAAACTGTGCAGCTTTAAAAAGATACCATAGACTGTAATCAAAATCAGGTATCTAAATATACACTCATCACATTCTTCCAAAACCAAATTATGTGATTATTTTCATTTATTTTGGAAACCATACTCAGGGTATGTTTACACAACAACGATGTAATAAAAAAGGAAAAGTTTTTACTTTGCTTTTTTTCGTGTACAGACAACAACGTTGTCAAAAAGATCCTCGTTCACACAGATCCACGAAAACAACTAAAACACTGTATTATTCATGCTAGGCCAGTAGTTGGCGATGTCACTGTAAATAAACACTACTCGCCTGTAAAACACATGCGCATGAGTGTTGCCAAGTCCATGGTTTTCATGTGGAATTGGGCTACTCTTAAGTTGTTGCCGCGGGTAAAAATGTTTTACGCAGGTTGATTTCTACCCCCATACGTATGATTTCGGCGTTCCAACACCCTCAAAACACTCCCTAGATGTACAAATTCAGTGGCAAATTTGGCCACCCGATGGAGAAAATCGCATTGAGCTATTTTTGGGCTACTTTTGATTCGCCATTGGGCTACTTTTGTTGCACAGACCTGGCAACCCTGGATGTAACCAATTTCACAAATTTGCATTTTTGTTGTTCATATGGAGATGATAACGGTGTTACTTTCAAGCTGTAAAAAAGAATTGTTGGTTTAACTTAAAGTAAGGTACCTGGTTCCCTAAAAATTTTGAGTTCATTGAAATTAAAAATTTGAGTTAATACAATAAAGGCGATTGATTTAATCAACAGAAACTCAAAATATTATGTTATCTGAACCACATTATTACATAGATTTGAGAAAAGAAAAAAATGTTGTGATATTTTAATATAAACTCATCAAATTCTTTCCAAATCCAAATTTACAGAGCTAATTATTTATTTATCTATTTATTTCAGTTTAAGAACATTTTAAGAAAAAGCATCAGGTAAAGGTCATAATTAAATGATAATCAAATGAAATCAGTATTTTTTTTTTTATTTATTTTGGAAACCATGCTCAATCTTTGCCAAGATACCAAATACTGCAATTAAAATCATGTATCTCAATCAAATCTCCTATCAAATTGATTCAAAACCAAAATATGTGAGCTATGTGATCCAATTTATTTATTTATTGGTTTTAGGCACTAAGAAAAGAAAAAACATCAGCTAAAGGTGATATTTAAATGATATTCAAATTATCTTTATTTATTTATTTATTTTGGAAACCATTGCATTAATTCATTTGTGACCAGTAGAAAGCAACAAAATAAATTAATTATTATAAAAATTAATATTATAAAAATAAATTAAACATAAAAGTTGCAGAAAATGTTATGAACAGTATTTAATTATATGCTGTACGATTTTCACACCATAGGCCACAGTGGGCTTGATTCGCAACTTGGCCCTGTGTCCAGCCAATCAGGCGCCTCTGAGGGAATCTGGGACAATCCCTCGACTGGTCAACCTGCTTTTGAAAGCTCATCAGGAAACTCAAAGACACGGCTCAGGGGCCCAGCAGACCTATCAGGTGCGTTTGAATGTTTTTCTACCTGTGCATGGATTTTCCATATATCCTAGTTGGCCTCTTTATTCACCCTCACATATAGGCTGAAGCCTCCAATGGGAGGTCAAAATACAATCCAATTAGCATCAAAGTCCCAGTATTTGGTGGAGACCAGGTCCCTTTAGTGTCAGAGTTAATGTTTTCTTCTCACTGTCACACTTTTTTTTTTTTTCACAGGATGGCGTGCGAATGGAGGAGATTGTGGAAGGCTGTACAGGAGCTTTGCATATACTGGCCAGAGATCCGATCAACCGAGGGGAAATCGCCAGCATGCAGACCATTCCTCTGTTTGTGCAAGTACTGAACCAACTTATGGCATTCCTGGCAGTGAATCTGGTTCATCTGTGTGTGTTGTGATGTGTGGGTGTTGTGGGCGATGACTGCAGGGCGTCTGGCTGCTGTTTGTTTGTGTGCGTTTGTCCATGTTTATGTTGCACTACTAGTTTTGGGGCTGCTCTTTGAAAAAGTAGTTAGGACTACTACAAACTACCAGTGTAAAAAAAAAACGAAATACCTTAAAGGTGTAATATCTTTTTTAAATGCATAAGCATAACTATCAGATAATATAATTTATAATTTAATCAGAGCCAGCCATTTTCTGGCACACAAAAAAAGAATCATTTCAATTGGGTCACAGTATTAAAGTTGAATATATTCACTTAAATACAACTAATTAAGCTTAATTTATATAACTGAGTTGAAACATAGTGATAAACAGTAGAATTTAACAGTGCAGAGTGCTCGACTCTTGCATTGTCAATACAAGATCTTGACCAAAAACTGATGCACCTTTTGATGGAAATAAATGTTGTGATGTTATTTCCATCAAGAGATGCATCAATTTTTGGTCAAGATCTTGTGTTGACAATGCAAGAGGTTTCACAATTTGAGCCTGATGAATCTTGAGATTGTCATCCTGGAATATGGCCATGATTCATCTTCCGTTCCTATATGGTTGTTTAAGAAATGAAAAGCTACACACTCTTACACTTACTCTCCAAAATAAATTGTTTATTAATTTATTATGTGCTTTTGTCCAAAGTAACTTAAAAAACAGTTATATAAGAAGTGTCAAATTATTTAGAAAATTACAAGCTTTGAATGAAGTGGGTGTGATAAGGCAACCCCTCTCATTCTTTGACTTCCTCTTTCCTGTTAGCTTCTGTACTCATACGTGGAGAACATAAAGCGTGTGTCCGCTGGTGTTTTGTGTGAACTCGCTTTGGATAAGCAGTCTGCTGAGATGATTGACGCAGAGGGAGCCTCTGCACCTCTTATGGAGCTCCTGCACTCTCCCAACGAGGGGATTGGTGAGTGACGTCCATCGAGAGAAAGTTTAAAAGCACACCTCATGACTAATTACATTCGTGTGTCACTCCATGTTGATAAAACACAGAAATGAGCCATATGTCATCAGACAGATCTTAGTCTGTACAAACACAACATTAGCACATTTGAAATTGTGCAAACCTTCCGCTGGATTTTACATCAGACTCCCAGTGGAAGTAAGCTGATACAGAATACAGACAATACTGAGATATTCTGTTTACAGTACTATACCAGCAGCTTTCATAAACTGCCATAAACACTCTCTCCTGTATCTGCTCGACATTGACAGTCTGCAATACACAGAGACTGTCAGAGATGCAGCATGACTTTAGTGTCTTCAACATGTCAGTATAGAAAAGAAGCAGAACACACAAGAGAGCACAAGTTTGCAAGTAAAGCTTCAGCTTGCTATGCACTGTATCACGTAACGTATAAAATGGATTTTAGTCTCGCAAGCTGTAGTTTTCACTTTCAGGAATAAATTTGGTTAGTATTGTAACTTAATCTGGCCAGGAACCATCTATTTACATATAAGAAGGTAAAAATTATATATGCATAACATTTGTAATGGTGTTTTTAATACATATACCCTACAGTTCAAAGATTTGGTAAGTTTTTTTTGTTTTTAAAAGAAGTCTCTTATGCTCACCAAGGCTAAATTTATTTGATAAAAAAAAACACAGTAAAAACAGCAATATTGTGAAATATTATTACAGTTTAAAATAAGTGTTTTCTTTTTGAATATATTTTGAAATGTAATTTATTCCTGAGCTGCAAAGCTGAATTTTCAGCATCATTACTCCAGTTTTCAGTATTACATGATCCTTCAGAAATCATTCTAATATGCTGATTTGCTGCTCAAGAAACATTTCTTATTATTATCAATGTTGAAAACAGTTGTGCTGCTTCATGTTTTTGTGCAAACCTTGATACATTTATTCAGGATTATCTGATAAATAGAAAGTTCAAAAGAACAGCATTTATTTTAAATAGTAATCTTTTGTAACAATTTAAAAGTCTTTACTGTCACATTTGATCTTTTCAATTGTCAGTTTTGACCCCAAACTTTTGAACAGTAGTGTATATATAACAGTATTCATTCATTCATTCATTCATTCATTCATTTCCACATTTGTTCAGTAAATGTGTTTCATAAATTACATAAATGGATAATATGTATACTATATTATCCGGAAAACAAGTCACATCTTAGTGTGTCACACCTTCTCTGTGTATTTTTTATTTTTTATTTATTTATTATTTTTTTGAGGGAAAAAAAGTCACATTTTATTATTACATTCGGAAATAATGTAAAATACCACTGCAAAAATACAAAGTTCTGTCATGAGACTCTAGATGGCACAGGCTGGTCTTTAACTCAGTTTGCTTGCAATCACATTATTCTCTAAAGGGCACAGCTGATTGGTTCCTGCTGTATCAGTAGCCAATGAACTTGCTGCTCAACCTTTAAATACTTGGTCAGCATTTGCTATAGCAGTGTAGTGTGCTTTCAGAAACCCTCCCTCTTCCCCAGCTCCACCTGTATAGATCTGCTATATGGGGAATTCATGTATGCTATATTGTACAGCAGCAGCATGTCTTACTTGCTCACAGCAGTGTGTCGTGTATGTATTGGCAGTAGCAAGTCCCGTACTTGCTCTGCAGCAGCATAGCGGATCTATTCCGCCAAGACCAAACGTATCAACAGTGTCATATCCATTACCATACCAAACACTCCGAGAGTTGTAATGACAGAACATAACTTATAGTGGTGTTCATATAAGGCTAAACTAATTTATTAAACAAAAGCGACTGTGCATGGAGACGTACAGCAGACACGCCTTTGCTGGCAGTGTGATGTTCGAGAACCCATCTTTAAACTTTCTTCTCCAGCTCAGGCCAACAGACTTTGTGTCCACGATTTTTTTTTTCGCGCCAGTCTCTCAGCAATTTCTCACTTACATCATATTTGCATTCTGCTGCACCTGTAGTCCAGAAAATATGGTAGTAATAATAATATGTAAATGATCACATCTCACATCATTTCGGTAATCAAAAAATCTGATTATAATCATCGTCTCTTCCTCAGCCACCTATGCTGCAGCCGTTCTCTTCCGCATCTCTGAGGACAAGAGTTCAGACTACAGGAAGCGTGTGTCGGTGGAGCTCACACACTCCCTCTTCAAACACGACCCTGCAGCCTGGGAAATGGTGAATATATGTCACACAGCACACTCTGGCACACTCTCAGATTAGTGGACATTATTATTAATGAGATCATTTCGATTATGTATGCCATGTCAATTTTTAGCAATCGTAATGAAATAATTATATTGATATGGCATAACCAAAGACAGACCTTTGAATTATTGAAAACGAATGCAAACCCGGATGGTAATGCAGACCTGATATGAAGCAGAGTGTGTGCATTTGTTTTCATTAACCCAATGTTTCGGTGTCAGTTATTTTTATTATACCACTATTATATGACCGTCACATGCACATGGATATTTTTAGACTTGTGTGTGTACTTTAGATCAGAAAAATGTCTCAGAAAAGTGATGTTGGTTATTATGAGAAAACCATCATTTGTTTGCAGATGCCACTTGGTTTGATATTTGTGTCTAATCCAATGATATTGAAATATCATTAGATGTGACTTACAATTCTCCGAAAAGTTTTATAATACTTAAATACTTTTTGGGCCACTGCATACTACACTAAGCATTAATTAAAAATGTCAGTTCTGTCATTATTTACATTACATACATTTTTAAACCTGATGACTTTCTTTTTCCCAGGGAACACAAAAGGAGACATTTATAGCAGAATGTCCAATTGAAAGTAAATGGTGACCACAGCACTCAGGCAAAAATGTCTGTAAATAACTTAAATTTCAGTATGTTTCTCACACAAAGCTTCAGAAGATCTGGAATAAGTAATATGAACCACCTTTATGATGCTTTTATGATTCTTTTTTGCCCTATTTAGAGCTTGATAGTCCCAAATTCTCATTCACTTTCATTGAGCCAGAGCAGCTCAGACATTCTGTTCAGTTTCTCTACTGGTGTTCCACACAACAAGGAAAGTCATATGGGTTTGGAAAGACAAGTCTAAATGATACAATTTAAAATTCTGGGTGAATTAGGGCTGATTTTATTCACATAAAACCCAATTTGCATGATTTACTCACCCTCAAGCCATCCTAGATTTATATAAATATCTTCTTTCAGACAAACACAATCAGAGTTATATTATAAAATATCCTGGCTCTTCCAAGCTTTATAATGGGAATGAATGGCGCTTCTGATTTTGAAGTCCAAAAAAGTGCATCCATCCATCATAAAAGATATCCACACGTCTCCAGGGGGTTAATAAAGGCCTTCTGAAGTTAAGTGAAGTAAAGTGATGGGTTTTTGAAAGAGAAATATCCATATTTAAATCTTTATAAACTAAAATAACGCCAAAAGATTTATCTCTGACCTGACGCATGACGCATTGACGAACGCGGAAGCGCAGAGGATAGAGCAATACAAAACACCCGTCACAAATTTAGAAGTCTAAAATGATAATTTTTAAAAAGAAATAATAGAGGATTTCAATATAAGAGAAGAGGAGTTTCAGTTTGTTTCCCAGCCCTATTTGTTTGAACCGCGTCAGAAGTCACTATTTTGGAGCAAGTCGATTTGCGTAGGCCAGTCATTTTAGTTTATAAAGTTTTAAATATGGAATTTTTTTTTACAAAACCCATCTCTTCACTTCAGAAGGCCTTTATTAACCCACTGGAGTCATATTGATTACTTTTATGATGGATGGATGCATTTTTTTGGACTTCAAAATCAGGAGCGCCATTCATTCCCATTATAAAGCTTGTCTGAAGGAAGATCACCTCATATACACCTAGGATGGCTTGATGGTGAGTAAATCATAGGATAAATTTAAATTTTGGGTGAACTATCCCTTTAATATTTTTAATCAAATTGAAATGTGTAAAAATGTTGTTAGTATTGTAACTTAATCTGGCCAAGAACCTTCTATTTACATATAAGAAGGTAATAATTATATATGCAATACATAAAATATGTAATGCAGCTTTTTAATACATATACCCTACAGTTCAAAGGTTTGGGATTGGTAATATTTTTGAGTCCCTTATGCTCACCAAGGCTGCATTTATTTGATCAAAAATACAGTAAATGTGATGGTAAAGCTGAATTTTCAGCAGCTTCAGTGTCACATGACCGTTCAGAAATCTTTCTAATATGCTGATTTGCTGCTTAAGTATAATATATTTTGATATTTTTAATATTTCAGTGGTATTTACTATATTTCTTTTCTTTATGAGCGAAATGTTTGATGAATATGTCTGTGTTCGTATTCTTTCAGGCACATGCCACCATGCCACTCGACCCTGGATACATACCAGATGGTAAGCTGAAAGCCCAGCACATTCACTCTCTATCCTTCTGCTTTAGTACGCAACACCGCCGCAAATTGCCTATTTATCCAGCACATCTCGCTGCATTAGAGCGAAGAGCATTAAAATAAAATGCCACATGACAAATGAGTTATGGCGTGTGTATGCTTGTGAGAGAGGGGTCAAAGACGAAAAGATAAAGAGAGACAGTCATTGAATTCACATTGTTGTCAGTCCGTTCTGCAAAGTGACAGAATGTCTTCCTCTGTAGGGGAACATTAAGTCAGCAGCGGTCCGGCGTATGCGACGTGCTGTTCACTCATTTGTCGAGTTTCAGATGTCAATGGCATCCGCACAGATGACTCTAGTGTAAGACTGGAGAACCTGTAGATAAAAAACAACCCAGTAAAAACGGCTCAACCTGTTATGTGGATATTTTACACACTAATACTGTTCAGCCATAAAATCTGAAGCATGTCCCACAGTTTGACAATAATGCACTCACAATGGAAGTCTAAAATAAATACATGTAAGGCAAACATATCCATATCAAATATTGATTGGATGTCATGACTATAAACTAATTCAGAATTAAAATTTAAGAATGATTCCGTTGAATCAATTGTTTTATGATGAATAATGAAGCTGCTATTTCATGGAATGACTAAAAAGGTCTATGAATTATAGTACATGTTAAACTAAATAATAATAACAGCAGCAAAAGCATGTGACCAGTAGTGTAACTTTACCTTTTCACTTCCAAATAAAAATGTTCTTTTCATTACTACTACTATCACAACTAAGACAAATGAAGTTGACAGCACGAGGATGTTTTTGCACCTGAGTCTTCACATCTTTCTGCCGTGTGTGTGTGTGTGTGTGTGTGTGTGTGTGTGTGTGTGTGTGTGTTTGTATTTAACAAGTGTAGCAATTGGATTCATTTAAGTTGTTCGTCTGAAATCCTCTTCGGTCTCTTACATTTCATTAACCAGCCCTCTATCCATGTCAAGAGTCCTCCATTATGTGAAATTGCTGGAAGTATTTTGCATGTTTTCATATTGTTTCAAGCTCTCTGCTTTACTTCTGTACATGTCATCAGTGAGCATACATGACCTTGAGCAGCTTATTGCTTTTATAATATAATATAATAAATGTATTAATAATAATAATAATGACAATATTCAATTCTCCCATAATATATTTAATTAGCAGGGCTGTCAATGTAACATGTAATTAAATTATAAAAAAAATAAACACATTTAATCATGCAATGTAATATTTAAGTATTAAAATGATATAATACATGAATTATATAGTACTTTATATATATATATATATATAATTTATATTTTTTGTAAAAAAATTTAAATAAAATCGTAAAGAAAATAAATAAATATAAAAAAAACTTTTAAATATTTGTTATTTTTAAATGTTTTATTTATATTTTTAAATAATATTTTATGATTTTTATTCATTTGTTTTTACAAAAATATCATTTTTTTTAAATAATGCTTTATGATTTGTATTTAATTTTTTTTACCAAAAATATCAAATATATATATATATATATATATACATATACATATAAATTGTTATAGAATTCATAAATTATATTATTTAATACTTAAATATTACATTGCATGATTAAATGTTATTTTATTTATTTATTTATTTATTTATTTATTTATTTTTATATATAATTTAATTAACATGTTACATTGACAGCCCTACTAATGAAATATATTATGAGATTGAATATTGAATATTGTTATTATTACTATTAATACATTTATTAAAACTACCGAAATATGTTGTTTGCACATAATGACATATATAAAATTTAGTATAAATTCTATAGTATATAGTTTATTTTATATATATATATATATATATATATATATATGTAGTTAAATCATTAGAAATATAAAATTATTAAAAACAACAGAAAAACAATTTATATAACAGACAAAAACAATTTATAACAATTTATAAAAATATTTGCATATAATGGCTAACTTTTGTATAATTTATATATTTTTATTACTTTAAATTTTTTTTAAAATATATTAAAAATGACAAAGACAAAAACAACTGAAATATTTTGTTTGCACATAATGACTGTAACTTGAATTTCTCTCTCTCTCTTTTCTCGCTAAGGTCTGGATGCAGTTTACCCTCCATATGGTTACTCTGATATAGCCATGGATGGCCTCCCACTGGACGCCGAGCTACATGAGCAATACATGCCAGAAATGACCTATGACCCTCGACAGGTGTACCCAAATCCTCTTTAACAACACTGCCAGCAGGTTAGCTTGCACACGTCTCTAGTTGTGGATTAACTCGACATTATCTCTGTATTAAGATAGTGAGCCATCGTTTCTTTTCCTGAACATGTGATTCCTGAATAAAAAAAATGTTTCTCCCAGTCTTCAGGTCAAATGAAGTGGATGAAGGTGGAGACTACAAAACGGTTTGTTCCCTGCAAAAGACGTGGAGCAGGGCCTGAACTGTGCAGTGCTCGAACGAAAGAAGAACAAAACAAACTTGCTTTAGTTCACCACCGGTCTGTTTGTGACGTGAACTCTAAGCACTGCCTAACTCATCTTGTTATCTTGTGCTACTAACAGAGTGACAGCCTAAAAGTGTGGTGACGCGAGCATGTGATCATAACATGTACATTTTGTACTTTATATTGTTTGTCCAAAGACGTCCAGACAACTCCGTCCTAGAAATGTAGCATAGCTAGCTAGCGGCTCAGCCACACGAGGGTTCGTTTTCCTTTGCGTTCTGTGTATTTGTGGCGCTGAGGCATTGCTACTGAGTAGAAAATAATACAAAAGCAACAAAACATACATCTAAAAACACAAACTTGTTTGTATTTTCATAATCTCACTATTATAAGAAGGCATTTGTTGACATGAGAAGACATTGATATGATCCTGCCTGACTTCTAACAAGTCAAGGGCAGGTTTTCTTCTTTTTCTTGCTAAGTCTTCATACAAACTTTTGCATTTTGTTTTAGAGAAAAACTGATATTCAGTTGTAAGAAAACGTTTGAGGCGTATGATTTCATGTAAAGATCATATGACATTTTAGGAGGCATTGATGGATGATGGAGGGTTCATAATCATTATTCACAGCTATAATATTACCCTGTATGCATACACTACTACATGGCCCAAGGTATTTGGACACCAATTAATAATAAACCAGTAAGAAAAAAATCATATTAAAGCCAATGGTTTTGAAATTAAATGCTCAATAAGCACATACGAGTGTCCAAATATATTTGGCTATACATGTTTTTTCTCAGTTTATTAGTTGTTTTTTAAAGACACTGCTACAAAAACATTGTAAATCCAAAATAATAGTAGGATTCATGCATTTAGAAGTAATTCATTAATTTAGTATAATGTTGCGATGTATGCCCAGTTTTGTAGTATATTTTAGAGAAATGGAATACACAGTGACATGAAGTGATGTTTTGTTTTTCTTTCATTGCTATTGCTTTGTAACAGGGTACATTTTAAAGGGCCATGATGTCATTATTCTGAATGAGATTTTAATTTTTTTTCTTGTACAACAATCAATTTTGATTATGCTCTGAAATGATGGTATAATGCTGTTCATTAAGACTGAACACAATGTACCATTTTACAAAGGAACGATTAGCAAAGTACGTTATAGTTCATAGATTCCATAGTTAATCCCACCTTGCGATCTTAACTTGTGCGTTCCAGACTTTTAATTCAAAATTGCCCCATTATTATTACACAGCTACACTTTATTCTGATTGGTCAGATGGTCTTGATGACCTTGTTAGGATTTATATTAGATTATGACATTATCCTGACTTGTTTACTCCAGAATATTCGCTCTCTTTATATAACATCCCTTAGACTTTAAATATTTTTTATACAGAAACTATATTGTTTTACATCATTGTACATAGTGCACATCTTGTTTTGAATGACATGAAGTATGTAGTCATAAGACTGATTATGATTGCCATATGCAAGGCATCTTGTACATGCATTTATTTGAAAGGCATTACAATCTGTGTGAAGTGTGATTGCTGATTGATGAAATTGCAGTAATTGTCAAGCATCATTCATTTACTGTAACTGTAGTGGAGAATTTGTTTCATAACTACAAATCTGCCTGCCATCTGTTGGTATAAGGAACATGTCTGTGCCAAAAATAGTTATATTGATAGACTATTCTGGTACAGTTGCCCCTGTTATGCTCTTTTTTTCTTTCTTTTCTTTAACTTAATCTAACAGAATTCGTCTGTATATTCAATGGTAACTGCACTCCTGATGATGCTGTCATCATAGAGTAAATCATTTCAACATCCCCATCTGCAAGAGAAAAAAAAAAAAAAAAACATGCACGGAATGTCAACAGGAAGTCACAGTGCATATGCATTTTTACTGAACATTTTTAGTTTGACAGTATTTTTTGTTTGTTTGTTTTCAAATAAATAAACTGAATTATATTAACTGTCTCAGCTAATTGACTTTTATTCAAGGTGAAGTAACTATCAGAAATTTGTTAGTACTATGTATATTAAAAATGTTCTTGTGTCATAATAATTTGAATGACGACTCCTTGAGCGATCACGTGTTAACCTTCAGGTGGTGTTCGGCCATTTTAGACCGAAAAAATTTTTTTTTGGAAATTTTAAAAATCGCTACTTCATCGGAATGGTACAAAAGTCGAAATCGCCCTCTATACCGTCATTCACTATTCCCTACATTTGTTCACTTGAAGGAGTGACTAAAAACGAGTGAATTCAGACACTGGGTGCACCAGAATGGCTGCCGCTTTTGCATAGTTTGTGCTTGCTGTTTGATAATCGTTTGAAACTTAGAAAACTGGCAGAGTAGTAAGATGAAAGGATTTATCTTGAATTCTGTCATGAAAATTATGTATAGGCCTAAACTATAATTAAACAATTTAATAATCAATTAAAAATGAATTTATACCTATCTTGTATTACACTGCCGCGGATGAGTGGTTTGTAAAATGAATGATGGATGGATGATTCAGCTGCAGGCGCCATCTTTTGGCGAGATGCAGGAATTCATTCGCGCGCGACTCTCACAGTGCATTATGGTTATTCTCTAGCCATTGAGCCTACATGGGTATTTCCCAAGCGGCAACCTTCCCCAGTTTCTTTTGAAGCCAATACGGAAGTGACTTAAACTGCGATTCATCGACTGGCCGAGAACTGAAAGAGAATAAAATCTCATTGAGTCCCATGTTAAAATGCCCAACTTACATGAAAAAATGCCCAACTTACATGAAAAAAACATGGTACAAATTGTGGTTTTGCTCTATACAGCTAATTTTGCCCTTCATGACAACTCTGAGGGGGGTGAATTTTTTTATAACTCATCCGTTTGAATTATATTAAGCCTTATAGTTCTGCATAATTAAGGGCGTGGTCACTTGAGTGACAGGTTTGCCGCTACTGTCACCACTAGCCGTTTGTCTGCTGCCATCACGTCCCGACTCGTTTTCTGTCTGTTTATTTTCGTGAATTGGAATGCGTGCAAATGATTGTGGGTGATTTAAGGCCGCAAAGGAGACATCCAATGCATCCTTCAAACCAGGCCGAATGAAGGACACGAAACGAAGGCTGCCTTCCAAGGATCCTTCAAATTGAGATGGCCTTTAGCGACGTTTGATGACGTGGCAGCCAAGCTATGCAGCCTTCGCAGGATGCAGCCTTCCATTTAAGAAACACCCCATCAGTTGTACACTGGCTATTGCAGTGCATTGTGGGATTGAATGAGTGCACTCGGTAATGTCAACTAAGGTTTCGGACACCATTAAAAATGGCTGTTCCCTCAAATAGTGCCCTATTTAAGGGTATGGGGGTGATTTCAGACGCAGGGTGTGAATTTTATGGCAGTCACTATGTGAAAACTGACACTTCAAATAAACAAAAAGTAGTTTTTGAGAATGTCTAAACGTATGTCCAAATCCACATCTTAATAAAATTAAGTATATATAAAAACAACTAGAGAATTTATAAGCCTTTTTATATAGAGCAATATAGGAATCTAGTGGTTACACCATAGCATTACAGATGTTTTTTTTTTTTTACTCCCACCAGATGGCACTAATCTACCTTCAAAATTGGATTTTAAAGACATTGTCTCTATTTTAACATGAAATACAGCTTTAATTGAAAAGTAATTTTAAAAATTCTTATTTTTTTTATTTTCAATGGGAAAAAAAATATAATTATTGCATAAATATTAATTTAGCATCTCAAAGCATCTCAAAGTCAGTTCAAAAAGTAAATTATTTACAATGATTTAGTACTGTTATTTCCAGTACAAAATAAATCTTAAACATCTATTGACACTCCAAGGCCTAACTGATGTACTGATGCCCCACTTTACCCTCACCCTATTATTTGAAGAAAGTTTTATGTCGTGAGTGTCGTTTTTTATACTCAAGAATAAATAGGCTACTGAAAAAGCAGTTTTGAAACATATTAGTAAATTATAGATTTCTTTGGTCAGTACATATGCTATTTGATATAGGTTTGCCATTTGCCAGCCAAACGGTCTGTGCGGTTAATGAATATAATAATGAATTTAAAGTCGAATTAATCGATATAGTGCCTAATCCATATTTATTTAATCTTATAGCACCACCACGTGTCAGCTTTTGGCATTCCTGGTATTTAGGGAGCTCTCGGTTTGAGTTATTTTGTTCATCAGTATCATAAAACAACTAGAATCTTTTTGTATTGGTTTTATTGAGATTATTTTAATAGACGAAGTAAAACTACAACTGAACTTGACTGCCAGTGATCATACGCATTTTGTAAAAATCAGTTGACATTATGATGGGAAGATGATAATATAGATGATAATATAACACTTTCATTTTAAAGCAAATGATCTGGGGAAAGAGCTTCTCAATAGCACTGACCCCATTCAGACATTATTTTTAAATTATTATTTTTATTTTTTTATTGCACATTTAGCCTACAACGCAAGAACATAGGCTATCAACATCATAAGACACTTACCAACACACACACACACACACACACACACACACACACACACACACACACACACAAAATAGAGCAATATTTGATTTGAAATGGAATGCAGTGTAAATCAGGACAGCATTAAAATGGTAAATATTTTGACAGAGGAACATAAGTAGCCTATCTGAAACTTCCATAGGAGTGTAACATTCTCACAAAATCATAAATAAATAAAATGTTTTATATCTTCCATTTATAGCCTATGTGTGAATGTGACATTTACCCAACAAAATTATGTTCACATGTTCAGAAAACATGAAGAGTCGATATAATTTTAAACATTTAAACACAGAGTAGACAGACACATAACGAGCGACACGTTTTACCTAAAGTAATCACGCTTTAAGTTAAATTTACGATCAATTATAGCGAAGAATGATAAAACAATTTGGCAAAAAACAAACAAACAAAACAACAACAACAACAAAAACAAAAAAAACAAAAAAAAAAAACAAGAGTTTAACAGAAACTATAGTAGAATAATCACAACAAGTACATCAGATTTTCTGCCTTGTGTTCGTCCATTTAATAAAAATAGTGGTTTTTAAAATAATAAACAGATTCACATGAAGACGTACAGTCAGTGACGTAATTTCCGTTCTAAACGGAGGAGCAAATCAAGGCGATTGACGCGCGACATCATGTATGAGGGAAACCCGGCTTGCGAAAACATCGGACACTGCGGAAAAAAGTAGGCATAAACATTGTATTGCTTTATCACATAAACACATTAAATCAGTTTCGACCAACGGAACATTTTCTTCATGCACCGTCGGAAACGTCTTGACGTGACGGACGCACCTGCCAAGCGCGAGGCCAAGCTAAGCTAAGGCTAAACTTAAGCTAATTCACAATCAAATAAATATGCAAATAAAACAGGAGACATGCATTTAAATGTCATTTGAAGATTTATATTTAATGATTTCCTAGTCAACAAAATTAACAGAAAAGAGCATACGGGTTAATTGGCCGTAGACTGCAGGCCGTGTTGTGTACATATCATTTTTATTGCACAATAAACTGCTAACTTTGTTCTAGCCGTCGTGGGCATCAGAATTGCAGAGATCCCATATAAATGTATCTTTTTACAGTAATAATAAGTGTAGTTTATACAGTTTTTTTCTTAAAACTACAGACTTGTATTAAAAGAAATGCTGATATGAATCCGGTAAGGTGAAGCCAGCTGTCAGATATTACCTGAGCTCCAGTGTGTGTTTGTCAACTTGTATACCTGTTAAATAAGACGTTTATGATTAAATGGAGCAGAATATGGACATTCTGTAATGATAAACATCTGGGTTGTTTATCTGACGAATAAACCTGGACAATGAATATGTGCCACTTTCCAGCAGTTATGAATGTAAACATACTTATGAATCTCAGATTTCTGAATGTCAACGTAACTAGTTTAAAAAGTATGTAAAATATTCATTATGCAAAAGTGTAGAAAAAACATGACAGATTTTGAGTTTGAATTTGCCTGTTCATTGCTTTATGTGTTATGTATTTTATATACTCTACTGTTTAAAGGTTTAGGTATGCGGTAGTGTGTATATATACACACACACACACACATTACTTATTTTCTGTTTCATTAGGTAACTGTCTTGATGACGTTTTAAGTGTCACACACACTCAGCTGCAAACACCGGACACAGATCCAAGATGCCCATTCCTCCCCCTCCACCTCCAGGTGGACCCCCTCCTCCCCCCACTCTTAGCCAGGTAAGTACTCTCTAAATGGGTGGTAGCTTTACTGGGGAGTGCAAAACCAAAATGCAAAAAATAATCACAGCGAGCACATCACAAATTTCACCAGCCTCTGTGCACCCTTGGTATACCTCACGAAAATGAAAAACACTTTTTCCACAGGCAAACACAACCCCTCCTAAACTGAACCGAGATGAAGCGAAGGGCCGAGGTGCATTGCTCTCTGATATCTGCAAAGGGGCCAAGTTGAAGAAAGTTGGCGTTGTCAATGACAGGAGTGCACCGATGATTGAGAGTAAGTGGAAAAACAGCTGAGAATAGCTTGACTTTGAGAGGCCAACATATTGATAGGCTTTTATCTTTCAAATTTTTGTTAATGCACACATTAAACTTCAACAGTCAATGCATTTACCTAAATGTACAGTCCACCCCAAATTGAAAAGTCTGTGATATACTCAAGATGTTGGTTCTCATTTTTGGGTGAACCACTTACACTACCGTTCAAAAGTTTGGGGTTGGTAAGATGAACAGTAGTGTAAGCTTTCATTGTGGTACATCATTTTGTGTTTTTTCAGAGCCGAAAGGAAGCAGCGGAGGCGTTTCCAGCGGTGGAGGGTCTTCTGCACCGGTCCAGCCAGTGGGAGGGCTGTTTCAGGGTGGTGTCCCAAAATTGCGACCTGTAGGAGGTGTGTTGATTTATTAAAAATGTTTGTTTTTGGTCTATTTAAAGGAATAGTTCACCCAGAAATTGAAATGGTTTTCACACCCTTTGTTGTGTGCCATGTGCTGTTGGTGCACAAAAGGAGAATTCGAAGGATCTTTAAATCACTTACGATTAGGAATGGAATGACATGTCGACGTAATCGTTCATGCCTAATCCCCTGTCATGTTTCACACAAAACAAAACTCTAGAGCAGATGCTAATGGCTAGTATGGGAGTGCCGCTTCATACTGTCACTGAATGCTGTTGTGAGTCCTGAAAACATGCAGGCTCGTATTAAGCTGGGAAATGGGGTTGAGAATGGGGTTCTCAAGCTCTTAAAAAAACAAAATGCTGTATGAACGCACCGTATTAAGCGGCGCTGCCATACTAGCCATTAGCATCTGCTCTAGAGTTTTGTGTTGTGTGAAACATGACAGGGGATTAGAGATGAACATATTCAGTGCGTAATTATGTCGATGCGTCATTCCAGCCCCACTTAAAAGGTTAGTTCACCCAAAAATGAAATTTCTGTCATTAATTACTCACCCTCATGTCGTTCCACGCCCGTAAGACCTTCGTTCATCTTCCGAACACAAATTAAGATATTTTTGATGAAATCCGAGAGGTATCTGAACCACCCATAGGCAGCAACGTTATTGCACCTTTCAAGGCCCAGAAATGTAGCAAAGGCATTGTTAAAAAGTCCATGTGACTCCAGTGGTTTAACCAAAAATCTGGCGGTGCGCATACAGTATGCGCAAACTCCTCTGATGACGAAATTCGCATCACGCACACTGTATGCTGACCCTTGCGTAGGCGTAAAAAGTGACGTATACTTTGGGCTTTACAATTCATATCGTTCAAGCTACAGATTTTAAGACATTTTGAAGTGCCCTACTTGAATCAGTTGTGCTGTGTTGCAGATGGTTCTGCAGGCAGGTCTGCATTGCACCCTTCTAGCACTCGTTCTGCTGCCCCACGCCCACCTGGCAGTCATGATGACCCCGACAGTCCCTCTCAACAGGCCTCTCCTACAGAGTCTGGCCGTTCCCAGAGACCGTCCCTGCCTGATCTCTCTCGTTCCCCTGGTGGAGGCAGCAGCCCCTCTACAGGCATGAAGCACAGCTCTTCTGCTCCACCTCCTCCACCCCCAATGTCTCGGCGTGGAAACGCTCCTCCTGCCCCACAGCAGAAGGCCACAGCAGCCTCGTACAATCGAGAAAAGCCACTTCCACCGACTCCAGGTCAGAGAGGACCCTCTCCAGCACCGGTGCGTGAAAACGCACCACCTCCCCCAGTGAAACCTCCTCCGTCACCCGTGAGCAGCCGCTCGTCTTCATCCTCCTCTTCCTCCCTGGCCCCGCCGCCGCCCCCATACCGTCAGCAGTCTGTGGTTTCCAATGGGCCCTCCAGTCCTGTGAATGAGGCTGCCCCTGAACTGCCCCAGAGACACAACTCGCTCAGCAAGAAGCCTTCAGCAGGTGGACACACGCCGACACGTGGGCATGCGCCGCCTCCACCACCGTCACCCACCCCTCAGGCTGCCAGACCCCCTCCTCCAGCACGAGAGCCCCCGGGACGAGGAGCAGGTGAGGTCTAGACTCTGAAATAAGGTGGTTCCAGAGAAAATAGTTGCTGAGAGAAAGTCCTAATTTGCTGAATTAATTGATTTGGTGGTGAAACCTTTTAAAAGTTTGGGGTCTGTAAGATTTTGTATTGCTTTTAAAGTCTTTCATGTTTAAAGCACAGTAAAACAGTAATATTATGAAATATTATTACAATTTAAAATAGCTGTTTTCTAATTAAATGTATTTTAAAATGTAAATTATTTCTGTGATGGCAAAAATGAATTTTCAGCAGCATTACTCCAGCCTTCAGTGTCCTTCAGAAATCATTCTAATATGCTGATTTGGTGCTCAAGATAGATGTTGAAAACGGCTTAATTTTGTGGAAACCATGAGATATATTTTTTCATGATACTTTGATGAATAGAAAAAACAGCATTTATTTGAAATAGAAATATTTTGTAACTATTATTATAAATGTCTTTATTATCACTTATGATCCATTTAATGCATCTTTGCTGAATAAAAGTATTAATTTCTGTCAAAAAAACCCAAAACTTAATGACCCCAAACTTTTGAACAGTAGTGTATATCTAAATATATTTCTAAAGTTATTTCTAGTTATATTTCTAAAGGTGTGTGTGATGTTCACACAGAATTATCACTTTTTCATTATTTACTATTATTTACTACTAAATCTACTTTCAAGAATATCTGGAATTTTGAAGCTGCTTTTTTCCATATCGCTTTTCCATATAGCTCATTATGACCACATCTTCTTCATAGGACATTATAAAAGATGATGTAGTCCATATGATGCATACACTTTATTCCAAGCCTTTCAAGTCATGTGATATATGACATCATGATTTGAGTGAGAAATAGGCTGAAATTTAAGCTGGTATTATTCACACAACTTCACAAAAGTTGACACCAAGTTTGACCCAAGATTTGACATCATTAAACCACACAGAGCTATAGAATGGCTTTAGAAGAGTTGGAGTAATGTACATGAGAACTATAATTTTGAATTATTTGAGTATTGATCGTTTTTCAACATGACTTCCTTTATTAGCCCCTCCAGTTCCTGGGCAGCCATCACGGAATGGCCGGGATGCGCCGCCACCGCCGCCACCACCATACAGGACTCATGGTACCACCTCAGATGTCCCGAGCCGAGGCAAGCCCCCTCCTCCCCCCTCCCGCACACCAGCTGGACCCCCTCCCCCTCCCCCGCCTATCCGCAATGGACACACTTCCATTTCCCGTTCCTTTGTAGGTGAGTCCTTCAAGCTCACTCTCAACCCACACCTGCAGTCTCACCCACCTTCACATGATCATTTCAACATCCTTTGTGATTGTTCATCTAGAGAGGATGATGTTCTCTCCAAATTTAATCTAGCGGTGCACTGGTCTCATAGGGCAAGTGATGGTTCCATCATGTGCTCTGAAACTCACACTATGGCCCATTTTTATTTTTGAGCCCTGGTATTGTGCCACAGATACTACATAAAAACATCCACACTTTGTGTTATACCTGTTAAGAAGCTAAAAATATTCAGGTTTTCATATTAAAAAAGGTAACTCACAGGTATCCACAGTTGCTGAACAGCTGTTACTGAATAATCTCATATTCAGTGTATGATGATGCTAGTGGCATTATCAGGCATGTGGTCACTTTATAAAATCATCCATAATGTAATCCAGTGGTTTGTCATGCAACTTTGAAACTGTATCTAAATGAGTATAGATGTTGTTGCCAAATTTTAGCACTTATATTTATATTTTAGGCATTTAACAGACACTTTTATCCAGAGGAACTTACACAAATACTTTAGCATCACATGAACATCACGTAATGAAAAAAAAAAAAAAAGTATGTCATTTACATTTATTCATTAAGGCAGTGACACACCAAACTGACATCAAAGAACTAGCGGCGATGAAAGCTGACAGTGTTGTCGCCTCGCTCCGGCTGCGTCTGCACCAAAATCTGCACTTGAACACACTGCAAAGACTACAGGTGACTGTCAAATAGCATGTGCGATCTGCACCTCCGTGTTAGGAAATATCTGTCTGTATCAGCAGGTCTATATCAGTAGTCTGGACTATAGATATACAAACTATAAACAAAGCAGCGCTTGCTTACCATTTTGAATATCAATCATGCTGTAGATTGATGTTATGAAAATATTTGCACATTGGAATGCTCAGGTAAGTTGACGTAAAATTAGGACAGTCCTCTGTCTGTGCCGTACTGACTTTCACTTTTGCTTAGGCTTTTATTCTCGTGCACTGAGAATAAACGGCCAATCAGAGCGATCTCTCTCACCAACGCTGATTCAACATGCTGAACCGGGCGAACTACAGCCGATGTGAGCTCACACTGCGAAAACTAGCCCGACAGTTGCTCAATGACGGCTGACCGTCGGCTTGGTGTGTCATGGCCTTTAATGCAGTTGGTTTTGTTCAAACAAAGTTAAATAAAAATGAGAAAATATTTGAAGGCAGATGTACAATCGAGATCAACATAATTGAGCCAGCTGAATTGTTTGTTAAATGTTTTAAAGGTTTTATCGGAAAAGCTTTGTCACATTTCTGCTGCAGTTAAATACAATTTACTCTATTTAAAAAAATAAATATGACATGACCTACACTACCTTTCAAAATTTTGGGGTTGGTAAGATTTTTAAAATGTTTTTGAAAGTATCATCTTACGCTCACCAAGGCTGCATAAGTTTATAAAATAACTGTTTTCTATTTAAATGTTTTAAAATTGTTTTAAATGTTTTAAAAATGTTTTAAAATTTAAATGAAATTTACTGCTGTCATGGTAAAGCTGAATTTTCAGCATCATTACTCCAGTCTTCAGTGTCACATGATGCTTCAGAAGTCATTCTAATATGATGATATTTGTGCTCAAGAAACATTTCTTATCAATGTTAATAACAGCTGTTCTGTTTAATATTTTTGTAGAAACCGTGATGAATCAAAAGAAAAGCATTTATTTGAAATACAAATCTCTTGTTACATAATAAATGTCTTTACTGTAACTTTTTATCAATTTAATGTGTCCTTGCTGAATAAAACCTTGAATTTCTTTAAAAAAAAATTCTTACTGACCCCAAACATTTGAGTGCTATTGCACATTATTTAAAATATCAAAAGTAAAGTGATACTTGCTAAGAGTCTGATCCCTCTTAGTTGGTCTTCTCTGAATATCCTTTGATTTTCTTTTGTCTCTTCCAACAGATGATTTCGAGTCCAAGTATTCTTTTCATCCTCTGGATGACTTCCCTCCTCCAGAAGAATATAGAAACTTCACTAAGATATACCCGAGCAAAGCTAACAGAGGTAAGTCTCAGGAAATGAACAGTTAGATCTAACAGTTTGTTTCTGAACCACACAAGCTTCAACAAATAAATGTAATGAATGCCACAGTGAGAATAAAGCCTCTGATCTTGTGTGCTTTCATGAGCTTGTGTAAAAACAAGTTTGTGTAGATGCACCAGACCTGCCGCATGCTTTTCATCTTCAGTAGGTTTATACAGGGCTCGACATTAATGCTTGTCTGGGACAAGTGGTTTTTTTGAAGGGGCAAGTGAAAGAGAATTTTACTTGCCTGACCGGATAAGTAGCCTTATTAAATCTTCAATGACAAAAAATAACTAGGGAAGCATTCTTGCCAGAAATTATCACGATTGCAAATGTTACATTGATTTTATAGTTCAATAAACAAGTAGTTAATATTAAGTTACTTACATTTTAGATACAATATTGACTGATTTTGTTCTATTTCACCAGTAAAAATAGTTCCAAACAAAGATCAAAGCAAAACTATTGCATTCTCAAAGCAACACTCAGTGGTGTTTTGTTACTGAATGATTTAGCGTTTTGAGCTAATTGTTTGTGGTCTCCTACTCATGTTAAACAGTCCTTAAAGGGTTAGTTCACTCTAAAATGAAAATTCTGTAATTTATTACTCACCCTCACGTGGTTCCACACCCGTAAGACCTTCGTTCATCTTCAGAACACAAATTAAGATATTTTTGATTAAAATCCGATGGCTCAGTGAGGCCTCCATTGCCAGCAAGATAATTAACACTTTCAGATGCCCAGAAAGCTACTAAAAACATATTTAAAACAGTTCATGTGACTACAGTGGTTCAACCTTAATGTTATGAAGTGACGAGAATACTTTTTATGCACCAAAATAACGACTTTCCAACAATATCTAGTGATGGGCGAATTCAAAACACTGCTTCATGAAGCTTTACAAATCTTTTGTAAACGAAGCCTTGTTTACTGAAATCACGAACCACTGATTCGAAACAAAAGATTTGTAAAGCTTCGAAGCTTCATGAAGCAGTGTTTTGAAATCGCCCATCACTAGATATTGTTAAAGTCGTTATTTTGTTTTTTTGGCATGCAAAAAAGTATTCATCACTTCATAACATTAAGGTTGAACCACTGTAGTCGCATGAACTGTTTTAAATACGTCTTTAGTAGCTTTCTGGGCATCTGAAAGTGGTAATTATCTTGCTGGCAATGCAGGCCTCACTGAGCCATCGGATTTCATCAAAAATATCTTAAATTGTGTTCTGAAGATGAACGAAGAACGACATGAGGGTGAGTAATTAATGACATAATTTTCATTTTTGGGTGAACTAACCCTTTAATTACTCACCCTCATGTCAGACAAGTGAATGACCGATTTACTTGTCCAAAGGACAAGCAAGACAAGGCTTAATGTCGAGCCCTGGTCTTTAGCATGAGTTTACTGAATGCATTTGCCTGATGGCTATGAACTAGTCTACAGGGAAGATAGTGATTTTATGCTCTGAGCATGGACTCATACGTTTCTCTGTTTGTTTGGCAGTAATGAGAGGAGCCCCTCCTTTGCCACCTGTTGGGAGGTAAACACTGTGACCAGTCGCTCGGGCTGCATCGGCGACAAGGGTTCTTCATACGGACCCATACGCTCATAAACAGACAATCTCACATGCACATCTAAAGACACAAAGCTTGCACCTTATTAACATCCATTCCCCCATCGGATAACATTCCTCTACATTCAAGCAAGCTCCATCGCATCACTTTTGTCCTGCGCAGAGGGTCGTCTTCACTCAGAAAAGTGTGAGATGCAGGAAAGTTTTGCATTCCACCATCAATAATGACCAACTTTATTTTTCCCTTGACATTTCAAGTACCTAGGTAGCACTGCACATTTGGTTTGATGTGCACTGATAGCTAGCAGAGGTGTAATGGCGTCCGAGCCTGTATGTAGGTAATGCGTAGCACTTGAGATGGGAAGCGAAAGCACGTCCCTGGAAAATGTCTTAACTACCATGTCATGTTAAATGTTTTGTTCTTTTTTTTTTTTTTTTTTCCTCTTAGCCGCTACCCAATGTTATGCACTGTGAATAACGTGAGTCACGTAGCTGAGCGCGTCTGAGTCTGAACTGAACTGTAAAAACTGCTTTAGATGTTTGTTCATTTTTGTCTTTTGTCCTGGTCTTGCCCCTTTTCAGGGAACAGCCATTACCTTTAAGTTCTCTCAGGGGGTTTGTTGGACTTCATTACCTTCCGGTAAGTTTGTGAACGAGAGTTCTAACAGGTCCAAAAGTGCCAACGGATGCTCTGCCATTAATAAATCAGCATGGCTCCTTCAGTTGTAAAACACATCCTCCTTTGGGAAGCGGTAGTTTTCATAGTTTGTTCTGAAGATGAACCACAAGTTTTTATTTCAGGTTTAAAGTTGTCGTCCAGCAATACACCTCACATTTTTCACCTGCATTGTGAATCCTGGCTTCCCTGTAATTTTCCGGTTACAGGACGGCACAGCTATGCCACTTTATGTTCGTGACCTGGTTGAAAACTAAACTTGTCCACAAGCTGCCTACGGACTGGTTTTGCGTCAAAGACTGCCTTTGAGCGAAAATCGCAAGCATTTTAACCGTTACGGAACTTGATTAAGTTCAATGCATGCTGCTTTTTCGGACAGACCTCCAATATAAACGTTGGGTGTATTTGCATGTAAAGCTGCAAAATTGCTCTATGTATTGCTTCATTTTCTTCTGTTTTTTAACAGTGCATCTGCTGTTTGGATGACAGGACCATAACTAAGGGTTCTGGAACGGTGGTCTTATACTAAATAGTATTGCTGCAAAAATGTGGTAGCTAGTTATTTCATACCAGTCATGTTCAACTAATTATACAAGCTTAGCCAAACGTGCAGAGTCAAGACGCTTTCAAGGCCGGCACTAATGACGACATCCCAGTTTATCCATATTTGGAGTTTATTCAGTGTCATTGTTAGATCTTCCTGTTTATGTTTATTCTCCAGAGAATAGACAACATTTCAGTTCTGCAGAAGAACTAACATCTCATAAATTGAGTGTAGATTAGATGGACGATTATGAACTTTTTTGCCCCTCTGTGTTGTTCTGCCTTACATTTGCTGATTAATGTGACGGTACAGGATTATTTTTTTTAAAGAAATAAAGAAATAAATTTAAAATTTGTGTATTTACAAGAACGTAGGGAGATATGGTAGTGATAGATATTAATCTATTTTTAAGTTGTAAAAAGCTTGTAATATAGTAAATAATTTCAGGCAACCATAGGTTCCAAATGAAATCGTGGACTAATCGTTACTTAATGGTAAATCCTCATCACTGAATATGGTTGAGGATGTTTTCTGAGACTAATAATTGTATTTAATACTGTCTGCCAGCAGAGGTCAGTGTACATGTCTATAGAGGAGCATAGCTTACTCACACTGAGAGAGAGAGAGAGAGGATTGTCATTGTCATCATTTCATGCTTAACTAAAGCCTGTCCACACCTGTTGAAATAAAGCTGAGGAAAATCATGATCAAACAATGTCTGTATCATTTGTCTCGAGAAGACTTTGATGTATTAGGACGCAACACAGGTTTTACCAGTTCTTTAAGTTTCTGTGTCTTCAAGGAAAGACTTGATTTTAAAAAAATCCTGAAATACAGGTGCTGGTCATATAATTAGAATATCGTAAAAAAGTTCATTTTTTTATTGTAAATTATTTTAAAAAATGAAACTTTCATATATTCTAGATTCCCTACATGTAAAGTAAAACATTTCAAAAGGTTTTTTTTTTTAATTTGTTGATTAGAGCGTACAGCTAATGAAAGTCCAAAATCCAGTATCTCAAAATATTAGAATATTTACATTTGAGTTTCATTAAATGACCATCCCTACAGTATAAATTCCGGGTATCTTTTGTTCTTTGAAACCACACTAATGGGGAAGACTGCTGACTTGGCAATGGTCCAGGAGACAATCATTGACACCCTCCACAAAGAGAGTAAGTCACAGAAGGTCATTACTGAATGGGGTGGCTGTTTACAGAGTGATGTATCAAAGCATATTAAATGCAAAGTTGACTGGAAGGAAGAAATTGGGTAGGCAAAGGTGCACAAGCAACAGGGATGACCGCAAGCTTGAGAATACTGTCAAGTAAAGCCGATTCAAACACTTGGGTGAGCTTCACAATGAGTAGTATGAAGCCGGAGTCAGCGCATCAAGAGTCACCACACTCAGACATCTTCAGGAAAAGGACTACCAAGCCACTTCTGAACCAGAGACAACGTCAGAAGCATCTTACCTGAGCTAAGGAGAAAAAGAACTGGACAGTGAACAGTGGTCAAAAGTCTTCTTTTCAGATAAAAGAAAATTTTGCATTTCATGTTGAAATCATGGTCCCAGAGTCTGAAGGAAGACTGGAGAGGCACAGAATCCAAGCTGCTTGAAGTCTAGTGTGAAGTTTCTGAAGTCAATAATGATTTGGGGGGGCCGTGACGTCTGCTGGTGTTGGTCCATTGTGTTTTATCAAGTGCAAAGTCAATGCAGCCATCTTCCAGGAGATTTTGGAGCACTTTATGCTTCCATCTGCTGACAAGCTTTGTGGAGATGCTGATTTCCTTTTCCAGCAGGACTTTAGCACCTGCCCACAGTGCAAAAACCACTTCCAAGTGGTTTGCTGACCATGATATTACTGTGCTTTATTGGCCAGCCAATATGCCTGACCTGAATCTATGGGATATTTTCAAGAGAAAGATGAGAAACAGTCGATCCAACAATATACAGATGATCTGAAGGCTCAATAGTGCCTCAGCAGTGCCACAGGCTGATCACTTCCATGCCACACTTCACTGATGCAGTAATTTGTGCTAGGAGCAAGTCATTTGCTGTAATATGTCCTGCCGATCAAATATTGAGTGCACAAAAGAACATACTTTAAAGAACTTGAACTTTTCTGTTTTGCAAATCCATTTTTTGATTGATCTTAGGAAATATTCTAATATTTTGAAATACTGGATTTTGGACTTTCATGAGCTGTACGCTCTAATCATCAAAATTTAAAAAAAAAAAAACTTTTGAAATGTTTTACTTTACATGTAGGGAATCTAGAATATATGAAAGTTTCATTTTTAAAAATAATTTATAATAAAAAAATGAACTTTTTGATGATATTCTAATTATATGACCAGCACCTGTATGTGAATGATCTGGTTGAGACTGGCAACATCCAACAGATGCGCTGGCCAGATCTGTTGAACGGCTCTGGCTGGCTCTTAACCACACAATCACGTCTGATTGCGTTACAATGTGCCCCATATTCTGTTCTATACTTATGAGTTCTATTGAGAAACCATGAGAAAAAGGTGAATAAAGACTGCGAGTCAATGTTCAGAAATTATTAATAATTATGTTTTAAACTATGCTGTGTTTTGCGGAGTGTTGTCACGCAAAAATTGGTTTATTTTTAATTATTAAAAAATGCCATTATTTTATATGAAAAAGTTAATAATTGTATTTTATTGACAAAATATTTTAGTTTGTCTTGTATATTTTTTTGATTAGATCAGATAACATTTTAAGCTGTTGTGTGGTCATTTTACAATGTACCCCACATATGGGGCATGTCACATTTCACTTCCATTCTTTCGGGGTAAATCAAGAAAAAAAGTAGCCTATACACTGCATTAATGAAACAAAACCACAGCCGCCGTTTTGGATTTTCGATCAGCGAGTGTAGGCTACGCATATACACTTCCGGTTTCGCCTTATGCCAGTGGAGAGTACCGGCAATCCAACGGTCTCCATTGACTTTGTATTGCGTGAGGCTGCCCCCTTGTCATTTCTGATTTATAACAAAAAACAGAACAATGCCTTAAACCTGCTGTGTGACAAGGTGTACAGCAAACAAGCTAAAAAAAAAAACCCAGAACTAAATTTTTATAAGCTACCGAACCAAAAAAGCCAGCCTTTAAGGAGACAAAAGTGGATACAGGCAATAAGACGTGAAGCCTCAGAGGAAGAATGGGTAAATTGTGGGTTCCTGACACTCAGTATGCCTCAGTAAGGCTACGTGTGCAGTAAACACTGTTAAGTCAAATATCCAAATGTCAGTTTTATATATTATATTTCCTCCAGTGGGCGTAGTTCTCATAGTAATATGACATGTCGCGCTCCGTCTCAATCGACGACGAGGAAGTTTCAGCAAAGGATAAATTGATTTCTAGCCCTTGCATTAGCTCTACTACTAGATGTTTGTGGAGATGAGAAATAAAAACCCGCCCTGTACAGCTATGATCAGCTGTTCAGCTGAGCTTTCGATGTTGTTATGGAAAGGCCGATCGGTTGGTTCTTGTCACATGAACCATGTGCGGTGCTGCGCCTGGAAAACGCGAGCGCGTCGCTTCTATTTTGAGCGCGCTTGCCTTCTGCCTACATTTGAAATAATGAACTTGAGCGCGCAAAAGACACGATATGTGAACGGCCCCTAAATGCACTTTTTGTTCTGATGCTGGTGCTGTTAGTTTCCTTCTTCTGTTCAGTGTTAACATGTTGAGTTAGAACAATGTGTTATAATTTCTTATTATAATGTTCAAAGGATAATGCTCAGGTTAAAACTGAATTTATTATTATTATCATAATGTCCTGGGTATAATGGCTAGGTTAAAAACAGAAATCGGAATCTTTTGATTAGATTGTGTTCTAAAATTCCAAAAAAAGTGCACACATGTTGCAAAAGAATAGAACAAAAATCATGAACTATTCAGAACAATTAAAAGACGAATGCCTGACTAAGGTTTTTCCTATCTTAAGGAAGTTTGTGAAACCGACTGCAGGTCTTTATAGCCCAAGAGCTAGCAAAACCATATTAGTGTAGGATATAAATAAAAGTGTAAAACAAGGTGTACAAGGGGAGGCTGAGTTAAGAATTTTTTCAACCTACAGTATGTGTGAACAATTGTTCGTTCCGTATCACCTGCATTAAACTAAAAATTATTTTTAAAAAAAACTTTCAAAATGAACCAGATAAGGCCCAATAGTAAACTGAAGAAACGGTGACCGATTACAAATCTCCCTTTCCTGTGATTAGATGAAAAAAAAAATTCTGCAATAGCTGTCAGGAACTCAAGGAAGTCAAGAAAATTTGTTTTATGTAAATGATTCAGGTATATTGACTATTATGAGACTAGAAAAACTAGAAAAACAGGGTTGGACAAGTCATCAATTCCCTGATGTAATACTTTGCACACCAGTCTAGGTGTGCAAAGCTAGTACAGACATACTCAAAAAGATTAATGACTGTAATCAAAGCAAAAGGTAGCTCTACGAAGTATTAAATCAGGGGATTGATGACTTTTCCAACCCTGTTATTGTACTTGCCTTTTTCTGTTGTAAGGCAAAATAAATGTAAATTTAATATAAATAAAGCTGGCTTTTTTTTTTTTTTTTTTCAGCCTGTACGATAAACAAAGTAACTATTTAACAAAGTAACTATGTAAAACAGATATGAAAATAATGTTGGAAAAAGATGTTTAGAAAATGTTTATATTTTGCATTTTGTATGCATACTAGTGCCTGCATTTAATAGGCGTTTAAAATTTCAGGTTTTTCGGTATTCAACAGCTCCAGGAAACTTTCACCTGAACCACAAAGATTTGTACAAAGAGTCTCAACCATGAAAGATATTAGAGAATGATTTGATATACTATGTAACTTTACAAATATGTATAAACGTGGCCAAAAATGAGTTTTCCCATCTATTCATTCATTCTAATTTACATATTAATGTGTTCTTTGGGCAACATGCAATGAAAAAAGTAGCATTATGAAAATATTGCCACGTTATTACTCTTATTTTTATAGCTATCACATATTTTGTAGAACTATTGATAGATAATTCAATTAGTTCAATTATTATGTCTCCCTAAAATGCCTGATAAGCATGCAGTAAGTCCTCATGTCCTCTACAGTGGACATGTATGAAACTGATGCATGTTTTATAACCAAAAGTCATATTCTGATTTCAAACCCATACTAAATCTATTTAGTAAAGATAATCTATTATCTTGAGATGTTAATTTATGAAAAACAATATGAAAATTAGTCATATTTAAATTATAATTACAAAATATTATATTCCCATAACAGTGTTGAATGTCATTCAGTCAATGTTGGTCATATTTAAAGACCAAGGAGAGGGAGTTATGGTGAAGCCCCCAATATTTGGTATCTCCGAAAAGCCCTTTATGTGCTCTTTACAAGACATCCAGAATAAAAACTGTGGCTTATATGGTCTCAAAGAAATTTGCTAAAATGTAGTGTCCTCTACAGTGGAAAAAACTCCATTGCTGGGTCTCAGGAGGAAAGCCTAAACAAAGGAACATATTAGCCTACTTTTATTTAATAAGAATGCTTTTCTGCATTTCACCTCTAATCTAGTTTTTACCACACCTGGCATTTTATGCTATATGGATATTGTTGATTTTCAGACGTTGCTCTGATGTTCCTCATTTGTAAGTTTATGAATAAATGCAACGTGCCCATGAATGTGATGGACACAAAAGTTTTATACGGACATTACAGTGACACTGACCTACTCGACTTTTTATATGCAAAGGGCAATTCCAGCATTATGGATGACATTTGCAGTCAAAACTTGAAATATAAATTCTCAGAGAATGCATTTAATACCATCATATTGAACCATGTGTTTATATATTCATAATCCCTTACTAAAGGAGTCCAGACATTAGAAAAATGTCAGTCTATACAATCTTTTTATATTTTAGATGACTGAAATGTACATGCGTTACAGATGTGACAAAAAAGTCTAAGTTTTAGGTGATAACATTTTTTAGGAATTCTGTGAATTACACTTACACTATTTGATGCAATTTTACTCATTGCCAAGGTGTGGGAACAAAAATTCAGCCAGACCACACCACACCCACACTTAACTGTGAGTTGTGTGTACACTCAACTTAACTATTTTGAGACACATGAATCAGGGTTCCCACACCTTGGTTAACTTCAAATTCCAGGACCTTTCAAGGACTTTCCAGGTCCAATACCCTCAAATTCAAGGAATTAATGTGGGGACACATTTCAAGTGAGAGCAAGGTTACATCGTGTTACCTTGTAAGATACATTGTTACAGTTTTCATGTGTCTAACACAACTATGCTTTTTTTTTGGCCATATGACAGAGATCTAATATTCTATTTGTCATATTTCTGTTTTGCATAAAACTGAAGAATATTAGGTACATCCTATACTGTATTCTAAAATGATCTGATATTAACTTTTGCATGGATATTATTGAAAAGAGCTTAGACTCATGTAACCAGAAGTTTTAAGATATGTGAATATGTTTTTAAGTTTTTCTTGCCTCATGGGTTTACATCTGTGAAACGTTGAGGTACCATCGTAGTAGTTTCGTGCGTGCGTGAACATCGTGGCAACGTACAACACAAAGTACCTCACGTGGGAAACACTTAACGCGTAAATGCGCGTAACTAACGTAAATCAAGCAAGCTAGTATGCACAGGCCACAAAGTGTTGGCAAAATAACACATTAGCGGACCGGAGGGAATAATCTGGATTATTTCCCAGAAAACTTCTTGCACAAAATAAATTCAAGCACTTTCAAGGACCTGTATCTATGTATGTTTATTTTCAAAAACTTTCCAGGGCCTTGAATTTTTTTTTTTTTTTTCAGATTCACAAATTTTCAAGGATTTCAAGGACCCGTGGGAACCCATAAGTGTGCTACAAATGGTAACTAAATACATTTTAATACAGAGTATGTTATAAGCACATTTTAGTTCATATACATGCTGTCTCAAAATAGCACAGTTGAGTACAGATGTTCTTAAGATTATCTTAAGAAGTACTAAAGAAGATTTTTTTGTATATTAAGTGTACTTTCTTTCACCTGGGTTGCTACAAGTTTTTGACGTGTTAGAGACTATATTGCAAGTAGCCTACAGCACTCTAAATCCCACCTTATCTGCTGATATTTCAGTCATGTAATTTAGTAACAGGCTAGCTAGTGAACACTTGTAACCGACTATCACGAAGCAATGACATTTCAAAATATACGGTGGTTGTACGCTAAGCTTAACGGTTTAATACAAATGTAGGCTACTGTAAAACAAACAAACAAAAAACACTGGAGCTAACTGGCAGAAGTAGCGTGAATTGCATGAAAAGGACTTGAGCTAGCTGTATTTTCTGTTTTTTCTTACCTTTACGGCACTACTGCTGATTTTTGGCATTTGGCAGCGTCGGACTCAAGAGCCCTTTTTTTGATTTCTCGAACCTTTTCTACACCGTCTTTCCTTTTTTTTACGGTCCATTATCTAACTTTTACTGACAATTTGCATGTGTTGCGCTCTCTCTGATGACGTGCTTGATTTTGACTAAATGTCCAATTGACCCTTCGCAGGGAGTTTGATTGACAGGCGATCTAACCAATCATAATGGTGTGTAGTGTCATGGGCTGCTTGAACTGAGGTGCTACAGCAATCCATCAAGACACATTAAAGAGCCACAAAACCGTATTTATTGTTTAAATTTCTTTAAAAATTACAAAATTTGAGACTTTGTTTATCAAAAGTAACCTGCACTTGCCAGATGGCCAATCCGCCCATGCCGACCACGATCTGCAAATCCAGCGTCAAACTGGGACTTGTTTACAAAACATTCATCACCGAAATTCCGTGAACAAACAAACATACGTGCACAACTCCGTTGCTGCCCTGGAAAAACAAACTGCATCCACTGTTCCCTTAATTCTGGGTTCTTTGGGAAGCTGAAAAAGGGTATCTTTCCCTCACAACCAAAAACACACTTCTTTGGTGACATTGTTGAAAAATCTCTTGGCTTCTGTAACCCGAACGAAGCACGTTGATGGGCGGGCTCAGGACAGAAGAGTCCACTAGGTGGCAATACGCATAGTACTGAGCACAATGTGTAGTCGTTGAAGAAGAGACTGTAAAAACTGTCAAAAACAAGATGAGTAAACTCAGAAGCATGCCTTCTCCATTGTTTTTGTTTCTTGTTCTCTTGGTGTATCTTCTGAACTATGTTGCAATGGTGTATGCACTATTTTTCTTCTCTGATCCTGCCCAGCTAATGTCCCGTTGATGACACGATGTCTGGTAAAGAGTATAGAAAAAATTGTACTGCGCATGTGTCGAACTCGGTCATCCGCGCGCATCCGTGGTTTAGTATACTTTGAAGGACTCGCGGACGCGACTGCGCACGAGATGCGTCCGGGCGCGGAAAGTGAAGTATACCCGGGGCTTTATCAGGGAGAAGTGCCCATACAAGGAATTCCGCCCTTTATTACATAATACAGGGCCATACTCGAAAAAAACTTTACGAAACTTATCCGAATCCGGAAGGAGTGTATTTGGCACAGAAATACTCCATCATAGTCCAACTCGTGTTTTGAAACTTTGGCCATGTTTAGCATGAGAAATCTTCAACTTCAAGCGACGCAACGGAACCCACAATTCAGTCCGGCAACGCGTGACGTCACCCATTCAAAGTAAACGAGAAGCGTTAACGCCGAAGCCCAGTGTGAATGCAGCGTTAGGGTGTTTTCACACCTAGTTCGTTTGTACCCTCCAAACGCTCTCAGAGCGGCTCAGCGTGTATATGTGAACAAACCAAGCGATCTCAAACCCCCCTAAAAGGACCTAAAAGCGAACCGTACTCAGACCACCTCCACCTCCTTCGTTTTCTTCGTGATATGTGAAAGCACAGAGGTCCCGGTCCGCTTTGCTTTTCATTTCGACAAATGTAGGCCTACCTTCAGGCTCGCCATTTCCGATGTTCCGTCTTTTCTTCACTGCTGAAAACAAGGTCCATTCACGATCGCGTTCCGGGGGGGAATGCTTAATGTATTTGCGATATAATATAAAATATCGCATTCCTTTGCTACACTTAATGTAAACTACTAATGATCACTAGCAGCATGTAATCTTGGTTAATGTCAATTACTAACCCATTATTGTAGTGGCTTTCCTATAAGCCCAGGAACAGGTGATAAGATGTTCTTAACTCGTACGTTGGAAATAAAACCATTGTCCACGCAGAGATCCGTTTCTTGCTTTTGTGTTAATTTAATAAAAGAAACTGCAGCTTACAATAAAGCACATGAGTTCATGGCTACGTCTGTGTGATACGGTAAGAACCGTATATTCCCGCAACCGTATGTTTCCCCCTACCTAGTCTGCGCGGGACTGTTTTTTTCGTCCCGCTCCCGCCTAAAATTCACTCTGTGTTCACCCGCTATCCGCATATAGTGATTTTCTTCCCGCTAAAGATCGTTTCCAGAATCTCGCGTTTAAACTTCCCCTAAAGAAAGAGTGATTGGGGATAACAAATATAAAATGTTGCATATACAAGATTTGTATTTGTTATTTGTCTATGATGCTGTCAACACCCTTAAAAATGTCAGAGAAAAATGTCACAAAGAATAATAGGCTAAATATCACAGAGAAAAATAGGTTAAATTAAATAGCCTACAACATGTCCCTCAAAACTATAGGCTAAGCCAAAATTATAAACGAAAACTGTTGGCTTCAAGCTATACTGCAAAATGAAATATTCTTTAACATCCACGCAAGAACATGATGACGCTGACTGGCGACCGTTTCAGAACGTCTCTCCTCCAAAATCCGATCACAAAGGTTGAATGTGCTCTGAAGGTGCACTCGCGCAGACCTCTAATGCAAAGAACATATCTTGCCAGGTTTCTCAGGACATGGGAACTGGTTACTGTTTGAACGCCACCACTGCAGAAAGTTTTGTTCACTTCAAGTTCAGGCACAGATGCGCTGATGTCAAAGCATCTCGGGAGCGACCGGGTTATTGTCAGACCGCCCGCTCCCGCCTAAAGTACATATAGTTACCGACCGCAATCCGCCTTTCATTCAAACTTTAATCCCGCGCAGCAAGAAATCTTATCGCAATCATGAGAAGTTTAAATATCATATAACTCCTCCCAGTCCAAACCGCCATCTAGTGGTTAAAAATTACGTTTGGCTCCTACAATTATGTTTATATTTTTATGTATAGTTTTTTTGTATGCATAGAATAAAGCAATAAGCCCCAAAAAGCCGTGGTTTACAGTGAGTTCATAAGCGGGGGGCTTATTGCTTTTATAAAACGGTTACCACACAATACAAATATTAAAGCCAAAAAATATGTATCAATGCAACTTTCATGAAGTAAAATCATTAAAAGGCTTCCTTCCGCTGAAAAAAAATAGTCCCTGACCGTGAACAGCAACAAAAGTTACATTTATTACGCCATTAGATGGCGGCAAAGATTGTCTTTATGAGCGAGTCACTCAGTCGCAAAGACTTTTATATTGAAACTTGTTGTGAACATGGACATCCAGCACACTCCCTTTTTGAACTGTTGCCATCTGGTCGACGCTACAGAAATGAACTCTGAACCTTTTATTTGCTCCTTGTAAATGTAATAATCAGGGAATAACACACACCTGGCCATGGAACAGCTGAGCAGCCAATTGTCCCATTGCTTTTGGTCCCTTAAAAAGTGGGAGGCACATATACAAACTATTGTAATTCCTACACTGTTCACCTGATTTGGATGTAAATACCCTCAAATTAAAGCTGAAAGTCTGCAGTTAAAGCACATCTTGTTTGTTTCATTTCAAATCCATTGTGGTGGTGTATAGAGCCAAAAAGATTAGAATTGTGTTGATGTCCCAATATTTATGGACCTGGCTAATCATTATGTATCATTCAGGCTACTCACGACATTTGTAATTACAGGTAAGTCGACATATTTTTTTCAGTTGATAGTGATTTTTAGTGATTATATATATATATAATGCAAACATTTTATGAAGTGTACATTAAAATTACCATGCAAATTTATATAACTTAATCTGTTTCTTTTGACAAATAGCATATTTAACATAATGAAAGAGAAATGAAAGACCAGCATATTTTTAAGGTTATTTCGAAACTAAACAAAAAATAATGAAAGAGTATGTACAGGTAAATTCCTGAGAAATACAACTTCTGTCATTTTAATGCAGTTTATATAACTTATCTTAGACCATAATGCCTGTTTCCTGTTAGAACTTTAAAGGGGTCATGACATGGATTTTTAAAAAAAAAAATTATTTTTAAGTTCCTTGAGGTTCACTGTTAATGTCAGTGTTTTTTTGCACACACACACTTAAAAACAAATGTATATGTGGCTTCTGTTATGATTGGCTAACGTTAGTTTATAGGAAACAGTATCACCAGTATCACAGTATCACTATTGCACTTGAGTGTTTTGAAAACATCCATATAAAACTGTCATTTCAGGCAAAGCATTTAAGAAATCGCTAACACTTTACAATAAAGTTAATTAATTAAACATTAATGTATTAACTAAGATGAACTAACCATGAGCAATACATTTGTTACTTACTAATCTTTGTTAACGTTAGTTAATGAAAATACAGTTGTTCCTTGTTTGTTCATGTTAGTTCACAGTGCATTAACTAATGTTAACAAAATTTTAATAATGCATTAGTAAATGTTGAAATTAACATTAACAAAGATTAATAAATGCTGTATAAGTGCAGTTCATTATTAGTTCATGTTAACTAATGTAGCTGTGCGCGAGATAGAACCCGTGTACATGTTAAGAAAAATGAAGTATAATAGAAATAATGTTGTCAATAACTTGCTATAACCTGTCTATGTTAAATTTAAAAATCTTTAAGAAGCTAAATAAATGGACCATAAAATGGTCCATGCCATGTCTTAACGATGATCTGTTGTATTTGACCGGTAGCTATTCGCTTTTCTGTCATTTTTAAAGTGGGTTTCTTAAACTTATACATGCGGTAATGTAAGTAGTACAGAATTTTAAATGAGTCATACACATATACAGGTGCTGGCCATATAATTAGAATATCATCAAAAAGTTGATTTATTTCACTAATTCCATTCAAAAAGTGAAACTTGTATATTATATTCATTCATTACACACAGACTGGTATATTTCAAATGTTTATTTCTCTTAATTTTGATGATTATAACTAACAACTAAGGAAAATCCCAAATTCAGTATCTCAGAAAATTAGAATATTACTTAAGACCAATACAAAGAAAGGATTTTTAGAAATCTTGGCCAACTGAAAAGTATGAACATGAAAAGTATGAGCATGTACAGCACTCAATACTTAGTTGGGGCTCCTTTTGCCTGAATTATTGCATCTATGCGGCGTGGCATGGAGTCGATCAGTCTGTGGCACTGCTCAGGTGTTATAAGAGCATAGGTTGCTCTGATAGTGGCCTTCAGCTCTTCTGCATTGTTGGGTCTGGCATATCGCATCTTCCTCTTCACAATACCCCATAGATTTTCTATGGGGTTACGGTCAGGCGAGTTTGCTGGCCAAGTAAGAACAGGGATACCATGGTCCTTAAACCAGGTACTGGTAGCTTTGGCACTGTGTGCAGGGGCCAAGTCCTGTTGGAAAATGAAATCTGCATCTCCATAAAGTTGGTCAGCAGCAGGAAGCATGAAGTGCTCTAAAACTTCCTGGTATACGGCTGCGTTGACCTTGGACCTCAGAAGACACAGTGGACCAACACCAGCAGATGACATGGCACCCAAACCATCACTGACTGTGGAAACTTTACACTGGACCTCAAGCAATGTGAATTGTGTGCCTCTCCTCTCTTCCTCCAGACTCTGGAACCCTGATTTCCAAAGGAAATGCAAAATTTACTTTCATCAGAGAACATAACTTTGGACCACTCAGCAGCAGTCCAGTCCTTTTTGTCTTTAGCCCAGGCGAGACGCTTCTGACGCTGTCTGTTGTTCAAGAGTGGCTTGACACAAGGAATGCGACAGTTGAAACCCATGTCTTGCATATGTCTGTGCGTAGTGGTTCTTGAAGCTCTGACTCCAGCTGCAGTCCACTCTTTGTGAATCTCCCCCACATTTTTGAATGGGTTTTGTTTCACAATCCTCTCCAGGGGGCGGTTATCCCTATTGCTTGTACACTTTTTTCTACCACATCTTTTCCTTACCTTCCACTCTCTATTAATGTGCTTGGACACAGAGCTCTGTGAACAGCCAGCCTCTTTTGCAATGACCTTTTGTGTCTTGCCCTCCTTGTGCAAGGTGTCAATGGTCGTCTTTTGGACAAATGTCAAGTCAGCAGTCTTCCCCATGATTGTGTAGCTTACAGAACTAGACTGAGAGACCATTTAAAGGCCTTTGCAGGTGTTTTGAGTTAATTAGCTGATTAGAGTGTGGCACCAGGTGTCTTCAATATTGAACCTTTTCACAATATTCTAATTTTCTGAGATACTGAATTTGGGATTTTCCTTAGTTGTCAGTTATAATCATCAAAATTATAAGAAATAAACATTTGAAATATATCAGTCTGTGTGTAATGAATGAATATAATATATAAGTTTCACTTTTTGAATGGAATTAGTGAAATAAATCAACTTTTTGATGATGTTCTAATTATATGATCAGTACCTGTGTGTGTGTGTGTGTGTGTGTGTGTGTGTGTATGTATGTATGTATGTATATATATATATATATATATATGACTCACATATTAGGCAAAAAACGGCTACGTCTGCACATTTTAAGATACTGCACAAGATGTGAATAAATGTCATAAACTCGTACACTCGCTGGGGTGGATACTTTTTATTCAACGAAATAAAATGCACATAAAACGTGATGGAAACATATTTAGAGAAGAAACGTCTAGTAAATTTATTATGAATAAAACGTGTACTGTATCCACTTTTGTCTCATAAAAGGCTGGCTTTTACGGATCGGTAGCTATCTTATAAAACCTTAGTTCTGTTTTTTGTTTTGTTTTTTAGCTTGTTTGCTGTACACCCTGTCACACAACAGCTTTTAGGCATTGTTCTGTCTTTTGTTAGAAGCAAGAAATGACAAGAAGGCAGCTTCACGCAATACAAAGTCAATGGAGAGAGTTGGATTGTCCCGGGTGTGGGGGTGGTCTAAAGGCGCTCTGTCTCAAGTGCTATAATTTTGCATAATTTAAGTGCATAATAATGCATAATAGGCCCTATTAGTATGCAATTAAATATAATAGTAGCCTATGTAATTAAAATTAGTTTCAATAAATAAAAATATTGTTAAAAAAAAAAAATCACACATTTTTGTTATTTGTCACATGTAGTAGACCATTTTTTGCTGTGGGTAGTAGGATTTTCCACCCGGCTACCACCGCAAATATATTTTCGAACCTGTGGAAGCACTGTAATGGGTTCTATTTGTTTTTGATGCGACGCTTACATCCAGGCCTTGTCAACACTAATCTGTTTTCGTTTGAAAATGCATCTTTTTCTCTTCATTTTTGGCCTTCCGTCCACACAGAGACAGCATTTTTGTCAACAAACACAGAGTTTTTTGAAAACGCTCTCCCAGCTGAATAAATCTGAAAATGCTGTTTTCAAAGTCCACTAAGTATTCGAAAAAGATGACGCATGAAAAATATGGACGTAGTATCCGTGACGTCACCCGTAGATTTCTTTTTTTTTTTTTTTGATTATTGACTATTTCACCCGTAGATTTCTGAAGAGCATTTTTGAAGCGAAAACGCGTCACTCCCGGATAACTGAAAATGGGCAAAGTGGCTGGAACTGAGGTGCCTGGTTGCTGAAACCATGCCCGCCTAACGCGACGTGACCATGTTAACAGGCTAAGGACCTTTCTCTCTTAGATACTATCTAAAACATTAATAAAGATTATATACTATCTAATATATTAATAAAGATAAGTTATATCATTTGAAATTTCTAAAGGTTTACTGTCAATCTACGGTGTCTTTTTTACAATATAGATGCTCCAGCACCAGTAATATTATAAAATGACAACAAGCAAAATCAAAAAGAGACTTCATACCTTTGTAAAGAAATAGCGATCCCAAGATTAATCCAATCCGTCTCGCATGGGTAACATTAAAATGTCCATGAGCGTCCATTGAAAAACAAACAACAGCACTTTTTGTCCACAAAAGCGTTAAATCTATGAAATATTGATATATGTGTCGGATTTTGTGGTGTTTTGAGAGGCATATTCTCCAGCCATTGTCATTGTAGTAAATCTGGGGGACTTTTAGCCAATGCCAAGATGATGCAACAACGTGTGTTCTGTTTATCTTCCGCATGTGTGCACATGTACACAGACGCACATCTGTCTCGACCATTAACACAGCAAGCCATATTATTTTGTATGAAATAATCCAGAAAAAAAGCACAAATACGGCAGAGATGCCAAGTTCAGCGGCTGGAATTAGCTGAGGTAACGTGAGGGCTCACAGACAGCAGCGGCAATCTACCTGTCACTCAAGCGGCCACGCCCTTAATTATGCAGAACTTGAAGGCTTAATATAATTTAAAAGGATTTTAAAAGTTATAAAAGGAGTTATAAAAAAAAATTCACCCCCCTCAGAGTTGTCATGAAGGGCAAAATTAGCAGTATAGACCAAAACTACAATTTGTACCAGCCTGTAAACATGTTTTTTTCTGCTGTAAAGTTGGGCATTTTAACATGGGACTCAATGAGATTCTGCTCTCTTTTGGAGCCTGCGGCCAGTCGATAAATGGGAGTTTAAGTCACTTCCTTATTGGCTTCAAGAGAAACTGGGGCAGTCCATAATGGCTGAAGAGGTTCCGCAAAACTTCAATTGTTTTTCTGCTGTTGTTGATGTCATCAACTACGACTAGGTATATGTGACCCTTACATGGCCCTGCAAAATCTACATGTATGTGCTCCCATGGTTTGCTTGCTATGGTTGCCAGATTGGGTATGAATCTCCTATAATAGTTTAACAGGCCAAGAAATGATCTCAGCTGTGTGATGTTGGATGGAGTTGGCACATTGACAATTGAACTTTTTCAGGTGACGTGCAAACCCTCGGCGTCAATTATGTGACCCAGGTATTCCAGTGAGTTCTTGAAGTCGTCACATTTCCCTTTGTCTGCATGCAAGCCAAACTGCTCCAGTCGTCCAAGGACTGCATCCAGGTTTTCCATGTGTTCAGCTTCAGTCCGCCCGGTAACCAGAATGTCATCCAGGTAACAATGGACATTAGGCAGACCTTGTAATATTTGGTCTATAGCTCTCTGGAATATGGCTGGCTTCGAAGAGAAGTGCTGCATAACGTGTCTGTGATGTGCTTGAAACTTTTCTCTCTCGGTTTGTCCGGCGCGATAAGACTTCGGAGTAATCCATATGTTTTTCACTATCATAACATGTAGAAAAACACTTGGGGTAAAACCAAGTGGCAACCTCCCCCCGTTTCTCTTGAAACCAATACGGAAGTGACTTAAACTGCAATTCATCGACTGGCCGCTAGGGACAGGCTCCAAAGGAGAACAGAATCTCGTTGAGAACCATGTTAAAATGCCCAACTTTACAGCAGAAAAAACATGTTTACAGCCTGGTACAAATTGTGATTTTGGTCTATATAGCTAATTTTGTCCTTTATGATAACTGTGAGGGGGGTGAATAATTTTTATAACTCATCTGTTTAAATTATATTAAGCTTTAAAGTTCTGCATAATTAAAGATGCGGACACTTGAGTGACAGGTGGATTGCCGCTGCTGTCACGTTACCTCAGCTCCACCCACGTCCCGCCTCTTTGCCCATTTTCTGTTATCCGGGAGTGACGTGCTGCCAAGATGGCAACGGCCGGCTTTAGGTTTCAGCCGTTGAGTGACTGAATGCCAGTGGTGATGTATAACTTTATCACTGTCTTGCTCTGGAGGGAGTTATAAACAAATGTATATGCAAATGCCACATATAACTTCATCAAAGTTAGGGTTAGTGGTGGGGTGGGGTTAGGCATTCGTTATGGTGGAGCTTAGAGTTATAGTGAAGTTAGGTTTAGTGGTTGGGGCGGGTCTGAGGCTGCTGGCCTGGTGCTGCTGTCCTAAAATTGCTGTCATGTTATGTATAGCGCTGCGGTTCTGCACTTAGATATATCTCGCTGTTTTTTGGAGCTTAAATAAATAAACCCCTTGTTTATAATGAGGAGGACGTTTTAAGCAATGAAACTTACAGGATGTTTTAATGGTACAAAGACCTCTAATATGTCAAAAGATCAAGGCAAATATGATTTCTCATATTATGACCCCTTTAATTATATTAAAAGAGTGCAGACGTCTGATATATTTCTGTAGATTACAATTAAGACACAAACCAGATATTAAAATGCAAAATAACATTCCACCGGCATAGAAGGAAGAGTATAAATAGCCCATAATTTAATAAAACACAATGCATATGAAGATCTTACTCTTATTTTGTCTATAAATAAACATTGTACTTACAGACAGACTGGAACATTTTCCCATACAAATCTAGACAACTATATATTTTAAAGCCAATGTTATAATATTTTAAGCCAATTATTGATGCATTCTCTATCTTCTCCCCTGCATTAGTGAAGGATAAAAATGTCCCAAACTGATTCCAAAACTGCTCGGAGGATGATAATTGCCTTATTTTTGTTGGCATGTTTTCTACTCTCTTTATACTATCTCCTACCAGTGGGGTATTTTAACATAAACTTGTTTAACCACCCTGCTGAGCAAGTCCAGAGAAATAACATCACCGAAGAAACTTGCCTCCCTGTTCTTAAGACGCAGAACTACAGGTGCACTGTGAACAACAACGTGGACAAACTCCTGATGACAATATCTGCACCAAAACCCTTGACTATCACTGAGAAAGAACCACCAGACACCATTATGTTGATCTGGATGTGGCCTTTTGGTGCTAGATTTGACCTTGGATCCTGCAGTTCAGCTTTCAATATCCATGGCTGTCATTTAACAGATGACAGAGGTCTGTTTAACCAAGCACATGGGGTTATGATTCATCATAAAGATATCAGTTGGGATTTATCCAACATGCCGAAACTTCCACGACCTACTTGCCAGAAGTGGATATGGTGGAATATGGAGTCTCCAAGTAATTCAGGTCAAAATCCCCTGCTAAAGGACCTGTTTAATCTGACTTCAAGTTACCGCCGAGATTCAGATATTCCAGTACCTTATGGATGGCTCTCAGAGGCTACAAAGGAAGAGAAAAACTATACTATCCCAAAGAAGAGCAAATTAGTTTGTTGGATAGTAAGTAACCATAATCCAAACTATAAGCGTTCACATTACTTTACTGAGTTTGTGAAATACATTAATGTGGAAACCCATGGAGGGCACTTCAACAAGCGAATTAGTAATGATGAATATGTAAATTTGGTGTCCAGTTGCAAATTCTACCTGTCCTTTGAGAATTCCATTCATAGAGACTACATGACTGAGAAGCTGTTCAACCCTCTAAATATTGGTACCGTTCCTGTTGTTATTGGCCCACCGAGAGAGAACTATGAGCAGTTTATTCCAAGTGAAGCCTTCATCCATGTGGATGACTTCCCATCCCCAAAAGAACTGGCTGATCATCTGAGACTCATGGACCAAAATGAGGATCTGTATATGCAATACTTCACCTGGAGAGAACATTTTGTTTCAAAGATTACCTCATTCGGATTTGAACATGTCTGTCGGACTTGTGATTATATTAGAAAGAATAAGCACTACAAAGTGGTCAGAGATCTCAACAGCTGGTACTGCGGTTAGGGAGGGAGGGAGGGGGGGGGGGGGGGGGCTGACTGCCCAAGTCATGAGTAAATAAACTTTACAACTCATTTAACCACATGTCCAGCTATAGCATTGAGCTGCAAGGTGGGCCAAGTGATATTCCTGGTGGGTCAGGGGGTTCCAGTATATGCATTACTGTCACAAGTTCAATGATTCATTTGTGTTTAATGTATCAAAATTAATCTCACAGCTCAACTATTACCATTATAAATCAATGGAAAATAATATTGTTTTATATCTGTTTGGGGACAGGAATTAAATGGTTCAAAGAACAAAAGCTTTCTTTTTTTCTTTTCTTTTTTTTTTTTGCAGAATATAATAATTATTCCACTTATACTACGGTTACCACACCTCAAGACGTTGTTCAAATGTTTTATTTCAAGACATTTGTCAAGTTTTTTTTAAAAACTGTAAATTTCTTACACATCTCATCCCAAGCTTCCGTTGTAAATCTAAAACGTCATTTTAGAGCTAATGCAATTACTGGAGATGTGATTAACATGGTTAAAAAGATTATACTGTATGTATATTAATTGATGTCGAACATATTGAATTGAAGTTGAGTGATTTTGAAAAACCAAATATGTTTAACATTTTCTAATCTGACGTCAATATAATTAATTGTTTAAATAGTGGGTGAAGGGATTAGACTAGGCCCTACTTAACACACTGAAGAAGGCCTGCGAGCCGAAGCGTATGTGTCATTTCTCTGTGAAAAATGTATAAAAAAAAGATTTCAAATTCTGAGTGCGGATCATAGCTGTATTCTTTTTTCCTTCTAAAATCTGTACATTTAACTGTATTTTACTGTAAAATTACATAAAATATGCCCCTTTGACGTGTACGATCACACCAGTGTGATCAGTCTTGGCTGGCCCCAGGAGCGTACGATCACTAGGGATGGGCATATCGATACTGACGTTGAGTATCGAAAGTATCGATGCTCAAATAAAAATATCGATACTAAGGTGTGTTTTTTTTTACTAGTGATTTTGTTTAATTAACAATCAATTTAATGCATGCAATATGCATTGAATTGGACAAATAACCTATGTTAGCGATTAATTGTGTTGTAGAACTATTTTCATGCTCATCTGAACACACGCAAATGCTGCAAGTCAGAACCGATCAATCACAGAAAGCGTTCGCTCACTGCTGACACTACATTCAAACGGCTGCATGCGTTTAATATTGTAAGAAACCATTGATGCTTTTGGGAAACGCAGTCCTGAACAATGCTTAACAGAAGACAGAACAACATAATATGTTTGAGTTATTTCACAAACAACAAAATGAAATAGTAGCCTACATAGTTTTTGCAATTACATTTATTTAAATTGAACATTAAAAGTTCGTACTGATGTTCTGTTCTGTAACTACACTGTCAGAATACAAAGTTTGCATTTTATGGGTGCAACAGCCTGTCACTGGCAGTCCCTTATGAAACTGAACCATTACTATAGTGACCATAGTTCAACTAAGCTTATAGTATTTGTAGATTTCCATGGTTACCACTACAAATAAACATTTTAACCATGTGTAAACAAAAATATAATCTAATAAATTGCAATTAAGGCAATTTGAATGTTAAAATACCTTTCAAATATAATGTTAAGTAGGTACCATTACCCATTTTACTCATAGTAATTCAATAATTTAAGGATTTAAAATTATTAATAATTTAATAACTTAAATTCAGATTAGAGGTATCGTATCGGTATCGGCGATTTTGGCCTTGAAAGTATCGGTATCGTATCGAAAACAAAATAAGTGGTATCGCACATCCCTAACGATCACACCGGTGTGATTAGAACGTTCAGCGCCTCACGCGATCAACTGCCAAATTCAAATATGCTTGAGTTTTGGCTGGCGCTAAACCAGAGACGGACGCGCGCAGCGCTTTCATAAATCACATAAATGCAGTGTTTTCAACCAAATAATGTTTATTTTAGGTTTCAGACATTTAAATACACATGAGTACTAACAAAACAATACATTTAGAGTTTGTATAATACACAATTATGTCTATAGAAGCGGAAATAACCCTTTCCATTATAATTAGACGACACGTTTTATTCATATCAGATACACATTGTGAAAATAACTTTAAAGTTTACTCTATTCCCAGTTCACCGACTCACTTACTTTCATGTATTTCGGGAGAAGTGGATTAATTCACGTGTTGTAAATCCAACAGATCCGATTCTCTGTGCGGCGCAAACTAACATGGCGGCGCCCATCGCGCATATGGCTCAACTAACGCGATCGTTATAAAGGTGTTTAAACAGCAAAACACATAATATATTTTTAAATATATTACAGTTGAAAACCAGAAAGCATCATGCTCACTATATGCTTTGTTATGCAAAGCATAAATCATGTGAGCCATCTCAATACACATAATGACTTGCCATATATGTTTAAAAAAAAAATGATACCGTTATACTTCCCTCAGGTTATTTTGACCCTAAATTAATTTTAAAACATTTTTAAAAATTAAGTGTTCATTGGAGTGGTCCAAGACCTAAAGACTTTTTTCGCACTTGAACTCGGAATATACACGACTGGATTCGAGGAGTTTATGTGTTGAAATTTTAAAAAGTAACAAATCCAAAATTAATGGAATGTGAGGATTTTTTATTTGTCAGAAACATATAAAATAAATCTGGAACAATCTAGAACAAACACACACACAAATGAAGGCATGAGACTATAGAACACTCACATGCACGCACACACCCACTCCTAGGAATTCCATTAAAATGAACAAGAGGTCATAAAACGGGGGCAATGTTGTTTCCCCCCAATTTTTTTCATTTACAATGCAGAACAACTTTTTCATTTGTTCCATGAGGCCATCTAGTGGCAAGAGTCATGAAATATCATATATAATATATATATATATGCATGCATTAAAAATTGAAAAAAAATATAAAAATGGAATGAAATAAGCTTTCTGGACAAAAAAAAAAAAAAAGAAATAACTTTAGGGCTTCAGGTCATTTTGACCTGCAAGGGAAAGATTTGTTACAATTTGCGAGGAGAGGATGAGGGTTAATTATATTTCAGTATAATCATACATTGCTAGACATGTAATGAACATAATCTAGCTAACATTTAGCTATATGTAAAAATAATGTACTTTAAATAACATTAAAAAAAATGTCAGAAAATATTTGTTCTGCTGTTATGTTGTAAATAATGACATTGTACAACAAGGGTGTTGTCATGTCACCATCAGTGTCCCAATGTGTAATGAGCCTGGGTCCTTATTGTCCTCGCAGTCACTAGTACCGAATTTGTGTACACGATATACTGATTCACAAGCTAGGGAGCTGATTCAGATGCACCCATACAAAATGTGCAGAGCGACAGGTTCCCAGAACTAGGATTGAAAACCATTGCTCTAGTCCATCTTTGTGTTCCAGGGGTCTCAACTTTACAACAGTTTATGATATTACGACAGTGTTTGAGTCCGTGCTGAACTGCACAACTGAAGTATTTGTCCATTCATTGACCAGTAGATCATCTTTGTCGTTTGCCTATCAAATAAAACAAAAAAGCTGTCAGCAAATAAAGTCTCCAAAGTTTACTGTTGTTTTGTTTATGTGTTTATGTTGTCTAAATGAACAATTTATATGATTTTTATTTCATAATTGTACTCTATTTCGTATTTAGCATTTTGTCAAATAATATTTTTGATATTGTTAAAGATTTATTTACATGGAGGTCTGTTGTTATTTCTGTTGCTTCCTCCCTTGTGATCGCCTTTTCTGAAATGTTCAGGGAAAAATAATATTCATCAAAAAACTACAGGCAGGGCAAAGATTTCTCTTAATTATTGATTGACAAGTGAATGCTTATTGAACAATTAAGAGCATTATATATATAATAATAATAATAACAATAGAGGTCTTACTATGCCATGACCACAATTTCCAAGAAACTCCAGATAACACAAAGAATATAAGCAGCCCTCCACAAACTAGTGCAATCTCCCAATTAAGGTCTCTGAAACCGAAGAGATATGTTATCAGCTAGTATCAAAACGTCTGATAAATAGATGTGAAATAGCATTATGTTGTACAGAAGAATACTCTGAACATACCTGCTTTCATAAGTGGGTGTGGGTTCAAATATCACATCCTTAGAGGATACAGTAACTGTAGAGTTACTACCAACATATGGAGTTGTTGATCTACTGGTTAGTGGTGTCCTAATGGTACCAGTGCTGTGAAATGGGTTCTCTTTTGAGTTCTCTGTTGTAGTTAGATAGGTTGAGGACTGTATTGTAGAATAAAACTGCTTTGGTGATGCTGTAGATGTCTGGTCAGGTTTTTCAGTCTGAATCGAAGTACTTTGTGATTTTGTGTGTACAAGAGGTGTGACTGAATTATGGTTGTGTACATCCACAGCTGAAGTGAAGGATGGTGCTGTGGTATATGTGGAAGGTCCTGTGAAGGTCAGATGAGACACAGTTAAAAAACTATGTTTTAAACAGATCAAAGCAGTAATATAATTTCATTTGTATGCACTGCCATTATCTTTAAAGGAGAAGTATGTAATTCCTTGAATGTTAAAATACTTTCACAGTCAGAACTACAGTGGCGCAGTGGTCTGTATATGTTCAGGATATACGCTGTTGGTTTACAGGACCCAGTTTCTCACCCCCTACTTTACTGTCTACACTCAACTGTCCTATAAATGATGAACAAACAATGTTTCTCCTAATCCAGTTTGATATGCAGAGAAAACAAGTAAGCTATCTGTTGGATGATTCCCACCAAAAGTCTTAAAGGGATAGTTCACCCAAAAATGTTGTCATCACTTACTCAAGTTGTTCCAAAACTGTATGATCACAAAAGAAGATATTTTAAAGCATGTTGGTAATCAAACAGTTGACGGTAGCCATTGACTTCCATATAGGAAAAAAACACTATGGAAGTCAATGGGTGCCGTCAACTGTTTGATTACCAACATTCTTTAAAATATCTTCTTTTGTGTTCAGCAGAAGAAAGAGATTCATACAGGTTTGGAACAACATGAGGTAAAGTAAATGATGACAACATTTTCATTTTTGGATGAATTATCCCTTTAACATTTTTCTTTCTAACAAAAGAACCCAATGCAATATCTGCATGGGTAAATCTCCCTCACGCAAAATTCCAGATCAAATGGATTCCTATTGAAATTGTGTGATTTTGCCCACAAAAAATTGTAAATGTTACTGCACTTTTATACAGTGTCCTAACCAGGGACAATGCGATAAGATTCAAGCAACAATTTATCTGCCATAGTCTTGTAGGCAGTGCTCCGACATATACTGCAACAGCGCTTCAGGAGACCTGAGTTCGAGTCCCGGCTCATGGTCCTTTCCCGATCCTGTGCCCTTCTTTCCTCCCTGTCACTTCCTGACTCAACTTGATTTTCCTCTCCAAAAAAGACAAATAATCCCATATACACAGTATGTATATATAGCCTATGTGTGTGTGTGTAATTAAAGATATTTTAAGAAATGATTGTTATTTTTAAAGGGTTAGTTCACCCAAAAATGAAAATTCTGTCATTAATTTCTCACCCTCATGTCGTTCCAAACCCGTAAGACCTTCGTTCATCTTCAGAACACAAATGAAGATATTTTTGATGAAATCCAATGGCTCAGTGAGGCCTCCATTGCCAGCAAGATAATTAACACTTTCAGTGCCCAGAAAGGTACTAAAAACATATTTAAAACAGTTCATATGACTACAGTGGTTTAACCTTTATGTTATGAAGCGATGAGAATACTTTTTGTGCACCAAAAAAACAAAATAACGACTTTAACAATATCTAGTGATGGCCAATTTCAAAACACTGCTTCATGAAGCTTCTGAGCTTAATGAATCTTTTGTTTCGAATCAGTGGTTCGGAGCGCCAAAGTCACGTGATTTCAGTAAACGAGGCTTTGTTACATCATAAGTGTTTCGAAATTTCAATAGTTCACGTAACTTTGGCAGTTTGATATGCAATCCGAATCACTGATTCGAAACAAAAGATTCGTAAAGCTTCGAAGCTTCATGAAGCAGTGTTTTAAAATCAGCCATCACTAGATGTTGTTGAAAAGTCGTTATTTTGGGGGTTTTTGGCGCACAAAAAGTAAAAAAAGTACTAAGGTAGAACCACTGTAGAACCACATGAAAAATGTTTTTAGCAGCTTTCTGGGCATCTGAAAGTGTTAATTATCTTGCTGGCAATGGAGGCCTCACTGAGCTATCGGATTTCATCAAAAATATCTTAATTTGTGTTATGAAGATGAACGAAGGTCTTACGGCTGTAGAACGACATGAGGGTGAGTAATAAATTACATAATTTTCATTTTTGGGTGAACTTACCTTTTAAGATCTGAAGTAAATTATCCATTGTTGCTTTCATTATGGCTAATAAAGTCATGAAAAAATGATTTATGAACTCAAATTAAACCATTTTATGTTGCAGAAACAGAAACCCCTATCGCTCATTGTATCTGACCATTGTGACTGATTAGGAGAAAAATTCTAATTAACATGGTAAAGATACATGTTGTGGCATCTGGTAAGGACATGGTATTAATCCAATATATTTGTTACTACTACATAATATATATGAAAAACTGTTATTGAAACTTACTTGTTCTGGCATCTGTAGTGAGTTGCCTTGAATGTACATTAATATGAACAGGAGCCTGCACTCCCCCAGCCATACACCAAAACCAGCCTGAATCTGTCTTCTTCAGTCCTGTCAGTGTCACTGTATAAACACCATCATTTGTATCATTTATCTGTAAAGCTGCACCAGGGGATGGCTCTATATCCTGAGCTGTTTGACAGGAGTGCAATTCTCCACTTCTGCACCATTTTTTCTCATCATCTGTAAGTTTGTCACTGTACAGACATTGGACGGTAACATTGCCGCCCTCTTCACCTGACACCCTGTTGCTGGCCACTGACAGATCTGGAGTACCTGAAAATAATCAAATGACAAAATCAATTACTCTTGGAACCATCAAATGTCTCATAGTGGTGCTAAAATATCTCAATAACATTTACCCTCAGTGACGGTAAGTTCTAGAGATGTTCTAAAAACAGAACCTTGAGTCCTCACAGTACACCAATAGCGATTTGAATCACTGCTACGTAGGTTTGTCATCGTCATGGTTGTTACCAGTTCATCTGGGCTGTTGTAAAAGCTGATGCCTGGTTGCTTCTCTTGGCTGGTTGGTTGTATTGTCCTGCAGAAAAGCCAGTTCTTTCCTTTGCACCAATACTTAGGAAGATCTTTGTGCATTTTATGATAGTGACAGGGAATGGTGACAGATCCCCCAATTTGAGCTGTTATCTTCTGTACTGTCCATAAAGAATCGGTACCTGTGAGTCATAAAATATATATTACTCTAGAAAAATTTTGTTTGGAACACAAAGAAGTTGAAAGGCCATTTCACACTGCGGCGACAGATGCTGCTGACCAACACAGACACCAGATTACAGCACGTCACTTCTCAGACATCCCACGACCCGACAAGCACAGACTCAACATGTACAATCGGCGAAAACAAACTCCATCAGGCGCCAACAGACATGACAGGGGTAACTGCAGCCTGGAGCAATGGGCATGCCATAAGGAGGCATCCCGAAAGGTGAATCGGTCCAACTGAAACTACCCTTAACCCTATACCCCTACACCCTGACAGATGGCTTTGTCGACCAATCATAAAAGACCTTTCTCCACGCCCTACTTTTCGGCACGGCCAAACCTTTTGGCATGCCGACTGCTCCATCCTGCAGTTATCCCTACTTGCAGACGGGGGGAACAAACTGATTCGACAAAACCTAACGAAGTGTCTGTCGCCTTCTGTTGGTGCAGTGAATTGGCCTGAAGAATACCATCAATACGGGTTTTGGAATGACATTAAGATGAGAAAACAATGATTTTTTGTGTGGAAATTTAATATAAAGGCACTGTGCTGGTCATAGTAGATTAGCATTTAGGTCCGATGTTCACACAGTACAAACTGCATCTAAACTTGCTGTATTTTAGAAAGAATTTCTGTCAGATATAAACTGCTGCAGATCACCAGCAGGGTCACCAAATCCGACAAGGCGGCATTAGAGGATATCGAAATTCATTACCACCATGGCTTTAATGTTACCCAAATTCAATGTGGTGATGTCTAAACATCTTTATTTTATATTTTAAAAATAAATAGCCAATAGCGTTTTATTTACATCATAGCACGGCCAGAGCCGTTCAGCTCGGAAAAGCCAAAATTTTCTTTCTAATCTCCAACCGTTTCTCCTTCATATCGCTTTAAAAATAGCTTTCTATGCATAATTTAAATGGGTCTGATACGTTTTATGGTCTGCGCCGACTCACGCATATCATCCGCTCTGTGCTATCGTGTCTCTGGACCGGAGCAGACTGTTTGAAACCAGACTTCCTTCGCTTCAATGGAAAGCATATTTAGGCCCCGATCAGACAGAACGCGTTTTTTTTTTTTTTTTTGCAGTGAGAGGCGCCTTTTTAAAATTGTTTTCTATTGGCAGTGAGTGTTTTGTGCGCTCTTTTATGCACCCCGGGCGCCTCACGTTTTTGCAGGAGCGCTCTGAGCGCCTGAAGTTGAACAAAAAAAAAAAAAAGCAACTCCGAGCAGAAAAGCACCCAACGTCATTCGCGTTTTTTTCCATTGTCCAATCAAATGAATGGAGAGGCGGGCCTTCCGTTGTGCTGACAAAAGTTTACAGTTGCTTGGACACTGCAATGATGAAGGAGAAACTTGTTGTGGCAACCTGTGAAGCTCTGGTGAACTCCATGCCCAAGAGGGTTAAGGCAGTGCTGGAAAATAATGGTGGCCACACAAAATATTGACACAATTTGGACATTTTCACTTAGGGGTGTACTCACTTTTGTGGCCAGCGGTTTAGACATTAAAGGGTTAGTTCACCCAAAAATGAAAATTTTGTCATTAATTTTGAAATCGGCCATCACTAAATAATTCGTTATTTTGTTTTTTTTGGCGCACCAAAAATATTCTCGTCACTTTATAATATTAATATTGAACCACTGTACTCATATGAACTGATTTAAATATGTTTTTAGTACCTTTATGGATCTTGAGAGAGGAAATGTCATTGCTCCCTATGTAGGCCTCACGGAGCCATCGGATTTAAGCAAAAATATCTCAATTTGCGTTCTGAAGATGAACGAAGGTCTTGCGGGTGTGGAACGGCATGAGGGTGAGTAATAAATGACAGAATTTTCATTTTTGGGTGAACTAACCCTTTAATGTCTGTGTGTTGAGTTATTTTGAGGGGACAGCAAATTTACACTGTTTTACAAGCTGTACACTCACTACTTTACATTGTAACAAAGTGTCATTTCTTCAGTGTTGTCACATGAAAAGATATAATAAAATATTTACAAAAATGTGAGGGGTGTACTCACTTCTGTGAGATACAGAAGTGATTATATATATATATATATATATATAGTATATATTGCGTGCTCTTGAACAGTAGATATCAGTTCTGGCCGGTCAGTGGGTTCCAACAAACTGTCACTGATTCAAAGAGCTGATGATGATGATGAGGCAATAATAAATCTTCAGCGAAATTGAGAACTTGTGTCCTACTTCTATACCTAATAACTGCACAGTTTACAGTGTTTTACTTTTTTTCTTTCTGCATACCATGGATAAGAATCCCATGCTTTGTGTTTGTTTCGATATGCTATACAGATGTAGACTGTCTGCTTTCAAAAGATGTACACAAATATACCATGCAATGGACTGTTATAAGATAATAGCCAGCATTCACAAGACTGTGTTGCATTATCAGTATATTATATACAGTAATTATATGCTATTATAAAAATGTTTCTGCTACAGAATAAAAAATCAAAAAGGCAATTGCAACAAAAATCTGACTATTTTCTCACAATTGCGAGTTTATATCACAATTCTCCAGAGGCCCCTGCACTACAGCATTACAACTGCAGCCAGTAGGCCTCTCCCCAGTGTAGCCCATGGAAGCCTGTGCATTAATGCGCCCCTGCTCACAATTGCTTGTTTATATCTCACAATTCTAAATAGTCAGAATTGTGATCTAAAAAGTCACAGTTTACTTTATTTTTTTATTCCCTGGTGGAAACAAGCTTCCATATTTCAAAGTGAATACACTGAAGAAAAAAAGAGGATGTCTGGAGAGAGGAAACATCAGAAATCCTTCTCTGTTGCAATGTCAGAAGAGCACAGTTATGTAAATATCACTTTGACGTCAGTGAATTGATTAATCGTCCCCTTGGAATTAATTACATTATGTGATTTTTTTTTTTTAATGTTGTGTACATTTTGGAACTTTTTATTTAGAAAAAAAAAAAAAAAAATCTAGAACCTTATAATTTCAAGGGGATGTAATGTTGAACTGTTTATTATCTTTACAACTAGAGTGTCTTGTAAAGATAATAAATCAATATCTATGGTAACACTTTACAATAAATGTTATGTACATGAATTATTAATTAATACTTAAACTCATGATTAGTGAAGATAGGATAGCTCTTCATTGGTTCATGATTAGTTCATATCTTCACTAATCATGAGTTCATGTTGAAGTAAGTATTATTTCAGGTATATGTAGGTCTACATGATTATTTATGTAGGCTATGTTTATTGTAAAGTGTTACCTGTTTTATGATGTCATCACAATGGTTCACCTACTCATATAGGCTACTTTTAGTATTCTTTCAAAATATTTGTTAAAAGCGATATTTTTTTTTAACAATCACTAGGACACCTTTCTCAGTGTGATAAAAATAATAAAAAATAATTATGACTGACAAAGCAGGAATAATGTTTTGAAAGAATCCTATTCCCTAGAATAATTTAAAGAACCAACACATTATTTAGTATACAAAATTGAATTATTTTTCCTAAAAGGACTTACCTTGGACTCCTAAAAGCAGCACTAAGGTACTCAGCAGAAAAGCCATGATTTAATCAGCGATTTCACAAAAATTATAACTCTTCCTCACATGTATCTTAGATTTATATCTTAACCATTTGAACCATACTTCCTTTTATTGTGGATTTCAACATTTCCTGCACATGACTCATATCCTTCTTTCCTCATGGCCGTACTGATTACAGGGTATTGGTCTGGACCCCTTTGGTTGAAATCGGTTGAAATCAACACCTTTCTCCCCTCTAGCATCCGCCCTGGGTACCCAAGGTCCGAACCTCAGTATTTTTACATGGTGTATAATAAAATTAGTAAAATAAATGCTTAATAATAACTGTACTTTGGTTATGCAAAAACTTTGTACCATGCCATCTGAGCCAATCAACGGTCTTAACAACGCTCGCCAATGGCAAAATGACTGGGATGGCCAATCAAATCAAAGAAGGCAACCCTCATTCACCATTTCCTACATTACTAATATAGTCCACTGAAGGAGTTAATGAAAACGAGTGAGTGATTTCGGACAATGAACGCGCTTGAAGGTCTGCCGCGTTTGCATAGTTTGTGCTTGCTGTTTAACATTTTAGCAAACTGGCAGCCCCAGTAGGCTACTGTAGGAAGATTAAAAGATTTAAATCTTGAACTCTGTCATGGAAACTAGCATGCATAAACCGTAATTAAACAATTTAATAATCAATTAAAAAGGAATTTATACCTGTATGGATATCACTCTGTAGGCCACATTGGATCAGCGGTTTGGAAAAAGGTATGGATGAATGATTCAGCTGCGGGCGCCATCTTCAGGCGAGACGCGGGAATTCATTCAAGTTGTGGGATTGAATGAGTGGACTCAGTACCGTCTACTATGGTTTCGGACACCACTACAAATGGCTGTCCTCTCAAATAGTGCCCTATTTAAGGGTATAGGGGCGATTTAAGACATGATGCTTGCTGTTTGACAACTGTTGTGCCTCAGCTCAGTCATGAACTTGTATATATATATATAAAAAAAGTTTACACTGTCGCTGGTAAAAACATTCTCATCTTATTTCATCTTAGGGTACGTTTATACGACAACGATGTGCTAAAAACGTAAAAGTTTTTTCTTTGTACAGATGGCAACGTTATCAAAACTATCCCCGTTCACGCGGATCCGGGAAAATGACTAAAAACGCTGTATTACGCATGCCAGACAAGTAGTTGGCGATGCCACTTTGTAAAGAAAGATTACGCGTCTGCTCATACGCATTCTTTTACACAGCACTCGCGCCAAATGCGCATGCTTATCCACCTTATTTTTACAGTTTACTGCACTTTGATATTCTACTCGTTATTTCCCTATAGTGGCTAATAAACTAGTATGGCACATTCATACAGAAAACACGCTGAAAAATAAGGTGGATAGACCAGAGCCGTTAAATATGATTTTCAACGGCTCTGGGATAGACTAAACACGTAATAAGCACGTGCATGAAATCACCATTTTCACAGATTCACGTTTTTGCAGTTTACACAGAGATGACAAAGGTGTCATTTTCAAAAACTTGCACTTTTAAACCCATTTTCAAAAGTGTGCTTTTTTTCAGGCCACCAAAACGCCGTTGTCGTGTAAATGAACGGCCAAAACCCGTAAAAAGTTTTCCGTTTTTAGTCGAAAACGGTGCCGTGTAAACAGCCCCTTAAAGGCACAATATGTAAGATTTTTGGATTAAAATATCCCAAAACCACTAGTACAGTGTTATATATTTTGTTGACTTCTGTACTTACATTATCCCAGGTGTTTCCAAGAATGTTTAAATCCAGAGAAATAAGCAATTTTAACCAGGACATACACATACGCTTGACCGGAAGAAGCAGAAGCAGCGACTGTGGCATAATAAAAGCTCCGCTGCGGTCTTAACAACAACATTACTGCAATTGTATTTTATTTGTGTTTTTATATTTTTTCAATTGTATATAGTTTGAAAGGTGATGTTTATTTTATATACATGAGTATACATGCATACTATTTGGCATATAACAAAGTAAATTGTACATTTTGTGTTAAAACTAAATAAAAAGTTCATCACAAAAAAATAAAAGCTCCGCTGCTCTCAAGCCATGTGTCACGCTCGTCTCTCATTAGCAATCGCTCAGCGGCCTCGCTCCACTCCTGCAGCATTCGATCCTGCTCTGCTTCATACTACAGTAACGTTAATAATATCATCCATGAACATCCCGATTCTTTCCAACGGCTGTAGACATGAAGACGGCATCTCCCATGATTCCGTGCTCAATCTCTGCATCATCAAGCTACGCCTTTGTTTTGAATAGGCGACCTCTAGCAGCGAAAATGTACATAGTGTGCCTTTAATAGTAGCCTATGTCCACCTATTTTAACCAGATCACATCTATCTCTCTGTTACCTCTGAACAGCATACAAACAAAATAAAACTAGTGAAGTGTATTCTCAATCAGTGTACATTAATTTAACCCACAAAACATTTGTCATTAGTGCTAAACTGAGTCAGGCATAGTGTTCACATTTATGCTACATGTTTATCTGTTACTTCAGTGGCGGGCTGATTTATAAGTCAGATACCATACATACATATATAGCCTAATTTTATCTAATATTATTAAATATAGGCAAACAATTTTTTTTTTGAGTTCTCACTATTGAAAAATCCACATCACTGAAATGTTATTCAGTATTATTTCTGCCCTTTTTTTAATTTCTCTAGGCTCTTTTGTTCAGGTTGGGTGTTTGCAGAAACCGTCGGAATATAAAAGCAGATGCAGAAGAGTTTTCATAATCTTTTAAGTGTTAAAAAGAAAAAGAAAAAAATGTGAATAATTAGTGGAAAATTGACTCATCTTAAAAGGGTCATGTGATGATTGTGTAAATGTATTTTTTCTAGTTTACTCTGACCAGTTTAAACTGGTGGTTGCTTTGAAACATGGTAGCTGGTTTCTCACTTGTGCAAATATGTAAACCATGTGTGCATCTCAATCAGCTCCCTAGCTTCCTAGGTCATGAGTCATCGTTTACGTGAGGTCGGGCACTGGTAAATAAGGACCCAGGGCTCACTACACACTGGGACACTGATGACTCTATTTCTAGCAACATGACAACATCCTCATTGTACAACATCATTACTGGTAGTTATGAACAACAGCAGCGCTGATATCTTTCTGACATTATTTTTTAATGTTATTTAAAGTACATTATGATAAATACTTTGCTTGTTACATATACGTGCAACATTTCAGCCGTAAATGAATGATAAATGTTAGTTAGATTATGCTCATTATCTGTCTAGCAATGTATGTTTATGCTGAAATATAAGTAAATAATGGTTTGTATTTTAAAAAACATCTATTCTGTGTCATTATCTGTATTGAGATAGCGCACATGATTTATGATTTTCACGCCTCAGAACTCAGAAAGGGAACATAGTGAGCATCGATTCTCACTGTAGGACTTCTTAGGGAGCGAACGTTTCAGTGCACTGGAAGGATTTTGCGAATGGCTGACTCCCTGATCAGTGCCCTGAACTATGGAGCTGATTGAGACGCACACATGTCTTGGACTAGCAACAAACTAGCTACCAGGATGGCTGTCATTTGTTCATCTAGCTTCCTCCTCCAGGGAGCAGTCGTGAGATGTTAAGTTCAACGCTCCCAATTATGCAATCTCAGTTTTCAGTATTCTTGTTTACTGCAGTGTTTCACATCTCAAATGTCACTCCAGTCTCCAGTCAGTGATTGACATCTCTGAATTGAAGTGTTTTTCCTTTCTCCAGTAAGGAAGTGACACTATCTAGGCCTGTTTTTTCTAAATGTTTGTGACAAATGATTAATATAAACATAAAATATGTTTACATATAGTCCACAAGACAAAAAAATAGCTGAATTTATTAACCCCGTTCAAAAGTTTGTGAACCATTGGTTCTTAATACTGTGTGTGGTTACCTGGATGATCCATGACTGTTTGTTTGTTTTGTGATGGTGGTTCATGAGTCCCTTGTTTGTTCTGAGCAGTTAAACTGCCCAATATTCTTCAGAAAAATCCTCCAGGTCCTGCAGATTCTTCAGTTTTCAATGATTTTTTGCATATTTGAACCCTTTCCAGCAGTGACTGTATGATTCTGAGATCCGTCTTTTCACACTGAGGACAACTGAGGGACTCAAACACAACTATTAAAAAAGGTTCAAACATTCACTGATGCTCCAGAAGGAAACACAATGCATTAAGAGCCAGGGGGTGAAAACTTTTGAACAGGATGAAGATTTCTACATTTTTCTTATTTTGTTTGAAATATCTTTTTTTTTTTTTTTCATTTAGCACTGCCCTTCGGAAGCAACAGAAGATACTTGCAAGTTTCCCGGAAGACAGGGGGTGAAAACTTTTTGAATTTGACGATCAAGGTAAATTGTACTCAATTTGTCTTCCGGGAAACAAGCAAGTATCTTCTTGTGGACTATCTTTTATGTAAAATATCTTACTCAGGACAGTACTAAATAAAAAATAACATGCATTTTTTATGATCTCTCTTATTTTGTTAAAATTAGTCACATTTTCACAGATTCTGCAAGTGGTTCCCATACTTTTTCATGCAACTGTATGAAAAAGTATGGGAACCACTATATATTCTGTTTATTTATGCATCAGATTTACTGGTCCTTTTAAAGTGTATTTAATTCTACTATTTATAACTGCACTAAAACAAGGACACTAGTCTCATATACCTTTGACATTCATTTGATTCCTTTTCATTCACATGCATATGAAGTCACCTCATCATGGGACATCAAATTCTTAAGCTCTGTATTAATAAAACTGACTTACTCTAAAAATCTGACCTGTTACCTAGTTATTCAGGTTATTAATGCATATTGCACATTTCTAAGATGCATCACTGTACTTTATCATTTTAATAGGCAAAGTGAATTTTCAGTGATTTTATTGGCATCCTAATTTTCACGTGTTTTTTGCAGGCTGCGTTGCCACTGCTCTACGGAAATTGCTATACTCGGGTCCAACTGGGTGATAGGTGAAGCTTGACCTCATAATGTCCGGCTGGATCACCTTTTTATGGGGCGTCTTGTTGTGATGCTATCGTGTGATTTTCCATGTAGTGCAAACATTACGCAGATGACCGCTAAGGTGCAAGCAACACGTTGTTGATCGGGATCTTGAGCGATGACGTTCCCCAGTTTCCTCTCTCCGATTGGTCGCAATCGACATCGACGTAATAATGTAGGCGTGTCTCTGTGCAAGAACGCAAACTTTAAAGGGTTGTCAACAACAGGTCTCAAGACAGACCCAGACTGAATAAAGAAATACACGCGAGGATATACAGATAACTTTTAGCTCAGATAGCCTAATTAGGTTTTCCAAGATGAAGTTTGTAAGATTTATAATGAGGAATGCTGCTATGCTAAATGTACCTAAACATATTGATTACTACGCGAAATTTTCTCCATCGCCGTTGTCAATGAAGCAGTTTCTGGATTTCGGTGAGTTTAAAATTTTACTGCAAAATATTCTGAATGCAATATTGTTAATATGCTAAAAATGTTGAATAGTATAGTCATTACTTTGGCCATTTGTGCATATGATTTGCAACAATAGATGCTATATTCTTTTGTTATGAAATAACATCTTTATGTAAAAATTAAATATATATATATATATAAATGTAATTTTCAGCTCAAACATTATTCCAATAACCAATATGTGCTTAACGCTCGCGAAGCTCGCGTTCAACTGATGGTGTAACCATAGTAACAGTTCGCTGCTCGAGCGCTTTCCATAAGTGCATCGGATTGCCATTATTTGTTAGTTTATTACAGATTTACACATCACTTATTGAACAAAAATACTAAAGTGTATTGTTAAAAATAATTAAGATAGACGGTAGCTCATGGTGCTACAGGGACTCCAAAGTATAGGCTAATGTGCACGAAATTAACGAACCTCAAAATAAATTACTGACAGAAAAAAACGTGCAAGTCATTCAGTACTGCTGTTCGCTCAAGACTTAGGTTTGTTCTTGCTGATATTTGACTTTTAGTTTAACTATAGCCTTCTGCAGCAAGAGGTTTCACTGTCACATTTTCTTTGCAGGATCCACAAATGCTTGCGAGAAAACATCTTTCGCTTTCCTCAGACAAGAGCTCCCCGTCAGACTAAGTAACAGTCTGAAGGAGATCAACCTTTTACCAGACCAACTGATAATGACTCAGTCCGTTCAGCTAGTTCACAGCTGGTAAGTTCATGTCCTGGAGTATCAGACAAAAAAGGAATTAACTAACTCTTGAAGTGTCTTATGTCTTATAGTTTGACTAAACAGACAGAAAAGGAAAAAAAAAAAGAATCATGTAAAAGATATTGCTGAACATATTAACCCATTAAAATGGTTTATTTTTCACGCGTGCATTATGTAATGCCTTCTAATCCCACGCCTCCAGCTGTACGATGAACTTTGCCCTAGTTCCCCAGCCTGATGTTTTCGAAGTATGTTTTAATCCTATACGTTACATCACTGAGTTTCCATTTCAACTTTTAATCTATAGGAATCATTAGACCCCACAATACAACTAAATACTTTTCCTCTACGTTAGTTTTCCGGACCATGCGACATCAAGTTGCGTAGCCTAATAAACTGCCTTAAGAAAACGTATTTTATTTCCATTTAAATGCTTGTTCTTTTGCTTACGTCTGCTTAAAGCTTATAGAGTGTTGTTTTGTGTTCAAATACCATTGTACAGACCCTCACTTGTTTACTAGTAGACTTTCTGAGGGTACGTCATGCAACGGATACGGCGGTTAACTTCAGAGTGAAATTTGAGAAGGTGCAACTTATGGTGGTGGCGCGCAGACTTGTTTTCGAGAATCGACTTGGAACAGAGTGTTCTACTGTAGTGTGTAACCGAGGAACAGTAAGGAGGGAAACTCATGGAAATGAGTGGGTAACATTTTAAAAACAAATGAGGAAAAGAAGTCATGCACATTTTAATAGTAAATAATATCTAAAATAAAAATATAATAATACAATAGGCTACTCGTTGTAGACTAGTGTTATTTTAGTATTATTTGTATACTATTATTCATTGATATTTTATTAATAATAATAATATTTTAGTTTTTTTTTTAAAAATATATATATTTCTGTTTTAGAGATTTTAGTACTTCAACTTAAAATTATTTATTTTAGTTATGTTGCTAAGGCAACATTTCTACTGCAATATTTACATTTTTATTTAATTTGAGCTTTCTTTCAACACTGAAAACACTTTTTAATGGTTTTAGTTAACAATAATAACACTGGCGACTGCTTAAAAACTTGCCACCAAGCAAGCGTGAAAACATTATGTATGTTGAGGGTGTTATTGGAGATTTAGTGTAACTATACGTTTGTGCATTGGTATTTAAAACATGATTATGTATAATAGTGTACCTTTCATTTCCTTTGTCTTCTCTCTCTTACCTTCTCAGGTTTATTCAAAGCCTGATGGACATCCTAGAATTCCAAGACAAGAGCCCAAATGACCCTAGAGTTCTACAAGAGTAGGTTCTTCAATCTACATACTGTACACATCCTACATGATCAGAATATTAAAGCAGTAGTATTAAAACAAAACAGCAGGATTCATGGAGTTTGTTTTGTTCCATAGATTTGTGGAAACTCTGGTGACCATTAGGAACAGGCACAATGATGTGGTACCCACCATGGCCCAGGGTGTCATTGAGTATAGGGATGCATTTGGGGCAGACCCTGTGACATGTCAGAACATTCAATACTTTTTGGACCGCTTTTACATGAACCGCATCTCCATTCGCATGCTCATCAACCAGCACAGTAAGTAAATCTTGTCCTAATACCTGGACTTTGCATCAGCACTATTGGCAAGAACAGTTGCTTTCTCAGCACTTTAAATGCACAGGTCATTAGATCTTGAATAATCTGGCCTATTCCTGTTTGAGTTAATTATTCACTGGATATGAGAGAATGATTTCCTCATGTAGTGCACCTCTAACCTTCTGTTCCCTTCTGTTTCCTGCTCTATCTCCAGCTCTGATCTTTGATGGCACCACAAAGCCAGGACATCCCAGCAGCATCGGGTGCATTGACTCCAGCTGTGACGTCACAGATGTAATCAGAGGTGAGTGCTTTAGTGCATACAGTAATGCAAATATTACCCTAGCAACAAGTGCAAATTCAATAGTAATGTCCTGTGTTCTGCTTCAGATGCATATGAGTGCGCTAAAATGCTCTGTGAGCAGTATTACCTCGGATCCCCTGAGCTGGAGCTTAGAGAGATAAACGGTGAGGAACATTAATGCATTATGCATAACATTCCATCTAGAAACCAAAAAATGAAAATTATCCCATGATTTACTTACCTTCAAGCCATATGACTCTTATTTAAGATGAACACAATCGGAGTTATATTAAAATATATCCTGGCTCTTCCAAGCGTTATAATGGGAGTGAATGGAGCTCCTGATTTTGAAGTCCAAAAAAGTCCATCTATCCTTCATAAAAGATATCCACACAGCTCCAGGGGGTTAATAAAGTTCTTCTGAAGCGAAGTGATCGGTTTTTGTAAGATAAATACCCATATTTAAATCTTTATAAACTACAATAGCTAGCTTCCAGCAGACGGCCTACGCAAATCAACTTACGCCAAAAGAGTAACCTCTGACCTGACAAATGACGCATTGACGAACACAATACAAAAGCGCAAAAGATAGCGCAAAAGCGCAAAAGATAGAGCAATACAAAACACCGGTCACGAATTAGAAGTCTAAAACGAGAATTATCGGGGGATTTTGATATAAGAGAAGAGGAGCTTGAGTTTGTTGCAGAGCCCTATTTGTTTGAACCGCGAGAGGCGTCTAAACTTACGCTACTCCTACATCCTGCGTCATACATCGCATCAGAAGTTACTCTTTTGGCGCAAGTTGATTTGCGTAGGGCATCTGCTGGAAGCTAGTTATTTTAGTTTATAAAGTTTTAAATATGGATATGTTTCTTACAAAAACCTATCACTTTGCTTCAGAAGGCCTTTATTAACCCCCTGGAGCCTTATGGATTACTTATATGATGGATGGATGCACTTTTTTGGTCTTCAAAATCTTGAGCCCCATTCACTACCATTATAAAGCTTGGACGAGCCAGGATATTTTTAATATAACTCCGACTGTGTTCGTCTGAAAGAAGATAGTCATGTACACCTAGGATGGCTTGAGGGTGGGTAAATCATGAGATCATTTTCTTGTCATATTGCTTTAATGTTCACAAACTACTTTGTGTCTTATAATATTTGTTCTCTGTTACAGCAAAAAACAAGTCACAACCAATCGAGATATCCTACGTTCCTTCTCATCTTTACCACATGGTTTTTGAGCTCTTCAAGGTAAACATGGTGCTTTATTTTTGCATACTCCAGATTCATATGGATTGAAGAAATAGTTATAGATATATATTGTAAATATTTCATTTTTTTATGTCTCTCCCACTCTAGAACGCAATGAGGGCTACTCTTGAGAATCATGAAACAAGCAGCACATTGCCACCAATCAAAGTCATGGTTGCTCTAGGCGGACAGGACCTGTCGATCAAGGTGCGTAAATGAAAGTTCAAGTTAGAGGAATCCTAAGAGAAATTTGGCATTGGGAATAGTTTTTATCTCAGTGTGAGGTCACACCGCCACTGCCTCGTTTGAATCATGCTCAACCTGCCCTAGTTCCAGCGATAACTGATAAGAATGTTATATAAACTGTCCTAAAGATTAATACTCTAACCACCATTGATCAACTTTCAAATGAACCAGATCATTTCGGCTTAGACTAGTAATAACGATACCGTCAACCTTTGCCCTGCTTGGTGGCTAAAGAACACGAACAAAGCAGACACTGAACTGAAATGCTATATCCATGCTACTTAGTGGGTTTGTGTTTTTAGGATTAGAATTTTATTTTCTGAAACATATATAACAGTCAATCCCTTAGCTTTACTCGAAGTCTTAATGACACAACCCACACATATTTGTCACCTGATGTAATGCAGCTCACAAAACACATTATTGTTCTCTAAACATTCACTTTTTCATGTTCCAGATCAGTGACAGGGGTGGTGGCGTTCCTTTCAGGAAGATTGATAGACTTTTTAGCTACATGTATTCGACGGCGCCCAGACCTACCATTGGTGACCATCAACGGACCCCAATGGTAAGAGCACAGCACACTTTTTAACACTACATAATAGCAGTAATGTACATATGTTTCTTGATTAAAACTGATAGTCGAACCTGTCCGTTATTCCCTCAGGCTGGCTTTGGTTATGGCCTTCCCATCTCCCGTCTGTACGCACGCTACTTCCAAGGTGATCTCCAGCTTTATCCAATGGAGGGCTTTGGTACGGATGCTGTAATTCAGCTGAAGGTAAGATCATAACAAAGGGTTAAAAAAAATAGAAATTGTTCATTTACTCATCCTCATGCTGTTCCGAAACCATACACTCACTTTATTGGCATTGATGGTTCCATGAAGAACGTTTAACATCCATGGAAACTTTCCATTGCACAAAAGGTTCTTAAAGGGTTCCCAGACAGCAACATTATGTCGGCCCAGATCCGGCCCACATCTGGTACGCGTGGAATCCAAATGTACCAGATGTGGCCCAGATCTTGGTCGACACTATGTTGCTGTGTGGGTTAGTTCACCCAAAAATGTCATTAATTACTCACCCTCTTGTCGTTCTAAACCCGTAAGACATTCTTTCATCTTTGGAACGCAAATTAAGATCTTTTTGATGAAATCTGAGAGAAAAAGTTCATAAAGAGATTGTAAAACTAATCCATATGAATTGAGTGGTTTAGTCCAACTTTTCTGAAGAGACTCAACACTTCTTTGGGGAACCAAAAATGGTTCTTCTATTGCATTGCTATACGAAAACTCCCTTTTTAAGAGTGTATGACGTTTTCCCCCTGTGAAGACACACAAAAGGAGACAATCAGCAGTTTTTTACCTGTTGTATATTTTGTTTACCATGGAAATGAACTGAGTCAACATTATGCTGAACTTCTCCTTTTGTGTTATAAGAAAGAACATCATACAGGTTTTAAACAATGACAGAATCTGCATTTTTAGGTAACATTTTAAACAATCAGCCAAGATGACAAATCAAATGAGGGTTTTGCTTACACTAGCCTTATTTGTTGAGCTTGTACCTGTGCAAAACATCCTGTTAACTTTGGACATTACATTACACTCTTCAAATCATTAATCCACAATGACGGTCTTCTGTCCGCAGGCCCTGTCCACGGATTCAGTAGAGAAGCTTCCAGTGTTTAATAAGACTGCCTTGCGGCATTACAAATTCAACCAGGAAGCTGATGACTGGTGCGTCCCAAGCAAGGAGCCGCTGAACTTGGCTGCGTACAAGGCTGCAAAGTGAGCCACAGGAGTTGGCTGCTTTAAGATGTAACAAATGCCTTCGTGAAAGGCAACTGTTGTGAATGCTCGCATTCCCTACTGAACTAGGGACCAATGACAGCATTTCCCAATATTCTTCGAGTACTGTTGTCTGGAAACGCTTAAACTGCATGTGGCCAGAATTTAAGATGCCAAACAGTAGATTCCTTAGTATAAATGTAAGTTATTACTGTGGTGCTGCTGAAGTGGGTGTTTTTCAGCAAGAGCTCAGGCACGAAGTGTCCCGCACGAGTGAACACCTGAAGGGGCGAGAGGTGATTAGAAGCATGTGAACCAGATTGAGGCAGAGTTAAGTTGCAGAAGTCTAAAAAAGGTGCAGAGAAGTATATGTATTGTAAAGGAGTAAAATAATGAAAGCAGAAGAAATGCAGCTGGAAGGATAGGTGAGATATGAGACATTTCAGAGGTCGGAGAAAATGGATGAATTGTCAAAAGTGTCAATTCAATAAAAGAAAAAAGGGGAGGCTGTGGCCAAAGATGTTGTTTTTCCTCTCTAAAGAGGCTGGAGATTTTGAAATCTTGTTACTTGATGTGTGATTAACACAGTATTTAAGAAAAGCATATATGTAAGTGTATATTAATAACACTGTGCTGTTGTGTTTCATTGTATTATGAACGACCACAATCTTTATCGTTTTTAAAAGGACCCTTGTTGTTTGAGTTTTTAATATATATATATATATATGTATATATGAAATAAATCTGATCATTTCTCATCAAGATGCATAAGCTGTTGTTATTACAAACAATTTGGGGAAGTGGAAAAACATACATGTATGTGATTATGTAATCGAGAACATGATGTACTCGGAAATGTGCACACAGTAAGAAAAGCTGATGCTGCTTCAGTTTTTCCCAACCCTGTTCTTTCAAACAGAACACATTTTCAAATGACCTGAAATGGATGGGTCAGAAAATGGAGACATGACATCCAAAATGACAAAGTGGAGATGTGCAAGACTTCTGGTTATTTTAGCCATAGAAAAACAGTCTGCTATGTTGCTTAATGTTGCAAACTGTTTATCATACATATACATACGTACATACAAACATATATATATATAGTAGTCAACATTTGAAGAGGATCAAAAAAGTTCATCAAAGTTATCCTAAGAACTAAGTTGTCCTAAAAAGGTTTTAGGACAACTTTGATGAAAAGTTTTGATCCACTTCAAATGTTGACTACTGTAGTAGCCTATTTTGATTAGGCAGGTGGCTTCACTGTGGTACATAGTAACTGGCAATCAGTTACACCTCTGTCATAAAAACAGGTGGATAGGACGTGAAAGGACACAATTCAGAATGCATCCATGCATACACACCTTACGCAAACGCTTAAATTCAGAATGTGGAACTAGACAGGGCAACTGAGCGCTTGTTTTGTATGCAAAAAAGAGACATATACAGTCAAACCAAAAATTATTCAGACATTTTTTTATATATTTTTACTAGTGGGTGCAGGACACTACAGTTCATTTATGTAAGTGAGGATAGCAAAATAAAGTAAACTGTGACATATTATACCCAAAAATTCTTCATACAGTGGACTACCAGTAAAATTGATAAAAATTTGGGACCAAAAATTATTCAGACACTTTGATCTGACCATGTTTTTCTTAAGTGTTATCTGACATAATTAAGATGAATTTTTTCTGACACAGTTTAACTCTTGAGATCTTGTCATATTTTATTACCATTTTTTTTAAACTATAGTGAATAAACTGTTTTAATGAATGAAATGTTCAAGGTGTCTGAATACATTTTGGTTTGACTGTATATATAGGAAAATAAATAAAGAAAATAAGTGACTTGATAAAACAAATATATTTCATTTTTTTATTAAATTATATCCTGATTTTAGGATTACTTTTTCATTCATTTATTATTTTCTGTATTTATTTTTACATTTATTTTTTATTGTTTTTAACTTTTATTTGTTAATTCTTTTAGTTTTTTATGTATTTTTATATTTATTAATGCATTCATTTATTTTAAGATTTATTTATTCCCACATGTATTTATTTCCATATTTATTTACTATAGCCTACATTTATTTATTTTTACATTTACATATGCAAAGAGGGAGGTTTGGTCCTCCATACATTTTAAAGCACTACTATAGCCTTCTGGTCCTGGTGGAAAACAGTTTATGAGCATAACAGATTAATTTTATATGTTTAAAAATTCATATATCATGGTGTTAAAGTGACTTCAAGCCCGATCAAACTTAACAAAGGTGTTTTTACCGAGAACAGGGCTTAAATAATGAGCTAAAAACACAATCAAAGTAGCCTACGTGCTGTTCTCTTTCAGTCTGACCTGTTTATGGACCATGATTAAGATTAACCTGATATACGTGAAAAGAAGTAGCCAACTTTGATTAGGCAGGTGGCCTCAGCGTGGTACAATCAGTTACACCTCTGTCATAAAAACAGGCGGATGGGACGTGAAAGGACACGATCCAAAATGCATCCATGCATGCACACCTTATGCAAACGCATGTGAAACTAAACAGGGCAACTGAGCACTTGTTTTGTATGCAAAGAAGAATGATTGTTTGTATTGCTTTCCAAAGACTTTGACTTTTGAGTTGGGTTAAGATGATCACATTCTAGTCCTGGGGTCAGTTGCATAAACATAGCCACTAAATTAAGACTGTGTCTTAAAGGGTTAGTTCACCCAAAAATGAAAATTCAGTCATTAATTACTCACTCTCTGTTGTTCCACATCTGTAAGACCTTTGTTCATCTTCGGAACACAAATTTATATTGATATTTTTGATATTTTTGATGAAATCCAATGGCTCAGTGAGACCTGCATTGCCAGCATGATAATTAACACTTTCAGTGCCCAGAAAGCTACTAAAGACGTATTTAAAACAATTCATGTGACTACAGTGGTTCAACCTTAATATTATAAAGCAACGAGAATACTTTTTGTGTGCCAAAAAATCAAAATAATGACTTTATTCAACAATATCTAGTGATGGGCGATTTCAAAACACTGCTTCATGAAGCTTCAAAGCTTTACGAATCTTGTTTCGAATCAGTGGTTTGGAGCGCCAAAGTCACATGATTCGTTACGTAAGTGTTTTGAAATTTCAATAGTTCATGTAACTTTGACAGTTTGAAACGCGATCCGAATCACTGATTCGAAACAAAAGATTCGTTAAGCTTCATGAAGCAGTGTTTTGAAATCAGATATCACTAGATATTGTTGAAAAGTTGTTATTTTGTTTTTTTGGCGCACAAAAAGTATTCTCATCGCTTCATGACATTAAGGTTGAACCACTGTAGTCACACGAACTGTTTTAAATATGTTTTTAATACCTTTCTGGGCATTGAAAGTGTTAATTGTCTTGCTGGCAATGAAGGCCTCACTGAGCCATCAGATTTTATCAAAAATATCTTAATTTGTGGTCTGAAGATGAACGAAGGTCTTACGGGTGCGGAACGACATGAGGGTGAGTAATTAATGACAATTTTCATTTTTCGGTGAACTAACCCTTTAAGAACTAGTCTGACCAACTAGCAATTAGTTTGGTCTAATTCAAACCCTAAAAGTAAGACTGATTAGGCCAATCTACCTTTTTCTGTAACTGAAAAATTATGACCTTTCTTGAAGAAAAAAATGAGATGGCTAACTTGTAAGACTAGTCTGAGCAGTTTATGCAACCGAACACTTGAACCGGCTTGGTTCTTGTTTGAGTGGGTTCTCTAAATAAATCTTGATGTCCATAGTCTGGAAAAAAGCAACAAAGGCACGGTTGTTATTATTTTTAACATTAGGATGACAGAGATCAGTTTTTCAACATTTATGTTGCAAAATCCACAAATCAAATATGAAGAGATAAAGAAAACTAAACCAGGGGCCCACACTATGATGATAGTTGAACAAACTCAGGGTTACAGGATTAGTTTCGAGTTGGCAAAACCAAGCCAATCCAATCCAATCAAAGTGACATGACGTGAAGGCCAAGTATTGTCCTCTGCATTTAACCCATCCAGTTAGAGCACACACATTAGGAGTAGTGAGTAGTGAACACACACACACACACACACACACACACATTGCAAACCGTGGACACACACACCCGGAGCAGTGGGCAGCCATTTTTGCTGTGGCGCCCGGGGAGTGATTGGGGGTTAGGTGCACCTCATTCATTTCCTGCCAGTACTGAGAATCGAGACACATGTTGCGTGAGAGATGTGTCAGTTTGCTCACAGTCAGTTTTCTCCAATTTTGGTTTGAAATCTCTTATCCAGAACATAACCTGCCCTGGAGCAGGTTAGCTGTGGAGCGTAAACTACTATGGCAATGAACACTGCTAAAAGCAGAGCCATGTTCATGGTGCTTAAAACCCGGGGTTGGAGCAAACTAAACTGAAACAAACCTGGCTATCCACCAAGACCTGTTTTCATGGTACAGGCCCCAGGTATTGACTGATCCATTCTGCTCAAAACTTTGACTCAATGCTGCACCCTACTGAGTGTAAGTGGAAATGGCGGACATAAGTTATAAAAAAACAGGTATTTACATAAAGTACTATTATTATAGTGAACCCAGAATTGCAAACACAACATAAAGTATTCAAAGATGTTTAGTTGTTTAGGAAAAGACAGACAATATTTTTTTTTTTACATAGAAAACTGATAAATGAATTGATCTTTCTATGATTTTTCTATACAAAAAATTACTTTACAAAAATCGTCCATTGGTAAAAAGCATAGCTAAAGTTAGATAAAGATAAATGCACATATGATGTTAGATTAAAATAAGCAATTAATTGTTTTGTTTTTTTGAATCAGTAGTGCAGTTAGTCTTTTTAAAATTTTAAACACTGAAAATCCTGAGACCAGACATGCTAAACACAACGGTAACTGCATTACAGATTGTATTAATAATGATCAATGAATGACTGTTGATGATGATGGGAGCAATGATCAGGAGGACGCAGCTGTCTTCTCACAGATAAACGGCAAGGACATGTGGCACGGCGCATCATACCAGCTCCTTATAGCCACACGACTTAAAACATCGGTTTTTATCATGTAGCCACAGTCTTCGTTTATATGGTTGTTGGGCTCGCCAACTTCCCAGAAACTATGAAGGAAAAAAAATTGGTTAGTCCCAGTCAGACAGCCTGGTTTCCTTACGGTCCTTTGGATTTTGTAGCGGCAGAATAATAAAAAAAAAAAAAAGCAAATTAAAGGGGTGCTAAAATGCAATTAATAAGGTTAATGAAATTTAAGGAACATCCACATGTAATATACATTTTTTATATAGCACAAAAAACAGTATAATTTTATTTATATGACCGTTTTATACCCTTAGTCAAATATCGAGCTTCTGCCAGACCGCCTTCCGTATTCAAGTTACGAAGAAAGTGTAAACTGGCGTCGCGTCAGTTACACTTTTTCCGTAAGTTGAATAGGAAAGGGGTAGGAAGTAGCGTAAGCTTTGTGAACTGCAAGAGTTTTACACTTTCTCTGTACGTTGAATACGGAACGCGGTCTGGCAGAAGTTTGACATTTGACTTCATAACTTGATTAATTATGGATTTTTTTAAAAATTTTTTTACACAAACGCATTGTTTTGCTTTAGAAGGCCTTTATTAACCCTCCGGAGCTGTGTGTAGTGCACATTTATGATGGATGGATGTGGATGGAAGCTTCTTCAGCTCATACTCATTGACCCCATTCACTGCCATTATAAAGCCCGGATGCGTCAGGATATTTAATAATAACAAGAAAGTCATATACACCTAGGATGGCTTGAGGGTGAGTAAAGCGTGGGCTAATTTTTATTTGAAAGTGAACTAATCCTTTAACTAACTATTAACAACGACTTTTGCCTCAAACTCTTAATTAGCCTACTGCTTATAAATAGTAAGGTAGTTGATAAGTTGAGGTTTTGGGTAGGATTATGGGAGGTAGAATATGGTCATGCAGAAAAAGGCATTAATATGCACTACTAATAAACAGACAATTTCCTAGTAATATGCATGTTAATAAGCAAGTAGTTAATATGAGAATTGGAATCTAAACTGAAGTGTTGCCGAATTTTTGTATGTGAATGTCCAGATAACCTCTTTGCATAAATAATATGAGCACAAAATAAAATAAAAATCCTGTTTCCTGTAATATTTTCCCTTTAATAATAGTATATTTAAAAGGTAAAATATCAATTCCTGATTCCCAAGCAGTCACTAACATTAATAAAAGTCAGATTATCATTAAACATTGAGAATATATGAATAAAAAAAATGACTTTTCATTTTTTTTTTTACAAAGAGGAAGAAGAGATGGGAAGGATGAGATGATTCAGAGATGAACACGAGATCATGTCTCCAAAAGAGGAATGAAAAAATATGATTCAGTAGTTTAAACTCCATGTGACGTCTGTCATCTTGTAAACAAGCTTGGACTTCTAGACAAGAGTTTTAACTTGTTGACAAATTTGACATTCTTACCCTCCAACCAGTTTGGTTCCGTCCACCCAGTGCCAGTCATCTTCTACTTTTTCATCACTTATGCCAAACCAGAAAGCGTTCCAGTATCCACGGGGCAGCAGGTCCCATATGAACGTCTTTATCGGGTCAAAAAGTCAAATATCATTAAAATCAGTAAAAAAAAGGAAACCACTGCAATAGCTCACATGTTTCAGCCAAGATCCCTTCCTCTTTTGTATATTCCAGGCCAATAGTGTCTGTTCTTTTTACATAAATATATAGATGTGGATAATCAGTGTTACTTGAGGTCATTCGATGTTCAGCAAATAGATCAGCATACTTAAACCACTCTTGTCTGTCCTCACCTGTTCCTCAGCCGTAAGGATGATGGCCAGGTGTCCGCCATTTCGCTTGCAGTACCTCTGACTGTCTGGCCAGGTCCTGCCAAAGCTTGAGATGTAGTAACAGCTGCCATTAAAGTGCTTCCAGTCTTCAGGGCAAGGACTCTTCGCTGGTGCTGGAGTTGCCTCTAAAAAGACCCAACATTTTTTAATGTTATGAAATGCAACAGATATCCTTTGTTAACACAAATGCATGCACTTGCACCTCACTAACCAAGCTTAGCGATTGTGTCCTTCAATTGAGAACGCTCTTTCTCCAGTTCACTCTTCTCTTTCTTTACGGTCTGCAGTTCTTCTGTCAGAGCCGTTACATTAGCGCAGCCTGACTGCATGTGTGTTTCAGCAGTGTTGGGGAGGGAATCCTGATCAGATGAATGGCTCTTACCTAAGAACATAAGGGATTTCGAGAAATAAGAAATAGAAAGATGAAGTTTACAACAAAACTGATGTGTTCATGAGTATAAAATTTTATAATAATTTGACTGTTTTACACATGAAATGCAAGTTTTTTTTATTATTTGGTTGTGTTGATTATGTCTGGAAGATAAATAGCAACTGAACTGTTTAATAGTTAGAAAACTATAATTTTCTGCAATAGCTGATGAGGGAGCATTTGTTCATATGTAAGCAAAATGGGCACAGTAACAGAATATACCAAAATGAGTCAAATATAATTGAAACTATAATTTGATCGAATCAAGAACTTGTGAGTTGAAATCAAATTGAATCTGGAAATACACAATATGGACAAAAGTATTGGGGCATACACCTCTTAAATGTGACCTATAATACCCCTTTTACAAGATGTAATATAAGTCTCTGGTGTCCCCAGAATGTGTCTGTGAAGTTTCAGCTCAAAATACCCCACAGATCATTTATTATAGCTTGTCAAATTTGCCCCCATGTATTGTAGGTGTCGCTCAGCTCTACTTGTCATGTATGTGAGGAAGGAGAAGTACCGCTGTGAACACTTGTGATCACCAGGATCATGAGTAAGATGAGGCAGAAGGCACTCAGGCATGCTGTTGCCACCTTAAAGGGTTCTTGGCAAAATCGTTGTCCACTTTTACCTTGGTTCTCAAATACTGTGAACAAACAAATAAAACAATGATTTACAATATAACAATTGTATAAAATCATCCATGTCTCACAATGCACTTTACACAATGTTAAACAAATGAAGCATGTTTACATAACATTTATTTTACAAGAAATCTAAACTTTTGTAAACTTTCTGGAGTACGTCACCCATTTCAGTGAATGATTTACAGTATTTTGCCAGGTTAACCCAAACCCTGAGAGTATTGATCAATGCTTACTTTATCCAGTAATGTTGGAGGTTTGTAAGGCTGGAGTTTTTAGCATAAATCTTAAACATTTACAACAATTGGACATTTATGGAGTATCTGGGGTTGAATAATTGCCCAAAAAGGTAACAAATGTTCTCATTCAGGAAAGTGTCAAATGTAATCATTAAGTGTTGAGAAACACATTTAATAGTGGTTTGACCCTAGAAAAAAAGAACAAACATTCTGTTTGAAGCACATCAGGGTGGTCAAAATCATTTATCTGATAAAAGTTAGTATGCAACAAAACTTTCCAGACCTTTTTTAAGAAACAAAAAAATAAAATCAACAATTCTAGATTTAATATGACACTGATTGTGTCCACTGATTGTAACATTTCTAAATTGTAAATTAATATTTTAATTTTTTTTTTATTTTTATTTTTTACAAACTTTCTTACAAGGTACATATATTGTATACATGGTACAATATAAATGTCAATATTAAATTCAGAAGAATGAATGAATGAATGAATGCCTATTTTTAAAAATGCTAATAGAACATTCAAGGTGGATGTTCAATAGCAATTATTTCATAAATGGGGGGCGGCAATTGAAAAGACTGTCACCCTTAAGAGGCTTTCGCACTGAATAGTACTAGGAACTCAGTTATATAGGAACTAGCCACTAGGATAGTTCCCCGGGAACCAATTTCTCCCCCGGGCCATGTTCCTGGTTGTATTCGCACCGGGAATAGGAACTGTGAAGCGTCCGACAGTGGCGTCTTTAAGCGCGGCATTTACAAATGCTAAAAAACGGTGGATGGAAGACGCCGTGATTGGAGCCGTGTTTGTTGTGTGTCAAGGGTTTCATGATAATGGAGATGGAATGTAAATGTATAATTTACACAACTGAAAGAGCAAAAATTGGGGCTAAGAGATAAAATCTCCAATGACAACTTTCAGTATCGAGGCAGAGAAAAGAACACAACCCTGCAGACAACAGGTAAATGCCGTTATCAGTGTTTTCCATGTTCGTGAAGTAAATATGTTTACACGGCTTTTTAAAAATGCCGGGTGCCGGTGTTTGACATACGTTTGACCAATCAATGTGCACTTACGTCACTGAGGTCCTATAGTGCTGGTTTAGACCCTACTCTGAAGTAGGAGCTAATTTAGTTCCCCCAAAAGGAGTTCCTAGAACTAAAATTGCGGTGCGAACATGGCAGAATCCGGGTACTTCAGCCAAAAGTTCTAGGAACTATGAAAAGGTTCCTCCAGTGCGAAAGCCCCTTAAATGAGCTAAAGGGTTGTGTTCTCTGCCTCCATACTGAAAGTTGTCATAGGAGATTTCATCTCTTAGCTCCAATTTTTGCTCTTTCAGTTGAGTAAATTATACATTTACATTCCATCTCCGTTATTACAAAACTCTTGACATACAACAAACACAGCTCCGATCACGGCATCTTCCATCCACCGGTTTTTAGCTTTGTAAATGCCGCGTTTAAAGACACCACTGTCGACCGCTTCACAGTTTCTATTCCAGGTGCAAAAGCAACCAGGAACATCCCCCAAAAGGAGTTCCTAGAACTAAAATTGTTCCTAGTTCCTGCAGTGCGAACACGGCAAAATCCGGATACTTCAGCCAGTAGTTCTAGGAACTATGAAAAGGTTCCTCAAATGCGAAAGCCACTTTAGTTTTTAAACGGGAATGAGGGAACCACAAAAGAGCCATGTCAGAAGATCTTAAAGGTCTATTAGAAGAATAGGGAATAAGGAAAAATTGATGTAATGATGTATTAAAAGCACGAATAACCTTCTCCAAATCTTGAAAAGACAAAAATGCTTTAAGTTTAGAAATAAAAACTGTTCTTAACAACAGAATTAATTGACTTGGTTAAGCATAATTCTGAATCCAGGATGACAACAAGGTTTCTTACCTGGGAAGAAATTGAAGTGAAATGATTACAAAGGTCATTAATAAGACCACTTCTCAGTTTTGGCACCAAAGATAATTATTTCAGTTTTGTCTTCATTAAGTTGGAGAAAGTTATTTGACAACCATTTCTTAATGACCTCAAGACAGTCCAGTAAAGGTTGAACAGAGCTGCAAATAAAGCTGAGTATCATCAGCATATATGTAAAGAAACATTGTGCCTCCTAATAATATTCCCAAGCGGAAGCATATATACTGTATGTTAAAAAGAAGCGGGCCCAAAATAGAGCCCTGAGGTACTCCACTAATAATAGGAGCTGAGTATGAGTAAAACTTACCCAACGCTACAGAAAAGGACCTGCCTTTAAGATATGAACTAAACTATCATAAGGCAGTACCTTTGATACCGATCAAATGTTGTACTGTAAATGCCAAAGAGGAATATTTTGATCAACAGTATGAAAACCAAGTGGTAAGATCTAGTAACATCAATAAAGCATTTTTACCAGAATCCACTGCAAATAAAGTAATAAAAGTGTCAGTGGATACTTTCAGCAAAGCAGACTCAGTGCTATGAAAAGCAGTGATATCTGATTGGAATGGTTCGAATAGCTTTGAGGAATTTATAAAAAACGGGACCGATTGTGACCGCACAACTTTCACTAACAGATTTGACAAGAACGATAGCTTAGAGACAAAATTATTTAAGCAGCTTTCATCTAAACCCAGTTTCTTAAGCAGAGGTTGTACAACAGCATGCTGAAGACAATTCGGGACCACCCCCAAGATTCAAAGATGAATTAATCAGCACTTGAATACTGGTCTTAAAAGCTCTTAAAATCTCAGAAGGAACAACATCTTCTCTACTTTATGGAGAAGTAGTCATTTTCCTCTGGTTAACCAGATCACACAGTTCCTTTAAAGAAACATGTTGAAAACAGTGAAAGGAAACGGGGATAAACAAAAAATTCAGGGCCAGATGTGGTGGCTGTGTAGTGAAAGAAGAATGAATCACTTTATCAGCAAAAAACATGTCATTTTTTTTCAGCCAAGGGTTCCACATGAAATTGGCAACTCAGATTATTGACCTAAATCATGGAGAATAAAATCTTAGATTTATGACAATGTGTAGTAATTAAATAAGAGAAATATTTAGACCTATCTAACTTTGCTACATTCTGAAACTTAAACAGTCTTTAAAAATCTCAAAGGACACAGGAGGCGATGTCTGAGAGCATGATTATGATCGTCCAAACAATGATAAGATTTAGGCTTTGATTGTTTCAACTTGAAAGGAGCAATAGAATCTAAAATGATAGAGCAAGGAGAATAAAAAATATAATTCTAAATTCTGAGTCTAAATTCTTAAGGGATTTTAGTCATGAATCACTATTACTATTGCTCATACCAGAGGGTTTGTGATTTAAATCTTCTTACCCTAAATATGAAACTTTGGCACATAAATGTAAAATCTAGTGTTGAAGCGCATCAGGTTTAATTTTTTAATCAAGTTTTCAACTGTTTAACCAAATGTCAACTAGACATGATCACTATTAAAGAAAGAAAGAATCAACTATTTTAGCTTTTATGTGACAAGTTATATTATATATATATATAAATAATATATATTTATATATATAAATAATATATATATATATATATATATATATATATAATACTTTAACCCAATATTCTAAAACCACTGATTCTAAAATTCTAAAATAATATTTAATAATAAATAATTCTAAGATTCTGAATTTTAAAATAAAATTAAAAAAAAAAAGAATTTTTTTTTTTTTTTACTTTCTTGGAGACCTTGGAACAGTTTCTTGGAACACAGACCTCATTACACACAATATAAATGTAAACATTTAGTTAAAGACACAGCATGTTTCCATGTTTCTCATACCTGAATATCGCACCTCTGGACTTCTGTAGTCATCGTCAGGCTCATCGATCAGACCGTTGTGCATTCCCTCTCTGTTTGCAGGCATTGCTTACGTTTGCACACTTACACAAACACAGTAGAGTCTCTCTGTTCACTGCAGTGGTTGCTCAACAGCAGGGGTGTTTTTAAAAGGAGATTGTGTCCGTGTGCTGAACGATGTGGATTGGTTGACATTGTAGTTCTCTGTATCTCATGACAGATCCAGATGTTTCCTTAAAGGATTAGTTCACCTTCATATAAAATTTTCCTGATAATTTACTCACCCCCATGTCATCCAAGATGTCCATGTCTTTCTTCTTCAGTCGAAAAAAAATTAAGGTTATTGATGAAAACATTCTGGGATTATTCTCCTTATAGTGGACTTCAATGGCCTCCAAATGGTTGAAGGTCAAAATTATAGTTTCAGTGCAGCTTCAAAGGGCTTTAAATATCAGACGAGGAATGTATGCTGTATGCACTGTATGTCCTATGCCTTCGCTATTCTACTTACAGAAAAAATGTAACTGGCGCTGCGTTCGTTCCGTAAGTTGAATAGGGAAGTCGTAGGACATACAGTGTAAGCTTTTTGAAGAATACGAAAGTACGGTTTTGGCGGAAGCACTTGGAAGGCGATCATTTGTTTATATAAAGCATATACATTTACATTTTTTTCGAAAATGACCGATCGTTTCGCTAGATAAGACCCTTATTCCTCATCTGGCATCATTTAAAGCCCTTTGAAGCTGCACTGAAACTGTAATTTTGACCTTCAACCGTTTGGAGACCACTGAAGTCCATTAAAAGGAGAATAATCCTGGAATGTTTTCATCAAAAACCTTCATTTCTTTTCGACTGAAGAAAGAAAGACATGGACATCTTGGATGACGTGGGGGTGAGTAAATTATCAGGAAAATTTTATATGAAAGTGAACTAATCCTTTAACTAGAGAATGTCACGAGCAATTTCTAGAAATTGAGCTGACAGTTCATCTGTGCTGTTTTCTGTAAAACAGCAGCTTATGACTCACCCTGACTGTCATCATTACATATTTTTATTTGTTTTAATCATTGAATAGCCACTCACATATTGGTAAATACTTGTTAAGTGATTTTTCAGAGAGCTTTTTTTTACTTTTCCCCTTCCTTTCCCCAAATATGAGCATAAAAATCCTTAAAAAATATTAATGGAATGGAATGGAATTGTTGAAAAATAACCTCATGAACTAAACTAATAAGTACAATCAATAAGTAAACTAAACACACAATAACACAAGTAACAGCATGACTCACAGGTCCTTCAGTCCCAGTTTTGTACTTGACAAATCTAAAAACATTAATGTGACCACAAATCCCTCATTAACAGTTTACACAAAAACCTTTGAATATTACAGTCACAGATCACTATTTTCTAGAGACACAACATTAGAGCAATGTACCTCAAAACTGTTTCGACTAACTAAATCTTGCACATGTTGATATTCAGATGAAACTACAAAATTAAGAAGAGCATAGCCATACATACATATATCACATCCATATCCATATCTCCTTGCAGAAGTGCAGAAAATGTGTTCAACCAGAGCTGCAGCCGTTCTCTCTAACATCTACAGCTTGTGTTCATAAAGGTTAGGGTTTGTTGGCATGCCTGAACTAGTTGATACAGGTAATCAGAGGCTGAACAAGAAAGTTGACTGGCACAAGCCTATTTCATCTACTTACACAAAGATACACAAATACCAATTGTAAATGTATTCTGATTAAAAATTACATTTTATTTTTTGAAGACTTTAAAATACAAAGTACAAAATAGTATTTTGCATATCTGAAATATTGCCTATCAATGCTCATAGTCATATAGGCTAATGGCATGGTTTAACATAGGTGCTATCTTCATGAACCGTACCTCAAACAAATCCACTTTTTTTAATAATGGCATGTCTTTTTCCAGAGCAAGTAGAGGAAAAAGTATGGAACCACTCAATGTTGAGGAAATAAATATGGAATCATCTTGTAATTTCCATTTTAAAACAAATACTGGGACGTCTAAAAATGCTAATTAGCAATTAAAAGGGAGTGCTTAAACACCTTAACAGGTTGTTTGACTTGGCTAATTGAAATATGGCCCCAACAAGAGAGTTCTCAGTTGAAACAATGGAAAGGATTATAAAGCTCCTTTAACAAGGAATTTCAATACGGAGTGTGGCCAAAGAAGTTGGATGCTCCCAGTCAGCTGTGTCTAAAATTTGGTGCTAAGTATAAACTAAACGGGAAGGACATAAAGGAAGTGATATTCAGTGAAGAATCGCAAATCTGCATTAGCCAAGATGATTACGCTGGAACTTTTTTCAGGTGCCGTTCTAATGAAACGTATAAAGTTGACTGCCTGAAGAAAACAATCAAATTTCCCAACTCATTTATGATATGGGGGTGCATGTCAGGTAAAGGACAAGGGGAGATGGCAATCATTGCCTCAACAGTAAATGCACTGGTGTACATTGAAATTTTGGACACTTTTCTCATTCCATCAATAAATAGGTTTGATGATGATAAAATAATTTTTCAGGATGATAATGCATCTTGCCACAGAGCAAAGAGTGTTAAAGCTTTTCTTCAGGAAAGGCATATCAACTCAAAGACATGGCCAGCAAACAGTCCAGATCTCAATCCAATTGAAAATTTAATTTCTGCAAAGCGGATCTGTCAAACGCTATTTGAGAAAGTTGGAACCAGCTTGATGGGGAATATTGCTTTTCATTAATGAAGTCCATGCCTTAAAGAATTTAGGCTGTCAAAAGCTAGAGGAGGAGCAACAATTGTTTTTTGTTTTCCTCAACATTGAGTGATTTCATACTTTTTCCCACTACTTGCTCTAGAAAAAGACATGGTATTAATAAAAAAAAATGTAAGTGGATTTGTTTGAGGTATGTTTCATGAAGCCAGCATGTTAAGCTATTGAACAAAACCTTTTTTGTGTCATTTCTATGATTTGTTTGTTTGCTATAAAGTAAAAATGATGGGTGAATATCCTCTAAGTGTGGTGATTCCATAATTTTTGCCAGGGGTTGTATAAATACCATTAAAGGGGGGTTTAATGCTATTTCATGCATTCTGGCTTATTTACACTGTTAAAGAGTTGCATTCTCATGCTAAACATGGCTAAAGTTTCAAAACACGAGCTGGACATATGACAGAGTATTTCTGAGCCAAATATACTACTTCCGGTTGTGGACATGTTTCGCAGAATTTTTTTTTTGAGTATGGCCTGTATCACGTAATAAAGGTCGAATTCACTTCTCCCTGATAAGGTGCACACACACATCACCCAGAGCAAGAGCACGCCCATCAACGCGCTTCGGTCGGGATACGGAAGCCGAGAGATTTTTCAACCATGGCTGTGTCCCAATTCAGGAGCTGCACCCTTCAAAGGCTGCATACATCAACGAGGCAGTCTCATTTAAGAAAAATAACCGTTAGATTGATTGCAAAGTAAGAAAGAAATTACAGTATTTTACACCTCACAATGAATATTAAATTTTATTACGGTTTCTTTTCTTAAATATGACATCCTTCATGACGTATGGAGTCTTCAAGTGGTGTGTAAAGCTGCATCAGATGTTTTGTTGGCAATCGGCACGCAACTACATAAAATGTAAACAACACAAACGTTTTTGTTCCTTTTTTATTTATAATGATGTCACAGCTTGCAGACGATCTCTACACAAAAGCTGCGCGCGCTCGTGACTCTTTAGCTCTGCCCACGGCAGGCACGCCTCCAGGAGCTCGGCTTTTTTTTTGGAAAGACTCGGTAAAAGACTTTTCGGAGATATGAAGGATGCAATATTACTCTATGTACTCAAGATTAACATGAGATTGGCAGAAACTGTGTGTGATACCACCCTTTAAAGTGCGAGAACTACACTTGTGTGATAAACCAATTAGCGGTGGGGTGGGGATTGGCAAAAAGATGTTGAACGGATAGTTCACTCAAAAATTCTGTCCATCTACTTACCCTCTTGTTGTTACAAATTTGTATATATTTTTTTTTTTTGTGAAACTCAATTTTTGTTTTTCATGTCCATACAATGGACAAAGTCAGTGGATTGCAATTTTGTTTGGACATCAACGGTATTCAAAACATAGCCTCATATTTAAAAAAAAAAAAAAAAATCAGTTTGGAAGTACGGAGCGCCGCACATGACATGCGAGAAAAAAAAGTAAATTGTGCGCACAATTTACTCATTCGTTCCCTCGATTTGCTAAATCTTGCACACGATTTGATTTAAAAATCAAGGGAACAAAATAGTAAATCGTGCGCACGATTTAGCCTATTTTTTTTCTGCATGTCATGTGCGGGGCTCCTTATGGAACGACATGAAGTTGACTAAATGACAGTTTTTTATTTTTGGGTTAACGATCCCTTTAATAGTGTCAGCGCTCTCTTCCACTCTTATTACTGAGCAAGGCACCTCAGTTGTGGGTAATAAGAGTGGAAGAGAACGCTGACCCCCAATCGCTTCCCGGGCACCACAGCAAAAACGGCTGCCCACTGCTCCGGGTGTGTGTGTGTGTGTGTGTGGGATACCATACTTCACTTTGACTTTTCAGTTTACTTTTTTAAAGAATTATACACCTTCACCACTAGATGGCGGCATATACATGATGCAGGACAGCCAGAAAGCTCGTAAGTGCAAAGCTGAGCCTTGAAATCTTTCATGGAAATGAGCACTGGAATGTTATTAAGCAAAATTTTTTTTAGCTTAATAACATTTTTAAAGATTTTCCACACAAATCTTTACAAAGGCTACAACCAGTTATAAGCTCAAGCTCCAAAAAGGACAAAAAAGCACTATATAAAAGCTTCATAAAAGTAGGCTAGTCCTGTATGCGCCGTAGTTCTGAAGTCACATGACAGAACACACTCTGAAAACACACTCTTCTCCTTCGTTGCAGATAATGATATGCTTTGATGTTAATATTATCTAAAAATCAATGTCAATCAAAGGCCATGGCATCAAACCTGCGCATATGGACTACATTTAAGGTGCATTTAAGGTGCACCTTAAATGTGGACTACATATGGACTACATTTAAGGTGCATTTGTAGTGCATTTGTATGTGCATTGGTACTTTCTGGAGCTTGACATCATCCAGTGTTTTGTAAATAACATTTTTTAAAATTGTTTTTTAATACACTAAAAATTTTAGTGTATTTCGATCCAAAAGAGCGGTTTGGATTAAAAATAAGGCCCAGCAAGTTTGTTGCTGAAAATGTCATTTATATTTCATCCTCCATATACTCATGTAGCGGATGACATTCTGTTGTGTTTGACCCTGGTTGTTTTGCAAAAATATGAAAGAATGAGTGTATTTTGGCCTCAAGAATGAAAGGAGGTGATATCTCTGGAATTTATAAACACTCATATTGCTGTTAGTCTTCATATCAGAGCCGTTCAATTTGAAGGACAGATTGAGGTTTAAAAGATTACTGTCATTATGACAACGTTTCTGTGTCTGTCTTCATTATGGGACGACGAGGAGGCACCAAAGTGTTCTCATATGAAGATACTGGCGCCCAACACGCAATAAAACAACTGAAAAGTGTCATAACTTAAACTAAAAAAATGCCTATTTAAGTCTAATCAACTGCACAATTTGAGGTGTCATTCATCTCAGTACAAATGGTGCAGGGTGAGTTACATGCCAAATTCTATGAGCAATAATAGTGTATTTACCTTATAAAGCAAGCACCACTAAAAAATAAAAAAAGACAATAAGTACAGGAGGCAGGCTGCAGGGGGTGCTGTAGCCTCTTTGGGGTTTTTAGGTTGCCATTCACTATCCACAGACGAACACAAATACACACACTTCACCATTAAAGCTTCTGAATGACGACAAAGCCACTTAGCATATGACTAGCTTAGCTTTTGAGCTTCATTAATAAATATCATGAATGGTGTCAGAAACATCACACATTTTACCTATCTGACGACAACAAACCTCAACAGTGAAATAAGTATGTGCATAACCTTTGTCCTTAATGGAAAGCTTCAAACTATAATGGACACTACTACAATCTATGACCACATTCACTCAGAAAATAAATTAAGCTGTCTCATTCTAATGGAGGCTAACATTAGTCCCTCATAAAACATTGATTTAACCTCTCAACCATGGCCAAACAAATCGAAAATTGTCTGGCGTGTGGGCAGTGCAGTCTTTTGTATCTCGACTTATTAAATGTCAGACCATACTTACCAACATGGGATTTTCCTGCCGCTCATTTGCTGCACTGTATGGAAAACATTGTTACTGGCATATATGTTTTCATTGCTGTGACCTACAATATAAAACTGTGCCAAACCAAAGTTTCACTTCTATATTAAGAGTTTTGCTTTCTCAATAATAAACCACAGCGTGCCTGCAGAGATAAAGGCTGTGTGAATGGCAGCGATGTTAGACCGAGGCGTGTGAGAAATGGCATTGTGGTTAGGGGGCTGCCAGTGGAGGAACTTCTTTTGCTCATTAGACTGATATAGGCCTACACAAGACACTCATTACACATGAGATCATAAAATACCAAAAGTTAAATAATAACACGAATTGTGGAACCATATCAGATTTAGTGGGTGAATCTTTCGTGTGGTAGTCAGATCACATCACGTAAATAATCTAAATTTGCGAAGAAACGTGGATAGACTGAACACGTAATACGCATACGCATGACGTCACCGTTTTAACAAATTCACGTTTTTTGTAGTTTAACACAGAGACGATAACAGTATCGTTTTCAAAAACTTGCACTTTGAAACCCGTTTTCAAAAGTTTGCATTTTCAGGCCCCCAAAATGGCATTGTCGTGTAATTGAATGCTCTCTGTGTAGTTCCTTTCTTCATGCACATGATTTTCACGCACATCCATCTCTAGGGTTTACAGAGAAAATATCCAGGTAGCGGCAGTTCTGTCTGCGAAAATACCTTGTTGATGCCAGATGTCAGAGGAGAATGGCCAGACTGGTTCGAGCTGATAGAAAGGCAACAGTAACTCAAATAAGCACTCGTTACAACCGAGGTCTGCAGAAGAGCATCTCTGAGCGCACAACACGTCGAACCTTGAAGCAGACGGGCTACAGCAGCAGAAGACCACACCAGTGCCACTTCTGACAGCTAAGAACAAGAAACCGAGTCTACAATTCGCATGAACCCACCAAAATTGGACAACAGAAGTTGGAAAAACATTGCGTGATCTGGTGAGTCTTAATTTAGCATAAACAACATGAAAGAATGGGTCCATCCTGCCTTGCATCAATGGTCCAGGTGGTTTAATGGTGTGAGACATATTTTCTTGGCACACTCTAGGCCCCTTAGTACCAATTGTGCATTGTTTAAACACCACAGCCTAAGTTTTGTTCCTTACCATATCCTTCCCCTTATGACCACAGTGTATCCATCTTCTAATGGCTGCATCCAGCAGCATAACGCGTCATGTCACAAAGCTCAAATCATCTCAAACAGGTTTCTTAAACATGACAATGAGTTCACTATACTCAAAAGGCCTCCACAGTAACCAGATCTCAATTCAATAGAGCAGCTTTGGGATGTGGTGAAACAGGAGATTCGCAACATGGATGTGCAGCCGACAAATTTGCAGCAACTGTAAATATGGACTAAAATCTCTGAGGAACGTTTCCAGCACATTGTTGAATCTATGCCATGAAGAATTAAGGCAGTTCTAAAGGCAAAATTCGGTACTAGCAAGGTGTACCTAATAAAGTGGCCTGTGAGTGTTTAACTCCTCAACATTGATTAAATCTATCTATTTTTGTAGCTGAGAAATACATAAGCATCAGTTCATGACCTACTCCCCAACATCACCTTCTTTCAATATTATTCATCTTAAAAATAGGTCAGGTGACTGCAGTGATGTTCAGTTTCAGCTGAAAAATTACTGGTGTCAGTTTCCTGTGACAAACAATACATGACTGCAATGCAGTTTACAGCACAAATAACACATACCAGGTAAAATACAGCAAAGACAAAACACAAGTGTGCTGTCATTAGGGTGTGAGTCACGGCTGCAGCTACAGGAAACATTACGCAATGATCTTGAGAACCGTTGAAGGCATTTACCTTTCAAATGACTGGATTATACCTGCCATTTACATGACTGTGCAGTCGCTGTCTATTATATGATCATGACCGCTCTGTTTCACAAACAGTATTTATTTCTCAAGAATCCTTCAGATTGCAGTGCATGCTGTCATACGTTATCTACTGGAATTTTGACACAATTCGAAATCATCTACTGACCACAAGATCGAGACTTTGATAATTCCACGAATCACAATCATTCCACACAGTGCTTTCTATAGAAAAGCATACATTTCTTCAGTACTTGCATAGCTGATGGATGATGTTTGCTTTGAGTCGCACTCTGGTGCTTTAAACCAAATCTAAAAGCCAAAGTAGTTTCCACTGAAAGATAGCACTTAAACTACTATATGCACGGAAGGAAAAAACACAACAGGCCCACAGGGAGTCGGTGAATCACACTGTCTTGTTTACTAAGCTAATGGGTTAAAGAGTAAAGGAGTGATCGATAATTGGGAGTATGCTTTCAGTTCTGAGAAAAGAGCCGTGTGCTTTTCTGTCCATAGAAACAAGAACAAACTATTTTCCCACAAATTGACAGTCATTCACATTCCATTTTGAAATAAATCAGGGGTAGTTCAAACTGATCGTTCAGATTACCGGAAACTGCAGTATGTTGTGCATACATGTCATACATGATGTGTTCATTGCATCGACATGTAATTGTTTGAGTACACATTACACACATCCACACTGAAGCCCCACCTCTCTGTTGTAGGGTGTCTCATTTTGTTTATTGCAAGTGTAAAAAAGCTGCTTGCATTCCTCAGTAATTACCAACTGCATGTCCCGTCCTGCTGTGGCGTGTACAACACACCAATCATCTTATGGAAAAGATGCTGTATTCACATTAAGTTTTTAGGCTGCATCTACTATTACAGCTTCAGGTCTGAGATCAGAGTGAGATTTATTAAATTGTTCTTAAAAGCAGACATTGGTCACATACAGCAACACATTCAAACTCATGCAAATATACCAACACCTCAAACGCCTAGCTAAAAACTTATTTGCATAAAGGATGGCAAATTGTTGAGATGTTTCACATTGTGACATCAAATAAGTGCCTTTTCAAGTTAAATACTCACTGATCAATAACAACCTGTACAGATACAAAATTTAAATATAAATTCAGTAACATACTATAAATATTTTTATAAAACGGTTAGTTCCTGTCCTTGATTCTGATTGGTCAATAGCTGTTCTATTCACGACAAAACATGGCTATGACTGCTCTGTATATCTACACAACACCCTTAGCAATCACGCTTAGCAACGTAAACTGTATGTTCTCAATTGATATTGTTCATTGAAGCTTACTGTATTTCGTAGAAGAGTGTTGTGAGAAAGAGATCGAGTGAGCAGGTTTATTACCTGCATTCAGATTTAGCTTTTTCCTTCAGGTCAGTCCTATGTTTGTAATAAAAAATCTGTTGAAATGTCCGATGTATTATATTGTCCTTTTAATATTTAAGGGGTTTTCCCGTGACTGACAGCGCTAGTTAAAGCATTTGTCAGTTGCATCTTGTTCCGTGTTCACAACAATTCAGTCTTTTCAATGTAAAAGTCTTCGCTACTGACTGACACACTCAAAAAGACAGTCTTTGCCGCCATCTAATGGCGTAATAAAGTAACTTCTGTTGCTGTTCACGGTCAGGGACTATTTTTTCCGACGGAAAGGAAGGCTTTTAGAAAAAGTTTACTTCATGAAAGTTGCACTGATACATATTTCTGGCTTTAATATTTGTTTTGTGTGGTAACCGTTTTATAAAAGCAATAAGGTACTCGAGGCTAGTGCTGTATCGTGAATAAGTCACAGCTGAAGGGGTTGCAGGCAACAACGCCCTTCAGCCGTGACTTATTCACGATACAGCACAGCCTCTTGTGTCTCGTACCTTATTCCTTACATATATAACACATTTTGTATAATACATACAGCATTAAATATGACCTACATTATTCTTGAGAGGTTGATATACATCGACTGGCCACTTTATTAGGTATACCTGTTCAACTGCTTGCTAAAGGATTAGTTCACTTTAAAATGAAAATTACCCCAAAATTTACTTAACCTCAAGCTATCCTAGGTGTATATGACTTTCTTCTTTCTGATCAACACAATCTGAGTTATATTAATAAATATTCTGATGCATCCAGGCTTTATAATGGCAGTGAATGGGACCAACGAGTATGAAGCTCAAGAAAGTGCATCCATCCATCATAAACATAATCCACATGGAGCAATGCATTTGTGTAAAAAAATATCCATATTTAACAAGTTATAAAGTAAAATATCTAGCTTCTGCCAGACCGCCTTCCATATTCAACTTACGGAAAAAGCGTAACTGACACGACGTTAGTAAGTTGAATACGGAAGGAAATGTAGTGTAAGCTTTTTGAACTGCGAGAGGCAAATCAGGCGATGCATTTTCTTTGTAATCCCATTTATAACCACAGTATATCTTCTGATGGCTACTTCCAGCAGGATAACGCTCCAATGCACAAAGCTCAAATCATCTCAAACTGGTTTGTGGTTTCTTAAACATGACAATGAGTTCACTATACACAGTCACCAGATCTCAATCCAATAGGGCAGCTTTGGGATGTCATGGAAAGGGAGATTTGCATCACGGATGTGCCATGTCAAAATGGACCAAAATCTCTGAGGAACGTTTGGATTCAACGTATTGTAGAATCCATGCCATGAAAAATTAAGTCAGTTCTGAAGGCAAAAGGGGGTCCAACCCGGTACTAGCAAGGTGTACCTAATAAAGTGGCCAGTGAGTACATACTGTATATGTTCTTTTTTTCTATGTATTACACAAAGTTTTGATTCTTAGGATTATATATGAACTACATTATTCTTTTTTTGAGATTCATTCTAATAGCTGTTTGCAGTGTGGTTGGGGTTTCTACCACGAAAGGATAAAGGGAGGTGATTTGAATATTTGTAGGGATTTCACATTTAAAGTTTTAGTTGATGATAATGTCAGCTGATTTTTGATAAGTGAGGTACTGTCAGATCTGAATATAAACATGAGATGCTTGGGATGAATGTTGGTTCTGCAACAGTAAAAGATAAGTGAGTGATAGTCTCTCTTTAAAAATCAATGTTGTTTTTAGAGCTTTCATTATCACGATGAGTGCTCTCACTTGAGTTCAACACAGTGTAACTGTTTGAATAGTGGCTTCAGAGGACTACAACACAAGAAGCACATAATCACTAGGCTTATGGATATTTTGAGAGAGATGATTATTTGGCTTAATCCATCAATCTTAAACTCTTGGATGTTTGTGAGGGGTATACATTGTGTATATGCCATTCAAAGCATTCTCAAAGAAAAAAGAAAAACCCCACCATATCCAGAGCATACACCATGTTTATTCTGATGCAAAATGTGAAACCTGTGGAAAAAAAAAATTCCCTTAATTTTTTAAATAATAGTTGCTCCAGAAAACTCTTGCATTTTTGTTATATTGTTTTCTTTCGCATAATTTAACTTGGCCTGTACTCTGAACAAAGTCAACAGAGGACTGCAAGTCCTAAAACTGAAAACCCAAAATAAGACATACTGTTTGTACTATTGTGACTTCTATAGAAAAGTGTTTTTGTGGTTCCATCAGTTGAGTTTGACTCAATTTGTCAAGAAAAACTACTCCTTTTTTGCTTCTTACTAATATGTTTTATGGAATAAGGGATGGATATATCATTTCCAGTAAATCTGCTGTTTTACACTCCATTGATGTTTAGGAGCATTACAACATAAATGTGACTAACATAAAAATGAGTCAGCTTCCTTTCGGCCATAAATTGACAGTAAATCAGTTGTTCAGACACAACATCAATTTGTAAGCGAAACTGGAATGGCCATTGGTTCCCTCACAAAAGGGTTTTTAGAAGAGCAGTTTTGGATTTATTAGTAAAATAAGGTCTGTTTTAATATTAAAAGTAAGCTTCTATCAAGTTGTTAAATAAGAACTACAACTACCATAAGGATGCCAGTTTACTTGCTTATTGAATTAGACAACCATTGTAGTCCTTATATAGCAACTTTAGCAATGTTTTAAAAGCACAAAGCTATTTAAAAAATTCACATTTGAGGATTCACTGTGTAATTTGTTGTAGAACAAAATGAGAAAGTCCACAAGTAATTTTAACCACAGACCTTATTTTACTCATAAATCTAAAGTCCCCAATCTACAAACCTATTAGACATTCCTGAGGGAATTCATGGATGGAAAATACTAGTTCTCTTCAAGATTTTAGAATTACAAACTGAACAGCTCTATTTAAATAGACCTTTTCAATATCTTATACCTGTACAATATTTATTTTTATAATACTTTGTCTTATGCCACCTGTAAGTAAACCATTCATAAGTAAACATTGCTGTTTACTCAACTAACCCGACACAACCAATAGTGTGTGTCTAGGGGTGGGGCTATCTGTTTTTAAAATCACACATAGGCCTACACACAAACAAACGTGTGGTATACACACAGTGTGTAAGAAGGAGGTCAATTCGTTCCTGTCTGACCTGCTTACTGAAAGACTGTTGTGAAAGTGAACTGTTGTGCGTATCTCTCTGTTTCTGAGGAACTATCACTCCCGTTCAGTAACGCTCCCGAATAAAACAGGATGTCAATGCATGTTCAAATAAATTGTCCCTCTATATATCATAAACTGAACAAAGACATATAAGGAGCGCATGCAATACTCGTACAAACCAGCATAAGGTTTTAAAAGGAATTATGTTGTCCACACAGTTTCATACCTGAAATGAACATAGATGGGTTATTCTGACAATTATAACACAATAGACCTATATTATTTCCCGGCTGACCACATCTAATAATTTATTAACAGTTTTTATGTGTATTACGCATTTTCTCTAAATTATCATACTTTTGGAGAGCTATATATACTGTATATATATATTCCATGAAAGTCAGTGGGGTTTAAACCAATATTGGAGCTTATTGATTTTCATTAGGCTATGGACAAAAAAACATTGAATCATTTTTCAAAATATCTTATTTTGTGTGTTCCACAGAACAGTCATAGGAAAGACATGAGGCTGAGTAAATGATGACAGTTTTCTACTAAAGTCAATGGTGCAATATTTGTTTGGTTATTTAAAGAGCGCATTAGTAATATGTGCCTATATGCGGCTGCACAACGCACGTACACTGCTTATTACACTCACAGGGATGCGCAGCAGCACACAAACATGCCAAATATTAAAAAGAAAGGATCGCAAGGTAAAAGATTATTATTGTGTGCATAAAGATAAAAATGCTTTGGTGGAATCCGGCTTGTCCCGGTTTATAATTATTATTTTTTCCTTGTCATTATTGTTATTTTGTTTACACAATAAACTGTATTTAATTTAATTTCTATTTAATTCATAGTAAACTACTGTATCTTCTGTTACAGGAAGGAAAGACTAAGAACATTATTTGACACATTATTCAATATATTTTACAAGTATAAGGGTTATTATAGTTAACTAATCCTAAAACCAAAGAAATCTTCATTACTTGAAATAAACGTTAACTGAAATAAAAAATAAATATATAAAAAATGTAAACCTATTTTATTTCATGTAGTTTCTAAGCTTTAGCTTAACCTGAGGTATTAAAATAACAAACAGAAATAAAAAATTATAGAAATTTAAAAGCAAAAACTAAAAGACATAAACACACAAAAAAATACTAAAACTTTTAACTAAAATTACAATGACAGCACAAAAACTAAAAATCAAATCTAATAAAAATTTTAAACGAAAACTATAATAGTACCTCAATGATAAGTGTGTCAATCCCTGAAAAATATTGAATTTTGCTCTTTCGTGTCTTTTTGCACTTGAACGGTCAAAAACTGTCCACTTTGGCAAGCAAAGTACAGTTGGTGAACATAAACTTAGATTTTAGTCGACTAAAACTAGACTAAAACTAAAACAATTTCCGATGACTAAAATATGACTAAAACTAAATGGCATTTTAGTCAAAAGACTATGACTAAAACTAAATCAAAATTTGCTGTCAAAATTAACACTGCTTTAGACCATGTGCAGTGTTAAAATAGGGCCCTAACAGTTCAAAACATCTGTCATACACATTATTAAGACTTTAAGTGGCTTGGGTAAAGGTTTACTAATTCTGCATTTATTAAAGGGATAGTTCACCCAAAAATGACATTTCTGGCATTTACTCACCCTCAGGTTGTTCCAAACCTGAATGAGTTTCTTTCTTCTGTTGAACACAAAAGAAGATATTTTGAGTAATGTTGGTAACCAGGCAGTTGACAGCCCCATTGACTTCCATAGTATTTTTTTTTTCCTACTATGGAAGTCAATGGCTACTGCCATTTGTCTGGTTACCAAAATTCTTCAAAATATCTTCTTTTGTGTTCAACAGAATAATTAAACTCATACAGGTTTGGAACAACCTTGAGGGTGAGTAAATGATGAAAATGATGATTTTGGGGTGAACTATCCCTTTAAATGCTTAATAAAAGAATTAACTGGCTAAATCAGAATGAAACAAATAATGCAGTTATGTACTAAGAAAACTAACCTTTGGCATTCACCAAAGGTAATCACAGCATTTGGGGCTTGCACAAGCAAGTTGGCGAAATGTTTCGACAGCGGAATTCAAAAAACACAACACTGTCATGCACCTCCTCCTTTCTGTTTCTCACACATGCATGCAAAGGAACCACTACAGGTAAATTACTGGTTAGTACATTCACACAAAACACTGCAGACAAACAGGTTTGTAACTTAAAGAGTAGAAAAACTCCTCCCCTAAAAGCTTGACTCAGAGAGACTGATACCACGGAGACACAATGAGAGCGTGTCAGGGGAGGGGAGCTATTGTAAGAAGCCGAGGACAAGAGAGGGGCAAGAAGATAAAAAACCCGAAAGACTTCATTCTGAAGCTTCTTGCTGTTTACTGAATCATAAGCCAGGATGTTTTAATATGGTGACCACACACAAACACACGCAGACCATGCACATTAACCAAACTCTACTGTACAATCGGGCCCAGGACAGACCCCTGTGGGTCTGGGCCACATGAGCACCATAAAGGACCCAAGTGAGACACTCTCGTCATTACTGGTTATCACCTTACTGACCTTACCACGGAATGGGATTTTGTTGGATAAGTGAATCCCTCTAAACTCATTCATGGACATGCAGATACACTTCAAGTGCAGGCAACACCCTTGACAAAAATCAGTAACCATGGTAGATTACACCAAAATACCATCACAAATCACTAATGGAAATAAAAAAAAAATTATGATTTACTTTGAAAGAAATTTCACTCAGAAAATGGTTGTGAATTTCACAAATAATTACAAAGAAATGGCATTTGGGGTGATAATTTTATGGCAAAGTAACATATCTGTGGTATTTTGGCATAAACTATCGTTACCATGGTAATTCTTTTCACTTGTCAGAACGAAAAAGAAGTCTATTCACACAATATACTATACAAACATACACATTCAGGCCTGTGTCACATTAGATTATATTTCTTAGGAGATGAAAAATTGTATTTCATGGTCAATGAGAAACCAGCCATGCATAGTTTACACCACACATTCAACGTATCTGTCAGGGAGAGTTGGAGAAACACCAAAAGCCTCTAGAGTACGTCGGGCGTGGCATTCAGAATGGGCCATCATGACAGTGACTAAACACACATTTGTTTCCTTTTTTGACATGTACATTTATTGAATGGGTGCACACATTCAAGTCGAGTCTCCCACAGTGAAGGTATTAAGTACACCAAGCAGCTCTTAGCTTTAAGGATCTTTCTGTTGACTTAAGGCCAGTGAACCAGCTCAACTGGTCACATATGAAAGGAGACCTGTGCAATTCAACACAGTTCCTTCACACCTGCCCAAGAATAGTGACATTCAATAGAAAAAAAAGAACTGTAAACACTGTAACCACTGTGGAAGTAAAATTTGATGTACGCATTTAAAATTGAGTCATTTTCTTTCATTAAAATGGACCAAAAATATTGATGACTCACCCTGCACTACACAGATTTTTGTCCAATCAAAAATGTCCCTCGCCAAATACCATCTGAAACTGACTTGCATGTGGCAATTCATAAGTAATTTTATATATAATTTTCTATACAGATGAATGAAAGCGTGCACATATATGTACACAAAACACTTTCACGTTCAGGTATCATTAATCTCTGGAGGCCTCAAAGAAATCTTACTAAAATGGGTGTAGAAAACAGATCAAATTTAATTAAAGTAAGTTTTACAATAATTATTTTTTCTTATTCAGTGAATGACAAAAAAATGGGGCAGTTCAAACATTCTTTTTTTGAACACAAAACATATAACAGTTACATAAAAGCAAAACATTTGAAAATAAATTATATTAAAAGCAACAATGAAAATATAAAACATGACCGCACTGGTCATTTTGAGAGAATATAAACACCCTGTAAACAAAACCTGAGAACATTTCACAAATGACGGATGTTGATTTGAACGTGCATATATTGTATTTTACTCACAAATATCCAGTGCTTCTCCTCAAAAAAAAAAAAAAAAAAAATTCTACAGGCCTAATTTGGTGACTTCAAATAACTTTAAAGCACTGAACAAAACTGTTGTGCACAACAAGATGAATTCCTTTAAATTTCAAATTCTATCTAGCCTATAGGAAAACATTTCATATTTGATAAAACACTTAATATAATCTGTTAAAAAGCACACAAGGATAAGATGTTTCCATCTAAACCGTGTCAAATGATGAGTCAAACTAACTCAAACTAACCGTTAATTCAGTGTATCTGTGGTCAGACTCATATGATTACTGGTCTCTCCATGCAAACAGCCCAAACTGCTTAAAACACACGCAGGCTGCTGGAGATTTAACTGTCTACAGGTTTGCAAGGAGTTATACAGCTCAGCATTTTATGATATTTGTGTTTTAACGCTAAAATGGAGTACAAATATATTTAATAAATGCGTGTTAGTGTGTTTTTACTGTCGATTTGCACATACATATACATTAAGATTGTTTTGGCTGCCGCTTACAGTACATACATATAAAGTTGGAAAAATGATCTAAAAGTGTGGGCGGGGACATACTGTATTTTAAAAACATCAGATTAGCTCATTAATATTAATTAGGTGACCCAGTATTCCTTGCTGAAGTGGGCACTAAACATTTCTTTTTGCATGTTTGTTTGTATTTATCTGGCCAAAACTGATTTCAAATATACGTTGTAACTTATATGTGACTTAATGAAATATATTTCATTAAATATACTGTTTAAATGCCAAAATATATTACAAAATGTATTTCAAAGGTCGACAAAATACATTTCCAATCTATGTATTGGAATTATCCAATATATAGATTGGAATTTCTATTACATTGGACAATATATATCTATTATATTGGACAATATAAACATATTTAGACTGACAAATATAAAAAATGGCCTAAAATAGAAGCTAATATTAACTAAAATGTATCGAAAACATATTTCATTTAGCCATTTTTTTGTATATTTTGAAATACATTTTAAAATATATTTGAATATATATGAAAACAGAGGCTTTTTGCAAGTTTATGTGGCAGTAACTCCTAAAATAATTATTATTTCCAAAAAGCGAGGGAATGAACTTAAAAATTTCTAAAAATGAACACATCTCTATCTAGAGAGATCTGATCAACATCAAAAAGATCACTACAAGATCATCAAGATCACCACTTTGGTTGAGGAGCAACACAGTTAAAAAACTAAACATTAAAAGAATTAGGATATCTGTTGATAAGAAAAGAAAAAAAAAAACATTTTCTCACATACTGGAACACAATAAGCAACTTAAACGTATTAACACAAATACTTGTCAGTTTTAAACTTCAAATGTTTCTGTGTGTCAACGCAAGGTGATTTTTAAAATGGGCCTGTTTTAGAACATGAATCCATTGGAATCCGGATTACAGCGGGATGAATCTTTGTGGGGACACCCAAGGACAGAGTAGCAATTTCGCTGCAAAACTGTGGTATGTCGTTGTCCTCAGAAATGCAGTTTTTTTTTCTTTCCGCTTCTCAGTTCAAGCATGTTGGAGCCTGCCTTACTTTTAAAATACAATATGTATGGCTCACTTAAGAGACACAGAAAGAGATGAGTGTTTTAAAAAAAAAGCGTAGCAAAACATGGCAAAGGTGTTAGGAAGCTTAAAGCATGGATCTGATCTCCAAGGTATGCTTTGCCACAAGTGACCTTCCGTCGACAACTCAGCGGTGCCTCTGGCTTCAAGTTAAGTCGGCCCCACATATCTTCATTGCCTTGGGACTTCCGAGCATGTTGAACAGGTCTTAAAATCTCGAAGTTTCAGTGCCTTGTGGGTGTGTTGAGATCTCAAACACGTGACGGTCTCATCACCCCTCAGTGCATTTCAGGGTGGATTTTGTTACCCAAAACAGAGCTCTTTCAAAATGACCTCTGAGACGTCAAGCCAGGCGACCGACCTGTCGGTTTAGGGTCAGATGAAGGATTGAGAGGGTGATGGAGGCTGTATCATGTTTCTTGGGGAACAAAGGAAGCTGTCCACTTCAGCCAAGGAAAGGAAGAGATGCAGATAAAAGGTAAACAGTCTCGCTGTTTACCCGCCGTCCTCTATCGTGTCCTTAAGTCTGGGGTACGTTTGCGCAGGGTAAAGGATATAAAAAAAACAATAGACATTTAAAAAAAGGTTGAGCTCCTGAAAGGGCCAAACCTGCAGGTTTAAGTCAGTTGTGAGGGCAGTTTTTCCAGTTGCCTTGATGGAGAGCTTTTGCAGATAAAAAAAGACTGATAAATGGCTGAAGGGTTGGTCTTGAAGATATGCTCTGGGGAAGAGATGTACATGATATCTGGTTATCAACGTAATGGATTTGTGAGTGCAAACAAATACTGACATACATTCAGCACACCGACTGCAAAGCTTCACCCATTCGAACGTTTAATATTCACCATTTGCCATTAAAATAACATGACGGTGAGAATAAAACAGCCTCCCATTGCAGAAAGCTACCCACACCCAACAAACAGACATGAAAACGGGTTTTCTTGCAACAGCCACTCCTTTGTTAGTCCTTGAGATTGAAGCATATCCCTCCTTTCTTTTTAAGAAAAAGCCAAGCATATCTTTGCGAAAGTGTACAGAGTGATGTCAGACGCTGAATCAGCGCATGCTGCCAAAACCGATACTGATACGTGATAAGGAAGCCTGTTGAAAGTCAGCCCGGACGTATCATGCAGGTTACAGAAAAGCTAGTGTCAATAGCCTGAAGTCAATGCATAGAGCGAGCATGGAAAACAACAATAAACAAAAGCTAAATAAGTAATGTTAGTCTGCTGTACCGAAACAAAAGGTGCACCACTAGAGGAAGACTTACCGGTTCACCTCGCTGCCAGGTCTTGCTTTAATATGGAGATGGAATACTAAAACAAAAAGGGCAAAAATGAATCATTGATAGAAGGAAATAATTACATCACAAGATGAGGAAAGAATGGGGTGTAGTCAGCATAGGTAAACATGGAAACAATGACACTGGCTAACTAAAATAACACCTTATAAGTGTAAAATAATACCTCATATGTTATCTATATATCTATATATACTAAAACTTTATCTATATTTATAGATAATATACTGCCCGGCCAATAAAATCCTGTATCCATGAAGTGTGTAGCTTTTCATTTCTTAAACAACCATGTATTAAGATGAATCATGGCCATATTCCAGGATGACAATGTGAAGATTCATCAGGCTCAAATTGTGAAAGAATTGTTGGGAGGGAGCATGAAGAATCATTTTCACACATGAATTTGCACCTCTGAGTCCAGACATTAAATTCATTGAAAGTCTTTGGGATGTGCTGGAGGAGACTTTACAGAGTGCTCACCTCTTGCATTGTCAATACAAGATCTTGACCAAAAAGTGATGCACCTCTCGATGGAAATAGATGTTATTTTTTAAGCAAGTTTTTGACAGAATCCTAAAATATTTGTGTGGTCTAATAAATTTGGCAGGTGGTCTATTAAATTTGTTAAGCACTGTGTGTGTGTGTGTGTGTGTGTGTGTGTGTGTATATATGAGACATCCGTGAGACATTTTTTGATTTTTGATGAATATCAAGCTGAAAAGAACAGCATTTATTTGAAATAGAAATCTTTTGTAACATTATATAAAAATCTTACTGACCCCAAACTTTTGAACAGTAGTGTACATTAATTCGGCCATTTTGGATTTAAGTTTTTAAGTTTTCACTGTACTCCGAGTGCATTTAGGAAACAAGGTATCTTAGAAGGCAGCATAATTTTGGAACTGTCTGGAGCGCACACATGATTCCTAGGGAGTGCTGTCTAGGTCGGCGGCTCACGAGTTTTTGGAACACAGCCAACGTTATTCCCTTACATAGGTTGTTGCACAAGCATTAGTTACAAACAAATTACGCATATTATGTTCTTTTCTGGTAATGTAATTACATAGGGAACCATATATTCCTGCAACATTGCGTTTGTGACACTTCATTGACATGCACGACAGATAACAGAGCAAAATAAGCAAGCAACACTCAGACAGTTGTGTAAGGCTGAAACTGCTCCAGAAATGTTCACAAGGGTAAGAAGTGAGACAGAGACAGACATGTGTGGACATGACTAACATTCCAACTATATTCCTAAATTGTCTCCTTTTAATTCTCCTTCTGATTTTTTCATCGAGCTACAAGAGAGATTTGGATTAAAATATAATTATATACTGGATAAATACAGGTTATTATGTCATTTCATCATCAATTTTATTTAACTGAATACAAAAATCAGTAATAGAGATAGACAGAGAGTGAAAGGAAAATTAATAGTGAGAAAAGATAAATAAAGTAGAAGAGATGTTCTTCACAAATATGTCTTAGTGAACTGTATCTATTGTCAAAAACACACAAAATAACCTATTAATGAAAATATATAATAAAGGCAAAACATTTGCAGGTGGTCTAAGAGGAAATGAAGGTTGAACATTATCTATGACAGACATCAGAAAACAAATGAAGGGGAGTGAGGCTTCCCTCCAGGATGCATCTGTCACAGGTGGAAAACTCGAGTTACAACTTTCAGTTTAAGATCTGATCCGTTTTGCTCTCTCTATACAAATTTTGAATTTAAAAAAACTGGAATGTATCTAAGAACTGACAGAAAGAAACGCAATGTATGGAGGATAAATGAGATCATTGATGTGACACACCTATAGGTTTTGCATGCAGTGTGTGTGTGTGTGTGTGTGTGTTTCTGTGAGTGTGTAGACAACTGTGCGCTAGCTTCTTATCAAATAATCATCTCTCTGTTAGACTAATCAGTTGCATTTGCATATATCCCTCAAAGCTTGTTTTGCATTTCCTGTATTTCTTGTCAGTTCTATTCGCTATATATGCTCTGGAAATCCATTTAGGAACATATAGATAGTCTTATATGAAATTATCAGCAGCGACGCTTTTTTAGATACTTTGTTTAGCTATCAGATTTTTGTCTAAACAAGATAGACTTTTCTATGTACTATCATCAATCTGATTAAATCAATGTCAGATCTTTTCCAAACTAAATTTAAAAACACTGTCCTCTAGTTTCTTTATCTCTCTTCATGAGATATAATTCCATGTTGTTGTCTGCATTCAGTGTCAAGCGTAGAAAGATTATGTGCTGTGGAAGAAGATTTGGCAAACAGACCTCACCCCTCACAAGAATTTGGCGGTAAAATGTTTGAAATGAAGAGAAGAGAAGAGAAGAGAAGAGAAGAGAAGAGAAGAGAAGAGAAGAGAAAAGAAGAGAAGAGAAGAGAAACAATAAAAATGTCCTTAGAAATTGTCCATAAAGGAATAGTTACTATTAGTAGTAAACAATGAATTCTTTCATTATTTATCCCAGTGTTTTCCCAAACATTCTAAATATGCTGTTATGGTACACAAAGGATTGTTCAAAATTATCAGAAGTTTCAGATATGGAATAGAGTGCGACTACAAGTAGACTACTTTTTGTTCCTCTTTGGGTTTGGAACAGGTTTTGGAACAACATGCCGACTGAGTAAATAATAACAGATTTTTTAATTTTCATGAGAACTATTACACATACACTTCCATTCAAAAGTTTTGGTTCAGTAAGATAAGATGTGACCCTGGACCACAAAACCAGTCATAAGGGTCAATTTTTTGAAATTGAGATTTATACATCATCTAAAAGCTGAATAAATTGATGTATGGTTTGTTAGGGATAGGACAATATTAGTCTGAGACACAACTATTTGAAAATCTGGAATCTGAGGGTGCAAAAAAAAATCAAAACATTGAGAAAATCGCTTTTAAAGTTGTCCAAATGAAGTCCTTAGCAATGCATATCCACTCACAAAAATAAATTTTTGATATATTTACAGTAGGAAATTTACAAAATATCTTCATGGAACATGATCTTTACTTAATATCCTAATGATTTTTGGCATAAAAGAAAAATCGATAATTTTGACTATTACAATGTATTGTTGGCTACTGCTGAGCAGAAGAGACTTTTGAATGGTTGTGTATAAACATAAAAGGCTGAACTGACTGACTGACATATATGTGTGATTGCATTATCAAATACAAGTGCTAAACTAAGTTTTGAGTTACATACCACGGACAAGACTGAACAACATTGACACATTTTTAGCGCTGTCTCACCACACTAACATTACTATAAAAGACTGAAGTTACGAAAGAATGATCAACCAGTGGTTCTTGGATAAAAAAAAATAATTTCATGTTAAAGTGCCCCTTCAGCAAATCACAATAAATGGAAAGAAATCAGGAAGTGACAGAGCGCATCATATCCTCTCTGACAGATACAGTATGTCTTACAACATATATGTCTGAAGGTCTACTGATTGATATAGACATGTCATGTCTCAGGTTACTAAATCCACCCCCATTTCCTGTCAGGTCAAAATGTTAAGTGGTGAAGTTATTTGCATTGTGCAATCAAGAACAGTCATTGCCTAATGATTAGGTTTACACATTTGAGGATTAAAAAAAATGAGGAGGACCAGATAGTGAGTAAAGATCAACAAGCTATGAATGTGAAGAGAGAGAAGTAAAGGATCAATGGCAGCTTTTGTGGCACACTGTTGAAAATAATTTCAAATAATAGCTATATTTATTTGTACTAATCAAATTAGATTGTTTGTGGTTTCATGCTAGAGTATTGCATTGTTAGCTAGCAACATGCTAACTCCAAACTCTGGCCCAGTTTACTTCCACTGTAAACTTACTTAAAGGGTTAGTTCACCCAAAAATGAAAATTCTGTTATTAATTACTCACCCTCATGTCGTTCCAAACCCTTAAGACCTTTGTTCATCTTCAGAACACAAATTAAGATATTTTTGATAAAATCCGATGGCTCAGTGAGGCCTGCATTGCCAGCAAGATAATTAACACTTTCAATGCCCAGAAAGCTACTAAAGACATATTTAAAACAGTTCATGTGATTACAGTGGTTCAACCTTAATGTTATGAAGCGATGGGAATACTTTTTGTGTGCCAAAAAAACAAAATAACAACTTTATCTAGTGATGGGTGATTTCAAAACACTGCTTCAATGAAGCTTCGAAGCTTTAGGAATCTTTTGTTTCGAATCAGTGGTTCGGAGCGTGAAAGTCACGTGATTTCAGTAAACGAGGCTTCGTTATGTCATAAGTGTTTCAAAATTTCAATGGTTCACCACTGGGGGAGCGTGACTTTTGGCAGTTTGATACACGCTCAGAACCACTGATTCGAAACAAAAGATTCGTAAAGCTTCGAAGCTTCATGAAGCAGTCTTTTGAAATCGTCCATCACTAGATATTGTTGAATAAAGTTGTTATTTTTGTCTTGTCGCTTCATAACATTAAGGTTGAACCACTGTAGTCACATAAAATACGTCTTTAGTAGCTTTCTGGGCATCTGAAAGTGTTTATTATCTTGCTGTCAATGGAGGCCTCACTGAGCCATCGGATTTTATCAAAAATATCTTAATTTGTGTTCTGAAGATAAACGAAGGTCTTACGGGTGTGGAACGACATGAGGGTGAGTAATTAATGACATTTTGGGTGAACTAACCCTTTAATACTGCACACGTGACATTTGCTTTAAAAAAAACACAAGTGGTAAATTGAAATCTTTGGACTATCAATATTTAAGAGTTAGTTCACCCAAACCTGAAAATTCTGTCATCATTTACTCACCTTCAAGTTGTTCTAAACCTGTATAAATTTCTTTCTTCTGCTGAACACAAAAGAAGATATTTTGAAGAATGTGGGTAACCAAACACTTGATGGGCACCATTGATTTTTTTCCCATACTTTGGACGTCAATGGGGCCCATCAACTGTTTGTTTACCCACATTCTTCAAAATATCTTCTTTTGTGTTCAGCAGAAGAAAGAAATTTATACAGGTTTAGAACAACTTGAGGGTGAGTAAATGATGACAGAATTTTCAGGTTTGGGTGAACTATCCCTTTAATACACAAATGCTGCAGAGAAATCATAACTTGTACTAAACCCAGAACATTCCTTTAAAAGTTGGCCAGATCACACTCATTTAACCAAAGCACAAAAACAATTGCTTTAAACCTCTGCAGCTTACAAACATATCATCTATGCATGTTTTGGATACTCAGATTCTTAAATGTGATGAGAGAGGAGAGGAATGAATTTTAGACTCACTCTGTGCCTGATTTTCTCTTGCGCTTTATAATACAAGCGATGATGATCACAGCCACAAGCACAGCAATTACAATTCCAGCAATGGCTCCTCCAGATAGGCCCTCGTCTACCGCACCGACCTCTGCAAAACATGATGGGGTGTTTAGCATTTTATATGTGAAAACATACATACACTTCATACAAACAATGAAAACGACATTTCTATACATAACATAACTGCATGACTACAACTTATAATTCTTATACTCAAGGCAAACAGATTTTAAAACCTAATATTATTTCATATAAAGTAGTTAACATTAATGGCCGACCCATTTTTTTAATGGTCAGTGGCGTTTCTCTGTATTCTCTGATCACTGATATTATATATATATAGAGAGAGAGAGAGAGAGAGAATACAATTTAGCAGCAAATGAATTGAATAAAAAATTGTTGAAATTATTTGAATTTTTAAAATTTGAATTTGAAATTTTACTTGATATTTACTACAAACAAAAGAGTTCATAGATTTTGGCACTAAAATAATCATAGATTAATATAACTGTATTAATAATTCTGTTAATCTGGCACATTATGGCCCAGTTTCACAGACAGGGCTTAAGCTAAAACAGGATTAGGCCTTAGTTCAGTTAGGGTATTTAGCTTTTATAAAAGTACCCTAGAAAAAAAAACATTACTGATGTGCATCTTGAGACAAAAAATGGCTCTGACATATTTTAATATATGTCAGTGCAAGTTACTTTCAGTTAAAAAAGCTCAAACATGCATTTTAGTCTGGGACTAGCTTAAGCCTGAAACCGGGGGTATCTCAAAATGTTAAAAAAGTCTCAAAATGGACAAATATTGGCTGAATAATCAGCCTGGCTGGTATATCAGTCTAATTCTAGATATTAATTAACACTCAAAAGTGGCAGGCATGCTTAGTAGCCTATGCCAGTAATGTCAAAATTACAAAAGATTGGGTACAAATTACTTATATACAATATATATCATATTAACTTGTCAGTGTTGTACTTGAATTACAACTCATAATTAGCATTAATTGGCATAATGGCCTCTTAATGAAGTGAAAATGGGAATAGATTCTTAAATGAAAAATGCTGAGGCATGTTTACCTGTCACTGCGAGATTGAATGTCGCTTCCTTCTCCATTCCCGTGACTGGGTTGATTGCCTTGCAGGTGTACGTGCCAGTGTCTGTGCCTTTGGCCTTTTCAATTCTGTAGACTGCCTGACTGATGTTCATCACTGTACCGTTGAGTTTCCATGCGTACACACTGAGGGGGACAGACTCTGCAGAGCACTTTATCTCCACAAGCTCTTCAAACTTCACATTTTTCTTCCCTTCAAGCTTCACATTCTCTGGACCGTCTGAGAGACATCAGAGAGATTGGCTCAGTTAGGGAGGTCACATTTACATTAGAGTAAAGCAAACAAACAGTTGATAATAATACAATAAGAAGGAAACCACCATTTGTAAACAAGATCGGATTATGTTTAGACAAGACAACAACAGAGAAGTGATACACAAATCACCTTGTCCTAAGCAGACACGACACGTGTCTCTGTCCTCGGAAGTGAAATATTGAACTCTATAGTAAATCTAAATTTGTTTAGAGTTTTTTAAGAAAAAGTACAACTGCATTTTAACAAGAAAACTATTCATTCCAAAATAGGTCATTTTGATCCCCTTTACGCATTTGTGTAGGTTTTTCGGTTCATGCATTCTAGGGATTTTTTCTCTGGGGTTTTTCTCAGTGATGCCACAGAAGAACCATTTCTGATTCCCCAAAGAAACTGTGAGTGAACCATTTTTTTTCTTACTGCGAAGAACATATTATAATCTAAAGAACCTTTTTCCAGTATAAAGAACCTAGTTTTGTGCATTGAAAAGGTTTCATGGATGTTAAAGTTTCTTCATGGATACCAATCGATACCAATAAAGAACCGTCACTTTTAAGAGTTTATGTTAATTGCTGCTTTCAATTCAATGCAACAATTTATGTAAGAATAGATTTACTGATCACATAGACAGTATTTCAATGAAACACTTACAGCTGATCACCATCTTATAGCTGGCTTCATCCATGTTCACTTTGTTCTTCATTTGGCACTTGTAATCGCCCGCATCCTCTTTAACAACTTGAACAATTGTCAAAGATTTCTTGTCGGTTGAAAGAATGACACGGCCACTAGGAGTCAGAGGTTTGCTGTCCTTCAGCCATTCCACGGTTTCAGCTTTACCGGCGGCTGCCGAGCAGGTGAGGTTGACTGTGCTGTTGCCAGCGATGAGACGTGATGTGGAGCTGGAAATATTTGTTCCAGATAAGGCCTCTACAAGAACACAGCAAAAAAGAAGGCAAAATTGAGTGATGCTTTCAGAATATGGACACTCAATGATAGACATAATGTCAATTATAAGGTGAGAATAAAGTTTTTTAAACAAGTCTCTTTTGCTCACCAAGGCTGCATTCATTTGAATAAAAATGCAGCAAAACAGTAATATTGTGAAAAGATATTTGTAATATAAAAGATCTGTTTTCTATTTCAATGTATTTTAAAATTTAATTAATTCCTGTGATGGAAAAGCTGAATTTTCAGCATCATTACCCCAGTCTTCAGTGTCACATGATCCATCAGAAATCATTTTAATATGCTGATTTGGTGCACAAGAAACATTTCTTATTATTATTATCAATGTTAAATGCTGACTACAATGAGCTTCTTCCTGGGTTAGTGACATCACTAACCCTAAAATTTACATAAACCCTGCCCCCGGGAACACACAATAAAGGGGGCGAGGCCATGTTGGGCTGCTTTAGAGAAGAGGAAGAGTTGTTGTAGTAGAGTGTTTTTACCATGCCGTCATTTTTCGCCGGACTGCTTCACAAACGAGGGTCAATTCAACGCTGAATTTGCACAAAAGATTAACATGACGGCACATGCTAGTCGATGAGTTGAATCAACTCCACAGCAACTACATAAATTTATCCACTACCCGTTCAGAAACGTCCATATGCATTTTATAAGTTGTCCAGTTTGAACAATGTAAAGCTGAACACCGTTACTGACAATCATCATTTTGGCTGCGTGAGATTCTCCAGCTTTGTTGTTGAGTAGCCGAAGCACAAGCAGCTCATTTGCATTTAAAGGGACACAAACAAAAACGGCATGTTTTTGCTCACACCCAAATAGGGGCAAATTTGACAAGCTATAATAAATGATCTGTGGGGTATTTTGAGCTGAAACTTCAGACACATTCTGGGGACACCAGAGACTTATATTACATCTTAATTAATCTTAATAGGTCCCCTTCAATGCATCCTTCCTAAATAAAAGTATCAATTTCTTTTTTTCTTTCAAAAAAAAAAAAAAAAACACCCCAAACTTTTGAATAGTAGTGTAAAAGGTACAAATCAATCTGTGATTGGTCTTTTTAAATTTCAGACAGACGGTAGTTGGCGATTCTTGGCTAGAAAAAGCTGTAAAGTGGACCAGATATTATGTCAATAGTCACAAGTCGATCTAACCACACAAGATAATCTCTCAGAGCAACTTCATTCACCACAGCACTTTTTGACCATCGCTGTTCTCTTGTGCTGCTCTCTTGTTTGTACAGACATCATTACTGTGGAATGCACCAGTCTGAATCAGACTCAGTGCATTCACCAAATACCTGCAGCTCTATCGTTCAGCACATTTTGTTTTCCTCCTCACCGCCTGTGTTTTTAGTTTCGGGTAAGACGCATGTAACAGCTGCAAATGAAATCTCTCAACTCATCTCCAGTAAACTTTGAGAAATGCATTTGTAACCCGAGGGAATTCTTTGTATCAGATCTCATTAAAGCTGTTTGAGCTTTTTTTGCATGAACGATTTAGAATTAAAATTTTATACAAAATCAATGACACAAAATGCATTACGGTTGCACCTTTAAGATGAACCCCGCATTGCCAGATCACTCCAAGCAGAAGTCGGTATTCTGCGACTGAAACCTTAGCCAAGTGGTACCTGCCCAAAACGTATATGACATCAGACAGTTTGTATTCTGCTTTCTTTAGCTTGCTGGTTTCACACACATGGAAACACCTCAGGGGAAGACATGTAAGCCGTGTAAAATCAATCTGCCCTCAATCAAAGAAAGCAGAACATGCCTGAAACTTCTACCCAATAACGTGAGCCGAGACAGACCTCAAAGTAAAGCAGAGGAACAGGTTCATCTTTTAAAAGCACTTGTAAGTCAGGAAGCCATTTTGAATAAAGACAAACAGACTAACAGCAGTTCCTATGTGAATTTAAAGGGATATCCTTAATACAACTTACACACCTTTTTCAGTGTAAAATACAAGAAGAAATGTAGCGGCTTCTCTTTTCCATGCAATTACAATTAATGTGGGCTGAAGCTTTCAAGCTTTACAAATGATGAAAATGCATATTCAAATTACAATAAAAGCAGTTCATATGGCCTGTGCATTATATTCTAAGTCTTCTAAAGCCATATGATTGAAGACTGAAATTTAAATATCATTCACTGATTTGGTGAACAAAACATTCAAACTGGTTTTGTGAACCAGATCAACTGATTCTTTGAAACTAAGGAGGGCTAGGGGAGGTCAAAATTTTTGGTGAGTAACAGTCTAAATTTATATCTGTTCCTCACTTAAAGCTATTGTATGATTTTAAAAGACTTGGAATATAGTGTCTAAGACTATAATAGAGTCTTATGGACTAGTTTTTTTTAAAAAAATTTTAGTTCACACAGGGCACATTTTTCCATTCTAACATGCTACTTTTCAATTGTTTTTTTTTATGTAAACACGCACTAGATGGACATGTATGACCATTGCACTCACATCTTTTGCAGCGTCTCTCGTATGAAACGGCGTTCTAAAAATGTGGCGCTCAAGTTAAAATCAGTTCAACTTTTAAAAAACGCGTCTCGAGACCTTGCGTTTTTTCCCCATTCCACTTCCACATTTTTTTGCGTTCTGTGTGAATGCGCCCTTATGCTGGTTTGTGTCCTTTTTGAAGTTTGAAAGCCCCAGTTCCCACTAACTGCATTGTAAAAGTGCAGCCAGCAGAAATTCACCTTTTTGTATTCCATGGAATAAATACAGTCATACGAGTTTGGAATAACATAAGGGTGAGTAAATGTTGGCTTAGAATTGTCATTTCTGGCTAAACTAACCCTTCAACATTTAACACAAAAAATCAAGACTCGTTTCAGTTTTGTTTCCGTTGTCCTTCTAGGCAAATACATTTGTTCCTCTTCCAGGAGAGCTACAACATTTTTTTACAATCCTTATCTCTCTTCTTGGCAACAAAGTCACTATGGCAAAGCATGTCTATCTCTGTGCTGCTCCACTGCTAATCAAAAGATTTCAACGGATGTCTTTACTAAAAACAATAATGGTTCTATGCAGCACTATAGTTTTAAAAAACCATTTTTCACTAGAATTCCTGAGTCATTTGAAATAGCCTTGCAACATTATAAATGTCTTAACAGTCTCTTTTGATCAATTTAGGGCATCCTTGTTGAATTGTGAAAAAATTTTAATGACTCCAACTTTTCAATGGTAGTGTATTTTTAAGAGTGTACGCAATGTATTTATATTAAAACTGCTGTAATAGTAGCACTAGAGAAACAATATACACTTGATGGAATGTCCGTTTGTACTCAAAGCATCGGTACATGATTTTAAGCTTTTGACTTACCCAGAACAGTCACCAAAGCAACCGGTGAGGCAACGTTGCGTTTGGTCTTCGCATTGTAGGCCACACAGCTATAGTTGCCGCTGTCTTTTTCCTCTACATTGGGGATGGTGATGTTGGCCATCTGAAGCAGCTCTGCCCCGTTAAACATCCACCGGAGCTGAGCGGGAGGGTCAGAATCGGCTGAGCATGTGAGTACTAAGTTAGAGCCTTTCTTAAGGAATGAATCAGTTGGAGTCTGCGTCATGGCGATTTTCTCAGGGCCATCTAGACACACAAGGACAAAAGGCGATGATGAAAAGAAGGTCAAGTAAAGGTTTATTAAAGTGCTTGCAAGGCAGCTATGCTTCTGGGATTCTTGATCAATTTACGATTAGTCTTAAAACATCCCATTCCATTTGTTTAGGAAATGCTATTCTGGTTTTTGACATAAAAGGCTCAACATGTTAAGTTTTCACTAGAAGGAAAACATCAAACATTGTGCCATATTAGTTGTGCAACAGCATTTAACGTCCTCCATTTTTATCAAGATACTGTAAATGTTATCTTTAAATGAGGAGGATATATTTTGAGCATCCGGATGTGGATATAGTTCAACTTTAGGCCAATGCATTCTTTTTCAACTCAAAAACAGATATACAGAACACGTTTTTCCATTCCAATGCGCTACTTTTCCATTGTTTTTTATGCAAACACGCGTTACACAGATGTGTATGACCGTTGCGCTTGCTTCTTTTGCAGTGTCTCACGCATGACACAGAGTTCTAAAAACATGGTGCTTAAGTTAAAAGAAGTTTTTAAAACTAGCATCTCGCGTTTTTAACAGCAAAAACAAAAGAGACTGTGCTGCGGTGCATTTAATTTATGACCAAACTATGCACTTGCAAATGCTTTAAAAAAGAAAAAGGTTTGATGTGTTTGGAATGTAAATGCACACATGCACACACAAACACTATTTTAAGACATTCACTGTCTTCCTGCTGTTCACAGGCCTCATTCATTCACAACCATATTTTTTTCTAATCTCAGCCTGCATTTTTTCCTGCACCTGGACCAGAACCTGTCTGAACTAGAAAGTCTCTTCAGATCTGCTGTCATGTGTGCTTTCTAGTGCACACCATCTGCAGAGACAAAGACTGCAGGCAGTTAAAAAAAAAAAAAGACAATCTAAACTTATCTTCAGTAGGTCCAGTATGGCTGTAGTATTGCTCAAAACAGAGTTTTTTGGTAATTTTGCTACTCATTTGAGAGTATTTGTATGTGCAGAAATGTGTGAATATATGTGTGAAAACACAATTCCATCATACTGTCTGTCTTTTGGAACAGTTCAGTCAAAAATTTGAAGAATCTTTAAACAGTTTTTTTCTGAATAATAACATTAAAAAAAGCACCAAGAAACGTCTGAGTTCATACAATAACTGAGTCATAACTGAGTGTTGCATGGAAAGTACTGCGTAAACAGGAAATAAATTCATCATATAGGTTTGGGGCGAGTAAATAATGACAATTTTTGGGTGAACCGTTCCTTTAAGGCAAACAGTGCTTGTGTATTTATGTGTCAGACTATGCATGTGTGGGTGTGTTGAAGTACGTACAGCTCACAGTGAGATTGAAGGGAGCGCTCCTCCCTGACTCCAGTGCATTCTCTGCTATGCAGACGATGGGTCCTCTTAGATCTGTACGGCGAACTTCAGTAATAGTTAGCTCATTGCCAGTTTGGTTCAGTTTCGTATGCGTGCCATCCACCTCCAAAGGGACTGAACCATTCAACCACTTGTAAGAAAAGGAGCCTTTGGCAGAGCAGGTCAGAATCACGGTGCTGTTGAACTCTATAGCTTCAGGGAGATTGGATGAAATCTTGACATCAGTTACTGGCTCTGGAGAGAAGAGAAGAGAACCATGGATTGTGTTCATTCAGAAACAACTTTTGCTCTTGCTTAGAGTTTCCCCAAGTAATGAAAACTTAGAGCAACCTGGGGTTAAGTGGCTTGCTCAAGGCATAACAGTGACAGGTCATGACTTGCTTCTTGAGAGATCCAACCAACAACCTTTAGATAACAACCCTGAGATTTGACAACATACATTTTACATCTAGATCTCCAACACAGACCAAAGATCTCTGTACAAGCTTGATTTCTATCACTGGATGAATGTCTTTAAAGTTAGTCAAATTGCAATTATAAGTTTAAAGCAAGCCACAAAATGACTCATCATCACTATCCACTAGGGTTGATCAAATCATATCAATCAGTTTTTTGTTATTCATTTCAACATTGTTGGTGTGAGTCAACTGCTAAAGATTAAGTATTTAGTAATGCTTTTAACAAACTTGTATAGGACTTACCTACAACCCTTCATCCATCTACTAAGACCTTCAACCACTAGGCTTCACTACCCTAGTTTGTCTAATGGTTCTTTAAATACCTGAAGATTGCAGTTGACATTCAATACTTACCAAGAACCTCAAGATCAACCTGTCCTGACTGTTGTGTTCCCTTGGCAGTGACGATACTGAGAATATATTCTCCTTCATCCTCCTTCATCAGCGGTCCAAGCTGAAGCTCGCATGTCGTCGTATTATAGCTGATTCTGCCTTTGTACTTGTCATCGATGTTTGTGTTGTTCGATGATGGTATGTGCGTGATTATTGGTTCAACTTGTTCTTTGTTGAAATTCCATGCTATGGTTAGTAAACCCGTTGTTGAGGTGATTGTTGTTTTGAAGGTCACATTTTTACCTGGTTCAATGAGGTGAGGAGAAATCTAGTTTAAAACATCTGTGCTAAATTTTTAGAAACGTATCTAAGCATTTAATTAATGGTTTCATACCAACCTAACAAATATTTTGATTTAATGGCATTTGATTTGGTGCAACCATCTATTGAAAATACTCAAAAACTATCTTTGCACCTTGAATAACTGTAAATACAAAACAGGTTTACTTGTCACATGACAATGCCTTGGTTACGCCACACTGACTTTGATTTGGCATATTTTTAAATATTAATAACATTGTTTTTCCTTAAAAAATTGAAAAGTTATAAAAATGGTGGCAAACTTCTAAATTACTGGTAACATTTTTTTTTTTTTTTTTAAAGATCTCATGTTACAGCATCTAGATATGTTTCATTTTAAGCCCCAAAAGACTTTAAATTCGAAAATATGGACATTAATTATAGAACAGGAGTGTATAATATCTTAGTAGATCCACACAAACTCACCTACAACGCCCTTAGCTTTGTCGCTCAGAAGCGGACTGCCCTGGGAACAGCATCCTATAAAGGGAACGATTTATTCGTCAGGACACAGGTGAACTAAAGTGTAAACCTACACATTATGTCCCGGTGTAGGCTACTGTTTTAAAGCAAGCCTTAAAATGAGATTTAGATCCACAGTTGTAGTTTTTGAAATACAATAATGATAATAATAATAATAATAATAATAATAATAATAAAGTCTACATTTGCTACGTAACACGATTGTCTTTAATTTTTTAAACTTACCGAGAGCGGCCAAAATGAGCAAAGGAACCCAAAAGTTAGAGAAATCCATATGGAAAGATGTGAGTCCCTGGAGCGACAGACAGGAATGTGAGACGGTGAGACTTCTCTGCAAGAACTTGAGAAAGTTAACGCGGACACACCCAACCAGTTCATCTGAAAAACCCGCCCCGTTCTCAACCTGTGTAGACTGACTCTCTTCTGATGTCATACCTATGGATGGCAGAAACTTACTGTATTGCAACATTATCATTATCATTTTTAATGGACATTTTTATTTCTTACTATATAAAAACACCCAGCATGTCCCCTATTTGCATAAAATACTTAATAATGAATAAAACAATTAATATAAACAAAATGTCTATATAAATAGCCTAATTGTGGCTGTTACTTCTCCAATACAAAGGTAGATTTTGGCTGTTATATTAACACTGAAGCTGAAAATAATAATAATAATAAAAGATGTATCAAATGCGGGGACGAAGATAATCTGGCCTTTACTGACTCCTAGTGTCAAAATGAGACATTTCATGCTTGCACGTGGGTGTAGCACTAAATCAGCAGCCAGGAATAGAGTAGGAATAGAGTTAGTAATTGGTAATATGGATCATTAAGGGCGTTGTTAAAGATAGTGTTTTCTGTAATCACGAAGCAGTATTTTTCTGTTTTTCTCCATCGCATGCAACAATCTCCTCACAGTAAAAGAACACTCAAAAACTTCACTCAAAAATTTCTAGTGACTGATCACATCTAAATTTTTCAGTTGGCCTGACTGAATTAATGTGAATCGAATTTTATCAATTGTGGCAACAGTCTGTTAATATGGGCTCAATCAGAAATAATAGCTAAAGATGGAAAAATTTAGTTCACCAAACCGTGTTGTTGGTCCAATTAAATATTTTAAATTGTAGTATCAATTGTTTATTTCTCACTGTCCCAAAAGAAAAAAATGTATGAAAAACATAAATACATTAAGTAAAATACAGAACACAGACAACAGGATTGACATTTTATCACATCACTTTTTTAACAAATCAGTTCCAACACAGGGTATTTGGTAAAAATACTGTAGCAAGTCTAAAGAGTGTTTTATGTTCTATTCAGATGTAATCTAAGTGCATGTATGTTCTTTTCCTGTCATGTGTTCTGCTTGTGTGGGGCTTTAAAGGATTAGTCCACTTTCAAATAAAAAATTCCTGATAATTTACTCACCCCCATGTCATCCAAGATGTCCATGTCCTTCTTTCTTCAGTCGAAAAGAAATTAAGGTTTTTGATGTAAACATTCCAGGATTTTTCTCCTTATAGTGGACTTCAATGGCCTCCAAACAGTTGAAGGTCAAAATTACAGTTTCAGTGCAGCTTCAAAGGGCTTTAAACGATACCAGACGAGGAATAAGGGTCTTATCTAGCGAAACGATCGGTCATTTTCTAAAAAAAAAAAATCAAAATGTATATGCTTTATAGACAAAAATGATCGCATCACAAGTGCTTCCACCAGAATCAAGAGTGCTGTTTTCCTGAATATCATCAGATTGAAAATGTGACTGATTTCATGCAACAGTTCAATAAACAAGTAATTAAACAGAAAAAAAAAACAATATATTGTGTCTAAAATGTAAGTGATTTATTTTTAACTAGGCCTAATTGTTTAATGAACTGTTGTATGAAATCAGTGTCACATTTCCAGTCTGATGGTATTAAAACAGCACTCTTGGTCGTGTAATGTTGCTTAACTGTATCATATGTTATAAATATAAAAACGGCACATTTAGAATTTTTACCGCAGTATGTTAATTGAGTTTCTTTGTGTGTGTTGCACTCATTTTTTTAAATTTCTCATCGAGAGATGCACAAGCCTCAACAGCGCAAACTTGTTATCGTCAGTACATTATATTTTACACATATTATATATTTCAGAAGCGAAAAATATATCCAAACAAAGATCACAGCAGAACCATATAGTGCATCTCACAGAAACACTCAGCCATGTTTTCATTACTACTGAATGATTCAGCGTTTTGAACGAATCGTCATTAAGATGGTCATTAACTGGCTTAATTGATCATTTAGACGGTCACCTGCTGCCACCTACTGGTGGTTTAGTTTCATGTTTAAAAGCATCATTCTTTCCAACATTATTTGTATATTTAGAAAAAATTTAAAACAATCAGTTGTAGTCTTTAGCCAATCAAATTTATGCTTATCAATCAACCAATCATAATCAGGTGGGGGCGTGCCTACCTGGGTGTTATGTCATCAGCTCTCGACCACAGGTCATTGAGGATGGAGAAATGAAGCCTCTTGAATCTTTGAAGCTTTTCTCTGATTGTTTATGGAAAAGATTCAAAGCATCAGGAGTGTCGCAAACAGTGCCATCTTGTGGCAGGTCAAATATACAGCAGCCATAAACCAGAGAGCACAGCTCAGCTGTTTAATCCATTAAAGGGCACCTATTATGCAAAATTCATGGTTTTACATGGTGTTTGAACATAAATGTGTGTTGGCAGTGTGTGCACACAACAACCCTATAATGATAAAAATCCACCCACTCCTTTTTTTTTAATTTTTTTTTTTTAAATTTCCTTAAATCATAAGCAGTGTCTCAGAACAAGCTGTTTGCAGATTCCTGGCAAAGTGGCGTCACTTTGTACAGGCCCCGCCCACGACTGCTGACTGACTGCCGTATTAGCATAGACCCTGCCCTGAGTGAGTTGTACACTGTCTGCCATTTTCTCCAGGCTGGAGCAGCTGTAGCGACAAGAATGTCTCATAAGCGATTGAGGTGTTTTGTTGTTGGATGTAAGAGTGAACATAACAGTCTCCATGTACTCCTGACATCAGAGCCACTGAAGACTCTGTGGATTAGTTTTATTTTTGAAGGGAATGTGCCCCCATATACCTAAATTCATTTATGTCTGCCCAAATCATTTTACACAAGACTGCTTTGTGAATGAATGTCAATACAAAAGGACAATCTGAAACACAGGTTTTGCTAAAAAGTTGTTATAGGATGGATCAGTACCAACTGTTCGTGATCCAGCTTACAGTCTCCAGAGCAATACTGGATACTAGAGGCTGACATTTTTTCGGGAATCCCGCGGGATGGGAAACAAAATCACTATTAATCACATGATTGGGATGGGACAGGAAAAAAATAGGCTTGTTCGAGATGCATCAGTGATGCGCAGACAGATCGGCATATGACATCAAAAGTACAGCGAGAGCGTTTCAAAAGCAGTCGTTTGCTTTCCAAATGTTCTTGCGGTACTTTTCCCGGGACCGGGAATCATAAAAACACTATGATACCCAACTTTATACACAACTATACCGTGTATATAAATTTGAGGAAAATTGAACCTTTGAGGGTTCATCTGTGAATTCTGCACTGCGAACTCTATACTGGCTAACTGAATCTCTGTTAAACAACGTAAACTTCTGATTCAAGTCAATTATCTAACTTCAGTCAAATTAACTTAAGGTCATCTGTTGGAAAACTGTTCTAATCAGTCCTGAAACTGGAGTTGAATGGATGTGAATGGAAGTAAAATCAACAGACTACAAGTCAATCGAGATTGTAAAAAGTTTATTGAATATTTAAAGTAAAGCCATTTTTGAGTTGATCCTTGTGTTCGTGGTTGATTGAGCTCTTTTTCAAGTTAGAGGCAGAACTGATGTGTGGAATCCAAAAACTAATTCGACAGTCGACACACACTGCCAGATCACTCCAAGCAGAAGTTGGTATTCTGAGACCAAGTGGTACCTGCCCAAAATGTATATGACAACAGACAGTCTGTATTCTGTTTTCTTTAGCTTCACCTCAGGGGAAGACATATAAGCCGTGTAAAATCAATCTGCCCTCAATCAAAGAAAGCAGAACATGCCTGAAACTTCTACCCAATAACGTGAGCCGAGACAGACCTCAAAGTAAAGCAGAGGAACAGGTTCATCTTTTAAAAGCACTTGTAAGTTAGGAAGCCATTTTTAATAAAGACAAACAGACTAACAGCAGTTATGTGAAATTAGAAATTTTGTAGTGGCTGCTCTTTTCCATGCAAAATGGGGGCTAAAGCTTTCAAGCTTTACAAATGATGAAAATGCACATTCAATTTTCAATAAAAGCAAAAAATATATATGATTGATGACTGAAATTTAAATATCACTCACTGATTTAGTGAACAAAACATTCAAACTGGTTTTGTGAACCAGATCAACTGATTCATTGAAAAAGGTCACTAAGGAGGGCTAGGGGAGATGTCAAAATGTTTTGGTGAGTAACAGTCTAAATTTATATTGGTTCCTCACTTAAAGCTATCGTATGATTTCAGAAGACTTGAAATTTAGGGCATGAGTCTCATTTCAGTTTTGTTTCCATTTTCCTTCTAGGCAAATATTTTTGTTCCTCTTCATGGATAGCTACAATTTGCACTCATAAAAACAATAATGGTTCTATGCAGCACCATAGGTTTAAAAAAAGAACAATTTTTCACTAGAATTCCTGAGTCATTTGAAATAGCCTTGCAACATTATGAATGTCTTAACAGTCTCTTTTCATCAATTTAGGGCATCCTTGCTGAATATTAAAAAAAAAAAATCATACTGACTCCAACTTTTCAATGGTAGTGTATTTTTAAGAGTGTACAGAATGTATTTATATTAAAACTGCTGTAATAGTAGCACTAGAGAAACAATGTTCACTTGATGGAATGTCCATTCGTATTCAAAGCATCGGTACATGATTTTAAGCTTTTGACTTACCCAGAACAGTGACCGAAGCAACTGGTGAGACAACGTTACGGTTGGTCTTCGCATTGTAGGCCACACAGCTATAGTTGCCGCTGTGTTTTTCCTCTACATTGGGGATGGTGATGTTGGCCATCTGAAGCAGCTCTGCCCCGTTAAACATCCACCGGAGCTGAGCGGGAGGGTCAGAATCGGCTGAGCATGTGAGTACTAAGTTAGAGCCTTTCTCAAGGAATGAATCAGCTGGAGTCTGCGTCATGGCGATTTTCTCAGGGCCATCTAGACACACAAGGACAAAAGGCGATGATGAAAAGAAGGTCAAGTAAAGGTTTATTAAAGTGCTTGCAAGGCAGCTATGCTTCTGGGATTCTTGATCATTTTACAATTAGTCTTAAAACATCCCATTCCATTTTTTTAGGAAATGCTATTCTAGTTTTTGACATAAAAGGCTCAATATGAAATAACCAAGAATTAAGTTTTCACTAGAAGGAAAACATCAAACGTTGTGCCATGCTAGTTGTGCAACAGCATTTAACATCCTTCATTTTATCAAGGTACCCCAAATGTTATCTTTAAATGAGGAGGATATATTTGTGGATGTGGATAGTTTATCTTTTGGCCAATGCTTCCTATTTCAAACCAAAAATGTTTTTAAAACGTTGATAGCCTAAGATTAAAGAGACTGTTCTGTGTCAGAAAGGCGACTCATTATTGGCCGGCTCCTGCGCTAGCATCAAACACAGAAGCGCTTCTTATCCTTTAAGGTGCTTGTGTATTTATTTATATGCATGTGTGGGTGTGTTGAAGTACGTACAGCTCACAGTGAGACTGAAGGGAGCGCTCCTCTCTGACTCCAGTGCATTCTCTGCTATGCAGACGATGGGTCCTCTTAGATCTGTACGGCGAACTTCAGTAATAGTTAGCTCATTGCCAGTTTGGTTCAGTTTCGTATGCGTGCCATCCACCTCCAAAGGGACTGAACCATTCAACCACCTGTAAGAGAAGGAGCCTTTGGCAGAGCAGGTCAGAATCACGGTGCTGTTGAACTCTATAGCTTCAGGGAGATTGGATGAAATCTTGACATCAGTTACAGGCTCTGGAGAGAAGAGAAGAGAACCATGGATTGTGCCAAGACAGACCAAAGATCTCTGTACAAACTTGATTTTCAATCAATGGATGAATGTCTTTAAAATTAGTCATATTGCAATTATAAGTTTAAAGCAAGTCACAAAATGACTTATCATCACTATCCACTAGGGTTGATCCAATCATATCATTCATCGATCTATAAAACATGCAAACTCCATATTATCCAAAGTCATCCTGTTAATCAGTTTTTTGTTATTCAGTGCAACATTGTTGGTATGAGTCGACTGCTAGAGTTTAAGTATTCAGTAATGCTTTTAACAAACTTGTGTAGGACTTACCTACAACCCTTCATCCATCTACTAAGACCTTCACTATCCCAGTTTCTCTAATGGTTCTTTAAATACCTGAAGATTGCAGTTGATATTCAATACTTACCAAGAACCTCAAGATCAACCTGTCCTGACTGTTGTGTTCCCTTGGCAGTGATGATACTGAGAATATATTCTCCTTCATCCTCCTTCATCAGCGGTCCAAGCTGAAGCTCGCATGTTGTCGTATTATAGCTGATTCTGCCGGTGTACTTCTCATCGATGTTTGTGGCGTTCGATGATGGTATGTGCGTGATTATTGGTACAACTTGATTTTTGTTGAAATTCCATGCTACGATTAGTAAACCCGTTGTTGAGGTGATTGTTGTTTTGAAGGTCACATTTTTACCTGGTTCAATGAGGTGAGGAGAATGGCTTAGTTATGCCACACTGACTTTGATTTGGCTGACATTTTTAAATATTAATAACTATGTTTTTTTGTTGTTGTTGTTGTTGTTGTTTTGTTTGTTTTTTTGAGAAATAATAAAAACGTTGGCAAACTTCGAAATTACTGATAACATTTTTTTTTTAAGATCTCCAGACAATTACAGCACCTAGACATGTTTCATTTAAGCCCCCAAATGATTTTAAAATGAAAACATATAGATATTAATTATAGAACAGGGGTGTATAATATCTTAGTAGATCCACACACACCGACTCACCTACAATGCCTTTTATTTTGTCGCTCAGAAGCAGACTGCCCTGGGAACAGCATCCTAAAAGAGGAAAAAGTTAGGACACAGGTGAACTAAAGGGTAACCGGTGTAGGCTACTGTTTTAAAGCTATTTAAAATTAGATTTAGATCCACAGTTGTAGTACAATAATGATAATAATAGTAATAATAATAATATAAAAAAAGTCTAAATTTGCTACGTAACACGTTTGTCTTTAATTTTTTAACTTACCGAGAGTGGCCAAAATGAACAAAGGAACCCAAAAGTTATAGAAATCCATATGGAAAGATGTGAGTCTGTCATGGAAAAAATAAACTTAATTATGACGAGGCTGATTTGGAAAAACAAACAAAGTGTCTTTAAAAGGTTTTTATTCTTGCAAGAAGGTCCCTATGACAAACAGACATAATCTGCAGTACAAGATGAGACAAATCAGGGAAGTCGTCACATACTTATAATGTAAACCATGGGGGTGGGTGTTCACTAACAAATTACAACATCAGATGTCGTTTAGGACATTCCCATGCATTTATTCAGCTTTATGTGTGTTCTGCATGATCTTAACCATTCTTCTAACAATATTTTCTTAGCTTTTAATGCAAGCAGGCAATGATTTTACTTAGTAAGCTCCATTTAATGACCTATTTAATAAGATCTAACCAGAAAAGTTTTATAATTTTTATAATTTTTTTTATAACACAAAAATTTTGTATAATTTTAATCTATTGTTTTAAACGATGTAGTTGTTTAAAATTAACTTCCGTATGACCCAGCTCTTGCAATAAGAATAGCCTTAGCTGTTGACATGGCATTAAACCAATTTGGGTAATTTTGGAGAATTGAATAGTTTATAATGGATCCATCATGGGTTGTCTTTTCCGTAACTAATAGCATACTTGAGATTTTCATGATTAGCCAAATATTCTTTTTGTCCTGCAGAACAACTGTTACAACTATTAGAAAATTGTAGCATCTATGGTTGTAACTGGCACAGTTATCTGGACTTATATTTACCATTAGTTTCGTTTTCGTAGACTTTCAGTTCCCTTTTGAAAGGGAACTTCAACTCTGCATTTACCGCTATGGGGAACCGTCACTCATGACAGGTGTCCGAATGCCAAAGAATCACACCACTCCAATCCTATTGGCCGGCGACAGCCTATGACGTCATCATAGTGCGAACCCGGAGTATAAAGGGAGCGCCTGAGGAAGCAGTCGACACCTACTCGTCTTGAGGGACTGTTCAGCAGGCAGCCCGAAGCATGGCAGGGCAACGCAGAGTCTCGTTCCCTGTTCTCAGGGAACCATGGTTACATACGTAACCTGAGACGTTTTGTTTTTATCAGTCACGTGTTCCTTTGTTTGAGTTTTCACATCAGTCATCAGTTCCCATTGACACTCATCAGACCAACACTGTGCCTACTATGTCAACTGCGTAGGAGAATGACAGGAGAGATGAAATTGTTGAATAAAGTCATTTTTGTTTTGTTTTTGTGCACAAAAAGTAATCTTGTCGCTTCATCAAATAAAGGTTTAATCACTGTAGACTTTTTGCATTGAGACTGACATATTGCGATGTGCAGCCAAAACATTAAATCCACACCAATACCATTTTAAAACCCCCAGGATGTGTCCTAATCAAATCAAAAGAGAAAATGCAGATAACATATTCATAAAAGAAATGATAGACATAGTGTCTATGGCTCCTTTCATCCTGTCCTGCCTCCACTGATTTAGTTTCTTTCTCTTATCCTTTCAATCATTCTGCTTCTCTCTCTGCATCTGACAGTCTCTCCCTGTCTTTTTTCCCTTTGTCATTGTGATCTGAAATACATTTAATTGAATTAATCATGCATAAAATAAAGTGGAATGGCTTTATTGGTTTTCAAGAGCCTTCAAACTGCCATCCCCCCAAAATAAAAATGTACCCTGACCTTAAACATCTGCAGTACCAGCATTCTAATATTGCATAAACCCTGTAAATATCAATTTTTGTCCCACAAACCATGCCCCAACACACATTTTTGACTGACTGAAGTACTCATTAGGCTAATCATACTGTCCCACTTTTCAAAACCACATTCCCCCTAAAGTGGGACACTAAAATTTGATATAAATATAGTTTATACATACTATTTTTTGATGGACAAATATTTCATAAGCACATAATGTCAAAAAGTAGTTTGTTTAAAATTAATTTATAGTCCTCAATATCAAGTTTGTCAAAACTTTATGTCATTTACCTTTGGGTGGTCTTCTTCACACAAGGTGCTTCCTGTTTGATGATTGCTCCACCCTCATATATAGACATTTGAGAGGTCATGTTATTTTGATCACATGACACCACAGCTTTAGCTAACCCATAGTTTCACTGGCATTCATGTATTTATGGGGGACCTACAAACACTAGACCCTAAGTGTCCCACATTAGGCAGTGTCTCACTGATCGCGCTGCATTTTGTGAAAAACAGCGGAAATGTTTTCTAAGGGGAAAATACAACACAACATAAAAAATAATTAGGCTATTTATAATGAAACTTAACCTAAATTGAATAAAACTACACATCTTTTTAATTTTGTTCTGAATTGTGAACCAAAGAGCAATATTAATGTCTTTACCAACACTAATATCACTTTTGGACAGTGTTGGGGAAAGTTACTTTTAAAAGTAATGCATTACAGTTTTGCGTTACTCCTTTAAAAAGTAACTAATTGTGTTACTTAGTTACTTTAGTTACTTTTTATGAAAAGTAATGCATTACATTGCTTGTTTTTTTTTATATATATATATATATATATATATATATAAATATATATTAAAATCTAAATCTAATCTAATGAATATGATCAGTAAGTTATGACAACATGTTTTTACATTAACTCATCAAAAGAAATTAAAGGATTAGTTCACTTTAAAATGAAAATTACCCCAAGCTTTACCTTTTTACACCCTCAAGCCATCCAAGTTGGCTGCACATGATAATAGTAATAATAAAACATAAATTACACACATAATGCGCATTCTTTGAGTTTTCCAAGCTTGTAAAAACAAAATTCCAAGGAGGACTTGAATGCACCATATGGTCCAAACCTTATGATATAGCCTGAACAAAAATGGCCTAACTGCACAATGTTGGCCAGAAGCAACAAACAAACAAAAAACAGTTTTAGTATATAAATAAAAATAAAAATAAATCTATAAACAATCAAACATACTTCTTTATATACTGATGCACATGCATATTATTTTTTTTTTTTTATATAAAGTTATTTTAACTTAAACATGTTAAAGAGTGATATTTATCTTACCAAATGGTGGCAATGTGTCCCATGGCTTTGCTTTCTTGAAAGTACTGCTCCACCCCCAAACAAAAAGCCACACCACCTTCCAACAACCCCTTATTTCATTGAACAGACATGTCAGGTGATATTATATATATTAAAAAAATTAAAGGGGCGGTCCAAAAAGGTCCAACACCATGCCATAGATAGAGGGTTAATAATAGGCCTAAATAAAACAATTAAACGAAATGTCTATATAAATAGCCTAATTATGGCTGTTACTTCTCCAGTACAAAGCTAAATTTTGGCTGTTATATTAACACATTGAAAAAAATTATATATATATATATATATAAATAAAAGACATATCAAACGTGGGGATGAGGATAATCTGGCTTCTACTGACTCCTAGTGTCAAAATGAGAAATTTCTTGCACATGGGCGTAGCACTAAAGGAACAGCAGGCAATATAAGGAATAGAGTTAGTAATTGATATTAGGGATCTGACTTTAATATCATTAAGGGAGTTGTTAAAGATTGGTTTTTGTAATCAAAAAGCAGTACTTTTCTGTTTTTCTCCATCGAATGCAACAATCTCTTGTCAATATCAATTAATGTAATTGTATTATAATTGTAATACATTAATGTATTTATATTCTCTCTTACTTGGCATCATGGGAGAAAGTGTTTTACACTACTTGCAGCTCTTTACCTCCATTGACTTCCATAGTATGGAGAAAAAATATATATATATGGTCAATGGGGCCCATCAACTGTTTGGTTACCGACATTCTTCAAAATACCTTCTTTTGTGTTCAGCAGAAGAAAGAAACTCATACATGTTTGGAACGATCAGACTTTTCATTTTAGGGTAAACTATCCTTTTAAACAAAAAAAAATATTTTCTAAGTCTTTGTGTAGGAACATTTGAGGGTTTATCTGTGAAGTCTATACTGCGTCTGCCCACCTGCCATATGCTGCGGTTCTTTCCCATCCTTCCTGCAGTCAAAGGACACGGCAGTTGCGCTTGTTCAGTTCTGCAAGAACTCCTTACAGTGACAGATGCCTGTGAAATACATGACCATCTATGAAGGTTTACAGGTGTTCATACTTCTTACAACGATCCCCTGGAGAGCTGAATGACAGTGGAACAACACTGCTTGCAGTTCACTGAAAACAATTACCTTAAGATAACACATTTTTCTACCACTTTCTGATTTATGTCTACCCCCAGCTAATAGCTGCCCAGGGGTGTTGCATATGGGAACCGAGCGAATTGACTTGCCGTCACATGTTTTCTTATCTAGTACAGGGCCCCAAATTAGACATTTTTTACCCTTCAGGGGAAAAAAAATCAAGTTAATACACATTTTGAAACGTGTTACTGCTGAAAGCGGTCAAAAATTCTTGGCCAGCTGAAAGTTGTCTATATTATATTATATTATATTTTTACATAACATAGATAAAGTTTGAAGAGCTACTGTCAGATGAGCTGTTTAAGGGATAGTAAGGGATAATCCAATGCCATCATTCTGGGACAATTTATGGAAAATGTTTTGTCCAGGTCTCAAGAATCGCCGTTTTGACATTGCTTTTTTATTCAGGATCATTATTCAGATTTACCATTTCTTTTATTTTTTGATTAATCAGGATTCTTCAAGTCTACCTCTTTTCAGTTTCTGACTTAAGATTCCAGGACTAAGACATAAACAAAACAAACAGAAAATCATGACAGTACCTTCTGTCAGAAATAGAATATCATATGTACAAATATCAAAATGTAAATTTTTCACCACTTCCGCAACGTACGTCAGGGACATCTTGCATCTATTTCTTTGGAGGGGCGACAGGAAACAAGATACAACATGACCAAATAGGAGAAAAACTTTAAAGCTGCAATATGTAGATTTTCGCCACTAGATGACGCCAAGTTTGAGCGCGAAATCTTGGGAAATGTCATTTTCACCTCACAAAGAAAAGAATTGGGACAGGACTCGGCAGAAATGAGATTATTAACGTTACTGTAGTATGAAGCAGAGTGGAGCCGAGTAATGTTGGAGCTGAACGAGGCCGCTGGAGAGATTGCTAATGAGAGACGAATGCGACACATGCCTCGCGTGCAGCGGAACTTTTATTATGCCGCAGTCGCCGCTTTCGCTTCTTCCGGTCAAGCATATGAGGTAACACAGCGCTGTTTATCATATTAGAGACATTTGACTGTGTTGAAAATGATGTTATAATGTTACTCTGTGCGTTCGCTCGGCGGCTGCTGTGAGACATTTGTTGCACACACTGCAGTGAGCTAGATCGATTTTAGAATATCATATTAATAAATGCTGGGTGGCTTGTCTTGATAAATGGCATGCAATTAATTTTAAAACGTATTGTATGATGGAGAAAATGCTGTATTACTGTTAGTAAAAATAAAGCTGCATCTTATTATGCTATGTTAGCTACTTGACAAAATAGTGTTTTTCTCTGAGGCATGGTAAAAGCATGGTATTCTCGGAAAATCAAGAAAACTCGATTTATAAAATAAGACTAAACGTGTTGAGCTATAACAATCTGTTTTCTGTCTATAAATGTAATCAAACAGTTGTTCCCTTATCTAATAACACATGTAATATATTAAAGCGTCTTTGGTGTTTCTGTGGTTTCTACAAAATAAAACCGGAAACCGAGGGTAATGCGGATATGACGCCATTAATAGGCGACTCCCGGACACGTCCCGTATCCATGGTTATAATTGCGATTTTCTCACGATTTACAAATAGTTGGAAACATTTGGGATATTGTAAGTACTCAACTGAACAAAATATATAACATTGGCCTAGTGGTTTTTGGATATTTTACTGCAAAAATGTTACATATTGTGCCTTTAACTACTTAGATTTTTAAGCAAATGTAGTGAGAAAATGTAGTTCAAATCCCATCTTAGATCTATTGTTTAATTTTGTAATAATAATTTAAAAAAATAATAATAGCAAGCTGAAATTGGCTGCCAATACATTTTTCTATGCCATGGGAAAAATGGACCAACATTTACAGCGGGCTCCACAAATGACACCCTAGTAAATATGAGCAAAACTGACAATTTGTTTTTGCAATTTCTCCACTTAGACTTTAATTCAAATATTAACAAAAAATCTAACCTTTAATTAAAGTCAAAATAGTTGAAAGAAAAAATTCTTATAATAAAACAAATATTTTAATTTTAAAGTCACAGCATTTTAGACAAACACCTTTTTACCTACAAAAATTAAATTATGCATTTTAATTTGTTTGAAAGTTTAGGAGCACAACACGTCTGGTTAAAATCATGATTACAGCATCTCTCTATATATACTGTTCTGTCACTTTCAATAGAAGCCATTTTTAAAAATCCTTTCATTTTGTTCTTTTCTGTATTTTCCTCTAAGCCAGCATTGCTCATTTCACTTGATCTCAGTCTGTGCTTCTATGTTCTCTCATTTTGCTGCCCTCATTTTACCTCAGAAACCCAAAACATCACATAGGAACACACTGTATCAGCCTGAGAACATCTCAATGAATGCATTATCAGTGGGGTAATGCTTCTGCCAACCACTGGAAGGCAGTTTTGTACAGTTATTTCAACACTTTTCTCTCTGTCGTATATATAAGGACAAAAATCAGGACATCTGCTCTGTTTAGTCATCTTATCATATTCCCTTGGCTGCCCTTATGTAATTCATGAGCAAATGTCAAGTATCCTTAAGAATATATGTGGAAATTATTTAATATCGTCTTTCCTGGACATCTGAAAATGTGTTGAACAGGTCGGTGACACCTGGCTAGTGCATATATTTGGTTAAATAAAGTGTGAAGTGTAGTGTGACTCACCTGTGCTTGTCCTTCTTAGAATGCATAAACATTTGATTGTTAAGCATAATGGATACATTCGATTATGTACAACATGCACTGAGATGCAACAACAATTGTGCCCTAACCAGGCGTGACACAAGTAATTTGCCAACCCACAATGAAAGTGAAAATGCTGCACGGCATGACACAAACATGGGCAATCAAAACATGTCTGATGTTCAAGCTGCGTTCCCGTCATGTAAAAAAAAAAAAAAACTCACTAGGGACTAACTGCTGGTGAACGAGCTGTCACGAAAGTAGAAAGAGAAATAACATTAAAAGTCTTGTATAAGCCCTCCAAAAAACTCAGGAACTATTAAAACATCTACTATAATAACTCTATTATGAAATATTTGATGTTTATATCTTGCTTAATTACAAAGAATTCAGTGTTGTGGAGAGGGATTTTGGACCAATGAGATTTCACTATGGGCGGGGCCACACGGCAGGACTCCACAGCGATAGGTTGTATCTGAAGGTTGGACAGTTGGTGGAAAGGAATCATCTGAGAGGAGAGAGTGGATTTTTTTTTTTTATGATTCAATCGTAATTCAATATATTCATTTTTAAACACAGCCACAGAACCAAGTGGCCGACAAAATGTCCTGTCGTTTATCGAATGTTCGTGGTTGCAGGTTAGTATGACGAAAACAATTCTGATTTAGCGTTTATCGCAGAACTAATTAACTTATCGCGTCACACAGTGTGAGGATTTTAAAGTATTCGAAACAGATTATGTATGATAAATAATATAGTGAGAATGATTTTTTTGTTATAAAACGGTCAAACTCCTTCAGAATTTTTAACCTAATAGAAACAACCATCAAGTGCAAAAGTCACAGTTTGAATCACTCTGTTTTATTCCAAACATGTGTCTATATATTTAACGAAAGAGGGTAACGGCCCTCCTACATAACCCCACAGTTTTATTGGAATATTAATAACAATACAATCTGAATCATTTGCTTAATTCTGGGTGTGATTCTTCAAGCACTGGTATAGAAATCTTTGAAAATTAATGAGAAAAAAAATCAGCTTTGAATTAAAAAATGACTATCATATTTTCATCTCTCTTTGACACGCACACACGCACACACACGCACACACACGCGCACTCACATACAATCATAAAGCACCAACATACGAATGTCATAATGCTGCAGATTCTAAACAGGGCTGCTATGTTTACACTTTGGAATAAATGGATATTGGCATCTCACAAGCACCCAGACAGCAACTTCTAGTGCACTTCAAAAAACCATTCATGATAGGGGCTCATTTAGTTCTCTAATGAAAAACATCATTAATTGTCCTCTCACATAATCAGATAAATGCCCCTTCAGGTTCATAAAGGGTTTTCTGTCTTGTCTTGTTGTTGTTGTCCTTGTTCCAGGGATGAGAAGTATTTCTCTGTGTACTTACGAGTTGCAAATATTGATGGGGAGCTTGTTAAAATCAACATGAAATCAAAACTGATCCTATTTAGTTTCCTAACACACATTCTTGGTCTTATTGTGAACGATTCACCAGTGCACGTTATTCTTAAGGAAAAAAAAAATTGCTTGAATATTATAACGTTTAAAAAAAATGTAAATTTCTCATTTCTGAAACGACTTTCCCGTTCAGCTGACAGCATCTGTGCGGGCTATTAGTTAATGTTAACCAATAGCCAAATTGGCATTATTGTAGACTACCGTATTAGGTACAATAACACAGCCTTTCTAAAGTCTTGCCATTAGTTAACGTAGCAATTTAATGCCGGTTTACGTTACAATAAAAGTTACGGCAAAAATAGTAAATAACTATAGATTTGAAAAGGCAATGTTACCATTGGGATTTGCTGAGATGGTCTCAAGGGTGAACTTGACCTCCACATTCCACTGACATTCAGGTCTGAAACGCTCACTTTGCGTGATCCAATCAATTCCTGATGGATAAAATCAAGTCCGGCCCTACATTTTCATTCTTGAATATCCTGTTTTACCTGGAAATGCATTACATTATGAAAGTAAACTGTTTTTATTTAATGCTGTTTCATGTTGATTTTAAGTTTTAACAGCTGGCATTTTAATTAAATAAGACAGAAGATGAGAGATTGAAACCAGGCGAGTAATCTTAGAGGTTGAAGAACAGAAAATCCAATTCCCGACCCATCAAAACGTACAAAAATCCATATACTTTGTCCTCAGAAAAATTAACAAGAGGGAAAAAACAGGTATCATATTTTTTAAAAAAGGATTAAAAGAATGAAACCAAAAAAAAAGCTAGAAAGGAAAACAATTAAGTGAAATTCAGGAATAAAAATGAATTGTAACCCTTCCCCCTTATTTAAAGAAAGAAAAAAAATGAATTTGCACCAAAGTCATTTCAGTTCAACGTGCACACATTTTAGGTACAGACTCCATCGTCCTCTCACAGGAGTGTAGTCCCCCATTGCAAATCATGGAGAAGATCTGTTCTTCTATGCAAAACTGATAGTCGTCCTTATAGTTTCCCTCCATGTTTCCCTTTATGACATGTTGCATAGCATACTTTCTTGGGATATGCATTACATAGTCTCAACAGTATGCCAAACTTTACTGGCTCTCTGAGTGCCACTGAATGATGTGGTGTTAAACCAGACACTTGGACAGGAAGCGGATGGCTGAATCATCTTTCTCTCACTCAGTGTCCATTAATGTAATTTTGCATCCAAAAATGGCCTTTATTTGCAGTATCCCAGAGGTCACTTTGACTGGAGGTGTGGGCAGAGTCATTCCATCTGTCCTCCAGCACTCATTTACATTAATTTATTGTCCAGACAAAAGCCGGTCTCAGTCCTGCTTGCAGAGGAGATCAGTAGAAGGAGTTTTAGTGGGTGGCACTGGTCTTGGAGGGGGTGCGGGTTTGGCTCTGCGTGGGCTGCCTGAGCTCCCACCCTCGCTGTCGGTGTTTGTATTGGAGGCAGAGAGGGGTGGCTGCGGCGACAAACGCGGGAGAGATGATGTGGCGGAGGCCAGTGGCGAAATGCGCGAACAAGAGGATGTGGAGCGAAGGCTCTGAATCCGCCGGCACTCCTGGCACACCCGCACGTGCGTGCAGCCGCGGGGCGCCGCTGTGGGGACCAGAGCGGGTGTGCTGCTTGGGACATTGGCACTGAGAGGGTCCTCCAGCAGTCGCTGAGGGCCCGGGCCCATTTCCGCAGCGCCCCCACCGGGTCCTGGTCCTGCTGCGGCACCGGTTAACGGCCCCGTCCCACTGTAGAGTTTGCCGTTGCTAAGACGCATCTCCCGCACAAGCCGTATGGGCCGGGGAGCTCCTAAAGGGAGACGGGCTGGGTGCCGAAGGACGCCCTGGGACGAGAGGGGCCGGCGGCGCCGCAATCGAGAGTTCTTTTTACAGGAGATAACGTTCCTGAATTCAGTCATCATTTCCTGACATACTGACACCTTAGTGAGGAGGAAGAGTGGAAAGAGAGTCAGGAGGGAAATATATAAAAAGGAAAGACCAAATGAAATTATGGGACAGGAGTAAAATGAAAACAGAACATCATTTTCTCATTTACCTAAAGTGGGCATCACTATTACTACATATCGTATTAAGAGTTAGGGCAGTGGTTCTCAACCTTTTTGATTCCAAGGACCCCCATCGTCCACAACATTATTTGAAGGTCCCATTATTTTAATGGCTGTTTTATCTTATTTTAAAGCTGCAGTCCATAAGTTCTGCCTCTTTGTCGCCATCTCTGTTCGAAATCTGCAATTGAAGTTATTTGCAATTGCAAATAACGTGGGTTGTGCATCGGCACGGCTTGTCCACGCGGATTAATCTAATACTTTGAGGAGAATGTGTGGCTGTCAGTCACCGCACTGGTGGATACTGTACAGGTACTTTGAAATCACAGATTGTAGTCATGGAAGTATGACCAAAATAAGAATTTTCACCAGAAAATGTCATCTGAACAAGTAAGTAACAACTGTTGTTCTGACCAACTGAGAAAAAAAGCATTACAATAAATCGCGCTACCAATGGTGATTAAATCTAACGATCGCTTAGATTATATCGCATCAAACCGTGCAAGTTATTATTGTTATACTTTGTTCTCAAATTGTTAATGTTAACAACATCAGCATTACGTGACTATCCATTTGTCATAACCATACAATCCACCATCAAAATGATAAGTTTAATTATTCCAGCTGCTGTGAGAAAAGGCTGTAAATGATGCGCCACCTGTAACATTTTCACATGCCATATAGCCTACTAGCTGGGACTCGTTCTTTATTAAAAACAGACATGACGTAAAGACGCAAAGACGAAAGACAGCATGCTCGAATTTCCCACGGAAACCTACCAGTACCACTCGAATTAGCAAACATTACTACAAGCTTACCGTTGTGAATCGGGCTAAAGTAAGGAGATAGTTTTGAACACTGGCTGGTTATGTACTTGCTCAAAAATTGATTTTTGATCATTTTTAACCAAAAAAAGTTAGGGACTGCAGCTTTTAATCATTTGAAGTAATCTTGAGGGCCCTTTGGAAGTTTGCTGAGGCCTCATAGTGGGCCTTGGCCCCCTGGTTGAGAACCATTGAGTTAGGGGTTTCTCTAACTGGTGGACTAATAAACAGGTGTAAAAATTGCATTTGGAAGATGATTTTATCGAAAGTGACTTAAAATGCATTCAAGATATATATGATTTCAGTAAATGTGCTAACAGGGAAATCTAACCTATGACCTTGGCATTACTAATGACATGTTCTGCCACCTGACCTACAGAAATATTGAAGTAGTATTGAATAATGTATGCAAAGTAAAGTTTTCAGAACAAGAACAACCAAGTTTTTACTTTCCCATTTGTCTAAAATAAAATGAATATAATATGTTTTCAAATATTGTGAAACCCAAAGACTGTGATACACTATATGCTGGTAAGTGTTGCATGGGTATGCATTTTCTTTACAAAAAACTTCAGTTCTAAAAATATTCAGTTTTCCATTAAAATTAAATGAACATGCTAAAATGGTCTACAGTAGCATTCATTCATACTCTAAGCAACTTGTCCCTAAATTTACATACATGATTCTGGCAGATGTTTTTTTCCAAAGCAACTTGCACATCTTGCATTCACGGTACATATTTTATCAGATGCATTTCCTGGGAATCGAACTAAGGACCTTGTTTTTGCTATCACTATGCTCACTGTTTGAGCTGCAGAAATATGTTAGATAAATTGAAAGCTATAAAACAGTTACATCATAAACACAGACGGCGTGACTGGTTGGCGTTGTGACCTACTCGTGCATGTCTGTGGTTTCGGACGGGGCAGTACCCAGTACGGGACTGAGGGCGTACCTCATCTGTCTCGGCTGACCGGCGCGTGGACCACACAAACTCCATAATGGCTACAAAAACAGCTATTATGAGCCCACAAATCAGCACCACGAATATCCCGCCGATATTCTCCATACCTAGACCTGAAGGAAAGACATGGCAATGTGAGTAACACAGAGAACCATCCTTCTACAAACACACTGTGGATCTGATTAGAGATCTGCATTCCCGCAGGATTCCAGAGGGATCCTATTAAACTACATTTCTGAGATGTAGGTGGGTGTGGGTGGTATTCCTAAGAGTTATCAGCGGAAAGAATGAAGTCTGGTTCTGAACTGATTGGTTTTGATGAATTGGTTAAAAAAACACAATGCCTTTACACCACACAAGTTTCATTTGAGCAACGGAAGTAACATCTGTATTTTGAGATGTTTTTTTATGATATTAGGAAGAATAAACAGCGTTGTAACACCAAGGAAAAAAATTCTAATCTGGGAACGGAGCCTAAAATGAGTCAGGAGCCATTGGGAGTATAAGAGGTAGGAGAAATATCTTTTTACCATCTATTAATTCTACATTAATAAAAATAAAAAATAAAAAAATCATTGTTTAATTTTTGTTTGATTATGTACGATAATCAATTTTTGTTCTGTGTTGGGTCACCATTAAAATTTGGATCTTGAAGTAAAAACATTTTAGAACAGGAACTTCGGCCATTTGTCAACCAGAAATCAGGTTGTTTAGTTGCCAGTGATGCTGAGCATTAATTCACTTACAGAGAAACACCAACTGACACATTTTGTGTGTGCAAGAATAAGAGAAAACCCAGAATAATTCTTGGTTTAGAAGTACGGAATCATAAAAACACTCATATTATTTTGAAGCTCATATTATTTGACATTTTCTTGTAGACCTGTAAATAACCCTGAGAGACTGTAAATGTCACTATCTGGTAAAAAATACAAGCTTTGCGAACCACACTAGAGAAATTACACTCATAGGCACACATGTGTGTACATGCCTGCGTACCAAATAGCTACCATTTTCCCTCCATTCCCCCTGGGCCAGTGTGAGTCTACAACACACAGAATGCAAATATCACCAGACCACATAAATAAACACTCACAGTATTGGCAGAACTGTGGAGCATCTGTCATTTGAAACAGTCGGATGTACTACATCCTATATGCAATATTACAACAATATAGAGAATGACAGGAAATCAAATATCCACACTTCCAATGTTTGTGTGATTTGAGTAAAAGTGTGTTTTGTAGATTTAACAAATATAGATGTTTGTTGAAGAGCAAAATATATACTTGGGTAGGCTAGGTAAGGCCTACACCTACATTCAGGATACCACCCTTTTATGACCAATGAATTTATAAGATTTATATCAACGTTTATGTTTATAAAAATCATTTTTATTGACAATGCACTTACAAAAAGTAATTTATAGGCAAATAAATACTTTAGAAATGAGAAAAAATTATATTGACTTTATATATAGAAAGGCTCAGGCCTGAAAATTGCACTTTTAAAAGGACAGGACTATCTGTGTACTCATATCAGGGTTGCCAGGTCTGCACAACAAAAGTAGCCCAAAAATAGCCCAATGCAATTTTTTTCATCGGGCGGCCGAATTCTCCATTGAATCTAAGGGCATTTTAAGGGCGTCTGAAATTGTACGTACGGGGGTGGAAATCAACACGCGACATAAAAAATCTGTGGGAAAACTGCAGACTTGGCAACACTGATTCATATCTATCAACACTATCCCTAATCAAAAAATACATCTATTGGTATTCTTAGACATAACATATGATATTATTTAATCTCTTTTAAATATCTTTTCCTTGCATTCATCAGGTTTTAGTATTCTTCTAAAATTGTAAATTAAAAGGATAAAAAAAAAAAATAGGATAAAATAAATAGGATACATTTTTGTTCCTGTGAGAATAGCAAAACTTGCTCACACAAATACACACTCACATACTTGAGATTATAAACATCCAGGGTCATACCAGAACCCATATATTAAAGTGCCAGTACTGTCGGCATCAGGATGTACAGTAACAGAACAGTACATTATGGTGAGGTGCTAATGAGTATAATAACAGTGTTTCACTCACCTTTGGCTCGATGGTCTTCTTCTTTAGGACACTTTCCCCCCTCCCACCATCGACGCTTTAGGATTTCTAATCTGTTGTTCTCTTGCAGCTGGAGCACACCTAACGTGATCTCATCTCTGAATGGTGAACCTGAGAGAGAGAGAGAGAGAGAGAGAGAGAGAGAAAGAATGAAATTAGCTAGTTTAACTGGTTGGTCAACTGGACTCCCAGGGTTACCAGCCGACAAGTGTCCAAAACTATCTACTGTAAAACCTTGGCAAGGCTGGGAAACTTGATAACTATGATAAGAGTTAAAGAAGTGAAGGCTAAGGCTAAGGCTAGCAATGCTACAGGTAGTTTAAGATTAGCAATGCTACACGGTAAACAGTTTTTGGCCTTTTAGACACTTCTACCGACAGGGACAGTGATTTGAAATGACCCAAACTAGTGTTGCCCTCATTAGCACTAGGGTTCAATGCGCCAAACCACATATGCTAACTGATAAGACATGACTCTGAATGTCTTAAGTCAACTGATGTTGTGCAAATGAGTTAAATTAGCCAGTGTGTCAGAATGAAAATGAATGTTATGATAGGTTAATTCCAAATTATTTGTCTTGTTAGAATAACATCATCCCTCATTAGACATTACTGTATCACAGCTAATCATATCCCGCTAATAACAATGTGACGTGAAAGGATGTGTTCATCAAATTAATAGATGTTAATTTAAATTAAACACTGCAGATATGCACTGGAATGGATCAGCTGTCACTGAATGTTACTTTATTATTCATTCAAAGGCTGTGAATGTGAAGTATCATTCAGGTGCATGTTTTTAAACCTCAGTATGAGCACGAAACATTTATGTCAACATCACTTATATAAAGCCCTGTATTTAAAGTTGCCATTTTTTTCTCATGTCATGTAGACTAAGAAATTTGCAACCTTTTAAAAACACCTTGACTTCTAACCAACCCAGGAAAAACATGCCTGTGGCCACATTTCTGCAAAATGATAATACATTTCTTCTTGCACGTTTCACAATACTTTTTCAAAGTGAAATGTCAAGTTAATGGGTCTAAAAGTGCATTCAGTTTTATCAGAAACAGATAACGTGAATCTGGCAACATTTAGTACTTGGGTTGTTGTATTATTGCAGCAGTTTGGAAATTAAATAGCTTATGAGTGGCGCTAAAAGGTTAATGCATTAATCGCATTTTAAAATTAATGTACCACCTACACTAAACCCTTAAACCTTACCAATAGCAAAAAGCATAGCATTAGCTGAAGCAAACACAGTAAATTGTATCTACACTGCGTGCATAATTATTATGCAAGTTGATTTTCTGATCAATTTTTTTTTCCAAGCACATTTTGCCAATTCCAAACCATATCAATCTTAATAACTACTATTAATTTTGTATTTAATCATTTATAAGTGATATATATATAATTGTTCATGAAGGCTGGAAATAAACGCCTCATATTCAGGTGTGCATAATTATTAGGCAGGTTTTCTTTTACAGGCAAAATGAGCCAAAAAAAAAAAAAAAAAGAGATTTAACTCAGACTTGAAAAGTCAAAAATTATTAAATGCTCTTTAAATGTTCAATACTAGAAATTGCAAAGTTAAGGCATGACCAATGGACAGTGAAATGCTCATTGGGTCAGATAAAAACAGGTGGAGAAGAGTGCAAAAGAATTAAGATTAATAATTAAATGTGAAACCATCAGGAACCCTTTAGTCTCCAGCTCCACCATTTTTCAGAACTGCAACCTACCTGGAGTCTCCAGAAGTGCAAGGCGTCAGGATCTCAGAAACTTAGGTTAGATAAAGAATCCTAAAAAACATACATGAATACTGTTTTTTATATGCTTTATAGACAGACAGATTGAGAGTGACTCTTGAAGGACCAGCACCACATCCTTGTGTACCACTGTTTGAAGAATTTATCTTCCAGAATCTAGCAGTAAGTTTTGGGAGTTCATTTTTAGTCCATCTCCTACCCTGAAGTCTGTCTTGCGGAGATGGACTAAAAATTAACTCCCAAAACTTATTCATGTATTTTACAACACTTCAGCTTGTGATTCTTATTAAGTGGGTGTCATTTTTTAGGATTCTTTACCTAACCTAAGTGTAATATTCACTAACATGAATTAAGTGAATATATTTGAAAATAATATCAATAAATGCTTTAAAAAAATGGTTGTTCTTTGTTAGTTTATGTAACTAGTATTAACAAATTAAACCTGTAAAGTGTTACAAAAGGAAGAAAAGTAATCAACTAGTGACTCAAAAGGTCATTTCATTTTTTACAGTCTAAGGGCCGGGACACGCCATGCCGATGGGTGGCTGTCGGCCAACAGTGGGCAGTCGGAGAGCATCGGTTGGGCTAGTTTTTGCAGTGTGTTCTACACGTCGGCTTTAGTTGGACCTCCGTTGGCTTTAGTCTGGCCGATTGAGCATGTTGAACCGCATCGGGAAAAGAGATCACTCTAATTGGCTGTTCAGCCTTGTAAACCAGTGCACAAGAAAAAAAAAAAAAAAGAAATTTATAAAAATAAGGCGCTTAGAAATTCGTAGTCGTAGACTGTAGTTTTTGCGGTGTGTTCAAGTGCAATGTTTTTGTCTAGACAAAGTCGACGTGAGCCTACACCACCATTCCGCGGTTCTTCGACGTTGGTTTGGTATATATCAGCCTTAAACAAGACTAAGGACGCTGTAGTGACATCATCTGCACTCTAGGTTGCTATGGAAGCAGATGGGGGGTGTCCATGGTGACCAGCCTCTTCATGAATGAGTGGATGAGAGGATTTTATCACTTGGCACCAGAACTTTGGAAGGCGACCTGAAGAGATGTGTTAGAACCAGGAGGAGGGAATGAATGTTTGAGCTCCTGGAAGACATTCTATGACCTGGAGATAGACTTTGAAGACGAATGCTGCTCCTGGGTTCTCATTTTAAATCTAGTTATGGGTTCATGCGATTATGAGCGCATGGTGATATTTTGGAGGACAGTTTAGCCTAGTGGTCATGAGGGTGTTGGACTGATCTTCCTGGAGGACAGAAGATCAAAAACAGCACTGGTAATTTCCTAACCGCATCAATTCACCTACTGTAGGTACACATTCCCCACCTATGTTTGAAAGTATTCATTAGCATCCCTCCTTTATATGTCCTCTCTCTTTTTCTCATAATCTTATCTGCTAAAACAAGACTGTACTCATTACTTTTTAAATTTTTGGAGCCATCATATCTTTTTCAGGGACTAAAAATGAAAGGTTTTTATTATTCTTCATGCATCATGGGAGTCTACAGCAGCCCATATTGGCATGTAGATTGGGCATGTTCTTAATATCCAATCTGCCCCTCAAACACCGGCAACAGTTTTTAGCTAATAACTTTTGGACCAAATGAAAAACAACTAAAAATGATAAAGCTCATAACAATATTACTAATACCTGAACTGAATTTAAAATTAAACATAGTATAATAGTATATAAATAATACTAAAAGATCAGGACGTGTTATTCTCATGTATTTTATTGCTCCCAGTGTTTCCAATTTCTGTCCCATTTGATTTCCACCATTTTAAATCCTTCTTCAGGTTTCACCAAATCCTCCCCAAATTTCATCAGAAATATTACAGTCTATGTCAGTAAAGAGCTATTAAAAGGTTTCTGATATACTACACTGTTCAAGTGTAACACATCAAAGACACTAAACATGAAGTAAGGTCATAGCTTTACAATTTTTTGAGAAATTGACATGAAACTTGCTATGTATTATTGCCAAGAGCATTTGGTGACAGTTCTACCTAGTTAAGACTTCATAAATAAAAGTACTTTTTAGTTTTTTATTTAATAATGGTTTTTTTTTCAAGATTAGTTTTCCCCCATCATAAATATAACCAACACGAAATACCCTAATGAAACTGCTAGAAACGATGCCACACATGAGGTGAGGCTGTATTTAAGCTAAACTTTTTCATATTGATATATGACTTAGAAATGTATAAATAGTGGAAAATCTACTCTACTAATGATAGATTTCATTTTCATAATCTACTAATGATAGAGTCCAGAACATTGACATTTTAAGCTCTTCTCTCTGTTCTTACAAATGCCAAAAGTAGCAAGTAGGGATCAAAATTACAGGACAAAAAAGCAATACAATTGCTAAATATTATCAGTCATTTGATGAATTGTACACCGAACAACATTGGAGCTGAATTAAAGACATTTTGCATTTCAGACATATGCTGATCAGCTTCAAAAGAATGTTGAAAAATATTACGGAACTATTAGCTTCCTTAGAAGTCTTTGGGAATTGGAGCAGTAGGCCTACTGTGCGAAATCACCACATGACGCCAATAACACTTTTACGGCCTATTTCACTTTCACAGCTGGATGTAAGCTTCTTAAATTTTGACTTGACAAGCCCCTTTGCACTCAAGTCCTGAAAACCTTTCTACGTTTTTCCAGTGAATACAGTGGCTCAGTGGTGGCCATTATCTCACCCAGCCCAATCCTTTAGCCACAATTAAGACCCCATGTTTTCTCTTTTCCAGCCTTCCTCATTGTAACACCCAATAGTGAGCATTAAAACCCTCAATACAAAACACATATGCCATAAATTGTTCCTTTTCCCTCCCTCATGTTTCTGTATGTCAATGAATAATTGCTGGAAATGCCAAATGTCAAAGTCAAAGTCAGAATTGCTATTTATCAAGCGTCGCGGAAAGTGCCAAGCCATCTATCCAGGAGAAAAATTAGATAGAAATGTGCAATATCAGAGCATGAAGAGATGCTATCATTGTGACATCGGCTTTCTTGTTTGTGTGATGTTCTGTGGGCCATCATCATGTTTATTTCTGGCAGTACTAAAATGTTTTTTTTTTTTTTTTTTTACTTTTGGATTATTATTATTTTTATTCAGAGTGATAATGGGCAGGGAACAAAAAATGTTCACATTCAAACTCACACCATACACTTGAGCACCATGGCACAACATGTCAGAGTTTGTGTTCTAATACTGTAGCTAATAGTTTGTGTGCTAATAAGTCACATCTCAGACAGAACTAAAACAGAAATTTTGCCTAATAAACACACAAATAAATGCTGATTAAAGTGGGAGAGACAAAAAATGGCAGTGTTTTGTCTTGTCATCAGAAAAGCCCAAAAAAGAAAGAAAACCTGACAGTGGACACTTATCTGGATTGCAAGAAGAGGACAGTATGGACTGTCAAAAATATTCTTTTTATTTTACCTTTTTTTAAACTCTGTCACGGTAGTCCCTTGAGAAACATCATAAAGGCAGGAGCACTGTTGCCATAGCTCCATGAACATTTCCTCCATTGTAAAATTCCACCTAGCAGGAATACCAATACCCTTGTCTCTCTTTCATTTCGGCATGTTTGAAAGCATATACGAAGGCACTTCTTTGATCCTATTGGCCAGTGTCACAGATGTGACGGAACTCGCTGTGAACGACTGGAAAAAATTAAACATGCTAGTCTCTCTGTCGTGACATTGTGAAGCGTCGCAAATGCGGCATCAGTTGTCATCCACTATGACACACTACACGAGATGAAAATCGAATCTTGCATCCCGACACCCATTGTCATTTACGAATCCCCACGACACCCTACGTGGTAGTCGCAACATCTAGCTACTGGGGTGCCTCAGGGCTCAGTGCTCGGACCGCTTCTCTTCTCCATCTACATATCATCACTAGGATCTGTCATTCAGAAACATGGTTTTTCATATCACTGCTATGCTGATGACACACAACTCTACCTCTTATTCCAGCCAGATGATCCGACGGTAGCTGCTTGCATCTCAGCCTGCCTGCCTGCCATTTCTTGCTGGATGAAGGACCACCACCTTCAACACAACCTTGCAAAGACAGAACTACCTGTGGTCTCAGCCAGCCCAACACTTCATCACAACTTCTCTATTCAGCTAGGTTTGTCAACCATAACTCCATCCAGGACAGCCATGAACCTTGGAGTTGTGATTGATGATTATTTAAACTTTACAGACCACATTGCTAGAACTGCTCGGTCTTGCAGATTTGACTTATACAACATTAGGGAGATCAGGCCCTTCCTATCAGAGCATGCTATACAACTCCTTGTCCAAGCTATTGTTCTATCCAGAATGGACTACTGTAATGCTCTCTTGGCAGGCCTTCCAGCATGCACTGTCAAACCTCTGCAACTGATCCAGAATGCTGCAGTAAGAGCGGTCTTTGACGAGTCGAAGAGAGTGCACGTTACATCTCTTTTGATAAACTTGCACTGGTTGCCAATTGCCCCCACATCAAATTCAAGGCACTGATGTTTGCCTACAGAGCAACCACTGGCTCTGCACCCCTATACCTACACTCACTACTTCAGACTTATGTTCAGACTCCAGAAGTTCATATGGAGCAGCATTTACTGTGAATGGAGCCGCTCTGAGATTGAAGAAACTTGTAACCTGCATGCATTTAAATAATTAAAACATCACTGAAACCCTCAGCAGATATTTAACTGAATTGCAGCCTTTGTGATTTCACAATAGCACCATGATATATTATGATTTTAAATGGTTTTAATATATCATGCAGCCTTTGAAAACGGTCTAATAATGCAGTTTATGGATTCTCGTCCATGGAATACGCCACTTCAGGTATTTTGCCGGTTAATCGTCATGGGCAAATTGCAATTGAGGATTTTTTTTAAATCAAGTACTCTAATTTAATCGAGGAATCGTGACAGCCCTTGAAAAGAGAAAATATTTTAGCATTAAACAACATGACACAATACATGCAGGAATATGTCTGGATACCAATTAGTCATGGATTTGCAGGTTAACATGGCCCAAATAACCCTTGCTGAAAAAAGTATGTTTCTCCATTGACGGCCATTAAAAAGTACCTATAGAACAATGGAAGCCACATCAGAGTACAAAAATAAAACAAGCAATTTATCGTGAGATGAAGTTCAAAATAAGAAATAAAGTCACTAAAGTGTGAAGTCAAAAGTATTAAACTTTTCCCCCGCTTGCTGCGGCTGGCTTGTATACTGGCCAAATACTGTATTTTAGACCTCCCTGCTAGACACTCAAAAGTATTTCTACTTATATAACAAGGTTAAAATCAAACCTGGGTTTCTCTTAAACCTTTATATCCCACCTGAAGCCTTTCTCTCTCTTTCTTTTTATTTCTCTGACTTTTTCACTTCCGCCCTACTCACCCAGAGGCATGCCGATGCCGTAGCCCTTGGTGTCCAACAGGCCTCCTATCTGAGTGAGGTTGCAGTTGAGGCGTCGGTGGTACTCGTTCATGGTGCTCTCCAGAAGAAAGGCGTACTTGGAGTTTAAGACCCGCGCTATGCCCTCCTCTGTGCTCTTCACGAACACACTGGGCTGCTTGGAGTACATGTAATTCCACATGCGCTGGTATGTCTGGTAGCGCGAGTTCTAAGAGCGAGAGTGCAGAGAGGGTTCGTCATCACAGATGAAAGTCATTGGAAAAGACAGAAAGAGAAAAGAGAGGTGAAACAGACATAGTATTGGAAGGCGGAGAAAAATCAAAGACAAAATTATATTTGCGGGGACATGAGGACAGGTGAATGAATAAAGAGACATTTTATTGGCAGACATTGAGAGTGAACTAGATTAAGGTAACATATTGAAAGAAAGTGAAAATGTAAGGGAAAGAAAGATGGATAATACATTATTAATGTAATAGGGGAAGTGAACTTGGCCTCCAGTGTGAATATAGATGTGGCTGTGAGTCACTAAGCCAACTGCTTGCTGCCATAAACAGGACATGATGCATTATGACATCATTTAAACCACATGCACAAACTAGCCAATTAACTCTACTGCTAATTAAAGCATTGGATACATTTTGACTAGCCGTGTATCACTTGATTTCAGCTCCAATTGTTTTGTTTTTGTTTTTCATTCTGTATTCTAAATTATTTACATAAGGTAAACACGGACCCGCAGACTAGTCAACCACTTTTCTGAGCAACTAGTCAAAACGAGTAGTCGAGAAAGCTGTATTGTGAACAGATCTACCTACAAGTGAATCTCCCATCCCACCACATCCCAAAGGTGCTCTATTGGATTGAGATCTGGTGACTGTGGTGGCCATTTGAGTATAGTGAACTCAAGAACTTACTCAAGAAACCAGTTTGAGATGATTTGAGCTTTGTGACATGGTGCGTTATCCTGCTGGAAGCAGCCATCAAAAGATACATTGTGGTCTTGGATGGACATGGTCAGCAACAATCCTCAGGTAGGCTGTGGTGTTTAATCAATGCTCAATTGCTACTGAGGGTCCCAAAGTGTGCCAGAAAATATCTTCCACACCATTACACCACCACCACCAGCCTAAACCATTGATACAAGGCAGAATCAGACTCATCAGACAAGGCAACGTTTTTCCAATCTTCTATTCTTCCATCTTCTGCTGCTGTAGCCCATCTGCTTCAAGGTTCGATGTGTTGTATGTTTAAAGATGCTCTTCTGCAGACCTCGATTGTAACAAGTAGTTATTTGAGTTACTGTTGCCTTTCTATCAGCTCAAACCAGTCTCGCCATTCTCCTCTGACCTCCAGCATCAACACGGCATTTTCGCCCATAGGATTGTTGCTCGCTGGATATTTTCTCTTTTTTGGACCATTTTCTGTAAACCCTAGAGATGGCTGTGTGTGAAAATCCTAGTTGATCAGTAGTTTCTGAAATACTCAGACCATGCCACATTCAAAGTCCCTTAAATCACCTTTCTTCCTCATTCTGATGCTCAGTTTAAACTTCAGCAGATCGTTTTGATTAGTTAGTTGCGTTAAGGAGCAGTTGAACAGGTGTATCTAAAAAGTGGCCAGTAAGTGTTTTTCAACATTGATAATAAGAAATGTTACTTGAGCATTAAAATGATTTCTGAAGGATCATGTGACACTAAAGACTGGAGTAATAATCCATCACATGAATAAATTACAATGTATTAAATAGTTATTTTAAGCATAAGAGACTTCTTTCAAAAACATTAAAACACCTTGCTGACCCCAAACTTTTGCACTGTACTGTATAAATATTGTCAGTATTATTAAAAAATATATATTAATATTAATAAATACCTATACATGCAAAAGGTGGGGCTTGTATAGAACTTTGTGAATGAAGGGCATTTCAATTTGTGGAAATCTGAAGCTTTCTGTGAAGTTCTGCCAGCACAGATTCCGTGTGGGCTTGTATATGAGTCACTAGTCCAGTTATCGCCATAAACAGGAAGTGATGCATTATGACATCACACGTGCACACATGGAAAGCACACACACACACAATTTCACACAAACACATGCTTGCACAAACAAGGACCTACGTACCATGAAGAAGGTCATAGTACTTCCTCCTTGTATAGTCCCATACTGGATGTTCGTCTGATCTGCCAAGTCATCAGCAGATTCGATTGGCACCTCCATCCTCTGAACCGTCAGAAAAGCTGCAAGGTTTGCCGTGTAGGAGGAAATGATGATCAGCGTGAATGCCCACCTGTCCCGTGCACACAGGAACACAGTGTTTTTTTCCATCAGAAATATATATGAAAGTATATTAGAGACAGATGTTTACATAAGACACAGGTGTGTGCAGATATGCTTACATACAAACATCACTCAATGAATATTGAAAAACACCCACAGCTGCAATGTCAACCAGATGGACCTGGTTTGATCAAATGCAAAATAGCAAGCTATAAAAAAATCAATGAATAGTGTTTGTGAACTCTGTGGAATTATCTGTAATTTGATGACAGACATGATGACAGTTAACACATCAACCATTTAATTGACTCTAATTTATGCCAGATGTTCTTCTAACCAACGCGATCTAGAAAAAATGCGGTAATACCAACTTTAAGCTGGTAAACTAAACTATGTTCTGGAATACTGTTAACCAGTTCAACCAGCTCCCCACCAGAGCCAATGTGGTCTACAAACTCTGATCAGGATGGTCTGCTGGGTTGACCTCAGGACCACTAACTGGTAGTCCAGTTGGTCAGACACCTAACTAGCTTTAACCAGGTAAAAAACAAGCCATGTTCTTGGTGTTGTCCACAAACTATTTACATGATATTCCAAAGAAAAAAAAATTGTCTTCATGCTCTGTTTGATCTGAAATGTTTAGAAATCCATCGCATTATAAAAGTACGCTACTATTCAAAAGTTTGGGGTGGATAAGATTTTTTTTAAAATTAGGCTCACCAATGCTGCATTCACTTGATCAAAAATACAGTGAAAACAGTAATGTTATGAAATGTTAAAATTACTATTTAAAATAACTGCTTTCTATTTTAATATATTTTAAAATGTAATGTATTTCTGTGATGCAATGCTGAATTTTCAGCATCCTTACTCCAGTCTTCGGTGTCACATGATCCTTCAGAAATCATTCTAATATGCTGATCACATGAGCATTCTGATTATTATCAATGTTGAAATCAGTTGTATTTTTTTACTATTTTTGTGGAAACTACAATATTTTTTTAGCATACATGGATAAATCAAAAGAATTACCTAGTTCTGGCATGAAACTCTAGATGGCGCAGGCTAATAGGTCTTTAACTCATTTTTAGCGATCACGTCATTATCTACATAGCACAGCTGATTGGTTGCTGTCACATGAACGGCCACTGAGCAGCGGCTCAACATTCAAACAAATACCAGTAGTGTTGCTGTTAGCAGTCTGCAGCGTGCTTTCAGAAACCCTCCACCTTCCCCAGCTCCACCTGTATAGATCTGCTCTGGGGGTTCATTCATGTATATTACATGTGCAGCAACATGTCTTACATGCTCACAGCAATGTCTGTGAATGTACTGGCAGTAGCAAGTCTCGGTACCTGCTCTGCAGCAGCAGCAGCGTAGCAAATCTATTCCGCCAAGACCAAATACATTTACAGTGCCGTATCAATTACCATGCCAATCTCTAATGCCATACCAGTCTTCCGAGAGTTGTCATGACAGAACGGCATTTATTTTTGAAATACAAATCTTCTGTAACATTTGTTACATGTCTTTACTGTCATTTATGATCAATTTAATGTATCCTAGCTGAATAAAATTAATTTCTTTAGAAAAAAAAATCTTACTGACCCCAAACTTTTGAACGGTAGTTTGAATTTCTTTGCGATTATGAATGCTGATTCATGTTGATGAAGGATTTTTTTAGTAGGAAGTTTGAGAGCCCTTCCCAACACAGGCATGGAGTGTGGTCTTCCCCACGCTAAATCATGCCCAGATGAAAGGAAACTTCTGTCCTCAGAGAAAGAGCTTTAAGAGACTGGTGAAGCATTTAAAACCTTTCTAAAGAGACTGGCCTCTAAAAATGCACAAACAGGCAGATTAGTTACTTGTCATTTAGTAAAAGCTCTTTATCAAAAATTAAAGTACACCAATTGCAGATACACGTCCCCCTAGAGCATCACAGAGTTTAGTGTTGTGCTCAGGGACACAGTGGAGTTAGACGGGCGCTCTCCGGTTTCTGGGTCACCCCTGTGTGGGATTAAAGTTGCATCTATTGTGTTTATTTCACACCACAGATGATTAAACATTCAGCTTCCACTGCATGCACAGATCAAATCATTTCAGCTCCATTGTTAGTCTTCTTGAAAGTGGTTGTTCAACTTAAACGACCTCAACAGCAAGGCGCAAGACAGAAATTGAAGAGATGGAACAGAAGACAGCTTGACCTGATATAGCAGGAAGAGTGCAAAATGAACTGAGAGGTTGGAGACTAATCTGGAAATACCCTACAAAAGAGTGAAGCGCACTCTTTGTGCAATATATGTCTGCAAGCAAAACAAACATGCCCACACAAACTTAATACACTTTACACTTTCAATAAGTGAGAAAAGACACACTCACTCACTCTTAATGGTCTCTTTACACAGAGAACAGATTTTTGGTGCATGTTAAATTGAAATAATGCATCCCCATGGGTGAAAATCTGCCCTGCAGAAAATGTTCACACCAAGTAGGTCATTTTTTTTTGTTTGCTTGGCCAAAAAACAAAACAAAATACACAACACATACCAACAAATAAGATATGAGTGATTATTCAGCTAGAGGCACTTGAGAAAATGAAACTTCTTTCAACTATTTTAATTATGCTTAAACATGAATAAAAAGCTGATCTTGGTGTTGATCATCCTTCAAGTAGATTTTGGTAATATGCTAGTTTGTACTCTGTACTTGCTAACACCACAAGTTAGACAGCAGTCAATTAAATACATAAATATGTATGTATATTGAATTAAGTAATTTACATTTAAATATGAAAATAAAATGAACGGTTTCATTTGTCCCTTTCTCAAAAACGTTTGGTGCAATGGTAATATTGGTGACAGTGATTCTATGTAATTAAAAATTTCAAATTATACACATAAAATTAAATGAAAATACATTCAAGGTTCATTGGCAAAAGTGCAGTATAATAAAGAATAATTTTCATGACGTTAACTCTTTTTATTCATTTATTATAAAAGAGAAGTTTAAGTCTGGGTTGGGACAAAAGCACAAAATAGAGAAATTCTGGAAAATCTATCCATTTAACGATCATATTCCAACACTAGAAAAAGTAATTAAAGAGAAACAATACAAAGTTTAAAGCTATTATAATCTATCCTTTAAAAATAGGATTGCTTTAAAAAAAAACTTTAACATCCTCATTGGGTACAGAAAAGTTCTACAAACTGAAGAATCAACTTCAGTGTTATTTTCGTATTGTTTACTAATTTAGTATTTATTAGCTTTAATTTTTATATTTTATATTTTCATACATATACCCAATATGATATATATATATATATATATGGGTCAATGACGTGACGGGTCATTTTTTTGTCCAAATGCCTTAATAATAATAAAAAAACAAAGATATGACATCCAAAGTATGTAAGGTAGTAAAACTAGATCACTTTTATTGAATCCAAAAGTTTTAAATTATATTTTGCTACATATAATGGTATTTTAAAGATTTTGAAGTGTCAAAAGGTCATATGTATTGTGAAAAGCGCTATACAAATAAATGTGAATTCAGTTTAACTGTCCAAAGGCCAATACAGCCATTTAATTTGTGATTAAAATATCTATTAAAAATGTAATAAATAGATATTTTTTTATTCTGGCATGATTTTATATCATTATATATCAACATAGTGCAAAATGGTATTAAAATTATGTGTAGTTGTCGTTGCTTTGTTATGAGAAAGAATGTCCAGAAAAATGAATTTCATTGATGTCATTCAGAGTAACCAATATAAAGGGAACATTTTGGATCAAGTCATGCATTTAATATCATGTGACAGGATGTGACATCATTCAGACGCCTGCAAAAGGACCACATGGTCATGAAGCAAAGTAACTATTTGAAAAATTAATGTTTTTACTTTCTCATACACATGTCCCCAAACATCAGGTCATTTGGTACAACTGCTATAAAACATGGAAAATGTTGTAATATTTTAAAAACTCAGCCTGTTAGCATTGTTTGAAAATATTGTCATTCAGTATAACCAAAAGTGTCATTTGGTAAAACTGAAATTTTGGTTAAACTAAATGACTTTTTTGGTGACAAATTTTGTCCATCTTGTAAAAAAAATGACAAAAGCAGTGTTAACTGATTATAAAAAAAAAAGTCATTGTTAACACTTAATAAAACTTCAAAATTAATTATATGTCCATTATGTTTTTTTACACTTTTAAAAACCTTATTCGTCAATGACCCATAATATAGTATTAGTTTTATATACTTCAGTTTTACTAATTTTAGAACTTAAACATTTATTTCCGGTAGTTCACAAGGCAACATTTCTAATTTTTGTTATTTTAGTTTTAGTTTTTTATTTAAGTTTTTCATCTAACATTCATAACTTTATTTCAATTACCAAAAACAGTTAATAATATAGTATTAGTTTTAGTTAATAACAACACTGTGACTCATGTACTGTAAGCTTTCTGTTCATGTGTGCAGAACCAGCTTGTGGAGATACTGATGTAGCACGAGTTCAGTGTGAAAGAGTGTCTTTATTACTCACAGATTCACATGCACACTTACTGCATGGTTTCTTACACCTCAAAAGAAGTGTGAACCATCCCCACACTTACCAAACGCCACTGACACAGCGTGTGGACAGGGCCCGGGGCATGATCTCTGAGCCCTGCTGCATGAAACCACCGATCGGAAACCACAGGCTGTTCCCTAGTGTGTACTGATTCTCCAGGAGGTCCTTGCGTTCCCGCCAACATGGGAAGGGGTTGTACCACTCATATGGACTCAGCCTGATGGAGGGAGAGAAAGAAACAAACAATGAAACAGTGAAAGACTACTGTTACCTCAGGAAGAACGCTGGACTGTGAATATAATGATATTCAAAATAGATCTGTGTGTATTGAGTGACAGTGTGGTACCTGGCAGCCAGGAAGAGTACACAGCTAACGGCCAGATAGGCTAAAAGCATAAAGAGCCAGACAGCTGGTGAAAACGGATCCAAGAAGGAGAAATAACCTGGCTTCCTGCCCTGTAGAAAGCACATAAACAATACAAATAATGCTTTCACCACTCCCACAGAATCTCAAAACAGCTAAAAGCTTTTCCTGATACAATTGCTGTTTGTTATTGTTTCGTTTAGTGCACCTTTTCATATGCAGAGATTTGGTAAAAGGTTGTTATTGATACAGACAAAACATTATACACAATTTTTCATTTATGCATTATGCATCAGGCAGGTGCTTTCATCCCAAGCGACTTACAATGCATTAAAGGTATGCATGTCTTCTCAGGGAAGCGACGCCCTTACACATTTGCACCATGCTTTGATGTTTAAGCTACAAGAATGCAAGATTTTCTCACAAGATTGTTAAACAGGACAATCCAACTAAACAAAATCTTACAAAAATTCTTTACTAAGCACCACCTGTTGCCCATAGCAATGTCTTACCCTGATTCACTATGGTAAATCTACTATAAGTGTTTATATTTTAGACCTGTCAGGATGGTTTTCGTGGGAAATTGCCCACGAAATATGTCACTTGCCCATGCGTGTCTCGTCATATAAAACACGGAACAGAGGAGAGTCTGCTGGCAAAAAGAGAACGCGACAGAGCTCGTAATAAAACAAGAGTCAACATTGGCTTGGCTTTTCAGAGATGGTGAGAACTGAGGGATTTGAAATGTTGTAAAAGTGAGTAATTCATGAGGTGAGTAAGGTATTTTATACCTTACAGATAAATTGCTATAACAGATAGATTTCTATATGTAGCTCTCTAACAGAGTTCATTGTAAAGCATTATCTATTGAGAAGGGTCATTTCATTATGGTTGTTGTAGCACTGTGCTGGAATTTATTTGCAAGGAAGTACAGTGTCTATTAATGGGTTTAGCTACAGTAACGTCTTCAGTCAGCTTGAAATCCTTTCCATCTCAACTGGTTCTATCTCTTAAGACTAGTAGTGAATGTTTTATGAGCAGTAGGATTTATCCACAGTCACGCAGAGCCAAAACACAACCAAATCAATGTTCTTTTTGCAAAATTCATGCAGATTTGTTTTTTAACCGCTAGAGGGCCAAAAGTTACAAAGTGTACCTTTAATAAAAACTGAGGGAAAAAAATGAATAATAATAACAAATAAACAATAATAAATAAATATATATAATACTAATAATTTAAGTAATAATATAATAACAACAACAATAATTAATAATAATAATTTATTATTATTATTATTATACATATTCTTGAAAGGTTTTGTGAGATTCACCCAAGAATATTACATAGTCAATGATAGGGGTGGACGACAGGGTTTTTAAAAATAAGAACAAAAATGCACATTGCATAGAGACACACATCTGGTTTTCTCCCAACTGTTAACATTCACTTAAGACATAATCGACTGTGTTTATGTAAACCTTGTGTGTATCTGACAGTTTAAGCGCAATAAGACGCGAAAGATAACATAGTTCAGTACTCACATGCAGTTTGACAAGCGTGTTTCGGGTGTATGCGCTTCGAAAAGTGTGCGGATTTAAAACGCATGCAAATAATAAACTTTCAGAATTGTGAATAACTGTAATATCAAGTACGTGTAACCCTACCTCTGCGTTAATGTGATGTGAATGTACGTCATGTTGTACAGTAGGTCGGTACGGAGGCGGCAGAACTGCAACTGATAGAATGCACTGTAGCACGATACTACGATATTTCTTCTAAAGCAGATCGTGGAGACATTTTAATCGTCCACGATCAAAAATTGTGATATCGCACACCCCTAGTCAATGATAATAAAATCATTTATGATATATAAATACCAATGTAGTATACAATCGCAATTTAGTATATTATAAATGTGTCTTACTATATGGACGCGGTACAGGATACTGATTCCAAGGTTCATGAATGGTTTGGAGAAATCTATGACCTTTTCCCTCTCTGATGTGATTGTAAATCCAGCCACTGCCAGATCTGCTTTCTGCAACAAACAGAGAGAAAGAGAGAGAATTAGCAACACTAGTTTGATATAGTACTCTCAGTCATTTTGCTGACTGATGCAACATTTTCGGTAACCAAAATTACATTCAAGAGGTATTTGCCACCCATGATTTCCAATAACAGGGAGTTTATTGAGATAAAGTAAAACAGCAAATACAGTGTAGATGATCTCAAACAGACATAAAATACAGCAAAAGCCACAAAACTCTATTTTGATTTTGATTTATTTGACAAAAAAAAAAAAAGTCTGTGGTGCTCTCATGGATTAGCTTATAAAAAAACCTTTAAAGAAATGGCTGTCATCTTACTGAGTAGAATCGTGCATACATGTACTTCCTCTATAATTTGAAACCATTAAAATTCAGCCAAGTTCAGTCACTGCTGAAATTTGTAAAGATCTAATGCACAATAAAAAAAAGAAAAAAGAAGACCTATAATCATCCTGATGGACTTCTGGTATAGCTTCAGGGTTTCTATTACATACTGTAACTTGGAGGTGTTTTACTGACAGATAATAACTACCAACCCCCTCGTTTGTGGTGATAATTTAGTGATGTTGCTAAGCGCTTATTAGTATACCGCTGTGTCAGTTGTACAATGTTTGACTCGCATCAGGCCTGCAATTTCGTTGCGTGTAGTTTGTGCTCCACATGTATTCCCGTGCTAAACATTGACCTTGGTTTCAAGAAGAACCCGAGAAGAAAAGCGTTTGACATTATCTGAGGTTCATTGATAAAGACAAGGAGTGGCAGAGGAAAGAAAAGGGAAATTTAGCACAAGGAGAGTAAGCAAAGAATTGAAAAAAGGAAAGTCAAGGCTGGACAGCTGGATGGATGAATGGACAGATAATAAAGGGATGTAAGTGCACTGAAAGAAGCCTGGTTTGATGGAAGAATTTGATATGAGAGTCCTTGGGTAAAAGGAAAGAGATTTATTTATTACGGGGAAGGAGAGAGATAGAAAAACAGGGCTAAAGAGTGGAAAACAGAAAGAGAGAGGAGGAGAAATAAAATGATGGTCCTTGAGAGAAGAAACAGATACTTGTAGGGGAAAGGGTGATGAGGAATGGTTAAGAACAGAGAGTTGGTAAAGAGAAGGCTTCCAGCGAGGACACAGGGAATATTGTGCCCTTGAGAGATGAAGGGAACGAGGGATATGGAATGAAAAATGAAAGGGAAGAGAATATAAAAGCACAAGAGTGAAAGTTCCTAAGGAAGGAAATGAGCAATAATGAATAAAAAAGCTCAGTGTGGCATTATTTTGCCCTTTTTCTTTCCTCCTCGAGGAGGAGTGGGTGATAGTGCTAGGGAGTAACTATTGTAACAGTAACGCTGCTAAACGTAACTACATTTTTTAGTACCGTGACAGTAGCTCAGCAATTTCTAAAGCAGTGAAGTTTTAAAGTTATTTTTATGTGAGGTGCAGTTTTGCAAGACAAAATGCTACATTTTTTTCACACTGTGCTTTACAATGAGCTTTACAGTCAAACTCAAACATTCAAAAATTAGGAGAATGCTGTATAATTATATATGATATATATATACAAAATAATTGAACAAAAACATAATTGGACTAGTTGTTTATTTATACACTGTAAAAAATATTTTCATGATATGTTATCACAACTTTTTTTCTTGTCAAATCAACTTAATTAATGTGGTTCAGAAAACATAATATTTTGAGTTTCTACTTATTAAACCCAACTCCATTGTATTAACTCAAATTTTTAATTTCAATGAACTCAAAATTTTAAGGCAACCAGGTAACTTATTTTTTTAAGTTAAACCAACAAAAATTTTTTCAGTGTAGAAACTTTAATATTATTTTAGAGCCAGATTTTTAATTATTTTACTTCCGTAAAGGGGTCATGACATGAGAAATCAAACGTGCCTTGATCTTGTGACATATAAGCGGTCTTTGTACCATTAAATCATCCTGCAAGTTTCATAGCTTAAAACGTCCTCCTCATTATAAACAAAGCATTTATTTAATCAAGCTTCAAAAAATGGCTCATTATTATCACAATTGCGGGATCTGTGACGTCACACAGGCAAATACATTTGCATATAACTGCCTCCAGAGCAAGACATCGACGAATAGTTTTACATCATTGTACCATAGGCCAACGCCCACTGGTGTTCACTCACTTAAAGGCTGATATTTGCTTACACTGAATGTGAGTGTTGTGTCGCATCAAAAGTAAATAGAGCCCATTATAATCACTGACGCTGTCTATACTGGATACAGTATACAGCTGCGCGTTCAGTTTCCGACATACTCCGCGCGCTTGAGTCTGCCAACAACAAGACAAATGGAAGAGTGAAGAACATTCGTTTTGACGCGTCCAGTTTAAACAGTCACTGTACAGACTTCAGAAGGATCCCAGCATTGGAAACAAGTGGGTGGTTTATTTTAATGGCTTCCCGGATCTCGTCGGAGGATTATATGTTTGCTCGGAGCATTTTGTTTTGTAAACGAGGCACAGTGTTATGGAGAGTTCGCAAAGAAACTTTTGTTGAAAGATGAAGCAGCCAACTGTATTGAATAACAAACCTTAAAGAGATAGTTCACCTAAAAATGAAAATCCTGTCATCATTTATTCACCCTCAGGTTGTTCCAAACCTGTATAAATGTCTTTGATCTGTTGAACACAGAGGAAGATATTTTGAAGAATGGGGGAAACTGAACAGTTCTGGGCACAATTGATTTCCATAGTATTTTTTTTTTCCTACTATAGAAGTCAATGGTGCCCCAAAGCAGCCCGGTTACAAACTTTCTTCAAAATATCCTCCTTTGTGTTAAACAGAACAAAGAAATTTATACAGGTTTGGAACAACTTGAGGGTGAGTAAATGATAACAGAATTTTCATTTTTTGGTAAGCTATCCCTTTAAGTAAAAGATTTCATAATGCATTGTCTGTAAATGATGGTTTAGTATGGATAATGTTTTCAAAACACTCACTCGCGTGCAATAGCGAGTGGGCGTTGATACTTTTTCCTATGCAATGACGTTAGCCAATCATAACATTGGCCATTTACTGACAAGCCTTAAAGATGCCGCCTCTTAAAAATTGATCATTTCAGACAGGGGGTCAGAATGAAGGATGAAAATAATCATTTTTCCACATATATATTTGTTTTTTATGCAAAAAAACAAAACAAAAAACTTTATTAACATTATAAGTGAACCTCAAGGAACATATTAAAATAATTAAAAAAATCCATCTCATGACCCCATAAAAAGCTTTGATATTGACCCCAAAAAAGCCTTGTAATTAGCTACATTTTATTAAAAGATAATAGCCTACCTTTGTCAACCTGAACTATTTAAAATCATGAGTAGCTTGTAGCATGTCAAGCAAAGTAATTTCCCTAACACTAGGGTGATCAATAGCCATTCATTCTGCTTAAAAAACCCAAGTGTACCCCAGATATCTCTCAATCTGCTTAATTACTGCCTAATTGATTACTGAGAGATAGCTTTGTAAACCACATTCAAAGGGTGTCATCAAACGCTGATGTCAAGGAAGAGCTGAAGTGTGGGTCCATGGAGAGAAAGATATGATACACAGTTTACATACACAATAAAAACGCCAACATGTGACAACTGTACACTGGCTGCAGCAGCAGTAATGGTATAATGTCACTAAATAATTAGACACAGAAGGAGCTGATTAGAATGTGTGAGTGTGTTGGTATATTTCAAAAGGACTTTGCAGAGACCTGCCCACACTGGGGTTAATAGAATGACATTACCGTTCTTATTACTGCCACCATTATTTTTAGCATTAGTGCGAATAGCGCTAATATCAGTAATCGTTACTCTAATGGAAACATCAGCTGGCAATGGTCCAGTGTTGATATCCTGCTAGCTGCATTCAAACATGTAAACATATAAAAGGCTCTTATAATTTTTAATAAAATACAAATTTTCAAAGACAATGCTTTCACCCAAAAATGAGAATTATCCCATGATTTATTCACCCTCAAGCCATATGACTATCTTCTTTCAGAAGAACACAATCGGAGATATATTCAAAAATATCCTGGCTCTTCCAAGCTTTATAATGGTAGTGAATGGGGGGTGTGATTTTGAAGCCCACAAAAATGCATCCATCCATCATAAAAATAATCCATACGGCTCCAGGGGGTTAATATAGGCCTTCTGAAGCGAAGTAATGGGTTTTTGTAAGAAAAATGTCCATATTTAAAGGAACACTCCACTTTTTTTGAAAATAGGCTTATTTTCCAACTCCCCTAGAGTTAAACAGTTGAGTTTTACCATTTTCGAATCCATTCAGCCGATCTCCGGGTCTGGCGGTACCACTTTTAGCATAGCTTAGCATAGTTCATTGAATCTGATTAGACCGTTAGCATCTCGTTTAAAAATGGCCAAAGAGTTTCGCTATTTTTTTACTATTTAAAACTTGACTCTTCTGTAGTTCGTGTACTAAGACCGACGGAAAATGAAAAGTTGCGATTTTCTAGGCCGATATGGCTAGGAACTATACTCTCATTCCGGCGTAATAATCAAGGAACTTTGCTGCCGTACCATGGGTGCAGCAGGCGCAATGATATTACGCTGCGCCTCTCACAAATGTCTCCATGGTTGCAAGGCACGCTCCCTGTGCAAACAGGGGGTCACAGGTGCTGCGTAATATCATTGAAACTCAACTGTTTAACTCTTAGGGGAGTTGGAAAATGAGCCTATTTTCAAAAAAAGTGGAGTGTTCCTTTAAGGCTTTATTAACTATAATAACTAGCTTCCGGCAGATACCCGTACGCATCGATTTGCGGCGGAAGAATAACCCCTGACCTGACGCATGATGCAATGACGAACGCGGAAGCACAGAAGATAGAGCAAAACAAAACACTGGTCACGAATTAGAAGCTTAAACAGAGAATTTTTAAAGAGAAATATCAGAGGATTTCGATATTTTTTGTCAAATCAACTTAGATAATGTGGTTCAGAAAACATAATATTTTAAGTTTCTCAAAAAGCTAGATATTTTAGTTAATAAAGCTTTAAAAATGGATATTTTTCTTACAAAAACCCATCGCTTTGCTTCAGAAGGCCATTATTAACCCCTGGAGCTGTATGGATTATTTTTAGGATGGATGGACGCATTTTTTTGGGCTTCACTACCATTATAAAGCTTGGAAGAGCCAGGATATTTTTAAATATATCTCCAATTGTGTTTGTCTGAAAGATGATAGTGAAGGTGAGTAAATCATGGGATAATTTTCATTTTTGGTCGAACTAACCCTTTAAGGCATATGCAGTTTCAATGGAGATAAAAGAAAATAAAGCCTGTATTGTAAAAGCCCAATCATTTCATTGAGGTTCACTGTGACTGGAAAGCGTCTCTGATTTTACACAATGTGTCCACAGAGCTTAATTATGGACGTGTGTGCAGGCATGCATACCCTGTTGATTAATTCCCCCACCATGCCAGTCCATGACCCATTAGGTTCTGGAGCTCCATACAGGCCGTCATCCACCAGCTTGATCCGGAACGAAAACTTCAGTATGTCTGCCAGCTCCCGCAGCATATCCACACAGAATCCCTCATACTGATCGTTACCCTGAAAGTCCTGGTAGTTTGCCTTGCGCATCACGTATGGATTCTCCTATAAAACAGGATGAAGGTAACATTTAACGCTGTACTCTTCCACTCTAAATTTCCATACAGTGAAGCACCATAAACTCAATGAAAGTCAATAGCCATACATTGGAAGTGGCATTTTGATTAGTGTTAAGCCATGAAATGGCAGTAAAATCCAGTGAAACGGTGCTTCCTTAGCCTTGACATGTGAAAGTACTTTTTTGGCTGCAGCTTCTTGGTTTGAATGTATTATATTTTTTGAATGTATTATATCAGTATGATGTTGCCTGTGGATAGCAAACCTATTTTCTTCTTTTTGCAAGCACATGATGCAAATAAGATGGTTAATAATGAAGGGATGACTTGTGGTTGTTTTGATTAAAAAAACAAAAAAACAAAAAACAGAACAAATACAAGCAGTAAGCGATTTTAAAACAATTAGAGTCAGATACATTTTAATGTTAAGGAATTGTTTAAATGTGTTTGTTGCCTGGAAGCAACATTGTATGACAGTGGAATGAATAATAATGCAGTGAATATGGATGCATCACCGAAGGTGCTATATAAAATATTGCAACTAGTATATATTTTTAATTTAATTTAAGTACACTCTACTTTCACAACGGACAGAGTAAAACAGGACATTCAATGAAAAAAAAAAGTAGCACAGTTCTTTATGTTATCCATTGACTGAATGGTGAGAAGTAGGCATTCTATACCGGAATGGAATCAGACTGAAAGCTGGTATAGAAATTGTTGCTAAAAAACAATGCTTGTTAACATCAACATGGTTAAAATCATCCAATAGCATGAGCTAGAACAATGTGCACTGATGATTTCTTCACAGTAAGACCGGGAAAGTGCATTAAGAAAGTAAATAAAATTTTGATTTGATGTTGACTTTAACATTACATTCACAATGCATTCAACAGAGGAATGTAGGTTTGCTTAAACTGTTAGGCAAATTTCTGACTGCAAAAATGAGTCTAGTCTGAATTTATGTTTGAGATTGTAAAATTGGAATCTACAAAGCTCTTCATACAAATACAAACTCAAGAAGCAACATTATTATACTGTATAAGCTATGTGTAAGCAAGCAAGGCTTCGGAATCGGAGCCCAAAATAACATTTAAGACAGAATTGGGTTTGGAGATGTGCTGTTTAAAAAGACTTTACTTGGTCATGTGCAACATTTGAATCCATTTGAAGCTTGTACCAGTGAGTGCCAGATCTGTAAAAGCCCTATAATTCACAATTATCTCTTACATACTGGTCTGAAATGCTCAAAAGTTCTTTTTTCATGTGCTGCTAAAGCCACAAAGCCCATGGAGTCATATCTGGAGAAGTTCTTACCAGTATTGTGGTGACGGTGAGTGTCTTATTGGCTAACGTCTCAGACATGTTGATGTCTAAAGACGTGGAGTTCATAGCCAACGTGTTGTTGGAGTACCAGACACCAATCTGCACATGTAAAGTAAAAAAAAAAAAGATTTAAGATGCTTCACTGCTTCATTTTAATTACAAAGATTAAGTAAGAACTACTTACATGATGAACAAATGTGCGTTAAATGAACTAAATAATATAAAATCATTTGTGACCCATTTGAAAACATGTTTGATCTCGCATGGGGGAAACAGGCAGGAATAAACAAGTTCAGTGAATAAGACGAGGGGATGAAGGAGAGATAAAAGAGCATGAAGCGAGGGATCAATACTATGATCAATAAGAGAGGAGTGAAGTGGTGATTACTCCAGCTACCACCCATTCATTAGACCTTACAACCTTTTCCGTGATTCCGGATAAAATCCGGAGTTAGTGTTTATGAGAGTACGTTTGTGTGTGTGTATGTGTGTGTTACCTCTTTGTGACCCCCCTTGAATTTCTCAAGAATACGCAGCGTGTAATTGGTCCTCTGGCCTTTGCTGTTAAACTCCACGCGGCCTGTTAGGCCATCATACTCTACCTAAAATGAAAGAGAGAGAGGGGGGAAATTTAAACCAAGGGTAACAAACAAGAATGACGAACAACATTAATTTTGACCTACAATATTAAGGTAGAAATTATAGCACAGGCGGAGAAAAACAGAGAGACAGCCAGAGGACAAGTGAGAGGAAAACTCTGAGATGATTAAGAAAGTTAAGGTGAAGTGTCATTTCTGCTCTAACGGCATCACCGATTGCAATTGCAAAAATAATGACTGTTTTCATTATTATTGGCAAGTGAGGTAAACACTTGGAGTTATGGAGACAAACCGAGAATGGAGGACGAGAGGAGGTGTGGAGATGGTGCCAAATGGAGTGGTGAAATGATGGAGTGATGGGCAAACTGCAAAACAGATGGAGGGACACAGTGAATGAAAGACCGCACTTGTGCCTAGACAACACAAACATAGTCTAGGATCTCACAGTTTATAATAGCAGCATTAAAATGATAAAATACAAGCAGACCTTCAGACAGGTTGCAATAAACAATGGACATCTGGTGTTAAGGGCACAGTTATAATTGCTTTGAAACTAATGCCAGTTGTAAAATGACTGTGGCTGAGCATAATCATTACAGAGGACGTAAAAGTCATACTGCATTGGTCACCATCAGGGCCGTTGATGGAGGAGACAACCAGGAACATCGTCCCGGTCTCTGTGACAAGGGCGGCTCATTAAGTACTCAAGCTATTTGTGAAAAAAATAAAAATGCATTTATTGCCTACAAAATCAGTCCTGGGGCCTGTGAATTGACTCTGCATTAGTAAAATTTTAATCAAATTATACTATATTTATTTAAACAATTTATTATAATAAAATTATTAGCATTTTGTGTCATCTATATACATAGCATTAGCAATTTATTTCATTACATGTATTTATTTATTATTATTTTAATTATTTATTTTATATTATAAATTATATATAAAATATTTTTACATTTAATTTGGTTCATTTACTGTTGTTATTGCTGTTTTCTGCATAGTTTCACAGTGCTGAACATTGTTAAATGTTTCTTGACGGTGTTAAATGATGCACAGCGATACTCAATGCACAATAATGCATTAGTCAAGGTTTAAATTTATTGCGGAGTAAATTAAAAAGCAACCATCATAAACTCTCTGCGTCTTGTATATCGACGCCAAGAGGAAAGATTACAAAGACATTTTTCCTTGGAATAACATGCACTGATGAATTGTGCGCAACGAGACCAAGAATGAATGTTGAGAAAGTAGATAAGGTCATTTTAAATTTCATGTTGACTTTAACAGAGCCTATAAAAGCCAATAAGCAGTTGCATGCAGAATCCCATCAACATAAAAACCAGATTAAAACGGGCTTCTACAGCTCATCAGAGACAACAACCCTAAAGACCAAACACTAAAGTCATCAGAAAATGGCTGCCAATGGGGTAGCCATGGTGACAAATACCATGCGCAGGTAGTTCATGAGACTGGTGCCGTGCTGCCAGATGAGTGAGGAAGTGCAGCTCAGAGGCTTCACTCCGATCTCCTGACTGCGGTTCAGCTCTCGCACTGCTCCGACCACCACATGCACTGCATCGAACATCAGCGCAGATGACAACTGTAGGTGGAGAGAGAACATGAATGAAACGAGACGAGAAATACGGCGAAGCCAAGACAGAAAGATGGTGGAGAAGAAAAAGAGAATAAAGGAATGTAGAATTGAGAAAGACAGCAAATGAGGTCATTAGGGGGACAAGGAGACTTCACGTCTGTTAGGGCCCTACAGCAACTCTTCCTCCTGAACGTCTAACAGAGGTTCCTAAATTACGTTGTGTGGCGCACGTCCTATTTGGACACATTTGAAAAAACCTTCTGGCAGATATAACATCTCATTATTCCACAGAGTTAGTAGATACTACGGTTTACAGTTTGCAGTTTTTTTTCCCCATCTAAGAAAATCTCAGCAAAATCTGGTTTAAATAATGCAGCTGAATGTCAATCAAATTACTGAAATCATGGATGCTCTTGGAATCTAAAAAGCATTTTTAGATGCTAACACAACCAAATATTTCACTGTTACTGATATACATATCCTGACAAATGTGGTTTTAATTGTTTGATTTAAAAAATGTTAACGACAATAATAACCTCTCACACCTCTCACTGTGAGTTTGACAATTCTCTTAGCACCTTGTCAGCACTGCTTTAAAGATATAAATATTTTAAATTGCCCATTTTATGAATAAAACGGGGTGTGCATATTATATAAAAGTATTATTAATATGGTAATGGTGCTGTAAGTTGGTAAACATTACAACTCACAAATCTATTACTCAGGGCAATTCAACCTCTCACACTTAAAGTGACACAGCAAGTAAGTCTGTGCCCTTTACCTGGATAGGTTGAATTGCCCTGAGTAATAGATTTGTGAGTTGTAATGTTTCTCATGAAATATTCACATGAAAGTATATAATTGTAAGCTCACCGCTGGACCAGGGTATGGGCTGATGTCACAACCTTCCCTCCATGATAGGTTTAGGCTTCTGATGAACTCCAGGTAAAAAGGATGACTGCTGTTCAACATGGAGAAGCCAACGATATTTGACTGATCATCTACAACATCATCCAACCTCAACAGAGGGAAATCCTGAAAAAGAGAGAGAGAGAGACTAAGTCAAGAAGTACTGTGGACACAATATTGTGGTTTTGGCACTATGAAATACTTTAACCACTTTAATTAACATCTAGAGAAAAGCCAATTCTTGGTATTTACTTAACTGAAAACCACTGCCAGTGAGCGTATTACACGCGATGGCCTTTTGGCGCGCATGCGCGTTTCCTTTCCTCATTATTGAAAACGCGCGATGTTCAGAAATTCATACTCAGCGGTGCTCGCGAAACAGGTGAGTGTTTAACAGTTAAAAGATAAAATACTCAGTTTTTTTCCCACACAATATTTAGTAAAAACCGTCATTTCTGTCGAACAGTTAAAAAGTACTGCGAGGCAGCGCAGTTTGGCCGCTGTTTTACCATCCCTGTTCCGTGAGCCACTGTAAGGTGAGTTTGACAATTCTCTTAGCACCTTGTCAGCACTGCTTTAACGATATAAATATTTTAAATTGACCATTTTACGAATAAAACGGGGTGTGCATATTATATAAAAGTATTATTAATATAGGAATGGTGCTGTAAGTTGGTAAGAATAGTTTATTTTAAATTTATTGACGTTCAGAGTCATATACAGTAGTACTGGTGAAAATATGAGAACGAAATCAATGAATATTAAAAATGTATGGATTCAGACTATTAAAGCTGAAACACATTAAATCTGAGTAGAAGTAGTGAGAGGTCATAAAAGTAAAATGTAAATAGATATTTGACTTATTTATAATGCCATCACTGGATTTTCCCAGGGTTTTGTCTTATCTTGACTTGGCTTATAATGATGTAGTGTGTGACCTCTATACTAGTATAACGTTACTGTATAGTGGCATACACTATACAACATTTCAGTCCTATGAGATTGCAAACTTTTAGCAACAGTAATTTTACTGATGAACTCATTTGAAAGTTTGAAAATCTTCTAGAAATGACAGAAAGGGATGCAAGAGTGACATTCAACATAATAATAAAACCATTTGTACAAAATATATTACAGTTGAGGCACCATACATCACATTTATAGTGATTTGGTAAATGTGTGCTTAACTCAAATGCAATGTTTACATATTATTCAGAAAAGGTCTACAGATTTTTTTTTTTAAATAGCTACATTTGCCTGGCCAGTTTTTCGCAAATACCCGCTGCTCCCTACGGGTTTGGGAAAACTCTCATCCATAAATAAATAGTAATTTACTGAAGGCAATATTCAACCCTGCTAGGATTACACTCAACATAAGTGGTGCCCATTGGGAACATTCAAGGAAAACATTAAAAATGGGCTCAAATTGTTTTAGAAAAGGCTTTTTTTTTTTTTTTGTCCTTGAATGGCTTTCACCTTGTCTACCAAATCAGTCAGCCCTTATACTTTCTCATCTATTGGCAAGTGGATAATCTCAAGAGGTGCAGTTAGGTAGTGAGTTTGTCAATGGTAAAGTCAACAAAGACTTTTTCTATAGCTGTGTAGAAGCAGTGGGAATGCTCTTGGTGGATCCACCAATTGGTTTTAGATTATTTATCACAAACTTTTACTTTCTATATGGCAGCTGAAGGAGGATCCAACTCCACCTATGAAGACACCTATTCAGTTTTTAATTCCCATATGTCTGCAATTATTGATTCACTCTAAAACCTTCTGAAGTCCAGGTGCATTTCAAGTGAAGCAGGGGAATGATCTTGTTATGTCATTGACCCCTTCAGCAGTACATCCTTTTGATTCCTCCTGAGGATCCTTGTCGTATTTATGAATGGAGGTATGACAGGTACTGTGACTGTTTTTGAAGGGCTTGATAATGGCAAGTGTCTTTCATCTTTAGTCTGCTCTCAATTAGATTGCTGACAATGTGAATCTGACAAGACGATGACCTTATTCAAGATGCAGACTTAATTTTAGAGACTGCTACTGAAAGCCATCACTCAGCAGCCACCAATGAATCTAGCATACAATTGCAATATTGCCTTGAGGTTGTCTGCATTTGTCCCTGATCTTGGGGAAAAGCTTGCCAAAGTCAGATTAATAAAAGGCTAAGCTTGAATTTGAATGTTCAAATGAGCCGTTTCATAAGGAGAAGAAAACAAGACTGAATTTTATTTTATTACACTTTAGAAAATATGTACATCGAAAATTCTTTATGCCATGACAGCACTTAAAAGTGGTGCATTACTAAATTAAAAAATCACACTAAAATGTAATTCAGCTCATCTTCTTTCACACTCCTATTCATGTATCTTTAGACTTTTTTTCAGTTGGCACGCTCTTAGCAAAATTGCTTCCTTACTGCAGAGTGAGCTCTGGCTCCCTCCCAAATACAAAAATAAATAATTTTATAAAAAATGCATGTTAAACAAATTTAATCTCTAAATGTTTTAAATATTAAATATTTGCCATTTACTGAGGCCATACGAAACATGTTTGGACAGTCTCAAATCTTATCTTTCATGATTCAGTTTGCCTCACAAGGTCAAATGCTTTAGCCTACCTCAACTTGTAACAGTTGTATTAAAATCCCAAGCTCACAACAGAAGCATATGTGACCTCAAAACAAGGACATAATCCACCTCATCCATGATGATAACGATAAACGGCATTGATGCGTTGTGCATCTGTGATGAGCTGGTCAATGGCCAGGCCTGCCATTACTCTTACTGGATGAAAGTGGGTTAAGGGGAGAAAGGGTAGTGTGTCATTGGACAAAGTGGAAAAAAAGGGGTTTGTTTACCATTGTGGTGAGAATATACTTGTAGAAGGCTGATGTCATGCCTAATTCTGAGGCCTAGAGAAAGGGAGAAACAGCAAGAGATATGTTGTATGTCAGAAATCTAATCATAATTCATACTACATCTGCACAGTTGAGTCATGTCAGGTTTTTCTTTCTTTCTTTCTTTTCTTTCTTTCTTTCTTTCTTTCTATCTATCTATCTATCTATCTATCTGTTTCAGTTGTGTTGAACACAGTAGTCTGCAAAAAATCAGGTTGCAAATTAAAATCCCATTTAAACCTAGCTATAAACTAAGCTTAAGTATTTTGAAAAATGTCATTATATATATAAAATGGCATATATATATATATATATATATATATATATATATATATATATATATATATATATATATATGAGATTAAATTTTTTTTTTTAAAATTCAACTCATCAAATTGCATTTCAAAAAGAACTGGAAATTTTTTTTTAAATATTTTTAAGTCAGAAAAAAAGTAAAAGGACCCCTATATAAGCACACATACCTTCTTTAATATAAGTATTGACACTGATGCATTAGCATCAATGATAATAGTCGCAACTTTGTCATCACGGATTTCTTTCAGCAGGGGGGTGGGGTCCAAGTTTTCATCCAGCATTCTGACTGAGAGTGTTTCCCGGGATATGAGGAAGTGACGCACAAGCTCCTCCAATCGCAGCAGGCCTGAGGGTGTAGCATAAAATCCCAAATCTATATATATAAGCATTTTGAAAACATTTTCAATATATATTCCAGGGCATTTGTGAAAAATTAGCAAAACTCTCATAAATATTATTATAAATATTATTATAATTTTTTTTTTTTTTACAATGATCAGGCTATTCAGCATAAATGTCGTGTTGACACATTAAAATAAATGTCATGCAACCATCTAAAACCTTTTAACAGCTTTCATAAACTGTCAATTGCAGTAAACCTTACCTTACTTTCCAACCTGCTCCTCCATATTAAAGTCAGTGACTATCGAATTAAGTGACTTTGAGAGCCAATAAAGTTAATTCCGTATGTACATAAATTTGTGCTCTAAGCCACCACAAAATCCATATGGTGACTTCATTGATTTTGGACTGCAGTCAACAAGATGCACAGCTAACGATAACAGCAGGGTGGAAGTGATGAAAGAGTGCTTTCTCACAAAAACAAACAAAAAACTGTGTGGTGGTATCCATGCTCTCTCACACATCCACATTAGTAAGGAACCAATGTGTAGATGAGCACATCTATGCATGCTAATGTGCACAGAGAACTCAAACATGCCTGCACAAACACAACTGCCTGCATCTTAAACAGACTAATGCTCTCTTACACTTGAACATGAGCACAGGCTGCAGTAATTATATGGAAAAGCATGGGATAGCACAGATATGCAAACAGCAGTAAACAGTGGTGCATGAAACCGTAGCACCATTACCCAGACCATACCAATCAAGCGAGAGCTGCTCGCATCAGCAAGTCACGAGAGATCAACTTGCAGTCAGCATCGTAACGGCTCGCATACATTTCACTTTAGTGCGCTAACTACTTCTCGTTAAGCTTAGTCAACAAAGTATAACAAATACAATTAATATTGCTTCTTGTTTGTCTGTATGATGACACAGTCCTCAATGTGATGTCCCTCAAAATATAAATATGGATAGCACTACTCATCTGAAAAACATTGGTTCAGTATTTTTGTATATTGCAGTGATAATCATCCAGCATCACCTGAAAGACAGGTGTGCTTTTTTAATTAAGAAATAAGTGCCTCCAATCATGCCTATCCACCTTATTCCTACGCCCCATGATGCTTTGTGCAAATTATGGGTGTAACTTCCGCTAAGCTGTAAACAATCAGTGAAAGGCTCGCTCTGTTTTTTTTTAAACCGAGTACAATGAGATGACATTATTCTACTCACCGTTCAACCATTGAACATTAAAAGGACATTTAAAAATGTGTAAAAACATCAACAAGACCACAAATGTGCAGCATATGTTTCCTTTTTTCATATTATTAAAGTGGGATGCAAAGGGGAAAAAGAAAATAATCATGAGGAAAAGAATGCAGCAACTGAAAAGAGCTTGTGCCATAGATATTCTTGTTATAACATGTCACGTTAAAATACCAAGCGTTACATTATTCTCATGATGCCTGAAAATAAAAAATGAAGGAAAATTGACAGCTCATTCAGTCAAACTGACGGATAAGCTTTATGATTTGAAATGTTTCGTTTCAGTCTTTTAGAATGGAAGTTCCCCAGACCAGAAGTGCTACCCATAATTCAAAACGCAGTAGGCTCGTCAGGAATAAGGTGGATATTAACAGTTAAATATTAAATAAGGTAAAATCATACCAGTTTTATAATGTTACTTGGGCCTTTATGCTACTTTTATTTGAAGGGACAGTGGGATATAGAACGAGATAGGTGATCAGGAAATGTAAATTGTTAATGTTAAAATGTTAAAGGGTTAGTTCACCCAAAAATGAAAATTCTGTCATTTATTACTCACCCTCATGTCATTCCACACCCGTAAGACCTTTGTTCATCTTCGGAACACAAATTAAGATATTTTTGATAAAATCCGATGGCTCAGTGAGGCCTCCATTGACAGCATGATAATTAACACTTTCAATGCCCAGAAAGCTACTAAAGACAAATTTAAAACAGATCATGTGACTACAGTGGTTCAACCTTAATATTATGAAGCGACGAGAATACTTTTTGCGCACCAAAAAAACCCCAAAATAACGACTTTATTCAACAATATCTAGTGATGGGCGATTTCAAAACACTGCTTCATGAAGCTTCGAAGCTTTACAAATCAGTGGTTCGGAGCGTGTATCAAACTGCCAAAGTCACGTGATTTCAGTAAACGTTCACGTGACGTTGGCAGTTTGATACACACTTCGAATCACTGATTCGAAACAAAATATTCATAAAGCTTGAAGCAGTGTTTTGAAATCGCCCATCACTAGAAATTGTTGAATAAAGACGTTAATTTGTTTTTTTGGCACAAAAAGTATTCTCGTCGCTTCATAACATTAAGGTTGAACCACTGTAGTCACATGAACTGTTTTAAATATGTACCTTTCTGGGCATCTGAAAGTGTTAATTATCTCGCTGTCAATGCAGGCCTCACTGAGCCAACGGATTTTATCAAAAATATTTTAATTTGTGTTCTGAAGATGAACGAAGGTCTTACGGGTGTGTAACAAAATGAGGGTGAGTAATTAATAACAGAATTGTCATTTTTGGGTGAATAACCTTTTAAATCCAGATTTGAACTTACACTACTATATTGAACCAATGCATGTGTGCTAACTGCTAGGTCACAGCGGCAACATTTTTACTTAATATAATGTCATTATCATCAAGCAGAAACATGAATCCACAAGAATAAAGCAAATAAAAGGTTTAATCTTATAAAAATATGTAATTTGCTGAAGCAGTGGCATCAGCGTTAATAACATCATATAATAGGCACCAAGCCTAAGGATAATGCACTTAAAAAAATAAAATGAAATGCATTGTGAATCAGCGACTGTGAAATGAATTAGAAAAGGTGCTGTGAACAATGAACAATTCAGCTTGATCTATAACAGCTGAATGAAAGAATGGGTAGTTCATTGTTGATAGTGCCGACGCTTTCCCTGCAGACTTACACTCTGCTTTGGCACAGATCAGGCTGGCCGTCGGGTAACTGAAAGAGCGCAGGATGGCACCGATGGCCAAGCTTAAGTCCTCGTTGCTAGGATACAGCGTCACTGAGGCAAAGCGCAGATATGGCAAGCGTGGAGTCTCCTCTGGACCAATCTTGATGTGAGGGATCTGAGAGGAACGGGCAAAAATAAAGAGGAAGATTTAGAAGAATAGACGTGATTGTGTAATTCAGTGGTTCTCAACCACATTTCTGGAGGCCCACCAACACTGCACATTTTGCATGTCTCCTTTGTCTGACACACCCATTTTAGATCTTTGAGTCACTACTAATGAGCCGATAACCCTAATCAGGTGTGTTTAATTAAGGAGACATGCAAAATGTGCAGTGTTGGTGGGCCTCCAGGAATGTGGTTGAGAAACACTGGTGTAATTGACCCACACAGGTTTTTCAGTGGCTGATGCCAATATCTAAAGCAGCGATTTTCAATCTTGCTCCTAGGGAGTCACAGCACTGCACATTTTGTGTGTCTCTCTTATTTATTTCGACTTGTAAAAAGTGTTCACGTCCTCGTAGAACTCATAACTTGACCATGCTCCGACTTGTACCATGTGACTGCTTTACCACCTGGCCACTGCAGATTTATACTGGTGTTAGTAGTGTTGCTATAGAAATGCATAATTCAGCTCAGAGTAGAATGTGATGTGTTTTTAATTATGGTAATTACGGCATGCCGTGAATGCAGCATAAACTGAGCATGTCAGATAAGAGAGACTTACAAAATGTGCAGAACTTTCTATAAAACTTTCTAAAAAAAGTCACATTTTTCAAAGATTAATAATAATAATAATAATAATAATAATAATGATGATAATGCATGTTTCTTGAGCACCAAATCTGCATCTTACAATGATTTCTGAAGGATCATGTGACACTGAAGACTGGAGTAATGATGCTGAAAACTCAAAGAAATAAATTACATTTTAAAATATATTAAAATAGAAAACATTTTTTTTAAATAGTCATATCTTTTTTTTTTTTTTTTTTTTTTACTGTGTTTTTGATCAAATTAATGCAGCCTTGTTGAGTATAAGAGACTTCTTTCAAAAAAAAAAAACCCAAATGATTACAAATGATTATTTTTTTATGATTATTTTTTTTATGAATTTATGATTACAAATGATAACAAATGTTTATTAGAATGCCTTGTAAATTCCAATTCAGTTACAACATTTAAATTGAGGTAGCAAACAGAATATTGAATTGCAAAATTAACTTTGTCAAGTCTTGATAAATACTTGTTAGAAAGTTTAACAAAAAGTTTTAAGTCTTAAAGGGACAGTTCACCCAAAAATGAAAATTCTGTCATTAAAGGATTAGTTCACTGATAATTTACTCACCCCTATGTCATCCAAGATGTTTATGTCTTTCTTTCTTCAGTTGAAAAGAAATTATGGTTTTTGAGGAAAACATTTCAGGATTTTTCTCCATATAGTGGACTTCAGTGGCTACCAATGACCGGAAATACCAAGCAAGTGTTTACAAAGCGAACACGCAAAGACTAAGTCAAAAGGCCTTTACAAAAAAAGGTAAAACAACGATGTTGGATGATTTTGAAGTTGGAGGAGATAGTTTTTTTCGCCCTACCTGCGGTACTTCTGCCTACGTCACGCGTGACCTTTCTAACGTTATTACGTAATGCGTGGCGCATTGCAGAGCAGTGCAAGATGAGCATTTGTCAACCCGTTGGTAGCCATTGAAATCCACTATATGGAGAAAAATCCTGGAATGATTTCCTCAAAAATCTTCATTTCTTTTCGACTGATGAAAGAAAGACATAAACATCTTGGATGACGTGGGGGTGAGTAAATTATCAGGAAATTTTAATTCTGAAGTGAACTAATCCCTTAATTACTCACCCTCATGTCGAAACGAAAGTCTTAAGGATTATCGGATGATTGTCTGTTTTTTCTTTAAAGCGCTGCCTAAAAAGCCAGCATTGTTTTATTTATTTTTTATTTAGTAATTTCCAGGTTTAAATTATATTGAAAATCTGGGATTAGAAATGCTGACCACACTGTGTATAAATATACAATTTAATTTGAGTAAATTAGATGTACACAAAATGAACAAAATTAAAAGCACGTTCATTTTACGCAATATTAAATTGTTAATTGGCTGAGTGGGCACCAAAACAGCCAGATATCGGCCAATTAATCATTCTGGCTGATATATCATTCTCTCTATCCGTAAGGAAGGAAGAAGAGAGAGAAAATATGGAAAATTAGGTCAGAGGGAGAGATGCTTTTCAAGCAGCAAAGCAAAGGCACACAGGAAATAATGGCCTGTGGCTGAGGAACAGTGTAAATTTATCATCTCAGGAAATGCTCTCACAGACACATAGGCAAATGCACTTCCTTTCATTCTCACCTCTTTTTCCCCACATATATGACTGACAGTGGATCCAGAAGCAGGACTAGAGGCAGGACCAATGACAGAGACCACTCCCTTTGGCAAGATCTGACACACTTGGAGGGGTAAAGATATATTATTAGAAAGAGACAGATAAATAAAGCTACCATGAGAGAGAGATAGAGAGCAGGGTGATAGAGCAAGACAGTGACTGAATGAGAAAGGGACAGGGTAGAGAGAGAGACAGACATTGCAGTGGGCAGAGAAAAAGCCAACATCTTGGACGCCGTCCAGTTCTGTGTCCTGTTCCTAGATGATATATCAAATTAGGAGTCAATGCAAAGCTCTTTTTGATTAATTACATCAATAAGCACAACACAGATTTATGCTCTGCCTACAGGAGATTGCTGCTCTAATTCTACAGAAGAACGAGGAGGAGAGAGAGAGAGCACAGGGTGTATATTTAGATGAAAAGATTTCTTTCTTGCTTGCTTTTGAACTGTTGCATTGAAATGTTCAGGGCACTGTGCATGTGTGACAAGGGTATGTAATTCATTTTGCAACAAATGAAAATCTTTTATCCTCCTGTTATATTCACATGCTCTGCCGTGAGTGTGTGTTATCAGTCCATTTCAGTCCAGTGGTAAAGTGAAAGTTTTTTTCTGTTTTGTGCTCAATACAGCAGTGCATATTATTCTAAAGAGAAAAATAGTATGTCTTTCATCAAAATGTAATAACTTTCTCCACTAAAAATATTGTTAACCAACAGTCAAGTGGCTTAAAAAATATTAAAGAAAAAAATTGTAGACTATTGTAATCTTGCCATAAAATAATTCAATTCTGGTTAACAATAATGCTATATTATATTATATTATATTATATTATATTATATTATATTATATTATATTATATTATATTATATTATACAATACGCTGCCCGGCCAAAAAAAGTCATCATTTTCACACATGAGTTCAGACCTTAAATTCATTGAATGCCTTTGGGTTGTGCTAGAGTAGACTTTACAGAGTGCTCGGCTCTTGCATCGTCAATACAAGATCTTGACCAAAAATTGATGCACCCTTGATGGAAATAACATCACAACATTTATTTATAAATATATATTATTTATCTCATCCCAAAGACTTTCAATGAATTTAAGGTCTGGGACTCAGAGGTGCCAATTCATGAGTGAAAATGATTCTTCATGCTCTCTGAACCATTCTTTCACAATTTGAGCTTGATGAATCTTGACATTGTCATCCTGGAATATAGCCATGATGTGTCTTCCTACATGGTTGTTTAAGAAGTACTCCATCACTTGGGGTTAAAAGAACAGTTCCCAAACATATAACATGCTAGAAACATAATAATCACTGCAATAATGATCCAGTCATGATCCAGTATTTGCCTATTTAAATCCAAACAGCGACTTTTTATTTTGCCGAGCAGTGTATATATCAATACATTTAAAAAAGAAATCACTCAAACTTGACATTCAACTTTGACTTTCCATTCAAAAAGCATCCTGTAAGCTTCATTCTGTTATGGAATGCCCTCTTTATAATCAATCAATTTCTAATGAAGATTAAGAAAGAAAGAAAAAAACTGTAGGCATTATTTTAGACTACTGTTCTTGGTAATTCATCATTAAACCTTGCCAATAGTTAATTTAATTCTGATAATAGAGCTGCATGATTAATCGTTAAAAGATCGCGATCTTGATTCAAACACCCACGCGATCTTATTCCTAAATGACAGCGATTCGTCTATGTCTATTAAACCTTTGACAAATACGATCACAGCAAACATTGAAATCTGCATTTACATTGTCGCTGACCTAGAGAAAGCAGCTGTTGTGTTTTGAAACAGCATAAAAAAGTCTTTTCAACCACACATTATTAATATTTCTGTTAAAATAATTCAAATGATCACAGAAGTACTGGGATAAAAGTCTATAGTTCGGAGATGAACACTGATGTCTATGGTAGCGATCAAAATGTAGTAAATCGCCTTTTAAAAGTAACTTAATGCCTCAAATAAAGATTGTATCAGTTACACCGTCACACCAGTTGTTGGCGACAAGTGATTGTTAAAAAATGTATTTGTCATTGAATCATTCATTCAAGAGATTCATCCAATAATGAAACAAGTGAAGTCTTTATGAGTGAGTCATTGAATCATTCATTCAGACCGATTTACAAAAAATAATAACAATTAAATCAAATCAAATGAATTAAATATTTTTTAAAATAGACTGCAGCATTTAACATTTTGTCAGAACCTCTAGTAAATTACATGTTTAGTTATCTATTTTGAATTGTGGGAGAACTGTGATCTCCGTTTTTCTCCCAAAAAAAAGTGATTCTCAATTTATCCAGAATCATGCAGCTCTATCTGATAACAATAATATAATATAATATAATACAATATAATATAGCAAATGACAATACATTTGAAAAAGATATCATAACTTGACCTTTAGCCTTGACTTTCCATTCAAAATGCCCACTTTCTATAAGCTAATCAAATAAAAACATGTACGACCCTATTATTTGTTCTTGTTGAATTTTTATTCAAGTTGTTGAAGTTTTAGCCAAAATACTTCACATTACAGAATTAAAATTGTGAATGAGGTTTCGTGTGACTACCAGTGTGTGTGTAGTCATTTTGTTAGACTCACTTGTGTCTGTAGTCTCGTACTGAGAGTCTCTCTGCAGCTCAAAGATGTCGACCTCCACGCGTGCTCGTGCCGGGCTCTCCATCGCACTGTTGATGTTCTCTCGGGCCAGAGCCAATGCCAACCGCTCTCCACGTCCACATGCTGACTGATCATCTAAAATAGCAGCTGAAGAACAAAAAAAAAAAGCTCTGTGTTTTGTTTTCTGCTCTGGAATTTAATTGAGTTTTTGATGTTGATGATTGAAGTTTGATTTGTTATTGCAAGAAGATGGAGTTACTCATCTAGATTGAACAGAAACAAGTTTGCAACGAATGTCGCATGTTGTGATGTTAACTGATTAGATTGTTCTATTGAGCGCATTTCGTTTGGAGGCTTGCCAGAGATTAATTGATGCTTTATTGTTCGCAATAATCAAGATGAACATACTGATGCTTGAAGCAATCAGTCACATGCTGTGAAGTAACAGCCAAGTACAAGCGACTTTGAAAAAGGCTCCTGCTTGAATCCGATAATATTGCTTAATTTCGCCTGAACTCTGCTCTAAAGTCAGTGGTTTAATCTAATGACTTAATCTTAGTTTTTATAAATTGACCAAAAAGAAAGAAAAAAGAAACGATCCCAGCATATCTGAGATTATCGCTTCACACTCTCTCTTGTGTAACAGGTGTTTAGTTGAAAAAGATTAAGCCTAATAGGAGGTCAGTACTTCAGAAGACGTATTTAAACATTAAATCAAGAACAAGCTTTGTAGTCACTATAAATGTGGGCTTCAGGTTGATGCTTGCTGCCTCCATTACAGGTAAAGCATTTGGGTTATCTGGAGACTGTACCAATGTAGCCAATTTGCTCATTCCAATTATAAAAAAAAGTTTTATTTTTTCACATAGACTCTGTAGATAAAGCTGGAAGAACTGAGGCAGAATTACACCTCTTGATGGGTAGGAAGTTGTCTAGGTTGGTACCGCAGTTGAACCTTATTGCATAGGTAAAGGCCAGCAGTACTATTACCACTAAAGGCCCTATCATACACCCGGCACAATGTGACGGCAGGCGCGACGCAAGTGTTTTTTGCTAGTTTCAGCCCGACACAGTTATCATTTACACGTCCAGAGCCCACGTTGTTTAAATAGCAACTGTAATCGCACTCATTTGTTCATCCATGGGCGTGCTGGTCTGAAAACGAGGCGTGTTCAGGTGCATTGTTGGTGTGTTGCTATTTTGAGGCAACTGAAAACGACTGTGCCATTGACCAACAAAAACCTGGTCTAAATCAATGGAGCAGTATTTTTTTATTATTATTATTTGAAGGGCACGTTAGTAATATGCGCCTGTAGGCGGGTGCACAACACGTGTACACACAGGGACACGCAGCAGAACACAAACGTGCCAAATATTAAAAATAAAAGGATTACAATGTAAAAGATAATTATTGTGTACAAAAAGATAAAAATGCCTACATGTCATAATGGATAATCATTGCATGCATCAGAATGACCTATTTGCAGTAATGACGAATGAAATTGGCTGATTATTTGACCAATCGTGGCAATCTGCACATGTATTTACACTGACTCATCAGGTTGAGGGTGTCTATATTCCGCCATGTAAATAGCAATCCACCATGGTGCAAGCGCACTTGGCTTTTAAAGGGAATGGGAGACGACACTGTGATTGGTTTATTGCATGTTACGCCCAAAACACACCCATGACTCAATAAGAGACTAGGTACAACCCTTTTTTTGACCATGCGCCTTGTGCGGCAAACATTTTTTCTGTCGTTAAACTAGCAAAGTAGATTCGGACACGCCCTAAGTGCACTTGCTCCATGCACTTCAGGTCATGCGCTTAGATCATTAAAATAGGGCCCTGAGTATTAAACTTTCCTCACATGTTTGTTCTACAGACATGAATGATACCTTCAATTTTTTTTTTCAATTACTTTTTTTTACTGCCTTGGTGCATGATAAAACAAGAAAGATAAGCCCCTAGTCGGGTGGGCTCTTTTCACTTGGACCATTAGCAGTCACCTAGAAACACCCTAGTAATCGGGAGATAATGTGAAGATACACTTTTTGTGTTGTCTAACAGGAAGTGGCCCATGGTCTCTCACCCATCCTGACAGCTGAGAGAGCGGGTGTCTGGCTGTGAGAGGACGGGGCCATGGTCAGCAGCAGCAACAGCAGGAAGAGGAAGAGGAGGTGAATCGACAGCAGCAGCGCTGGCAGAGCCGGCATCTTCCACTGCTCCTCATGGAGAAAGGTCGTCTGGCTGCCTGCACCGCCACCTAGAGGACAGGTACAAAATTACACATGAGAAATCATCAACTGACATGTTGATTTAATATTAATCAACAATCTGATGCAGATTAAAATCAATATGGTGCATATACATTGTGCATCTCAACAAGAAACATATAGCATGTTGAGAATGGCACCATTCTACTTTGTTTTTGTAGTATACTGTGCACAATGTTAATGCGTTTGAATTGTATGCGTTGTATGTTTTATGTGTTGAATACCCAGATGACCTACTATATTATACAAAATGTGCAGCATACGTTTTTACACAAGTCAATTAAAAAAAAAACACAAAATAACAGCCAAGATAACTAGATGCTAGAAGTTGAATTAAACATGCAACATTTTAACATTATTCAATGCAAAAATGCAACATAATGAGGTCATGTGAAAACAATGATGCATGTTGCTGTTTTTGAAAAGTTTAGCATTAAATAATGCATACTATTTTTTGGAAAAAAAAAAAAAAAAGAAGAAGAAAAAACAAGCCCCAATGTATTCAGTATACAGTATCTAATGCACAATGTGCAGTAAGCAGCATGCTATTATTCCATTCTAAACATAGCCCTTGATTTAGTTTAACTTGGCTGTTGTCCACACCACTCTGTCCATGTGTTGCATCACCCACTTAAGCTATTAAAGGGTTCCTCGTTGACCATGTTGGTTTGCAAGCAGCACAAACATGCCACTTTTAAACATAATATGCCTGTTTTTTCAATGCCCTTCACTAACACACAAACAAACACAGGCATATATTCTCATCCAAAATACACACACACACACACACACACACACACACACACACACGCGCATAATATGCCTGTTTCTTGTCCCAGTGCTATAATATGAGCCATACACTAGATTATTTGGCTTTGATGTGATGTGATAAAATATTCAGGACCATTGCAAAAGTGTACGTTGCTGTTTATTAGCTCCTGAAAACATATTTGCAGCGACTTACTGAGGTTTTGTTGTTAACTTGTCACTGAAAACCAAATTTTTAAAAACATGATGGATGATTCAGAATGGTAATTTTAACAGATAAAATATTAAGGTATCTGATCTATTGTGTTTCTGTACTAGAAACATTGAATCACATAGTAATTCTGTGATGCTATATAGTTTACTAAACAATAACATGAGCTTAATGGGTGTTTTTCCAAAACTTTTCAGGCAAGGAGGAAAGTTTAGACTTACACAAGCATGAAAATGAACTGACCTTTCAAGTCAAATGTGTTCAGGTCACTACAGGCCTGAACAGATAAGCCGGAATTATGGCTGCTAGCGCATGAATAACATGCCATGTGTGATGGGTTACTTCACATATGCAACTCGCAGATAAAGCAATCTCAGAAGAGGTGCATGTGTGAAAAAATGGGCACGTACATGGAACAATAAATGAATTACCAGGGAAATCAAAAATGTTAAAAAAAATAGACCATGACAGAAATTTTACAACCCAGTCTGTCAAAGTGACGTACAGTATAATGATTATTTGTAGCGCAACCTCGGCACATGCCACATGTGGCAATATAAAACAATTCCCCACAAGAAAACCCACAACATAATACAGAGAAGCAGAGAGAATTGAATGCAGCCAGAAGAAACAGACTCAGAAATGGCTTTGGGAGACAAAGAGGAGAGCGAGAAAGATTGAACGCTTGACGAATGCAGCATAATAGAGCTGAAAAGACTCCGGTCTGTTGTGTGTGTGTGTGTGCGGGTATGGGCCGCACAAAACAGAGACACAAGTCAAGCTAAAGATCAAGAGCCTCATCCCTAAAGCCGCCGTCAATCCTGGGCTGCCTGTGTTTGAGTTTGTCAACAGCTTGATTTGTATTGGCCTTCCTCAGCTCCGTGAAGTAAATGTTTATCTTTCCTGCCAATAAGGCCCTTTGAATGCATTCAAATTGAAGTCTGAATGGAACCAAAATGAAGTGAGCGAACCAAAAAGGGAGGAGAGGACAGAAGAAAGACAGCTGGGATGAGATAGCGCGTGAGAGAAAGCAGAAATAGTGTGGAGAGAAAGATGAAAGTAAACCGAGAGAGATGGTGAGAGGGGAGAGAGTAGGAAGAAAAAGAAAGTATTAACACACACAAGTAAACACCACATAAGGCGACAGCATGCTGAATGGGCAGAAATTCAAGCTTGGCTGTTTCAGTTATTTAACTGTTAGCTTTCCTGCATTGAATTTAACAGTCAATGTAATTGCCCGCAAGCTTGCTTAATCAATGGACTTTTGCTTCCGCTCTCTAATAACAATATATAATCACACATCCTAAGACTGATGCATGAGCATTCACAACCTGTAACACTTTACATATTTCTTTCAGTGGCCTGGGTTCTAGAAGTCGTTTTCCTTATTTTAATTATGCAGTATCTCACAAGCTGTTGTACAGAATATCAACACGGCTGTGGATGCAGGCCTTTGAACATTAGGGCTGGGACAGTCCTATTGATACTTCGCAATTCATGGATCCTTTCTGATATTTTCCAAACGCATCGCAAATCGATTCTGAGCTTAGCTTTTAACTGCAGATGGCACTCTGGGCTATTATTTTAACCAAATGCTCAAATGCTCACGAAGAAGACTGCTCGTGTGTTCGGCTGAGTCTGACAATGTATTTGTCAGAATGCTTTTATGATGTGAGATTAAAGGGGGGGTATCACACACAGTTTCTGCCAATCTCATGTTAATCTTGAGTACCTATAGAGTTATATTGCATCCTTCATATTTTCGAAAAGTCTTTAGTTTTATCATATTTATAAAAGATACGCTGTACAGAGTCTTTCCGAAAAAAAGCAGAGCTCCTGGAGGCTGGAGAGTCACGAGCGCACACAGCTTTTGCGTAGAGATCGTCTGCAAGCTGCGACATCATTATAAATAAAAAGGGAACAAAAACGTCTGTGTTGTTCGTGCACTTGCACGCTGATTGCCAACAAAACACAGACATTTGATGCAGTTTTACTCACCACCCGCGATCAGCAAATCCAGTGTCGAACTGGGACTTGTTTACAAAGCATTCATCACCGAAATTCTGGGAACAAACAAACATAAGTGCACAACTCCATTGCTGCCCCAGAAAAACAAACTTCATCCACTGTTCCCTTAACGCTGGGTTCTTTTGGAAGCTGAAAAAGGTAATCTTTCCCTCACAACCAAAAACACACTCCTTTGGTGACAGGAGCTGCGTCTCATTTCAGAGGTTGCGTCCTCCAGAGGTCGCATTTGAAGGCTGCATTCATCATCAAGGAAGTCTTATTTAAGAAAAGTGCTCTTGCTCTGGGTGGTGTGTGTGTGCACCTTATTAGGGAGAAGTGCCTATACAAGGAATTCCGCCCTTTATTACGTGATAAAGACCATACTCGAAAAAAATTTGGCAAAACATGTCCACAACCGGAAGTAGTAATACTCCGTCATATGTCCAACTCGTGTTTTGAAACTTTGGCCATGTTTAGCATGAGAATGCAACCAGAATCATTTCTCGACTCACGATGCATCAATGTATTGTCCCAGCCCTATTGAACATAGAACTTAACCCCAGCTTCAATGGTAATTAATAACATAATGGTGTATAATGGTTATTAAAATATATATATATATGTGTGTGTGTGTGTGTGTATATATTAGAATATTCAATAATTTTCTAATTCATAACTTTTTAAACATTTAAAAAAAAGCTCTGATTAAAAAGACTTGCAAGACTGCATAAATATGAAGGAATCATTGAATGCTTGAATTATATTTGTTTAGGTTTTGCACCTTTTTGATGTATTGTCTTATAAAAAAAAGACCACTACTTTACTTCATACTTTAACACTACAGCATCCCATATTAACTAACCTATAAACTCGTTTACATTTCCATTATAGCAGCAGCGTCTCTGATTGGTGGATCTTGCTATAGCATTAATTGTAGTTTATACATAAGCATAAATTCTGCCATTAAACACAGTTGCTATTAAAGCATTTATCATTGTTTAATAACCTTAGAGTTCATATTAAATCTCCATGTCATTTATTACATTTTTACTTCAGAAACCCATCTGGTATGTATGACTAGAAACAAATCCGTTTCTTAGATGGGTGTGAGACAAATGCTAAGCATCAGGCCAGTGATAAAGCATAAGCTAATTCCATACATCTGCTATTCTTGGCCTTAAAGAAAGTCTTTTAGTGCCGCCTCTTGATGCTCTTTTGAAAATTAAGAAGAATGAAAGGCTCTGACCTTGCTGAGCTTCTGATCGAAGGCAAAGATAGCACTTAAGACCATGCTTTTAAGGCTTTGGGGATTCTTAAGTACCAAGAGACTCAAACAAAATAAAACTACAAAAATTGTCAGGTATTGAAGAAGACAGTTTTTGACTAAATCACAGAAAATATTCCAGCCAGACACTGCTCCCATGCTGTCAAATCCAATATCGTAATTCTCACATTACACCGCAAACACTGTCCTGCGGTTTCATTCAGATTTACTTTGGAACAGCCACTCTAAGCCAACTGGCTATGATCCTTCTCCACAGGCTGTTAGAAAAAAAAAAGAAAAAAAAAGATGGTAAAACAGTGTTTCTAATATGCCTGTCACTCTGACTGTAATGCGTCTCTGTGTTTGGGACATTAGTGCGGCTCATCCTGTGAGGTTGAGGCAAATAAAAAGGTTTGTTTGCCTCAGAGGCAGCTGGGGCATGGCATCCTTGCTGCTTCGGATACTATAATGAAGGGATAATCCTCTCATTTAGCCACAGACAGGGGATATATTTTACTCTGTTTTTGTGATGGGTGAGGTGTGTGTGTGTATAACAGTGCATTACACAGCAGCAGAATAAACATTAAAACACTATCAGGATGAAGGGGTAAATAGGATGAACAGCTTGGGATGTTTGGAAGTGTGACAGAAAAATAGAGAAATTCACAGCGTCATCTGGACAGAGGGTGGATGGCGTGTAGAACAAAGGGGGTGATATAAAAAAATGTAAGTCTGAAGCTTTCAAGCTTTAAAAAGGATGTACCATTAAAGCAGTCCATACAGCTTGATCTTTTGAAGCCATATGAAGCTCTGTGTGAGGAACAGACTGAAATGTATAAATGGTGGCAGAATTTCTGGATTAGCTATTTCTTTAAAGAGTGGATTTATTTTATTTTTTTTATTTTTTTTTCAGATGAACCATATTTTGACCAAAAACTATTTAATGCAAGAACCAAAATGCAAAATAAATAAAATTATTAAAAAAAACATATAGCCCCCCAAAAAATCATGTTTTTCCACACTAAATAAATACAATTTATATGTAATTTATATAAACCAATAAAGCAATGTATGATAATAAAAAACAAAATACGATATATTTACTTTATCTATCTATTTAAAAGTTTGGGGGTTGTATGATATTGGGGGAAGTAATATATGAAGCATAAGCAGCATAGCAGTACCAATGCTGCATTTCTTAGATCAAAAATACAGTAAAACAGTAGTATTAAGAAATATTACTAAAATTTTAAATAACAGCTTTTATATTTTAAAATGTCATTTATTCCTGTGATGCAAAGCTGAATTTTGAGCAGCCATTACTCTAGTCTTTAGTGCCACATGATCCTTTAGAAATCATTCTAATCATTTCTAATTTGGTGCTCAAGAAACATTTCTTATTATTATCGGTGTTGAAAACAATTGTGCTGCTTAATATGTTTGTGAAAACCGTGATACTTTTTTTTTTTTTTAAATATGCTGATTTAGTCTTCATGCAAAGGTTTCAGTGAAAAGAAAATAAATATATCTGAGTATCTGATCAAGAAGAGACATCACAAAACAGGAACAGGAATAAGTCAAGGAATATGTTTGTCAGTGACCTCAACAGATAGATTTAGACCCTGCTCATGTTTCAGCATAGGTCTGCAGTCTGTGCAGACAGAATGTGCATCTTAGTGCCTCAGGCTTGTGCTCGTGACCATCATCTCCGGTTGTGAAAGGAGGCATCATCTGTCCCAACACAAAACGATAGTGACTTCACCGTACTTCTTCACTCTCAACCACTGTTTCTCTCCAGACCTTTTCCTTGTCACCTTCACAAATTGTCGGCCCAAGGCTACTTGTGCCATGCACTTCCCTGCAAACAAACCCCCTCCAGATGCTTTGCCTATTATGAGAGAAGCTAAAAATAAACACAGGGCTCATGCAGCTAACTAACTGTCCTCTGTTGCAGATGCTCTAATATTAACTGGCCGTTTTTATCTTGTATTATCTTAATTTTACAGATGAGCTCTGGCTTTTTAACTAAGACGTAGCATCCAAACTGTGCCCTACTCACTGCGCAAGAGCTCTGACAACTTTTAAAAAAATTGAATGGCATTTCAAAACTAAATACCTCTTCAACAGTATACCCATAAAATAATAAGGTGCAAGCAAGCACTGGCATTTTTAACTCAATTTATCCCAGATAAATATATAACCTACAGAATAGAGGAGGAAGCAGAGATGAGAATAAAGCAATGAGTGCATTTAAATGTACAATAAAGCGCTGATAACTAAACAGTTCATTATGAAAACCTGCCAATGCAATAATTTTTTTACAAATTTAAATATACTGGTTTTCAAACCAGGTCCTGGGGACCCACCGCTCTGCACATTATGTATGTCCCCCTTATTTAACACTCCTGATTCATATCATCAACTTATTAGGTGAGGGCTTCGTGAACAACTGTGTTAGATAAGAGAGACAAACAAAATGTGCAGAGTGGTGAAAACCACTGCTAAAAGAGCACTGTTTAAAGCGGACATTATATTACACACAGATTTATTAAGCAGAATATAATATTATGCATGATAAGAATGTTCAAAATAATATAATGTGCAATCAAATCATGTGTTTTTAAATGCAAATGAGCTGCTGCTCCCTGCACCCTATCCAGGATAGCACTTCATTCACAGCTCCTGCAAGCATTGGATACTCTTACTAACCAAATACTAACAAGACATCTGCTTGGATTTGATTATCATCTATATTGCAATCACACTCACAGAGATTGTAGTTCTTCTTCATCATGAAAGTTTATTATCTGCATACGTTTTAAAGCTATATCATACGGAGCTCCACACATGACATGCAGGAAAAAAGTAAATCATGCACACAATTTACTAATTCATTCCCTCGATTTATTGTGCGCACGATTTAGCATTTCGAAGGAATGAAATAGTAAATTGTGCGCACGATTAAGCCTACTATTTTTTTCCTGCATGTCATGTGCAGGGCTCCGTATTCAGTTTAAACTTCTAATTTATTGTTTTCTGAGCGCACACATCTAAAGCACACGCACAGAAAGCTAGCTGTCAGATGGCACGTCTCGTGAGTCATGAGTATTAAACTAACTCCTCTGTCAAACAACAAAAATTTCAATCAAAGTCCCAATTATGTGCAATCAAAGTCCCTTTAAAACAAATCGGTTCACTCCGAGGCCATAATTCATAAAATATTTCCAGTCATTCAAGTACAACACCTACAGTTTCTATTAGATTGAAATCTATATGTAACTGTTTGTAAAAACAGTAACATATTTCATAAATCAATGCTTTTTTAACTGTATGGCAGGACTTTCTATAGCCGCCATATTAAGCATTACTATTTCTCCCAATGATACATGTACAATTAGACCATCCCTGCCATATCTAGTCTCTATTGAAACCACCTACAAAATTACTTTCTCCAATCAAGAAACACAAACATTGTGATCTAAAATGAACTAGTGTTCTCATAAAACACATGAATCCCCTTTAAATCTCTGCAAAAATTCATAAAGACCAAGTAAACCAAAATTTCTTACATAATTACCACCATTTTTCAGTAATGTTTTTCACATCCCCAAACCTCATAAGTGAATCTCAAAATCACAGTAGCATTAAAAGGTTCATATGATACTATTTTAAAAGTTCATTATTTTGATTCTTGGGTGTAATAGAATAGTTTAACACGCTTTAATGTTTAAAAAACACATTTGTCACATACTGTACATTATTGCAGCTCTTCTATTCCCAGTCTGTTGGAAACTTCTTTCTCTCCTTCCAAAATGCTCAGAGTGCTCTGATTGGCCAGCTAACCCAGTGCCTTGTGATTGGCCAAACACCTCAAGCGTGTGTCAGAAATGTAATGTCCCTTACCATAATCGCAAGCTTCAGCTTCCAAGGCTTCTAAAGCATTTGTAAACACACAGTTAATAATAATGTCGTCGGTTTTACCGTATCAGAGCCCAGGTCGGATTCTGAAAATGCAGATGATCAAGCTGATCGATCGAAACCAACTTTGCAAGCATGACTTGCATGACGTTTCAGAGTGGTAAGTAGTCTTTGTATATATCCTGCATTGTTCTCACAGGTTCAGGAAGCTTGTCCTCTGTAAAATGCGCTGTGCACAAGCAAACTTGGGTTGTACTGCTCAGAAACAGCTTTATATAAATCTTAACCTTTGATCAACCTCTGTAAGCCAAAACATTTTTACTTTAGCATCCAAACAACACAGCGTCTCTGCGACATAATGAAAACACTTCAATTCACTGAAACCTCGCTTTTTTGCGTATGCCTTTGAATGCACATTTTTATGTGGACGTTTGAGGAAGTAATATTTGGACTCTAAGCATTTTAGGTAGTTTTGGATCAGAGTTCTCTGTTAGATGGAATACATCGCTTTGTGAAAGACTATGAGCTTTGTAACTTTGCAGATCGTATACATGCACAAACAGATACATTAAACACTAAAGGAAAAGGAAAACATTAAAAAGCATCTGTATAAAAAAAAAAAATACAGAAAATGAGGAAGAATAGGGTGAGCAGGAGGGCAAGAGCAACATTTCTGAACAAGAGTATTCAAGGATGTGTAGAGACAAAGAACAGACATCATGAAGCACTTGAGGCCGTGATGCAGTGTTCAACATTGTTGTTGTCATACCATTTTATGAGCTGTTCAACATTAAATATTTACATTCAGAGGCAATTAGTGGTTCTGGGAACGACAACCACCGGGGTGCCAAGGACATCCTTTTCTTTTAATTAACTTTCCCTCAGGAAAATAATGGGATGTTTCAACCCCACTATCATAAATGATGACATGATTAGACAATATAGCTCATCTCTGATAGCACTGAAAGCATTTATGGATAGCATTAAAGCATGTCCAACTTGTTATTTTGCTCCTTTATTTCTAGAAAGTGCTCCTCCGGCTAGCTTCTCCACCCAAACAATTAATAATCCCTAAGGTGGACGGATGATTAAAAATTCGAAGTGGGAGCCCCCGTTTCAAGTTTTTAAATGAGCGGCCTCCCTCATTTGAGCAAAGTCAGGAGGAGGCTGATGAGACTAAATTTAGCAGAGGAGGCAAGAAAGAAAAGCATTCAACCTCCCACCTAGCAATAATGTCCTGCCTTTGCTGCCTGTGAGGATTCAATTTGCCAAAACAGTCAAATATTGCTGCAAAATGCCAGCTGTGCATTTAATCATTGTTGCTGCAATTATGACACACAAATGTCCTTTAAAAAAGTCATGCTTTGGCGCACGAGTCATCCGTAAAATACAAAACAGATAAAGATCGTTTCCCTTTCTCTTCCCGTTATTGAAACAGGTAATTTTTACAACTGCAATCGACTCTACACTGCTTGCAATTAATGTTGTTGAGCCTGTAGTTAGGCAAATATATGACCATTATCAGAGTGATACAGTACATTAATCGGGAGAGAAAACAGATAAAATGTAATTACATTCATGCATTTGGCAGACACTTTTATCCAAATCGACTTACACTGCACTTAAACCATGCATTTTGTCAGTTCCCCAGGAATTGAACCCACGGCACTGGCGTTGCTAGCGGCATGCTTTGTTTTAGAAAGGAATGCACAAATACTGCAGAGGCAAACCTGCTGACAAAAGGGCAACAGATCAAAGTTCTAGAAGAGAAATGGAGAGAGTGGATAAGACTAGAAATAAGCCAATTATTCGGCCAGTATTTAGGCATTTTGAGATTATTGCCATTGACCATGCACAGTTGGCCAAATAACAGAAATGAAACTTCTTCCTTGTGTCAGAAATATATCTTGTTAATAGACAGCAAACAAGCACTCAATTAAATGTTGTCTAAAATAACCACATGTAATGTCTATCCTTAAGGATAGTTCAGCAAAAAATTAAAATTTTGTTTGTTTACTCACCCCCATGTCATATTTTCTTTTTTCTGTGGAACACAAAAGGTTTTTGTCCATACAATGCAAGTTAAAGGGTGCAAAACAACAATGTGAGTAAATGATGACAGAATTTCCTTTTTGGGTGAACTATCCCTTTAAGTTACTTATATGTTGGTATTATTTTGGCCGTCCTGTTATCTTGATATTAACAGCATGAGCCATTGAAAAACCTACATCAGACGACCAATATTGTCATTTTGCAGGTACACGCTTTCATCACTTGCCACTTTAGATTGTCTGCTGTGTAGACGATGTGTAACAATAAACTTTAGAACTGACTGTTTATCAGATCTGGAGATTTTTGTTTACTTAAATTGTTGTCTGTGGGAAAACAGTGGGTTTTATGTTGCAGCAGGATGTGTTGTAAACATCCCCTCCATATCAATTCTTTAGAGTATGGCTTACAGCCATACCACCCTGAGCATGGCCGATCTTGTCTGGTGACTCAACTTCCTGATGTCGATAGAAGCAGATGGTAATGATAGCACGATACAGAAGCACTAGCTCTTAGCAGTCACACTGCCAAGACTGCAGGTGTAGGATTCGAGATTACGACGCCTACAGTAGATAAGCGAAATGATTGTGGATTACACATGTATCAGCGGGTCCCAGGTAACAAAGCCGGATTTCAAATGTAAAGCCAGATTACAAAACATAAAGCCGAGGTGGCGACATTAAGCCCGATTTCTAGCTAGAGAAAAGAAATAAATACATTTCCAAGATCTGGTTTCATTGCAAGCTCTGTGAAATCTACCTGAAACTTTTATCATTTTTGTTATGGGTGGAAAGCAATGGATTTAGTCTATTCATAATTTGAACACTTCCACTACCTTCATCGTGGTGCTGTACTTTTCGGTTGAGTAATACTGTTGTATCTGCCCGTGGAAGTGAAGAACCCACTCATGCTTGAAAGACTCCATCGATTGACCTATAGAGTTGATATGTTACTGTTACATTCAGGGCATTTCCTGACATCAAAGAAAAGATTTCTATTCTTACTAATATTCTATTTCATATTAATATTTTTACTCATATGGTTGGATAATCCTCCCTGGACCTTTTAGCAAAAACTCTAAAGGGCAGTAGGGCACCTGCTGAGCTCGGGTGACTCGGCTGTAAAATCTCTTGAACAGATGGCGATTTTTTTTTTTCTTTCTTTTTTTTTTTCTTCAGGTTACTTCAAGGATTTTTTCCCTTTTAAATATTGGTAACTGTTCAGAGTTTTAAGCAGTAAAATCTTCTTAAATAAAGCAGCATGTTATCATAGTCAATGATCTGTGAGACTAGCCTTAAAGGGAACCTATTATGCCCCTTTTCACAAGATATAATATAAGTCTCTGGTGTCTCCAGAATGTGTCTGTGAAGTTTCAGCTCAAAATACCCCACAGATCATTTATTATAGCTTGTCAAATTTGCCCCTATTTGGGTGTGGGCAAAAACACACCGTTTTTGTGTCCCTTTAAATGCAAATGAGCTGCTGCTCCCGGCCGGCTTTCCAGAAGAGGGCGGAGCTTTTACAGCTCGCTCTTCGGTTTCTCAACAACAACAAAGCTGGACAATCTCGCGCAGCCAAAATGACGATTGTCTGTAACGGTGCTCAGCCTTACATTGTTCAAACCGGAGTCGGACACTGATGGAGAGACTTAGGAAGAAGTTACAACTTTTAGAATGAAACTGGATGTTACTGAATGGTTAGTGGATAAATTTATGTAGTTTCTGTGGAGTTGATTCAACTCATCGACTAGCATGTGCCGTCATGTTAATATTTTGTGCAAATCCAGCATTGAGCTGACCCTTGTTTGTGAAGCAGTCCGGCGTAAAATGACGGCATGCTCTCCTACAACAACTCTTCCTCTTCTCTAAAGCGGCCCTGGGGGATTTATATTTAAAAAATAAAATAAATCCACTGCTCTTGTCTCCTCTGAGGCTGGGACTCTAAATAGTGTTCAGTGCTCGTCTGTGCAGCCAATGACAGAAAAGTTAACAAGCTTTGCTCTAATTTTTGCTATGGCATTAGTGGTACACCGTTGTCGCTTGCAAAAACAAAATGGTGGTGCCGTGGGTGGAAAAGTGCAAATTAAGGGGTGGTAATATTATAATAAGATCCCCTTCATATGTCACTATGGGAGCGAAATCTGAGCAGCTCTTTTTTTTAACATGCTTGCATAGAAAGTCTTACCAAAACAAAGTTACTGGGTTGTCCTTTTTCACGTTTTCTGGGTTGTAAATGCACAGGGGACCCGATTATAGCACTTAAACACAGAAAAAGTCAGATTTTCATGATATTTCCACTTTAAACATTTCTGTACTCAAACTGTAATAGACCGATGTAGTATTTCAGTATTATATTTTTTATCTTTACTAACTAATCATCTCATATCTTCTGTTTCTATGCTCTTGTCTGCTCTCATTCAAATCACTGGAATTTCATATTTTTTATGCAGGGCCAGATCTAGCCAGCTCTGATTGTTGAGAGGATGTTTTCTGTCATTGTTACGAATCTCACTGTTTTCTCCTTGCTATTACCTGTGATTTCTCCTCTGTCCTCTAAACAAATTCTAAAAATTGTTCTAAAATTGATTCATAACACATTTTCTTCTTTTTTTCTTAACAAGAAATTAAAAGCACTACATTTTGAAAAGAATATAAACTCAACAAAAAAAGAAACTTTTTTTTTTAGTATACTGTATTTTAAATAGCGATCGACCGATATTGATTTTTTTTTAGAACCGATACCGATAATTTGTGTGTTTATGTGCCCGATAACCGATGTGCAGAACCGATATTTATTCACTGTTATACTTCTGTTTTTGACACGATTACAACACCACTGAACTGAACAAACCATTTTATTTATAACAATCACTCCCTCCTTGCATAGAAAACAAAACAAATCTTATTTATACACCAATAAATAGAGGGGTCTGAAAGTGCAAAAAATAAAAAAGCGCATTGTTACTAAACTGTTTTTGTTGAAAATTAGTAGTTTTTCATGTTAATTTTGATCTTCATATTACAAAAATAATTGTATTTATAAAAAGCATCAGCAGCAACACTTATGTTAACAATAAGCAAAATAAATGTACAATGTCTAATGTTTTCAAATGGAGAAAATAAATTAAAGACAGGAGTCATAAACTTTGCAGAAATGTAATACTTCATTTTAAACTAGTTTTAGTAGATTTATAAGCTGTTTAATAGGCTAAAGAGTGAAGAATAATTCGCTGGATAATGTTAAATAACTGAATAATATTCTCTGGAATATTGGAATATAACAAACAAAACATAGTATTTTATTGCATTTCTCAACTGGTATGTTATATCAGAATTATTAATAATGTTTTTGTCGTTCTAGATTATGAAATATCTGCTGACAAAACGCTGTTTATGTATGCATTTACACAGAACTATACTCAAACTGTGATCGCTCGTGGAGATAATAAATAATTTCCATAGAGTTGCGTTTACTTGGATGTTTATTAGCGAATTAATGGTTATATAGTAAATGTTTATATAATTACAGTGTTTTAAACAAGTGAATCTTATTAAAAGTTATATGCAGTGGCCGTGCTGGAGGAGCATTTCCTAAGCATCAACCCGCTGAGTGAACAGCAAATTGCAGACGACTTCACAAGACTAATGATGAGCATAGACAACAGAGAGAGAATTAAATTCAGCGCTTTTATTTCCAACATGTGCTCATTCATGGCTGTATTATTTAATTCATGCAAAGTTACATCTTTATTGTGACAGGACTTGACGGATTATCTTACGTGGCTCCATGAGCTTGTCTCTATTTCTTAGAGACAAGCTGCATAAACTAGCTACATTTCAGGAATTTATGTAACATCTAATTTGTGCATTAATGGCTGTTATGTTAAATAAAGTTTACTAATTACAGCAAAGCAGGTAAGTATACTTTACATGTGCACGCCGTTGTCTCGTCTCCCCTCAGACAAAGAATATACACTAACAAGAAGCGACAGTCAATAGAACGTTCCATTGCAACACCAGCGCTCAGCAGCGGCCCTGCGTTTCCGCCATTTTTGGGTGAAAGCGAGTCGGCAGCCCACTAGTTTCTATGGCAATATCAGCTGCTTTGTTAAAAAAAAAAAAAAAACTTACATTAAAGCTGAAATCCAACCTGAATGATGACAACACAGAAAATACTATCACTAGTGATCATCAAATCCTTTTAACAGTTTATTTTACACACTTTGTGTTTAAGTCTTCCACTTTTTTCACAAAACCTTTGCTCTCTAGAAATTCAGTCAGTTTGGGTTAAAATTCTTTGAAGTTCAAGTATTAGCATTATAAACACTGAATTAATACCAACATGTGAAATTAAATTAAGGACATGCATCAGAAAATTTGGGAATGTTGGACAATAAATATAATGAATATAACAGCTTGATTTTGCAGTGTTGTCTAATGTCCGTTAAAGCAAAAGTGTCCAAAAGTGGGAATTATGCGATAACGGACACAGCAATGCTTCATGTATTATAAGATTGTTATGTTTGTAGCGTGATCTATTAAAACGTACAATATAGCCTATTTCAATTCAGACCTAGATATTATTACTATTACTCCACTAGGTCTGAAATATGTTGTTCGCTTTAAACATGGTGATCTTAAATTTATTAATTATTAATTTACTATTAATAAATTTATGTGTAAAGTTGCATAAAATGGATATATATTCAATAAAGTAGGCTAACTACGTTACCTCAGAAGGTTGAATGGTTGGATTCCACAACTGGTAAAATAAAACATATATAAGACAATACAACATTTACTGTGGGAGCCATACAATTTACTGGTGACTTAATTTAAAAAACTGTTCTTTTGCACTTCTGATTTGGCAGTGAAATTCACCGATTTTGGGTGCATAAGATGTGAAGGATTCTATGGTCCAGTTAGTATTTTCACCCCATAATGGCAGCCTGCGCTACCGGAGCGCCATCTAGTGGCTGTTACCCAAAAAGTATCAAAGTGTCGCCTCTGGGGTTCTAAGCTCTTTGCCTCAGATGCGCTGTAATGGCGATCCTGCGCGCAATTCTCAAAACACCCACAAGATGAAGGCGTTTACCAGTAAATCCGATATTACAAAACCGATATCCGATTATGGTAAAATGCTAAAATATCGGTAAATCGATATATCGGTCAATCTCTAATTTTAAAAATAATTATGTAAAATCCAAATAAACTTTACAGATATTTGTTGGAAAGAGTTTAAACAATATTTTTCATGCTTGTTGAATGAACCATAAACAATTATGGCACATGCACCTGTGGAACAATCCTGAAGACACTAACAGTTTACAGACGGTAGACAATTAAAGTCACAGTTCTAATAACTTAGGGCATTAAAGAGATCTTTGTACTGAAAAACACCAGGAGAAAGGTGCCCAGAGTCACCTGATCACCTGCGGGAACATGCCATAGTCCTGCTGCAGGGAGGCATGAGGACTGCAGATGTGGACAGAACAATAAACTGCAATGTCCGTAATGTTAGACACCTAAGACAGTTTTAGGGAGACAGGAAGGACAGCTGATCGTCCTTGCAGTGCCAAACCACGTGTAACCATATGTCACCCACGACATGTGCAAGAACTTGCAAGTGCCTTGGTGGAAGAGTGGAGTAACATCTCACCGCAAGAATTGGCAAATCTAGTGCCGTCCATGAGGATGAGATGCACTGTAGAACTTGATGCAGCTGGTTATATTACTTTTGATATTGACCCCCACTTTGTTCAGGTACTCATTATATTTCTGTTTGTCAAATGTCTGTGAAATTTTACAGGAATAAATTACATTGTAAAATATATTAAAACAGAAAATAGTTACTTTACAACATTAATGTTTTACTGTATTTTTGATCAAAGACTTCTTTCAAAAACATAAAAAAATCTTACCAACCCCAAACTTTTGACTGGTACTGTATACATTTCAAAATGTAGTGCATTCAGTTTTAATGCATTTAATAAGTGTGTGTATAGATAGATAGACAGATAGGATGGATGGATCACTGATACAGCCACTCAGAATATTCATTTGAACATTGCACTTAAATTATGCTTTAAAATGTCAACGCTACAAGCATGTGAGGGGAAAATTTGTGGTGGCATAGCCCACCCTACCACCTTGCTAAATCCATCCCTGTTGCGACTTACATCTGTACAGACTCTTTTGGACTAAAACTGCTGATAGACTGATTAACTTCAGCCTCTCAATCCTCTCACCTGTGCCATTCCCCAGTTGTCTCCTTTTCTCTCTCTGTCTCTTAGTATGGTGTTAAAGGTGTGAAAAGGGTACTCTGGGAGGGAGGCAGTGACAGGAAGAGGTCACAAAGGCCAGCCGAGACACTGTTGATAGTGTTTCCTGCCGCTTCTTGGGAGCAGGTGGTGTTGAGGTCCGATGCTGCCTGCTGATAACTTCTGCCTTAGTGAGCCGCCTGTGTCTTTGTAGTATACATCTCTCACCTCCCTGAACCAGCTACAGTTTAAAATCGCACTCAATGCTAAACAAACCCTCCGGTTAGTATTTAGATTTGCTTGTTGTGCTATTGGATTGAGTCTTCAGTATCTGCCTTTTCAAAAACTGAAACATTTTCAAGTGCATATCAGTGGTAGGTGTTCTAAATAAATAATGCGTTGAAGATTGGAGCATTTTGTGCGTCTACTCTGATTTTCTGAGCACTGCACCAATAAGCACTAAACTGCCAGGCAATCAGTGCAGTTCTTTTGAAAATTGTCTGCACTGTATCTAGCTCTGTCCTGCACAGCTATTTTCACTTGTCACTTTGACAGTGGCTCTGACGAGCTTCATATATGCCTGGAGTCAAACCCTTCTCCCTATCATACCATACTTATCTAAATGTTTTTTTGCTCTTCAGAAAATCGCTTTGTGTGTACTCCAGAGGCAAAGCATAATTGACTATGCCTTTATTACTCTCTGCTGTGATGAAGGCTTTATAGCTAATTGCAAATTATAAAATGGACAGTTTCGGTTCTAAAATCTGATTGGATGAGCCCCATTTGAAGCCGTCATACTGAACACATCAGTTTCATTGAATTGATGCTTGATTGGCAACTTTCTGTAGATAGTATAATGAATATTAGCGGAAGAATTGTTTATTGTTATGATTATCATTAATAATACATTAAATTATTCACTAAACATCTTTCAACATATTGCAGTTGCCTCCATCATGCCTAACAGCAGTTAAGGTCGCATCATACCTAACACTCTTAACCACGGTGTAATCTCTGTAAAGCATATTGTGGTGTTTTGCTTTAATGACACTGTTCCAAAACATTGGGAGCTGACCGCTAATGTAGCATACTTAGTCAAATGATATCTCATTCATGCAGCTTTGTACATAACACATGGGAAACTCAATTCAGTAGAGTTAGTATGCTGCCAACAACGTGATACATAAACAAATACATCATGGCCAGTGTTGGGGGTAACGCTAGGGTGACCAGATTTCTCATGGTGGAATACGGGACGGGATGGACAGGAATACTACCGGGTTTTGCCTTAATTCATCATGGTATAGATTCAATGAGGTGCTGGAAACATTGCTCAGAGATTTCGGTACATTTGACACGTTAGCATCTCAAAGTTGCTGCAGAGTTGTTGGATGCAAATTTCCCGTTCCACCATATCCCAAAGCTGCTCTATTGGATTGAGATCTGGTGACTGTGGAGGCCATTTGAGTATAGTGAACTCATTGTCATGGTCAAGACAGTTTGAGATGATTTGAGCTTTGCAACATGGTGCGTTATCCTGCTGGAAGTAATCATCAGAAGATACACTGTGGTCATAAAGGGATGGACATGGTCAGCAACAATACTCAGGTAGGCTGCAGCCTTTAAATGATGCTTAATTGGTACTAAGGGGCCAAAAGTGAGCCAAGAAAATATCCTCCACACCATTACACCTGACCCTGCCATCTGAATGTCACAGCAGAAATCAAGACTCATCAGACCAGACAATGTTTTTCCAAGCTTCTATTGTCCAATTTTGGTGAGCCCATGCGAATTATAGCCTTAGCTAACAGGAGTTGCACCTGGTTTGGTCTTCTGCTGCTATAGCCCATCTGCTTCAAGATTCGACATGTTGTGCGTTCAGAGATACTCTTCTGCAGACCTCGTTGTAATGAGTGCTTATTTGAATTACTGTTGCCTTTCTATCAGCTCAAACCAGTCTGGCCATTCTCCTCTGACCTCTGCAATCAACAAGGCATTTTCACCCACAGAATTGCTGCTACCTGAATATTTTCTCTTTTTCAGACCATTCTCTGTAAACCCTAGATATGGTTGTGCGTGAAAATCCCAGTTGATCAGTAGTTTCTGAAATATTCAGACCAGCCTGTCTGGCACCAAAAACCATGCCACGTTCAAAATCACCTTTCTTCACGATTTTGATGGTCAGTTTGAACTTTGAACAGCAGATCATCTTGACCATGTATGCATTGTTGCTGCCATGTGATTGGCTGATTAGATATTTGCATTATGGAGTAGTTGACCGGATGGATGGATGGATGGAAAACATCCATAAATAGAATTAAAAATATTTTCATTCATTTAAAAATTCATTCATTCAATACCAAAAACTACTGATTAAAAAATTGTCAATATTTAAAATGGCCAAATTATTGCCATACCTTTTGGAACAACCTTCACACAGTATTATGTCTTAAAATGCTGCTTACCAACAAAACAGTAGCTCATTAGATTTGAAAACAGAGTAAATAACTGACTTTTTCGTGCTGACTTGCAGTCATCCTGTTTCCAGTAGCAACGTGATTGGTGCTGCACCTGATGTACACCAGCGTTCCTAATTGCCTGTTACGTTTGACCATTAGAGGAATAAGAAAGAGACAGTCGACAGCTTTGAGCACCCACCTGCACGTGCCTTCAGCAAAGAGGTTAAATAGGGTTAATATACTGATCAATGCATGTGTCCCTGAGGCTTTTACTCTAAATGTCAGACACTAGCGCTAAAGATGTGCCATAAAACATCTCTTCTAACATGCACTAACAGACACCAGGGAGAAAGAATTTTTGTTATTATTATTTTATCTCAATTACACTTATAGCATGAAAATTATGAAGATGATATTTCAACATCCAAAGCAAAACCTCCATTAAAAATGTGTAGCAGTTAAAAAAAATACTGAAAGTTTCAAAAGCCTCATTCATTTTAACCTGTGATGCTGGCGATAAAGCATTTTTTTTTGCTATGTTCAGTCTGCACAGAAAGATGAGGTCAGTTTTCAGACATCTATAGTACCAGATGGGGTTTTGATATGCACTTTAAGGATTACCGTCTGCTCAGAATCATTACAGTCAACATGAAATCAAAACTGACCTTATCGACTTTAATACGTTACTGAGTTGCAAATACAGCTGCATGTTGACTTTAACGATAATATTATCACTTACCAGAGACTGGTGATTTTTCACTGAAATAATTTATACTAATGTGACCCTCCTAGCTGACACAAATGACCCCAAGATGTTTTATGTCTTAAAATAAGGCTGCTAAACTCAGTCATGTAAGGGCAAAGGGTTCTGCATATTATTCATTCCACCCATGCAGCACAACATTTGATCTGACTAATTAGCTAATGCCTTAAGCCAAGGAGGCAAATGACTCATACAGTGCACTGCTTAGTCAGAACAAGTGATACAGACGTATGGCCAACCTGGTTTAGCCTTTACAATAGAAATACATCCTAAGTAAGTCTTCGATGTGACGGTGAATCTCTTCTAAAGATTAAAGAATATGTTGCTATTTTAAATGACCTGAAATCAGTTTTTTGCCTTGAATTTTAGGTTGCGATATGAGAAAATATATTATATATATATATATATAAATGTACATATAAAGATGTATGTTTATGCAAACAATATAGTTGCATAATGCAGCTAAAAGTATTCAGGACAATTTAAGTCAAACAAAATAAAAAACACATTTTTTAAACACCTTTGTCATAGGGAGCTTTCACACTGGTAGTTTAGTTTGAAACGGAACAGCTTGCATGAAAACTTCTTAATTTGGACCCTCCTCAACTATTATCTTCAGCAGAGTGAATGACACTTGCGTCTATGTGCGTTGCATGAAGGCGTTTTTTTCTGCTGCTTGAATAATATTTTGCAAGCAGCAGAAAACTGCCTTCATGCAACGCACATACAGTAGACGGAAGTGTCATTCACTCTGCTGCACATAATAGCACGATACATTGTGTTAGCATAATAACACAATGTATCAACCCACGTTCTGTTTTCTATCATGCCCTGTTCACGTTTGTGATGACAGAACAATCACACTTGGGTTCAGACAGCACGAAACGTTCCCAGTGTGAAAGCTACGGTGACCGGGAGGGGACATGTTCGGTTCACTTAGATTTGACATGGCCACGACATTAACTCATGGGAATGTAATAATATATCGTGGCCACAAGATGTTATTTTTTTGTGTGTGTGTGATTGTGTGTGTGTGTGTATAAAATTAACTAGATTAATCACACAATTTTTCTGTTATTAATCGCAATTAAAACACTTAAGCTTTTATACGTTTTTGATATATTTTATAATGTAATAATTTCGCATTAAATCTCCAAATTAAATGTAGAAACAATTTAAAGAGTATATTTTAAATACTTGTTTAATAGCATCTTTTTATGAATGATGGCCAGTATCACTGATACTAATACTGCAACTGATGTCTCGATGAAATTGATATTTTCTCATTTTTAAAACATTATAGCCATTCAGCATTACAGTGTAATTGAAAGCTATAAATTTTAACATTTATTAGGCTTCAAAAGTATAACAACTTTTAATTTAAATGAACTTAAAACAATCCTCACATAAACCCATAATAAATGTCATATTTACCTGCACTCTTCCTACTTGTCTAATAGGTATGAAATATACAAAAATTGAAAAAAGATATCAAACAGTCTGCACTGCATAAATTATAAATTTAGATTAATCCTATTAAAGCTACAAAAGTTCTTTAGTCAAGAGCAGTAAGTAATTTTCTCTGTTACCTTTGTTCTTTGATTAACATAAATGACAGACAGCATTAGTGGTTGCTGTCACTGCCGAACATGATGCTGATCAGACACGCATCCCATTTTCTCACAACTCTAAGTTCATTTAAGACTTTATTTAACTGATTTTAGACTGCTCTTATGAGGATACTCAACAAAACAGACATTTTGGCATAATTGTGTGTTATTGCTCATTCAAGCGCGAAAGAGAACTCGATTCTGGCGCGCTGTCTGTGCACGATACTGCCGTGCATCTTTCTTTCAGGTCATTCACAGACAGTGAGTCTCTTTTGTCTTGTTGCAATTGAATGGTTTAAAAGCATTTGCATGAATAAGAGCTATATAAGATACTGTATAATGTAACGCTAGCCAAAGGATGATGGAAAAAACGGATGCTGCGTTAATTGCGTTAAATATTAACATAAAAAAAGTAACATAATATACAGAAAGTTAATTAGTTAAAGACATATGAGAAATGAAGGGGAAAATAACAATGAATAAAAAAAATGTAACCTAATATTATAATATAAAAATAGTAAATAAAAAAATAAACTGTCAGTGAATGGAATTAAAAGACTGTTGGATGGGATATATAAAAGTGTTTTATTAGGCATATTTCTTTAACATTTATTGGTAAACTTCATTCAAATGCTGTCTATAGGCACCATCATGCACAACACAGTACAATATAATAGGCAATAATATATCGTTCCCTCAACATAGGATCTCGAGGCCACGTCTTTACATCGCATGGCCTCGAAATATTATCACATTCCCATGAGTTAATGTGTCATGGCCACACTAAAACTAAATGAACAGAACATGTCCCCTCCTGTTCACCATAGAAAGGCCCCGTTAATGTTAAATTTGTTTTATCATTTAAAATGAAACTTCATTTTTTGTTTTGCCTCAAAAATGTGGTTGAATTTTTAAAAAATAAATTTATTTTTAATAAATGTGTTGCTTAAATGTCTTAATTTTTTGAGCCTTTGTGTATTGAATAATATTGATGCAAGGTATGCTTCTCTCTTTGTTATCTCACATAAAGCCCTTTGCTGACTATAAAGTTATAATGAAGAAGATCATTACTCAGAATGAGTACATCAGAACTACAGTATGCTGTTTTATTACTCTTGAGTGAGAGCATATTGTCAAATTGCTATTTTCAAGTGAGCCACAACCATTTTTTCCTTTCCAAAATCACCAGATACCCCTGAAAAAAAAAAAAAAAAAAAGAGGGAGGAGAGATGTACCTTGAAAATAGAAGAAAGATTGAAGTGCAAAGACGGAAAACGGTGTCTTGAATTTGATGCTGTTACTGTAGTGGAGATTTCAGCAATGATGCACAATAAAAGTATAACAAAGAGCCATTATATAAGATTGTAGAACATAGTGAGTGAATACAGACAGTGGCCTTCATCATCCTCAGTGCACTGATTTTTATCTTCAGGGGTTCATTATGGCTGATCATAGGTCAGACTTTTGCTGCAAGATTATGCAAGGGGTGCGTTCACAGGGGTTAAAGCAAAAAAAAAAACAACAACTTCTCACTGAAAACTTTTTTAAGGCTACGGTATATTCCTTTATTTAAAGGGTTAGTTCATCCAAAAATGAAATTTCTGTTATTAAGTACTCACTCTCACCCTCTTAAGAACTTCATTCATCTTCGGAATACAAATTAAGATAATTTTGATGAAATCCGAGGGTTTCTGAAGCACACATAGGTAGCAATGTCATTGCACCTATTGAGGTCCAGAAAAGTAGCAAAGACATGGTTAAAATAGTCAACATGACTACAGTGGTTGAACCTTAATGTTATAAAGCGGCGAGAATACTTTTTGTGCGTAAAAACAAAACAAAAATAACAACTTAATTTAACAATTTGAACTTGCAGTTGACACTGTGAACACAGCTCAGCGCTTCCGTGTTCTACGTCAGAATGCCGACTCATTATTGTCCGGCTCCTGTGTCAGCATCACACGCATGTGTCGTGCTGCTCACGTGTACAGCCAATACTGAGCGTTTGGTCTTAAGGGTTTGGGACGACATGAGGGTGAGTACTTAATGACAGAAATTTCATTTTTGGGTGAACTAACCCTTTAAATACTCGTCACACAAATAATCAACTATCTTGTATCTTGAATTTGGGGAGCATTTTCGTGGCATTTTTGCCCCAAGCCCATTCATTTCTGACCTGATCATCACTGATCTCATACATGGCCTCTCTGCAATCCAGTTGACGGAAATCTTTCGTAGCGACGGAAAACTTTAATCCCTGCATTCAGAGCTCTCGCAGTGAAATATCTCGTGGACTGGTGTCTCGAAGGGCTAGTGACTGAGCATCCATTATTAGACTTACTGCCATTATATAATTAGTTTTGCTGTCCGTCAGTCAGACGTATGATGCACAAACTGTCAGCACACTTCAAACTGTTTAAACAATGACATTGGTTAAATAAAAGGCCACTCTAGTCCTTTTAATCAATTCTAAATCAGATATCAGGACAGAATTAAAAGGATGTTTCCCAATCCTCTGTCACTTTACAAACTCATGCAACACAATTTTGCTGTTGGGTTGCACAAACAAAGCAATGCTGAAAACACAACAAAGCCATTATTCTGGTTTCAATACAAATCCTACTGATAGCATTTCAGTGATTACAGTAAGGAACAATGCAAGTACATGTGGACATAATAAAATAAAACACAAGACTTAAACATAATAAGTGACTTAAATATGATATGTTCTAACATGACAGAATTATTTACTAATCTCACTGACTGTCTGTGTAGCATTATATCCAATCTTTCAAGTTGGTTGTCATGACTCTTTAAATATTTAAATTGTTATTCTATTTTACAATATTACTGAAATATATATATATATATATATATATATATATATATATATATATATATATATTTAACACTTGCCTACATTCTGAGTCTATAATGTGAATGAGGGTTGTTCACCACATTTAAGAAACTATATTGAGTCTATAAAACACGTCAAAACTCCACAAAGCACAAGCGTATTAGTGAGAAAAACACTCATTTAAACAGCATACACATCAGGGCGTTTGACTGCACATCACATTTTTGACATTATAGATACTGCTTGCAAACTGTAACGCAATAGACCCTTTAAATATAAGAGTCATATACAATAAAAGAGCCTGCACTGCGACAGGAAATAAAATGAACAGAAAAAACTTGTGCCTACCTTACAGAACACCAAAGGTGGACTTGCGAGTAGGATAATCTCTTTGAGTTAAAGTTAATTTTGCTCACATCATGTAGTTTATGTCTGATACCGCGCGCCAGTCATGTGTGTATTGATTAAGATTCAAGAGGAAAGATTATGATAGGCTAGTCCAGTTTCGAGACAGAAAACATCACATGTAAAATGAATCCTATTTTATAGCCCACTTACAATTTACATTTAAAGTGTTTATTGCAAATAAATTACTAAATGCTAGGAATGAATAAATTTAAATTAATACAAATTTGCATTGCATTTACAATCCTGTGAAAACAGGGGGTGCTGCAGCACCCCCAGCACCCCTACTTCCCGTGCCCCTGCTCATTATCTCACTTTCATGTGAGGATCTGGCCTCTGTGCTGCGTCTACTCTTCTGGCAGGATCCATATTACGCACTTCTGAACAAACAGGGAGGGGGTCCTTGGGAGACGTCCCCAGGGACGGTCTTTGCCGGGATGCGTATGTGTGTACGTGTGTGGACGGAGGTTTGCGAGAAGTGCTGAATCACAGACACACGGCAGTAGAGGCGGCAGACGGCTCACTGAGATTCTGTGTTAAACACACTCACACACGTACACATACACACGCAAACACAAATACATAGCTGCAAAAATATACTCCCATGTGACACCTTTTGTCAAATCAGGCATAAAGTAGGACACTTCTGTAGTACAGACCTGCATTGGCTGATGACCAACCTCTGTCTCTCTCTTTCTCTAACTCTCTTTAATACACTTACCCAGGCCGAGCAGCCAGAGAACAGTGCATTTAAAAAGCAAATGGATCAATAAATAAGGACACCCAAACATGGATCTTACTCCAACACATGGATCCACACCGCAACACCTCAGCTAATCCGAGTGTTGCGAGCAAAGCCTTGTTCTCCAAGAATATATGGCTGTGTTTCAAAACCTAGTGAGCTTCCTCCCTAGACAGTATTTTTGGGCATCTTAGGCACGTTTGAATGTTCAAATATGCCGTCTAGGTTTCTAGCTCCCTTCAAATACAGTCTATATGTGACAAAAAATGCCTAGATCACCAAAGACAGAAAGGATGCACATATTTGATCCCATTGTGTTGTGTGTGGATGTTATATTTTGATGATGAGTAGAATAAATGCATAATAGCTTTGAGTTAACTCTTTATTTATGCAGTTGGACACGCTGCCCGATTACTGTAGTATAATTACACACTAAAGAGACTTCTCTTCCATATGAATTTAGACTTAATCAGACTTGTGAAATGAGCAGCTTACACTTATCGATGAAAGCTTGAGTGCAGTTCTCATTTACACTCATGTCATTCCCAGGGCCATCCCAAGCAGTGCGAGGGGCCCAGTGTGAGTTAGAGGAAGCAGGGCCCCCACGATCACCTTCCAGGATTAGGGGGCGGGGAGGGTTGCAGGGCCCCCACGATCACCTTCCAGGATTAGGGGGCGGGGGGGTTGCAGGGCCCAGTGAGGCGCACCAGTTGCACCGGCCTAAGGACGGCCCTGGTCATTCCAAACCTGTACATTATCATTCAAAAGTTTGGGGACAGTAAAAGTTTTTTTTTTTTTTTTTGTTGAAAGAAATTAATACTTTTATTCAGCAAAGACTCATTTAATTGATCAAAAGTGAGTATTATAGACTTCTTACAAAAATATTTAAAAAAATAAAATAAAAATCTTACCCCAAACTTTTGAACGGTAGAGTATGACTCTCTTCTTTCTGTCAAACACAACCAGAGATGTTTGGCATGGGTATGATCAAACTAAAAACAAAATAAAAAACACCTTAAAAGTAAAACATATTCCAAGTCTTCTTCATGAAGACTTTGTGACAGACTAAAACGTTTCTAAAAAATTTCTCCTGTAGACAATCTCATTTGCAGGTTTACATATTCATACTGACATGCTGTGACTGGTGACATTAAACCTGGCACAACACATGCTGATTGACTGTATTTAAATATACACAAAAGATTTGAGAGCTACAGCACTTTTTCTGTAAATAGAGACTACAATATTGGTCTGTTCCACAGACAAAGGTATCTTATGGTTTTGTAAAGAATATAGTGCAAAATTAAAAAAAAAAATTTGGACGATATGAGAGTAAATAAATGAATTTTTTTTTTTTTTTTTTTTTTTTTTTTACTATTTCTGTTGCATCACTACTTATAACAACTATGCTTTATTTCCATTGTGTGTGTGTTTTCCACCAGCCACATCTGTGAGTTCAGACTGTAGTGATGTAGATGATGGCCATTTATAGCTTTGGTCTGTAGGGTTAGGGACATTATTCAACAGGCTCACTTAAAAACACACAATCACACACACACAGCAGAGAGGTCAAAATGTATCAAAGTACGCTGGGTACATTCACACCAAAAAACACATTTGCCACAACCCAGCTGCACCCTTCCCTATCTCTCTCTCTCACACACACTCTCACACACACATCCACACACGCACACAGCTGCCAAGCCCTGACACCAATCTCATCTCTCTAGCTTCTGGTCTGCTGTTGCCACGGCAGCAGTCAGAGAGAGAGAGAGAGAGAGAGAGAGAGAGAGAGAGAGAGAGAGAGAGAGAAGTAAAAGAGAGAACAGAATGCAGCGAAAGGGACAAAAGAACATGAAGATGCAAGTAAATAAGTGAACGATTGAAAAAAGAATGAGTGAATGTTGCAATAATTAAAGTGTGAATGAATATTAACTTTTTTTAGTCATAACTGAAAAAGTGAATAGACATGAAAGACAGAATAAGTGAATTAATACCTGTATTAAGAAAAACTGAAAAACTGAGTGAATAATAGAAGAATGAAAAGTAAATAAATAAGAACATGAGCAAGCAAATAAAAAAAATGTAAAGTAAATGAATGAACAAGAGTAAGTAAAAAAAAAAATGAAATTGAATGAGTGAAAAAAACAGCAATAGAAACAAAAAGAATGAATAAGTACAGTATGAAGGCAAATGAGTGATTGCGTGAATGTGGATTATTGAAGAGTCATTGAACAACTGAAAAGTGAATAAATGTGAAAATGAATTAATAAAACAGTGGTTGAATCACTAATATACAGTACTGTGCAAAAGCCTTAGGCCACCATTAGATGTAGCAATGATATAATGACTATATATAATGATTTCTCAGTCTCTTTTTAGAATATAACCAGAAAATACAGTAAATGCAGTATTAAAAAAACAGAAGAAAAATCAGTAAAAACAGCGATAACACTTTACAATAAGGTTCATTATTTAACTACATTAGTTAACATGAACTAATAATGAACTGCACTTCTACAGCATTTATTAATCTTTGTTAATGTTAATTTCAACATTTACTAATACATTATTAAAATCTTGTTAACATTAGTTAATGCACTGTGAACTAACATGAACAAACAATGAACAACTGTATTTTCATTAACATTAACGAAGATTAGTAAATACAGTAACAAATGTATTACTCATGGTTAGTTCATGTTAGTTAATACATTAACTACTGTTTAACTAATCAACCTTATTGTAAAGTGTTACCAAAACATCTTTTATAGGATAAAGTGGCAAGTATTTAGTGACTTCCCCATATACTTGAGCAATAGCAGGAACCTGGCTCTCTTAAACCTGAATGGAACAGAAAAGGACTGGAAGGCCAAGAAAACTTTCAAAATCTGATGAGAAGTTTCTCAGTTTCATTTTTGAGAAAATGGAAGAAGTTCAGGAGGTCACACTAAATACTGATTTCTGCTTAAAGAAACAATTTTGTTCAGATTTTTTTTTTTTTTTTTAATTTTGTGTGCATAAATATAATAAATATGGATGTCATTAAAACATTGCTAAAACAACAAAGCTGGTGGTGACCTAAGACTTTTGCACAGTACTGTGTATATATATATATATATATATATATATATATATATATATATATATACAGTGGGTACGGAAAGTATTCAGACCCCCTTAAATTTTTCACTCTTTGTTATATTGCAGCCATTTGCTAAAATCATTTAAGTTCATTTTTTTTTCCTCATTAATGTACACACAGCACCCCATATTGACAGAAAAACACAGAATTGTTGACATTTTTGCAGATTTATTAAAAAAGAAAAACTGAAATATCACATGGTCCTAAGTATTCAGACCCTTTGCTCAGTATTTAGTAGAAGCACCCTTTTGATCTAATACAGCCATGAGTCTGTTTGGAAAGATGCAACAAGTTTTTCACACCTGGATTTGTGGATCCTCTGCCATTCCTCCTTGCAGATCCTCTCCAGTTCTGTCAGGTTGGATGGTAAACGTTGGTGGACAGCCATTTTTAGGTCTCTCCAGAGATGCTCAATTGGGTTTAAGTCAGGGCTCTGGCTGGGCCATTCAAGAACAGTCACAGAGTTGTTGTGAAGCCACTCCTTCGTTATTTTAGCTGTGTGCTTAGGGTCATTGTCTTGTTGGAAGGTAAACCTTCGGCCCAGTCTGAGGTCCTGAGCACTCTGGAGAAGGTTTTCGTCCAGGATATCCCTGTACTTGGCTGCATTCATCTTTCCCTCGATTGCAACCAGTCGTCCTGTCCCTGCAGCTGAAAAACACCCCCACAGCATGATGCTGCCACCACCATGCTTCACTGTTGGGACTGTATTGGACAGGTGATGAGCAGTGCCTGGTTTTCTCCACACATACCGCTTAGAATTAAGGCCAAAAAGTTCTATCTTGGTCTCATCAGACCAGAGAATCTTATTTCTCACCATCTTTAGCAAACTCCATGCAGGCTTTCATGTGTCTTGCACTGAGGAGAGGCTTCTGTCGGGCCACTCTGCCATAAAGCCCCGACTGGTGGAGGGCTGCAGTGATGGTTGACTTTCTACAACTTTCTCCCATCTCCCGACTGCATCTCTGGAGCTCAGCCACAGTGATCTTTAGGTTCTTCTTTACCTCTCTCACCAAGGCTCTTCTCCCCCGATAGCTCAGTTTGGCCGGACGGCCAGCTCTAGGAAGGGTTCTGGTCGTCCCAAACGTCTTCCATTTAAGGATTATGGAGGCCACTGTGCTCTTAGGAACCTTAAGTGCAGCAGAAATGTTTTTGTAACCTTGGCCAGATCTGTGCCTTGCCACAATTCTGTCTCTGAGCTCTTCAGGCAGTTCCTTTGACCTCATGATTCTCATTTGCTCTGACATGCACTGTGAGCTGTAAGGTCTTATATAGACAGGTGTGTGGCTTTCCATGTGTAAGTCCAATCAGTATAATCAAACACAGCTGGACTCAAATGAAGGCGTAGAACCATCTCAAGGATGATCAGAAGAAATGGACAGCACATGAGTTAAATATATGAGTGTCACAGCAAAGGGTCTGAATACTTAGGACCATGTGATATTTCAGTTTTTCTTTTTTAATAAATCTGCAAAAATGTCAACAATTCTGTGTTTTTCTGTCAATATGGGGTGCTGTGTGTACATTAATGAGGGAAAAAAATGAACTTAAATGATTTTAGCAAATGGCTGCAATATAACAAAGAGTGAAAAATTTAAGGGGGTCTGAATACTTTCCGTACCCACTGTATATATATATATATTTATTAGAGCTGTCAAGCGATCAACATTTCTAATTTAATTACATTAATCTAATTAATCGCACATCAAATTTGGCTGAGAAATTACTTCCAAAAGATCATTTAAAGTCATTATTGTGTAAAGCATCAAATAGACATTACAAAAAGTAGCTTCAGCAAGTATATTCAACATAGAATTTATTACACATACGCTTTTGGACCATGAGGGTGAGCAAATGATGACTGACTTTTTTGGGTGAACTATACCTTTTAATGTTTTCTTTTTTTTTTTATTACTATGAAAATATGATTTTTGAAATGAAATTATACTCTACATAAGAAACTACAACTGCCAGTAGGTGGTGGTAAATGTCTCAATGAACAAGTCATTGAGTCATTCATTCATTCAAACAGCGGATTCATTCGGGAGTGAAGTAAATGGTTCTCTTTATGAATGGTCCATTGAATCATTAGGCTTGTTGGACTTAAACCGGCGCTGCACAGACTAATCGGTGTATGACATCAAAGTACCGCGAGAGCGATTAGAGAGCAGACGGCTCCATATGCTTTTGAATCACTCTCACGGTACTTTGATGTCATACACCGATTGGTCTGTGCAGCGCCACATGGTTCACCCAATTCGTTCCAAACGCGGATTGTGTTTTGCGCTGAGATGAACGGAACTGCTTTGTCTTTATATTTTCGTTGGCAAGATTGAGCAAACAGACAATATTTTGTCTAAAATAATACAATATTAACTTCTTATTTATTGGACTGTTGTATAAAATCAGTATCACATTTGCACTCGTACTATTCTGGACAGAAAAACAGCACTCGTGTGACATTGCACTCGTTGCTCGTGTGATATAGCTTAACTATATCATGTAAATGATGTAAATATGAGACAAAAACTCAAACAGGGAATTTTAGGGACATTATAACTATTCTATATAGGCTCCATTATGCTGTGAGTTGTTGCCCTGCATCATATCATCATCAATCAACTGTATGAAATGTCAGATGACCTACGCAAGTCTGGGGCGGAGCAAGTGTGTTAAATGCGTTAATAATTTTAATGTGTTATTTTTTACCGTAATTAATTAATCGGTAACACTTTACAATAAATTAAACATTAGTTAAAATATTAACTAACATGAACTAACCATCAGCAATACATTTGTTATTATATTTACTAATCTTCGTTAACGTTAGTTAATGAAAATACAGTTGTTCATTGTTAATGTTAGTTCACAGTGCATTAACTAATGTTAATAAAATTAATAATGTTAATTTCAACATTTACTAATACATTAACAAAGATTAATAAATGCTGTAGAAGTGCAGTTCATTATTAGTTCATGTTAACTAATGTAGTTAACTAATGAACCTTATTGTAAATTGTTACCAATTAATCTAATTAATAAGCTAAATTGACAGCCATATGGTTAAAAATAAATACAAAAATTAAAGTAAATGAATATGAAAGAGAAATGAATGAAACAAATGAATCACTGAATGAGTGAATGGCAGCTAACAGCAGTGTGATTTTGAGTAGTCTCCACAAATGTGTTTATATGTGAGTGTATGTTGTTAAAAATACCCTCAGTCTGGTGGAGCATCTCATTCTTAAACGCATCAATCAGTAGTCAGTGTTTCAAAGCATGACATTTTTGTAAGGACGATCGATTGTACATGACGCTCTTTTATTTTTTTTCCTCCTTGCCACTGGGGGTCAAATATTTGCAATGTTTTCCTTTGACTGCAGCAAAAAAGAAGCAGCCTGTTCCTACACACATTAATCAAAAGAAACCGCGTTGTTTAGCGCAACTGATGTTTCCACTTTCCTGCTATGTCCTATCAAGCAGAAGTTCCTGGCCTTCTCCCTGTGTGCATGTTTCATTTCCTGTCCAATTTGGCTGTTATGAGCAACATCTACATGATACAAGCACAACAAACAAGCTAAGCAAACAATTCTTGGGAATCCAAATAAGCTTATTCATTACTGTAAATTAGACCTGTGCATCCACTGTCAGAAGAAAAAGCCAGTGGGAATGCAACACAACACTATATTGTTCAAATATAGTTTTTTAGTAAACATTACGACATAGGTAGCACAAAAGTGCGTCATCCATGTGACCTTCTGTGCTGACACACTTGTTCAAGTACATATTTGTTCTTATTTACAAGTTTACCCCATCTGCTCTCCCAGAATTGCTCCATTCGGTTACTTTATCATAGTTTACTCTCATTGATTTCCTTCTTTCATATCCATTTATGTGGCTTCTCTTTTATTTTTATTTCTGTCCCCAAAGGGTTCAGACAGCGTTAATCCTTCTCTTCTGTTCTCTTGCCCTCCCTCAATCTCATTTCTTTCTTTCTTTCTCTCTCTCTCTCTCATAGTGTTGATCATTAAGATAACAGATTTAGCTTGTCTCTCACTTATAATAGATATCTCCAGGACAACAAGCTGCATGCCAGCTCTGTCAAAAACGAACACGTTTTAAACCTGTGCGCGCACATGCATACACGCACACAAACACTTGATGCCAGCCTGCCAACAAATCTCTGGAAAAAGGATCTGCTCACAGCCATTGAGTCTGTCAATCATTTGTGTGGAACAAACCCCAAGCTGTTCCTGCTGGTAAAGACTGGGACGATGTCCACAAAAATGTTATTTGATATTACAAAAAAATAAAATCATATTCATCACACTTTCACTTATTGACCAGATAGGGACTTTAAACTTTACACACATTACTTTTAAACAGTAGTGCAAGCATCACTAATACTATTTCTGAAGCTTAGTTTTAGGGATCATAAAAAAAAAAAAAAAATACCCTTAAGTATTAAATTTCGCTCCTCATATCATTTGTGCTAGACATGAATATCACCTTGAATAATGCTACTTGCTGGGAAGATTCTGAGAAAAGGTGTGCCATTACTTTTCTAAGCAATGAGAATTACAGTCTTCACTTAGTGAATGATAAAACAGGCGACACAATCGTGTACTGAACCACATCTGGTGCCCAGAATATTATAGAGACTTGAGGGTGGACTCTTTTAAGCCCGGGATACACTGCACAATTTTAGCAATCCTAAAAGCTCATTACAAATCACACTGTCCGACATGGATCTGTTAAACTTGGGTACAAGAAGCATGTAGACTGTATGATGATGACACCTATTGACTCGTAGGCTACGATGCAAGTTTCTATAGAAGAATAAAACGTCATTAGTATGCGCTAGTGGATAACAAAAAGACCATGCTGAATCACACTTTGGCAGATGTAGTTTTTATGTGTGCTGAAAAAAAGGAAGCGGCGAAAGAAGAAGGCAAAAGAGCTTGAGGTAAGCAGTTTTAAGTTTTAGCGCTGTGTCGCGTTGATTTCATGTCGCTTTTTTATTGGCTGGTCAGTAGACGTAGGTCGTAGCGATGTGCGATGATCATGCTGAATTTCTGACAATGTCAGAAAATTATCGTAGGCTATCTTTGGTCGCAAGACCGCGAAAACGGCCGTCTTTGAACCTCTCTCACTGTACGACACAAGACCACCAATTAAGAGCCACGATCACAGAAATCGCCACGATTGTTTCACGATGGCAATCTTTCGTCTGGGACAGCCAAAAATCGTGCAGTATATCCCGGGCTTTAGCCTGTGCCAATAAACAGCCAACAAGCAACCACACAAAACACCCTAGCATCCACCTAGAACATCCTAACAATCACTTAACAACACCCCAGCAACCACCCAAAAATCCTTAGTACCCTGTTAAAAACACCCCAGTAACCACCCATCCACACATCCTAACCACCAGCTTAAAAAAAAAACAGCCTAGCAACCACCCAGAACATCCTAACAGCATCCAAGCAACCACCAAGAACACCCTAACAATCTCCTAGAACCACCAAAAATATCCTAAGAACCTAATAAAAATACCCTAGTAACACGCATAGCCACTCCCTGGTTACCAAATTTTTCTAAGGCAAGCACCACTCATGTTTTCTTCAGAAAATGTGAAAATGCAGTTGTTGTTGTTTTTTTTTATATTGTCATTTTAATATGGAACACAAAGGTGATGACAGACGCATCATTCTGAGGAATCACAACCTCTCAAAACTGCTTTGCCATGTGCAAATCTTCAGATCAGATCTTAGGCTTTAGAGTATTCATAATGTTCGCCTTGTCTTGAAATTGAGTCTCAGTGTGGCTTGTCATGTCACAACCAATTAATCTGGTGAAACTGCCACGAGGAATATAGCTCACAAAATAAAGAGACAAAAGGAGAAAAACTATCTACGGACAACCGGTCACATCCTGCGTCTTCATTCTCAGGGTTTTTATCTTGACAGCATTTTGAAACATTTGAACATTGGGAGATCTGAACCTTGCTTCGAAACAACAGCTGTTTTTTTTTGGTCTGCAGGCCACAGCAGATTATATTGGAAATTGGATATTGTACACAGCATGTAAAGAAATAATTCAAAAACAGTGTGTGACAGACAGTATTGTGCAGCTAATGAATTCTTGCCATATTGTTTCAAACAATTCTCTCCACTGTTGGTTCCTGCAACTACAGTAGTTCCGTTTTGTCCTATAGATATACATATGTAACAAGAATAACAATATACCTATAACATGTTTATGTTGCTGAGGGTGTTGCGCAGTGATAGATTGTTTAGGAGAGTGATCATAGCCATGCTTTATCATAAATAAAACATATTATTTTATTTATGATGACTTGTATGTCATCATAAAGAAAATGTTTACATAATCTTTCTTTATAATATAATAATTTTCTCCACTTCTAAAGCTAATTTCTTATTTGACAATGTAACCACAGTCATGTGGGCGGGGAAGAATAATTATATTAACCAATAATAGACCAATTAACCAAATCCAATCAGTTCTGATAATAAAATTAAGTGTCGGCCCACATTATTTCATGCTAAAAATTCTGTTCACATTCACCTTAAAATGTCACAACACGTAGTTAAATGCATTGCAAATGACATTTTTATTTTCTCTTTAAAAAAGTATAAATGCAAGTGAGAGAACAATGACTGACATCTGATGCCCCCACAGTGTTAACAGCAGACTTATTATGAGCTGATCGCCTTGCACAAAACCTCAAGTCAAGCTTAATTATGATTGAAAAAAGCTTTTTTATTTTTTTTTTTAGGTCATGGCTGAAAAAATCTCTCAAATGTGATTTTTTTTTTTTATGCCCTGGCTGAAAAAAAATGTCTCAAATGTGACATTATTTCAGCACTACCTCTTTTATAGTCAAATTAATGTATGTATGGTACACGTGTAACAGATGTGTCAAGCAACATGAGCGCATATGTGATGGATCAGGCCTGCGGTATGCCTGCTTATATTCTTACAGCCCATTTCTGCTGGTGTTAGGAGAGGTTAGTAAGCTTTGGCACTCATTTAATGTAATCAAAGTCTGGATTAAGAATCATATAGGATCACAACACTGGGGCTTTTCTAGTTGCCCTTTTAATGGCAATAAATAAAGTGTATCAAATGCTAGATCTCAGCTTTGCCCCTCATATTAATCCAATCAACCCTAACAGCAGAAGAACATTGTAAATCACTATGCATTCAGATCTTTACTGAGAAAAAAAAAAGAAAAAAAAAAAAAAGATTTTAACAGAGATTCTTCACTTTAGAGAAACTAAACCCAAGACACTTGATCCCCAGGATTCGAAGTGAGGTCAGCGTTTCATTATAGAAGATATTAGTGACGGTGGGGATGCGACTTGACTCTGCTCTTGGCTGTGCAATGAACCACTCAACTCATCAGAGTTTGTAAAGACCACTAAAAGCTCCTCCACTGAACAGAATCAATGCAGAATGGCCACTACATATGCTCATTGATCTGAACATCACATGGATGAGTTGAGCTCATGTGAGGCAGATGAGATGATCTTGTACAGATCTGATCTCAATCGACTAAAGTCTGATGATTAGCTGTTAGCTCTCATCAGCCTAGCTTGCAGAAAATGATTCATTGATTAAAAGGCATTTTACATTCTTATGCTTGATTTCTTAACTCTTTCCCCACCAACATTTTTTAAAAAAAACGTTCCCAGCCACCGCCAGCATTTTTGATAATTTTCACAAAAGTTTCATGGCCCCCAGAATATTTATTGTATGAACATCTGAACATGTAATATATCAAAAGAAATAACTGAGCCTCTGCTTACAAATAAACCCATTTAATTCTAGCTTCATGCATTCATTTTTTTATCAACACTTGAATGTGGGTAAGTTTCATAAAAAACAACAACAACAACAACAACAACGTTTAAAAAAAAAAAAAGCTGAGAAAATTTTTTTTTTTTTGTTAAAGACTACACCTGGACTGGTTTTAGAATGATGTTCTAAACACAGATGGAGTCGATCGAGTCCATCAACACCCCCAAAGCTTCAAAGTCCTATACCTCTTCCTGGGTTGACATTTCATTCAGTGACGTTAGGCAGTTTTGATTTATATGCTGTTTAATGTTTGATGATCGTGTTATTTTTCATTTATCGCTTGTTTCTGCTTCTTCACCTGTTTTGATAGAATGCGTAATAAAGAGTTAAAAACATAATGAAACTTAATGTGCAACAGTGTATCATGACATATTTTTGACTGATTATGAGCAGAATATTCAGTGAGAAAGACTTAAATTCCTGTGATGGCAAAGCTCAATTTTCAGCATCATTGCTCCAGTCTTCATTGTCACATGATCTTTCAGAAATCATTGAATTTGGTTCTCAAAAAAAACAAACAAAAAAAAACATTTATTATTGTTATTATTATTATTATTATTATTATTGTTAAAAAAATGTGCTGCTTAATATTTTTGTGGAAACAGATACATTTTTGTTTTCAGGATTCTTTAATGAATAAAAAGTTCAAAAGAACAGCATTTATTTGAAATCAAAATCTTTTATAACATTATAAATATATTTAGTGCACTTGATCAATTTAATGCATCATTGCTGAATAAAAGTATTAGTTTCTTTTTTCAAAAAAGCTTACTGGCAGATATTGTTTGTACAAATAGAAACAAATAGCATCTTGTTTACACTAAGTGCAAATAGATGCTATTCACACAACATTTACTTGCAACGTAGTATGCAATTTGTACTAAAATTAAAAATCAGACAAATGGTGGACAGAGTTTATGACAATAGCTTTTGCTAACAAGACAGTGCCATAAAATGACCTCTGATCAATGACGTGTGGCATATGCAAAACAATAAAATAGGGTAGTGTGTGCTTCTAATAGTCATGCACGACAAAGTGCTAGGATTTGTGTGTACAAGCTTGGAAAGCAGAGCCTCTATCAGCTCTCACTGAAAATGAACTGGAAACAGTGTAAAATGGCCTTAACTGACTGACTTTGACAAGGCTTAACAGAATAGTAATTGGGAGAGTCTTCTCATTGATTTTTTTTTTTTTCATACTGAAAACAAGAAATACAGCAATTTTACTGCCAAATCCTGATGTATACAACCTCCACAAGCACTTCAACCCTGTTTGTGTCCCTGGTTTGAGCTGCTTCTACGCCAAAAGCAAACATGACTCATGTTTATGTATGAGACCCCAACATTGAGCACTTCAAAGAACAGTCCAGCCACACAAAAAAAATTCTCAAGATGTCCTCCCTGTGCCTGTTACGTATAAACAAATCTGAAACCCACCGAGCCAACTAGCCATGTCTCTTTACACGGTCTCTGCCACCCACACTAGCAAATACGCTTTTAAGCTATGGCAAAAATGTTGCAGACGACAGCACATAAGTAAAATACTGTACCACACTAGTAGAGTAAAACAACTGAAGCTATAAATTTTTTTGTGATGTAGCCTGAACTAGAGGTCTTCTCGGGTCCAAAAATCTGTACCTGACCCGAATTGACCCGAACCACTTCTTACCCGAACCTGACGTGCATAAATTATTTATTTTTAAAGAAAAACCCGACCCGAGGCAGACCTGATGAAATTAGCCCCGAGTTCGACTCGATAGCATTTATTTTTGAACCTGACTTGACCCGAACGTAAACGGCATTGACTTGTGCACAGCCTGCAGCCCCGCAGTCAGTCAGTCAGAAAAAAATGAGCAGAAAAAAAGTGAGATAACGTTGTCATAGAATTGTACTTGACATAAATGCGTAAGTACGCGCTGAAGTGCTGAAATGTCAATCACTCATCACTGTAACCTCAATATGTCCAATACCTTTGGCAGAATGTTATTTACACAACCAATAAATGATTAAAGTTTATTTTAATCCATGCTGACGGTGCTCGTTGAAACGTCGGGCAAAAATGGAGCAGCTGAGTCTATGCGGAAGCAACCTGTGCGTAGAGTCCATTGCACGTAGAAGCGCAGATTCAGAGAGTACTTAGAAAAAGTGAGATAACGTTGTCATAGAATTGTTTTAAATGATACAATTTTATTAAATGCCTACCATAGTTTAAAAGAATTCGGGTCTTCTCGGGTCCATTACCCGAGACCACTAATACCAAACCTGACCCGTGTACAAGGCACTCGTCGAAATTTTGGACCAGAACCTGCTCGGGTCTCGGTTCGTGTCTCAGGTTTTTGGATCCCAGTGGACCCATGAAGACCTCTAGCCTGAACTGCCCGTTGAGACTTACCTTTGTACCAACTGATCTAGGCAATGTTTACATCTATTCTACATTACTATTTCACTCTTGTGGTTTTACACAGCCTCTTCAAAAGAATTTCATTGGGTTATTTCATACTTATGTACTATAGAAAGAACTTGTACAAACTTAAAATCAAGCCAAAAATCAGCACACAGAACATAACCTTAAAAAATCGTTTTACAACCAATATTGCATTATATTTAGCACATCATGCCTGCCAAATTATCACAGATGCTCTGGCCAGATACGTGGTCATGTAACAGTTTGTAAAATTGCTTCAAACTAACTTTTAGCCTAAATTAATGATATAACCAAGAGAAAAATAAGCATTTTAGCACCATGCAAAGCAACACTGGATTTTCTTCCAGATCTATTTGTCATAATGTAATGTCATTTTAAGCAGCCTAAGGAATCACATCATCAAGTCTAGACTAAAACAGATACGCTGAGAAATGTGATTGATATTGAGACTGGTTACACTTTTAGCTAAGACCAAAGGTAAGAGGTAAGGTAAGTGAACAGAGTGAAGGGAATATAAAACTAACACTGAACAAGTATGAAATGTCAGTGGCTCATTAGAGGTAGACATCATCATTAACCAAATCAATTACCTTGGCAAATAAGCAAACTGTGTACATTAATGTAAGGGGCTTGTTTACGCATACTAAACTGTTGCATTACTTCGTCTTCATTAACATTTTAAACATATTTACACAGCAATGTAAATGTATTAAATTGTTTATGCATATTAACCAAATTGCTGTCATGAGCAACCAAAGTTTTATGCTTTGTTTACCAAAGCCAGTCAGTGACCTGGTAATTTAATGTGATCTGAAAATTAATAAGTCACTACATTTAGTTCCTTTACAAATGGTACTGATACACTGCAGCTTAAAAGCATAAAAAAAAAAATACTAGCTCTCTAGTGCACTAACATTTAGGGATTGGAACTGTAACCATTTTGATTCCTTTAAAGATTCATTAATAAAGCTGTTAAAGCGGGGAGGAGTTGCAGTTCTTATTGCATTTTCTGCCCTGATCAATCTGTTGTGGATTTTAATAGAATTAGATAAAATAAAATTGATCAGATAAAAATCAGCCCATACGAGTTACTATACATTATATTTTTGATTCTTTAAAAATTAATCAGCTCAGGTTAAAACTGATTTGGTTCAGTAATCAGACTACATTGGTCAATGCACTGTACTAAACTGTCAGAGTATTTTTGAGCAGTGTTCTGTCTGCTTCGGTGCAAAAATGTATGTTCAAGAATCGCTAAAAACCAAATCATCTGATTCTGGTCCGTTACTTGACTGCACGTTTCTGCCGAAGCAGACAGAACAGTGGACCAAAATACTATGTACTATTGTATTTCTGAACAATTACTAAATAAATTATCCAAATTATCCTGTTGTTTTTAGTGAAAAACATACAGTGTAGTCTGACTCCTATGGTTCAAAATCTTTTGTTTTGAGTATTTTTTTTTATTTTAAAAAGAATCCAGTCCTACCTATACAGTATGCATGAAATGTTTGGGGTCAGTAAGACTTTTATTCAGTAAGGATGCATTAAATTGACCAAAAGTGACTGTAAAGATTTTTCCAGATAAACGCTGTTCTTTTGAATGTTCTATTGAATGTTTTTACAGAAATATTAAGCAGCACAACTGTTTTCAACATTGATAATATTAATGATTCTTGAGCACCAAATCAGCATATTACAATGATTACTGAATGATCATGTCACACTGAAGACTGGAGTAAAGATGCTGAAAATTCAGCTTTACCATCACTGGAATAAATTACAGTTTAAAATATAGTGAAATAGAAAACAGTTATTTTAAATTGTAATAACACTTCACAATATTATTGTTTTTTTCTGTATTTTTAATTAAAAATATGTTGAGCATATTCAAAAATATGTAAAAAATTTACCAACACCAAACTTGAACAGTAGTAAATGCATTCATTGTCAGCAAAATTATAAAAAAGGACTGTTGTACGATTACAACATTGATTTAAGCTATAAAAACATTTTTGAACAGCGAGATCATATTCAAAGAGATGTCATGGTGTACCATTTCTACACTGCTGACAGACCTTTTTAGTCAAAGCTCTTAAAGAGCACGATTACATTAAAGCACTGTCAGTGTACTGACATTTTGATTTCACATAGGAGTAGGAGTTTCTTTTTGTCTGTATGTAAACATACATACAATACTATCTTTCTAAAGTACCATTGTTGTTGTACAGTAGATAGTCTATAAAGTTAAGAGAGGAGGCACTTAAAGTCCCCTGCTGAAAGCTGCCCTTTTTCCCTGACCTGAGAACAGTCTCTCTGGTTTTCAATCATGCCTTCTTTAAGTCTGAAGCAAAGCTAAATCTGCGCCCAGGCCTGTGCTTCTACTTATTTTCCAACTCATACCTCAAGCTGACAGCGGATCGATGCGTTTTGATTGGGTGCCATCATGGCTCCGCCAGGCCCCGGCTTAAAGAGGTCTGCGGCCACTGGGAAATTTGCTTGGTACTGAGCATCCTTGGAATAACCTCCCCAGATTAGAGCTGCGTGCCGTGGGCTGTCAGAGCACGCTCTACTTTATGAGTCTAAAGCTGGAGATGAGAAAATATGAAACAAAAGATTAACTAGCAATCCCTGTTATATTTTTCAAATTGTACAAATACACAAGGGACCCTGAGATGGCTGAGACAGAGGATGAGATGCGGGCCCCAGGGACTACCATCCAGGAGGACTCAGGTCTGAATCCCTCATCCTTCAGGTCTGCGTCCCAAATTACTCTGGTGTCACTGGGGAGAAGCCTATCCCTTTATATCTGTATGTCTGTGCTGGAAAACAGCAGGCAATTTCAATATACACTGTATGTGCGCAAAAGGCCTTCAAATGGATGCCACGTTTAGAAATGTGTTTATAATGAGGAGAAGCTTAAATTATGTAATGTAAGCAGAAGGTTAATTAAAATAATGTAAGCCTTATTTCACAAAGACATAATATGGAAAAAGTGCTAATATTAAAGCGCACATGGTTTACTTTATAATGATCGAAGACCAGAAATATCGTGTGCGTCTCCCACCGAAGGCATTCATTTACACTAGAAAATTGCTGATAGATGTGAAATGACCCATCATGATGTTTTTTAATGAGGTTCTTTCCTCTGTGGTGGAGCGATGATGACATTGTCCACCGAACATGCTTAGGCGGGTGGAATTGTATATGTATAGCAGACTAATACACTAACAGTCTTATAATAGGATTAGATTCCCTGCAGGTTTTAACAGCAAATTATTTCCATTAGGTAGTTTATAGGCCAGTTGTTTAGATTGTATGCTAAACTTCATTTCACAGGCATTAAGCATGTATGCGCAACTAAATGGCAAACATCATCAAGCTCATTTACCTGAAGGATGCTGTTAATATCTAATGTAGTGGATAAAAAAAAAATTATGAAAGCATGATTTAAGCAGGCAAAGCATACATCTTTTGCTCATATTTAAATCTTATATAGTTCTTAGTTTTGACAGCAGCGGTGCTTTAATTAGCATGATGACGTGTGGTTTTTAGCTGTGCACAGTAACACTTTCTCGAAAGCACCATGCACATTCAGACAGACATAATTGCCATAAGCATTGCATCTTTAAGATGGTGTGGCAAGTTAAGAATAGTCAAACTTTTCAAACTGCCTCTAGAGAGCCCAGCATATTTTCCCATTTGGTTGCAGACAGTCCTTGTGTTCAGCCTAAAACCAGCCTAATTACACACACTTCCATAATACCAATTAGCCACATTAGTCATTCAGGCAACCTACAACTATTAGATTGTTAAAAATATGAAGTTTTGCACATCCCTAACATAGATCCTCCACCAACTTGCAATCTTTGCATCATAAAAATATCTAATTAGCTTGGAATAGTGGCATACTCCCATAATGGTAGTTTAATAAGTTAAAAGGTTAGTTCACCCAAAAATGAAAATTATGTCATTAATTACTCAGCCTCATGTCGTTCCACACCCGTATGACCTTCGTTCTTCTTCGGAACACAAATTAAGATATTTTTGATAAAATCAGATGGCTCAGTAAGGCCTGCATTTCCAGCAATAACACTCCCTTTTTCAATGCCCAGTTCATGTGACTACAGTGGTTCAACCTTAATATTATAAAGAAACTAGAATACTTTTTGTGCACCAAAAATAACAAATTAGCGACTTTATTCAACAATATCTAGTGATTTCAAAACACTGCTTCATGAAGCTATGAAGCTTAACGAATCTTTTGTTTTGAATCACTGGTTCAGAGCGCATATCAAACTGCCAGAGCCACATGAACTATTGAAGTTTCAAAACACTTATGACGTAACGAAGCCTCGTTTACTGAAATCATGTGATTTTGGCGCTCTGAACCACTGATTGGAAAGAAAGGATTCGTAAATGATCCATCGGATCTTATCAAAAATATCTTAATTTGTGTTTTGAAGATGAAAGAAGGTCTTACGGGTGTGGAACGACATGAGGGTGAGTAATTAATGACAGAATTTTCATTTTTTGGTGAACTAACCCTTTAATCCATATGCTAAACTTTCTTTGACATAATTGTTTTTCTCAGCCTTACTCTCAACCAGCAGAAGCAAAGATTTGTCTCTTTAGGTTCTTTGATCTAAAACTTAAGCCTCTGGGTAGGTGGGGTTGGTCTCCCTGCTCGTGTATACATTAGACAGCACATATTGATTTTTTGTGCTGCTCATCCCAAAAGGCCTCTATTTTCCTTCCCCCATCTGCTTTCCACACATGGAGATGAATTGCGCTCCAAGGCCAGTTTTGATGAACCTGTGATTGGCTGTCCTTAGCCTTGGAATCTGTGGGTGTAATTAAAGCCAGGAGTCATCCCGCATCACAGTGAATGAGATGGCCCCTAGTGCCTGTCCTGTAGAAAAATACATGTACATTCACCAGACCAAAAACTGCCAAGAACAAGATTCATGCTAGCTCTGAGCTATTTGAGGAAAAGTGAAGGCTCGGATAGCGGTAGAGATTCATGCATGGGTCTAAATATAGATATGAAGACCAAGACCTGACAAGGTCAGGAGAAAATCTATAGAAGTGCCTTTTTTAATCAATAACAGTTTTTAATCTATCTGTTATAAGCAACTGAGACTAGACCTGTTGACTTTGGACAACTGTTAACTCAACCTGCAGGAGAACTAGGTGGAAGGTATAAAAGATTTGCGCTAATAAGAGCATGTACAGAGAAAGAGGTAAGGTCAGCTCACACTAAGATGTATTAAAAGCCCTGCAATATCTGAGGGTCTCCTGAATCATCTAAACAAGAATGAAAATCTCACTTCATAAAAGTTCTTCATGCTTACTTCTAATGCTACATAAGGCTTTGGCAGTGTATGGAAACTATAGCTTTATGCTATAAACACAGCACCATCTCGAAGGCAACATCTCGAACAAGGCAAATAAAAAGACGATTGGAGTATATCATGACAAGAAATTCATTGCCATCAATAGGACATAATAGCATACTTTTAATTAATGTATGTACCGTAAACTACCTATAAATCACAGAATATTCTCTTTGGTAAAGAGATAAGTAGAATAATTACTCAATGGTGAAAGTCTGGTGATTAGGGTTGAAGCATATATTTTTGTTATAGGGTATTTAGTTCCAGCAGAGCAGGATTAATTATTAATAATGTACTTTGATATCTAGCAAACACTTTTGTAATCCTACAGTCAAGATGTGGTTTTAGAATTAGATTTCTATTTTATACAAACAGATTACATTATTGGGTATGGAAAGTAATTATTTTGAAAATGGCACCTTGTCCCTTTATCAAGTGAAACAGTTGATATGGGCTATGAATCTCAATATCGACATACAAGTAATCTAGGTAAAGCAAGTGAAAAGCAACTACTGTAAAGCATTTTTTTTATTACACTCAAACCACAATTTATAGCTGTTGATATATTTTTAAAACTGTAGAAATTTTAATAACTGAATTCTACATGGACTGAAAACTTAAAATTGAAACTCAAAACATGGTCAAGTCAAAGTGAATAATTTTTGGTTCAAAATTTTTATCAATTTTACTGGTAGTCAACTGTATGAAGAATTTTTAGGTATATTATGTCACAGTTTACTTATTTTGTTATCCTCATATATATATATATATATATAAAATAATGGAAAAGTTATGAAAACTTCTAAAATGTTAAAATATTTTGGCAGCGATAAATGCAGCTGTTTGAGAGTGTAATGTCTGAAACACATTCTCCCTGTGTTTGGACACTGACTTTTTTTCCACTGACAAGTTTTGATAACTGATTGATACTACGCAACACAGGCAACGACTTTGGCAGAATCTGAGGTGCCTGACGATTATAATATAACATTTTTCTATGTTATATTATAATCGCTATTGTAACAAATCCAGGAGGTGCAGGCAAAGCTTATTAAAGAAGGGCTTTAGTATTTGGACAGCATTGTTTCATACGGTGTCTGTGTGCTCTCCCTCTCATTCATATAAACGCAAGGGGACCCGGCACTGACTACAGTGATGGATTAGCTCTCAAGCACTGGTCCTCCCTCTCCCTCTCTCCCTCTCATCACTCTGTGGCACAGTCTGTGACCACAGCAAGAATATATGTATTTCTGACCCCTGAATTCTACATGGACTGAAAGAAAAAGCCAGACGGAAAAAGAGACTTGAAGAATAGAAGGAATGGTGGCTGCAAAGGCCAATGGAGACAGGAGAGGACAGGCAACAGAAAAAAAATGTCTCGTTCAATTGAACACTGTTGACTTAGCTTTGCTGTTCCAACAATTCCAGAATACCTGACCAAAGAGCCCCACAAAGCTACAGATGACAGATTTATTTGTCCAGTGTCACTGTTGGTAGCTCTCAGTGTTTCCATGGGCATGGAAAACCTAGAAGTACCAGAGAAATTTAAAAAAATTTAAATTAATTAATAATTTAATAAATTAATAATTTATTTATATATACATACGCACAACAATTTGTTCTGGTTCTCGATTCTGATTGGTTGAGACGTCTTTCCAGTGATGCGATATTCTACCAGTATCACCACGGGAACCATTTCACCATTTGTATCACCCCGCTTGCAGCATTTCTCCCACAGCGAGTGTCATGGCGGACGAGCAAACACCATTATTTTTCAGATACTACTGTTGTTGTGTCACGGAATGTAGTTTTAATAGTTTTTTTTTTTTTTTTTTTTTTTTTAGGTGAGCATGTAGTTATTTAGACCTCAAATATGCGACTTTTACATACATAGCGCCTATTTGACAATTTGTTTAGACGTTTTCGGAGATGTAAGCTCCAGGCCGTCAGTGGCTGTTCAGCGCTCATGTTCCTGCTTATTCTCGGCCAGTTCTTCGAAAATTTGTGTGATCATATAATGTAACGCTAGCCAAATTATGACAGAAAAAAAGGATGCTGCATTAATTATGTTAAATATTTTTAACACAAACCGAACAAATGAATTGCATGCATTAACGTGCTAATTTTGACAGCACTAGTTTAAACATGGAGTTTAATTCACTTTTTGGAATATCAAACGGGCAATCTTTGGTCTTATTAATCTATTACTTGTTCTATTAGATGGCAGCAAAGACTGTCTTTATCAGTGAGTCAGTAAAGACTTGTAAAATTGAAAGCGACTGATACAAGGTTGTAAACAAGGCGCAACTTACAAATCCATTGACTAGCGCTGTCATGAGAAATCCCCTTAACTATTAAAAGGATAAAGACAAAGATATCGCTTTCCTCAACTGACATTCAAACTGATGTTGTGATTATGAATATAAGATTGACCTGAAGAATATCAACTAGATGCAGGAGATGCACTCGCTTAGTCGATCTCTCTCATAATACTCTACTCTACATAATACAATAAGCTTTAATAATGCAACTCAGCATTCCTTCATTGCTAGTTTGAAAATAATTGAACTTGCGGCCTGGTGTCTACTGCCAATAACAGCTGTGCTGATATAGAGCCATATCGCATGGCTACGAGTGTTTTATTTATATATATATATATATATATATATATATAAATGGCCAAAAGTGCTGTCAGACCAAGGAAAGCTGGCTTCATTGTACTTTATTCAAAATTTTTATTAATTTTGTATGCATGTTGTGAAGTTGTGCCTGGAGTGTAAAACTAATGTATGCGTTCCAAGTTCCAATCATATCATTTGTCATGACGCAATGAAACATACCTAATTGTGCGGACATCTTTTTTGGCCAAGTGGTCATAACATGCTTGCACTATTTATTTCCAGCCTATAATTCAATAAATCACTATGTGGGAAGTATTAGCTATAATGTTAGATGTTATTTTGTGGTTTTTAGTAAAAATGGCTAGATGGAAGGAGCTGTCCTCTGCAACCAAGGAGGATATTGTTAAAATTTCTAAATCTGGTCAATCAGTTTTGGATATTTCTCATGTGCAGGATGTGAATGGTCACAATGTCCACAGAATTATTTCAAAGCACCATGAGGCCACTACCATGCAGAATGCAAAGTGCTGTGGATGGTCAAGGAAGACTATGTGATCATTTTGACAAGAGGATGAAAATCACCTGAATGTGGGACCACCTCAAAACAGCTTCTAAAGACCTGGATTAGACCTCCAACCTCCAATTTCATCTTGAACTGTAAGCCAACGGCTATAAGCGGCTGGATTGAGAGGTTGTGTACATGAAAGAAACAATTTATTACTTTTATCTACTGCAAAAAAAACCTTGCATTTGCCACAGAAAATAAGTAGAGTTGGGGTACTTGGGCTAGAGTACAAATTTTAGCAGACTTGGACTTGTTACGGATTCAGATGCATTTTTACAGTTGTACTGTTTATGTTCAGCGCTTCCAGGTTCTACTTCAGAACGCCGGCTCATTAATGTTCACGTGAGCCTCACGACGCATACATGTGATGCTGACACAGGAGCTGGCCAATAATGAGTCAGCGTTCTGACGTAGAACCTGGAAGCACTGAACGTAAACAACATAGGAGAATGACACAGAAGAGAAGAAATTGTTGAATAAAGTCGCTATTTTTGTTTTGTTTTTGCGCAAAAAAAGTATTCTCATCCCTTCATAAAATTAAGGTTGAACCACTGCAGTCACGTGGACTATTTTATCAATATCTTTAGTACCTTTGTGGACCATTACATCAGAGATGGCAGATAGAACAGAGGCATTACGTTTTCAGTGTTTCGCTTTGAAGAGCACAAGGCCTTACACATCGTGCTTTGTGAAATACAGACTGAACAGAACACCGCTGTATGGCTAGATGATACGCAAACTACGTTTCTCAGAAAGATAAAGCAAACCAGCATACCAGAGGATTGCACTAAAGGTAAAGACAATTGCAGTGACTTATAGGAATCGTACAGTAAGTGAGTCTGTGTACGTGCACTCTCGATGCACTGATCGCACATTGTATTTATGCACAGACATTTCAGTACATTCACGTTGTTTCTACACACATTCAGGATAATATTTCGATTTGTCATGTGTATGTTGCTGTGTTTAGTAATTCTGAATGGATCCGTGTACTGTAGTAGGTATATGCAGTCAGGTTAAAGCAGTTGGTTTAGGGCAGGGGTACCTAATTCTGTTCCTTGAGATCTACCTTCCTGCAAAGTTCAGCTCCAACCCTGATCAAACACAACTGAACAGTTAATTAAGATCTTCATGAGCACTTGATAATTACAGACAGGTGGGTTGGATCAGGGTTGAATCTGAACTCTGCAGGTAGGTAGATCTCCAGGAACAGGATTGGGCACCCCTGGTTAGAGGTTTTTTTTTTTTGGCATATATATATATATATATATATATAAATCACAGATGACTGGTAATGTCATGAAAATTCATTTTTCTAACATGGAAACCCTGATATATACACCAGCTAGTTATCAAGATAGTTAGAATATGTGGACAACAAAATAAATTGAATATACTTGTTCGCCATGTTACTGAATGACTAAACCTAGTAAAGTATAAATAATAGATCATTCTTATTCTTTCTTATTCTAAGGCTTTCACCTTTTTGTAGGCAGAACAGTAGAAATTCCAAATCTGTCTGAGCAGATGTTATGATCCGTATTGCAATCTGTATGTGTTGCAATGTCTTCTTTTGTATGAAGAGTTCCTTGAAAGAGTTCTCTGGAATGAATAAGCAAAATATGAACCTGCAATTCGCAAGCAATTTAACCTGGACGTGCTGTGATCAAGAGTGCAACAGATGTTGACCAGTATGGCAGCTACTGACCTGTGCAGTGCCAGGACTACAGATAGGAACACATGGCATTTTGGGAAAGGGCCCAATCTGACTGAGACTAGCAATACCTTTAGCAACCACAGACTTTCAACAGGAGGCAGCCAACAGGTGTCATTCCACAGAAAGCACATGAGAGTAAAGACATTTATAAAGCTGGACATTTACAAACTACATTGCCTGTGAGAGCAAAACTGCCCCTTTAAATGATTAAGAGCAATGTTTGTGGAAATTTAATCACTCAAGCCCTGGCCTAAAACGAATTCTTCAAAAGAAACACCTCCACTATTGTTTCCTTTTCAGCATTTTTCAGTTCAATTGTCATTTGAGATGTACATCCTCTTTGAACGTTGGCCCACCACGCAAAACTCCCATTTTTGTCCAGATTGCTGTCCTGTCAGCATCATTTTTCATCTCCCCAAAGCTTATTACCATCCAGGCAACAAGTCATGGTCAGCCCACAGTAAACCACAAAACCTTCTAGTCATTCTCAAGCCCAGCTAACAGCTTTGAAACAATTAACTGGACAGGATGCTCCAACCTAATGTTTCAACAGCACTTTTTGTATCCCATTCCATGCAATTAACTGTAAATAAAAGTCTATTTTTTCCCCTCCATCTCCCCAGAGCAGAATATCAATATAGCTTTTCAATTATTGGCCGGCCCCAAGTGAGGTCCAGACACTGATTGAGCAAGTGATGGGAAAAAGGCTGAGAGAAGAGACAGAGACCACAGCTGTTCAATCTGGGGGGCAAAGCAGGAAAAAAAAACACAATCATCTCTCACCGCAACAGCATTGTCAGTCACATTTATTATGAACAGCTATTGTCACAGCTTACTCCATGAACCTCTCCATTGTACAAAAACTTCACGCCGAAGACACATGCATTAGTGCAGTTTTGACTGGCAGAGAATAAATATGCCACTCTACTGTGCTTGTTTTAAAAAGACATGCCACAAAATGCTTTTTTATCTTCCATTGAGTGTATCTACATCAATTTGCATTCATTAGCGCACAACCTCGGAAAACTAATCATGGTCTTATGTCGCCCTATAGCCTACAAGGTACATGCACACGAGAACATTACGCTTGTGACACCTGCTACATACGTGCCTCTACAAACACGCTGTATCTGCAGCAGAACATATATTTGTCCATTACGGAAAACAAGCTATGCACTATGCCCAGCACAGAAGCCCGTGCCATTAACCTTGACTCATTTTTACGTTCGCGTAGCGTACACATTCAAGTCAAACACCCACCCAGACATACACACATAAACAGATGATAGATAAGCACAGCTACACAGGGGATTGAACACCATATGGAGCCAAAGTCAAATACACACACGCACACATGACTGCACACACTCGCACAGACAGGAGGAGAGAGCGCGATCTACTCACAGAATGAAGCAGACGACACCGGGAGCTAATATCAAAGGATTGGCACGGATACAAGCTGGCTGCGTCCCGTCGGGAATGCTGACAGATTCCGGGGAAAAGAGGAAGGAATATCCGAGGACACCTCTGAAACTGGATGGGAAAGGGGGGTGGTGGAGAGGGGAGGGCGAAAGCAGATCTCACGCTTTTTTAAGATCGGAGGTTAGGCTTCAGAAGATTTCTGTCTCTTGTTCTCGTTGCCTGGCTCTCCTTGTGGAATCTTTTGCCAAACACTATCAGGTTCCTGATTTTGACTTGAGATACAACAGCATTTTGTCTGGGGTAAACAGGAGTATAGAACTAAAATCAGTCGGGAAGGCAAATAAAAAAAAATCCAGCAGAGATGAAATAACTCAATTCCCTCCTTTGCTCTCCCAGAGGCATGAAGAGGGGGATGAAAACGGAGATGGAGTGACAAGATAAATACCTAAAACTGCAAAAATGAGAAGGCAACAGAACATTCTGTTTCAGCTAGGGAAAAAAAAGCTTCTCCCTCCTTTTTTCCCCCACCCTATCTCAGTCACTGCAATGTGTTACGATCTCCCTTACAGTCTTAAGGGTCATCTGAGAAAAAAAAGAACAAAAAAGAACAAAAAAAAAAAAAAATCTAATTTTCAAGATGAAAAGAAGACGAAAATGGAAAAAGAATCTTAACTTATCAAAAGGTAGGAGTTAGCGATGATCTGTGGCATTGGCCCCCTCCCTCCCCTTTTCACTTTCTTTGGTCTTGTTCTCCTTCTGTCTTTCAATTTACCTGAATCTGAATATTGAAATAAAAGCCATGTGATAAAATGTTCTTTGTTTGCCCCAGAATGCAGGTGAACAGCCTTGTCAATCCAAGGCACACCTTGGATCACTCTTTCTTGTGATTTGCCTTTCTTTTCTAGACCTACACAGTAAAACTGTTGAATGTGAGTCTAAAAGTTGAGGTCTGACTGAGGTCTAGCACAAAACAATCCCCAAATCCGTTTTCCCTTCTCAGAACTGGACAAACAGTGGGGGGAAAAAGCAAAAAGCAAACACCAAACACCGTAGATCGCCGTCAGAGCCGGCCTCCAATCTTATCCTAAGTGGTGGGGTTCTTGAACGTATCCCCCAGAAAAACCACTTGAACCTCTCTAGTTGTCCATTTTCAGCTGCCTGCCAGGCAGGAAGTTCAATTATCTCCCGCTGAATGGTATCGCTTAGGATCCTCTCTGTGCGATATGAAATCAAAGGATCTTGGTGTGATTGGATGACACTTATTCCTTTGGCCCCTCAGGGTTCCGTTCCGACTTAAAGCGCTAGATGGTTTTGGAGTAGTAAACGTCAAGTGATTTAAAAAAAAAATCCTAATCAAGGATTTGTTCTTTCTTTTCGGTCCTACTTCCTCAGCCGACTTTTTAATGGCAGATATCCTCAAGTCTCTGCGCTCCTGTCACTGCGCTTTTGCTGGCAGGAAAGTAGGTGCATTCTGAGAGCGTCTGGGGATGTATGGAAGAAGAACTTGCTGTCAGCAGGCAAGAGCAGTAAGACGCGTCAAGGGTGGAGAAATTGGCCTTTACGGGGCAGGAAACAGCCTAGAGCCGGAGGAACAGACAATTAGGAACATATAATTAAAGTAGGAAAAGACATAATGATGTAATGCCAGGGATGTAGAGTGGGGCGGAATGGTCTTTTTCCATTACTTGCTCATTTTATGAGTGCAATTTCATACCTCTTACTCTATGGTGTCCTTGCATTGACATTCTCCCTTCCTATACCTTTCCCAAGTCCTTTCCTTCCAGCATTCTCACTCTTTTTAGTTCTTCTGTCGCTGAACTAATATTTCAACACAATCTTACCTCTTATCCAACATATACAAGCTTCAAGCACAATTTTTACTATATAAAAAGTAATTACAGCCAATTGTCCTTCAGATAAAGTGAGAAGCCAATGCAACTGCTTTGAGCAGAGAACAATCGCTGTGATTATATTTTCAGAGTGAAGTGGTGTTACGAGGGACCATATATAAAATGTTCTGTGATAAATATTAGTGAAACACTGGCTCCTTGTGTGCTTGAACGTTACGTAAGCCTGTTAGCCATAGCTGGAATAAAGAGAGAGGGGAAGCTGGTCAAGTGGCTGCCATGTTTCTAAATCTGTCAATCTACCAATCTACTGTGCTTTTAAACATGAACACTCACAAGCTGATGCTTTTTACATCACAGCATGAGAATTGAGTGCTTAACGCTGTAAACACATTAAGCCATTAAAATACATTATGCTTTGGCTCTCTAGTCAAATTTGATTTGTTTTGACTCATTTAAACCAGTATAATTTGTATTGGGTTAGGTATGTAAAGGCCATTATTTTTGGTTTGTTTGGCTAAGATAAAGTATTACTTTTACAAATATTTTGAGGAAGATGTATTTTTAATCTTGATTTTAGAATCTGTTTTCCTGGTTTCTGTGTGACAGTTGTGCTAATGTGTTTTACATAAGGAAATTTGACTCTCTAGGGAAGACATTCCCTTTTGAAATGCATATCAGCATTTGTCCTTGAAAAACATGCCATGTCACAGGTAAATAAAGGCACTTTTTATTATTATCTAATCGTGCATGGAGCCAAACTGATCCGTTTTTGCCTACTCAAAGGCCTATTACTCCATTTTTAAAAGCCGTCATGTTAAATCAATAGGTCTGAGCCCTAGCAGACATCAAACTCTGTACCTTCGGCACACATATTAACAAAGACTTCAGCAAAGGGTGCCGAGATCACATTCTGTACTTTTCTCTCTGTGATCTAATGCTTCCGCGAGCGAGTCAGAGCATCGTGCCAAGAAACCAAGCGAAGGTGAGAGGTTGAAAACGAGATTCGTTTTTCTCTTGCACTTCTTGCATTTGGTACAGTGAAACATAATTCGGTCTGCTTTGTCATCCTCTATTCCTGCCCCTCTCTGTCTGAGATAGCGGCTCTGAAAAGGATTTACAACTATGAAGATTTCCCTGATAAATCCAACGCTTTGCATCATCTCAGTTACACAGAGGTAGAGACAACAACGGTATTTCACTCTGATATCACACAACTCTATTTCACGGTAATTTATGAATCGCGTCACGCAGGCGATAAGGTGGCTTCTGTTATATCGCCTTTCTCATCATCGCTGCTTTATATTTTTGCTATCTTTTGCACTTTCACAATTGTTTAGGAAAGATTGAGCTTATATCTGCATTGTCAAGAGGTGGGAGATCCTCATATTATTGTAGACTAGCAGCTGACAGGAAATTTTATTGCTCAGTGGTTGCTCTTTCATCACTCAGGAGTTTAATGGAAGGTCACGGATAACTTGGAGACATTAAAAATGGATACAAATGAGAATAATTGACATACAGTAAGAATATACAGCTATTCAATTAATGTGGATAGCATAACTAGAATTTGAAGAGAAATATTTGATTTCATACTGAGATCTCTGACTCAGAATATGACATCTCTTGTGAAACTCTAGAGACGACATGAGGTTACTTGGGTCGCTTCCTCAGGAGAAAAAGTCTGTATTTGGTCTGCATTTAGTTTCTTCACTGTCTAGGAGAAACTACTGAGATATTAAAGAGATTTTTCCTTTCTACAAGTGTGTACATTATAAAATAATAGCTGCTTTATCCAAAATTAGCGTTTTATATATGTGGTTGTATGCCTCCCCTTCCTCTCAGGTGCTTAAGTTAAATAACCTTCACACACACACACACACACACACACACACTCAGAGGCAGTGGTAGCATAGCCAGCAAAAGCACAGCATCGTGGGTAAGCTGTCACAATCACCATCAATCTGCACGCTCCCTGCCTCACCCATGAAATACAAGCAGAGTTCACCGGCAGACGCATATACGGCCGTGACGATATACGAGTACTGCGTGTGTGTTTGTGAGAAGCATGTGTGAAGGATGTGTTTGACCTGAGCGCATTGGTTTAGGTTGAGCGCTCCTGTGACACAGACAGTTGTTAATGGCTGTTGAGGGATGGGCAGATGGGGACCGATGGGGAGAGTGGAAGGGGGACCATGACAGATGAGAGAAAGAATGAAAGAAAGAGTAGGAGGAGACGATGAAAGGGGATAAAATGGCTGATGGACAACAGAAAAAGGGCATTTGAAAAAAAAAAAAAAGGGGTGAGGAAAATGATTGCGGGCAACTCAGAGTGCATCATGCAAAAAAAAAAAAAAAGGAGGGATGAAGAACAAACGAGAAAAGCAAGACACACTCACCCATGGCTCTTTTCCTTCAGTTGAGATGGTGTAAGTCTACTGCGCTGGCAGAGAGAGAAAGACAGACAAACCTCAAAAGAATGCCAAAAGGACTGATATGAATGTGTGCAAAAACGAAGAAGATCAGACGAAAATATCAAACGAGCTTAAGTGTCCGAGTGGCTCCCCGCATCAGTCCCGGTCATATGCATACATGCAAAAATGACTCACTAATCGGAGTCTTAGAGAATTACACATGCAGCTATAAATCAACATGTCAGCATGCATGCACTCACACACATACACACACACACGCACGCAGCGGCATGAGCAGGCTCCACAGGCGCTACCTCAGAGGACGCTATAGGCTCCCCCTCCTCCTCTGTTCCCCCGTTCTGCCTCTCTCTTCCTCAGCCTCTTCTGCGGTTTCTGTTTATTCACCACAGATCATTTCCCAAGAGAAAGCAATGGTGGGTTCTCTTCATTTTCTGCGTCCTTGCCATCCTCCCGTTTCACGCCCCCCTGTTCCAGTCCGGCAGAATTGAGCTTGCTGTAATTTCTGGCAGCTGGGCTAATGTGTAAACTGCATTCGTGCCCTCTCGTTCTCTCTCTCTCTCTCTCTCTCTCTCTCTCTCTCTCTCTCTCTCGTGTCTCAGTGCCTCTTCAGCACTGCCTCCAATCCAATCAGAAGCACATCTTTCTCTCTCTCCCCGTCTCTCTAACTCATATCTTTCTACTCTCACTCCCACAAATACTGTAAAATAAACATCAAAATGTACATTTATCACAGTCACACTTGTCTCCTGAGCTTTATCCTCCATCAATACACACATTCTTAATGACAAGGATAATTCCCACATGTAGTACTATACAATTCTTGCTAAAAATGATAAATTAGCACACTTGAAGTTAATATTCTAAAGTATAGACTATATATAATAACATTACAGGAAGCTAGTAAATTTGTTAAACTCCCTTTGAATATTTACAGCACATATGGCAATAAAAATAAACCGACAACAGGCAAACAATGTCTCTCAAGATTCATGTCGATCACTTTTTACTAACATAATAATGTTTATGAAAGCTTGTTCTGCCATTTTATCTCACAATTCCGACTTTTTTTATAGCAATTGCGAGTTTATATCTCTCTATTCTGATTTTTTTTCTTAGAATTACGAGATAAACTCAAAAGCGCAAATTATAAAGTCAGAATTGTATGATATAAAGTCAGAATTGCGAATTATAAAGTCAGAATTGAGATAAACTCACAATTACATTTTATAATGTCCAATTTTGAGGGAAAAAAGACATTTTTTCTCAGAAACACGCAATTGCATGTTATAAAGTCTGAATTGCAAGATATAAACTCATGATTCTGAGAAAAAAAGTTTACATCGCAGTTTTGACTTTAGAACACGCATTTCTGACTTTATAACTCTCAATTGCGAGTTTAAATCTCACAATTCTGAGAAAAAAAAAATCCGAATTGTGAGATACAAACTCGTAATTGTGAGAAAAAAATCTGAATTTTGAGATAAAAAGTTTTTTATTTTTTTATTTAGTGGCAGAAACAAGCTTCCATATAATGTCAACTTGACAGTTCAAATCTCATTCTCATCAAGGCTGCATTTATTTGACCAAAAATACAGTAAAAACATAAGAAATATTGTGAAATATTATTGCTATTTAAAATAACCTTTTTCTATTTTAATATCGTTTATTTCTGTTATGTAAAGCTGAATTTTCTGCAGCTATTACTGCTGAATAAACCTCTTCAGGATGATACTATATAGAAGATATTATATTATCAGGTACATATTCTCATTCACTCTGTTGGGGTTTATTATGTATTAATGACCATTATCCTTTAATCTGAGCCTTAATCTGATGACCTTTTCAAAATTACTTCACACACCACAACAAACCAGACATGATGTAATGCTTTAGGGCTTCTGTTTTTAATAAACAATAAATCACAACTAATAATAATAATAATAATACAATCTAACATCTTCTCCACTTACCCACACAACTGCATGCGGTAAGAATGGAAGTCAATGGAGCTCAAAGTTTAGTGTGATCGCAGCTTTACCCTGAAAATCACATCAGTCACACATAGTGACTGGAAGACATCAAGAATGTGCGTACCAGCTTTTCATGGATGTATGCACAAACACATGCACATACATATTATACTAAGGCAATAAGCCATGAGACACTTTTTGTTACAGTGAATTTACCACGGCTAAGGAGTATGTCAGTCACAATGTGTATGTTTTTGTGGTTTAAAGCAACATTCATATAGAATTTAATATCCATTCAGTTTGCATGTATATCACTATTAAACAAAGCTCTGAGTTTGGCTCATCAAATTTGTTTATATTATATATATATAAAAAATACACACACACACACACACACACACACACATTAAATTAATTCAATATCTAGTGTGCACTGTCAGACATTTCCCGAAAATGCTAATTAGACTCTCTAAAAATATTTTTTGGATAGATGCACACATATACATTAAAAAAATATTTTACTCAAAAATTTAAATCATCATCATTTACTCACCCTCATGTTGTTCCTCATACAAAACTATCTTGTAATGTAGAAGTCATATAGACTTCTTTATAGTGCTTTTTTTTAGTTTTTGAGCTTGACAGTCCATCATAATATGCTTTCGTTTTACAAAAAAAGAGCAGCGTGAACATATTTCAAAATATCTTGTTTTGTGCTGCACAGAGGTTTTGGAATGACATCAGGGAGAGAAAATAATAATAAAAAGAAGTATTATTAAGAACATCATAATATATGTCGACATTGGGTGAACTGCCCCATTAATATATTTTGGCTCATTTTAAAACAGATTACTGTATATGAAAAGCGTTTTTGAACATAAGGTAGAGGCTTTAAACTCATCACTGCAGGAGTCTCTTATGTACTGTCTCATTCAATCACATGCATTTACTCACACAGTTTTCTCTCTCGCTCTTCCTTCAGCTTCAGAGTGATGCCCTGTAGGGAATTGGTTATTGTGAGTCCCTTGTCTGTCTCATTTTCCCTCACTTTTTGTAACATACACACCCACACATATTCCTATGGCACACACAATCAAACATACTCTCGATGGCATTCAGAAAAGACACCGAACACACTACAAACTGATGCAAAACATTGTTTTGATTGGACGACGTACCTGATTTATTATCATTAGCATGAGCTATCCATTCTGTTCTGGTAGAGTCAGCTCTCGCCGTGGGAATGCTGGGACATTGGTCCGCACGGGTGACAGCAGGAAATGAGATCTCGCAGCAGGAACTTATTGATGTATGTAATGCATGGCCGTGTTTTCACCTGAGATTAAAGCAGCAGAAAGGAGGGAGGGAACATGGAGCGCGGAAGTGCAGAAAAACGAAAATGCCAAAAGGGCCATTGAGATGAAAGGTTAACTGCCTTCACAAACTATTATTGACCCCAGAATATTACATTAGAAAGGTGCAAGTGCCCTTCTGGTGATTTTTACTACCTGTATCAAGTGAGCAAGCGTTGTCTATTGAATAATCTTTCATATAAACCAACAATAGACTTACCATTAATCAGGGAGAATGACAGGCAAAGAACATGTAACAAAATACCTTAAAACAATCAGGAGTTAAAGGATTAGTTCACTTCAGAATTCAAATTTCCTGATAATTTACTTACCCCTATGTCATCCAAGATGTTTATGTCTTTCTTTCTTCAGTTGAAAAAAAATTAAGGTTTGATGAAAACATTCCAGGATTTCTCTCCATATAGTGGACTTCAACGGCTACTAATGGGTTGAAGGTCCAAATTGCAGTTTAAATGCAGCTTCAAAGGGCTCTACACGATCCCTGACGAGGAATTATATAAAAATTATAAAAAAATTATATACTTTTTAATCACAACTGCTCACCTCTGCGATGCGCCACGCATTATGTAATCACGTTGGAAAGGTCAAGCGTGACGTAGGCGGAAGTAAGGCGAAAAACTCCATCTCACTTTCTCCTCCAACTTCAAAATCGTCCGACATCGTTGTTTTACCTTTTTTTTGTAAAGGCCGTTTGACTTAGTCTTTGCACGTTCGCTTTGTAAACACTGGGTCGGTACTTCTGCCTACGTCACACGTGACCTTTCCAACGTGATTATGTAATGCAGTCTGTTTTTTCTTTCTGAAAATAGCCAAATCTTCTGTAAATCCCTTGTCGGTTTCTTCACAGAAATCAATTAGAAACTACGGTAACAGTGAACATCCCCAGTAAACGACAAAAAGTTTCCTGACCCTTCTTTACATTTTGCTTTTAGATGCGCATAACACGTTTTAAGTTAATTGAAGTAGGATTTATGATTCCTCAATTAAATGCAAAATCATTCACATGACTGAAAAACAAGACCATAATTCAAAACTTGGTGAGGATTTTAAAATTCATAGACACGCACAACTGGCTGTTGTATGAACACCTCACTCTCTTTAGTGCAGATCAGGGAAATGCAGGAATCAGATTGAAGCATAAAGTCATTTATAGGGTCATGTGCTGACAAGTAGGCTTTGCATAAATAGCATACAGGCTTATGTATATCTGGGGGTCTGATAGTTATACAAAGAAAAGGAAAGATGAAACAAGGAGAGCAATCAAACTCCTAAAAGCCCCTTAAAACAGCAGACCAGCAGTGTCATATACACAGAGATATGAATGTGATCCCTTTAAACTAGCCTCTGACAGACTGCTTGATTGGTGCTGTCATTTTCATTCATTTTAACATCGCAACAAAAACAACAATACAGTAAATAAATGTGGACAGTTTGGTCACCCATCATCAGCTGCGCTTGTTAACACATAAAAGCAAGATCAGCTGCAAATTACCATCAAGAAGTATTAGTAAATAAAACATCATTTAGCAAACACTTACACAAAGAGCCTTGATTTAGGTTTGTGTTTATAAAAACACAAACTTAGTGGCACTTAAATGTCCAAAATGATCTAGTAATGTCTACTGATGATTTGTTTTTAAGACATGCAAAATAGCACATCTTGTCAGTTTTTGTTTAATAAAACATGCAACAAAATACTCAACTTTAAGACAGAAAACAAAACTACTGACAATTTATGTCCACCTATTTCAGTCATTTAAGAATTGCAGTTTAAAGGGTTATTTCACCTAAAAATGAAATTTCTGTCATTATTTACTCACCCTCATGTCGTTCCAAACCCGCAAGACCTTTGTTCATCTTTGGAACACAAATTAAGATATTTTAGTGAAATCCAAGAGGTTTTTTATCCTCCATAAGAAGCAACGAAATTACCATCATTCAAGGTCCAGAAAAATAGTAAAAACATTTTTTAAATAGCCAACGTGACTACAGTGGTTCAACTTTAATATTATGAAGCGATGAGAAAAAAATACTTAATTTGTGTTCTGAAGATGAATGAAGGTCTTACGGGTGTGGAATGACATGAGTAATTAATGACAGAAATTTCATTTTTGGATGAACTAACCTTTTAACTTCTCAGATTCTGTGTCTTTCATACACATCTCACCCCTGTTTTTATATAATAAATCTGTATTGTCGTTAGGTTGTCAAGATATATTTTTTAAGAAATTATACTTTAGCAAGGATGCATAAAATTGATCAAAAGTGACAGTAAAAGACTAATAATGGGTTTACACCTGGTCACATCATGCGTTCTTACTGATTGGATAGCTATCCGATTTGTTAAAATGGTACATTTTTAAAACATAAATGTGTCTCCGCAAAACGAATATAAATCCGATCTTCAATTCCCACGCTATATGCAAATTTAACGGAGTTCGCATCAATGAAAGCAAAAGATATGAACTGCATTTTAGTTATCAGCTAATTTCAAGATCAAAGACCGCAATTGGAGAGAGATTGGCATCAGCACTGGTAAGAGCATTTAGTCTCACTAATTTTAACGAAGATGATTGTGTCGAGCGTCTACGACTTACTTTCAGTTTCATTTGCAGCAGTTTGCGTGTCAGTTTGCTGAAGAGATACTCAGCTACTCATCTGCTGCGATGCATGTTGCAGTCAGTGTTGCCAAGTCTGCGGTTTCCCCGTGGAATTGGGCTACTTTAACACTGTTGACATGGGTTGTTTTTCATGTCCGCGGGTTGAAGCGACCCCAAATACATGATATTTAGCCCCTGGAATGCAAATTTTACCAGAGGAACCCCGCCAAAAACGCGGATTTTACCCCTAGGATGCGACTTTTACAGAGTGACCCCCAAACTGCAATTGGGCTAGTTTTGAGTAGCAACTGGGTATGTTTTGTTGTGAAAACCTGGCAACCCTGGTAGCAGTAGTGCTGTCATATTTGGCTATAACATGTCATGTAGCCTATAACACGCTCTCACGCATTTATTTATTACCATTTTGGGAATAAAATTTAAACGTTTCAAAAGCCAGATGCATTTACACTAGTCCAGTTTCATCTGGAATCTGTCTCAAACCACCTCATGAAGTGGTTTGAGTGATCAGATTTAAATCCACCTTAAAAGTGTTTCGGAGGGCATTTACACCTGGTCTTTTTGACGATTGGATAGCTATCCAATCAGAGTAAATTCATGAAGTGACCAGGTGTAAAAATTCCCAATGTTACAAAAAGATTTGGTAACACTTTATTTTACAGTGTCCTTGTTACACACACACATAAAAAAAGAATTTTATGTCAAAGCACTTTTGCTTCAGTAATAGGGGAATGCAGAAAATTACTACTACAAAATGCTGTCAATACATTTAAATATTCTGATTAGTATCACAATATTGATGATAACCCCAAAAAAATAAATATTGATCGGGTTAATACGACATATATGATAATATCCTAAATAATCCAGCACCAGTAACTATGGACACTCCAACACCCTAACGCAGGTTGCAATCCATCATTAAACATAAATATAAGAAGACAATGCAGCGAGTAGCTAGTACTGCCGCACAAAATCATGTCAAAGATGATGACAGATGAAAGCAAAACACTTTACCTGCATCCGAAAAAAGTTAGCTCGCCGGTATGGGAGTTTTTTGGTTTTCATAAAAAGAAGGGGTGTTAGACACCCCAGTCTGCAGAAAGTGCAGATCAACAGTAAGTTATTTTTTTTTTATGCATTAGTACAGTTATGGTTGCAAACTCTCAATCCACCTCCGTACACTTGTATTTTCAGTGTGATTTATTGGCCAAAAAAATTCAAAACACAAACTTAAGCAAGTTCAAAATGAATTTGTGTAGCATAGCTGATTAGGCTATTTATGTTTTACATTTCAATAATTATCACAAAGTTGTTATCATGAATCCTTTTGGCCATGATAATAATGCAGTCCTACTCTGATTATTACACCTTTAATTGGATGGTTTATAAAAACTTGATTAATGTGGAAGGACTTTGGCGTGTGATTGTGCATTAACAAATCTTCTTTTGTTCAAATAATTATTTGGAATGCAAATCATTCACATATTTCCCAAGGGTTCAGTTATATTCCTAATGTGGGGAAAGGGACCACTTTTAAACAACTTTTTAAATATATATTAGGAGTTAGTTTTAGTTAATGTCCCATTTCTCCATGACTAGAGGAGAACTTGAAAAGTGGCACAGCTTACCACACTCTCCTCCATGCCAAAAAAGAAAAGTAATTCAGGTTAAAGTAAACGTAATCAAGCTCACCACTATCTGCCTCCTATATATGTCAGCTGGACTGAAAGAGAAAACGACAGAGAGAGAGTCTCATTCTGTTCTCCCAGAGTTGACTGTGTGGTCCCTCTGTTCATAGAAAGAAAGACAGATTGCCATTCCATCCCACAACACGACCTCATCCATGGAATAGTGATTAGCCAATCAGCATTCCGGTCACATGAGCTCCACTATCAATGAGTGAGTGAGACAGAGCGAGAGATAGTGAGCCATGCAGAGAGAGAGCGAGAGACAAGGTGGAAAAGGGTGGGCTGCAGGTTCGATGGAGAGTGGGAGGGAAGAGCAGGGGAAGGGGAAGCTCGGGAATGTTGATGCAAAGTACTGACAAATGCGGAGATGAAGCATTAAGCATGACTGATGAAGATGTATGGTCAGCGCACATGCGCGCACACACTCCATCACAGATAATGCCACACACTGCAGGATGCCAGTGAGGGCTCACACATGTAAATTCATGCACATTCACTGTGTTGACTCATATGAGTGCACAGAAGGCAGGAGGCAGGCAGGGAAAAGGCCGACAGGTTCACACGCATATGCAGATGTGGACACAGGATGAATGTGCAGTTATCATAGTTGCCAGGGTCGCGGTTTTCCCGCACAATTGGGCTATTTTGAAAATGTAGTCGCAGGAAAAATTACACAGGGTTGCGTTTTTTTGGGCTACTTTTAGAATGTACCTTGGCTGCCAAAATGTTAATCTGTAGACAAAGGAAATGAAAATCGATCTTTTTACTAATGTGTAGTATCCTTGAAAAGGATACCTGGCAACCCAAGGATGAAGGAGAGATAGTATTGGGGGGATGTTTGATGTCACCACAAATTATTATGTGAGTTTTCAACCCGATCTCATGGCAATTTGTACGTATTTTACGAGGTGGCTAATTCGTACGAATTCGTATGACCTCACTCGTACCAATTCATATGTTTTTTGCTAAATCGTATGTATTTTACGAGTTGCCAAATTTGTATCAATTCATCAGAATGACCTACCCCTAACCCCACCCTTAAACCTACCCATCACTGGGGTTTAGACAAATCGTATGAATTCATTCGAGTGACGTTGTGCAAATTCGTACGAATTAGCCACCTCATAAAATAGCGTTGGAGTTTCACTAAAAGTAGATTTGAAGGCTTTCACACAGCAGAAATGAACACGACAACAGCCAGTCAAAGCACATCGCTTAATTGTTATATTTTCATTTAAGATTGATTAATTGATAATTAATTGTTAAAGTTTTATTAATTCATTTCATTAAACACTGTGGTTGATGGCAAATTTGTATTAAATCATAAAATTTAAAAGCAATGGCCCTAAATTAAAAGGTGGCTTAATACAGTTTAATTGTGAACAAACAATTTATGTTCACATTCATTCTCAAGGTCTAGCAAACATGTGGAGAGCATATCCTTCCCTATTAATGATAATTAATATTGTGATAAATATCTATATCGTATGATATGGAAAAATAACATTGGCATAATATTTCTAGTCATATTTCCCAGCTCTAATTTTAAAATATATCATGAAAAATGCTGAAAATTAAAATAAAAGAAAGAGTACAAGAAAAATTCAAATTTAGTGAATGAAGAGGAATAAAATACAGTGATACATAAAATAATGTGCACATGCTACATATAAACAAGTTTAGCTAAAATGATCAAAATAAGATTTAAAACAGAATAAATAAAATAAAAATAGTTTAAGTCTAAGGTGCATTATGGGGCAGGGGGAAATTGGGCTAGTTTTCATTCCTTTTGGGTGGGTTTTGAGTATGCTTTGGGCTGGAAATTTTTCTGGGACCTGGCAACCCTGGCAGTTACTCCCTCTCTCATACACTCCCTGGCAGAGCCACTGCAGGTAGAGTCACCTTAGCAAGGCCACTGAGATACAGATATTAGGATATGGAGGACTGTGTGTGTGTGCTAGAAAGAGGTGGAACACAAAGGAGAAAGGTAAAGAAAAGAAAATTATATAAAGAGATTACTGAGGTCTTGTTCTCGGGAGGAAAAGTCTGAGAAGCAGCAAACATCTCTCCATTTGCTCTCTATTGCTCTCTAGTGTGGTTGAAAAGAGATTATTAAAGAGATTCATTTTTATTTCCTATGGGTGGTTAGAGACAAAAAGAGGGATAAAATGAGACAACAGAGAGAAAAGGTGAAAGAAAGAAAGAAAGAAAGAAAGAGAAAGAAAAAAGTAAGTCAGGGAACACAGACTCACAGGAATAGTAACAACAAACAAGTTTATTTTGAAACAGGTGAAGGTCAGGGTGAGTATTGGCAACCGAGAGAAAAAAATGAGTCATATGAAAGAATGAGAGAAAAGGGAGATGAGATGAAAAAGATACAACACAGAGAGGAGAAAAAAAAAAAAAAAATGAGTTGAATGAAAAAGTGAAAGATGGGGATTGGATGACAGCCAACAGAGGAAAAATAGAATGGAAAAGAAGATGAGATAGTGATGAGATTAAGATAAAAGACAAATAAAAAGACATGGAAAATAAAAGGAGAATAAAGAGAAAGGAGATGGAAAAAGATAACGGAGAGAAAAAGAGATGGCATGAAAAAGAAGATGTGAAAGAAAGAGAGGTGAGATGAAAGAAGGAACGAAAAATGAGAATATGGTAAAAAGACAAGAAAAAGATAGAATGCACAAGAGGAGAATGAAAGAGATGAGATAAAGGAAGAGATGAAAGAGAAAAGAGATAGCATGAAAAATAATAGATGAGACACAAAGAAGGGTGAAATGAGAAAGATGCAGTGAAAAATGAGAAAAAGAGAATGACGAAATGACAAGAAAAGATTAACGATAAAGAGGGATGAGATGAAGAAGAGATCACAGAGAGAAAAGATGGAATAAAAAAGAATTAAAAGGATGAGATGAAAGACAAAAGAGAAAGAGATGGAACAAAAATTAAAGCAAAAGAAAGATGAGATGAAGAAAAGAAAGGAATGAGGTGACAAATACAACAGAGAGAAAAGAGATGGCATGAAAAAGAAGAGATGAAAGAAAGAGGGATGAGATGAAGAAGAGACAACAGAAAAAAGATGACGAAAGAGGAATGAGAGAAGGGGAATCATCTTTCACAGAGGGTGTGTGCAGTAGGGATCCATCATTCGCCGTATATGTGGTACATGCAGTGATCAATGTGATGATACGAATCAGAGAGAGGAAAAATGATGAGAGCGGAGACTGAACTCACAGCAGCTCCTCCAAACACACGGCACTGAAGCAGCACTGCAGTCCAACAGCACCAGAGGCTCACTGCAATTAATGAAGCGTGTAGCTATGTTGTTCAAAACTGACGGCGTACAAAAGTTCAGTGCGGTTCAGACTCAATGTAATGGTGAAATCTACATGGGCTTGTGTGCGAAATCTTCTCAATGACTTTTGAAAGGGTGAATCGAAACAAGAGCAGCCCAATGTGAGCTTCGCCAAAACATGTGGTCATCTTCAAGGTGAGCATAATCACCATCTGTACAACCATCTGCAATTATATAATGTCTTTCACTTCAAAAGCACGCAGTGATTTGTGGGACGGTGTGGGGGAAGGTGAGTCTCCAGCACATAATTTAATGTCGTACCACTTTGGACATACGGAATTTGTGCAACAAGCATAGTGGAGATTACATCCTTCAATATGGTATACCACATGTTCACATTATCCATTGATGAGACGTGACTAAGCCAGTAAATTCAAGCTCATTCTCCAACACTTTTTCTATTCTTAATTATACCTATAATGAAAAGGATAAAAATATAATTAGATAATGGTTAGTTCAAGTTCACTAAGGCTACGTTCACACTGCAGGTAAATGTGGCCCAAATCTGGGGTTTTTTTGCCCACATGTGACTCATATCTGTTTTCCCCATGACAGTGTGAACAGTGCAAACCACATGGACTCTGATCTTTTCGATTCCAATTTGTGCCACTTCCATATGTGGTACTAAATCCGATACAGGTCAGATGTTTTGTAATGTGACCGCAGTGTGAACAGTCATTTCAGAATTCATGTGATTTTTACATTACTCGAGATCAACATTCGTCACGATTCTGCGCTCATAGGAGTCTATTCAAAGATTTTACATACCCAACGTTATCAAGACAGTTGCGAAAGGTAGTCAGTAGAAGGGCAGTGATGTGTCAGAACTCGTAAGTATTACAGAGACAGCTCTATAATACAAGCAAAACATGAGGGCTCGTATCATAAAAGTTTCAAACCTCTGCTTTTCTTTGGTCACATCATTGTCTTTATATTTCATATTGCCTGTGTACCGGGCCAGGGGCTGGTAAGAGCTGTGTGTGTAAACCTCACTTCCCTGATCTCAAGAGGCACTCTAGCAACTGACGCTAGAGACTGCAGTCTTTGGCCTCCTTGTTAGAGGGCCCAACTCCCATGCCGGCGGACCCAGGTTCGAGTCCCGCTTAGACCAAGTGGTTTGAACAGGAGGGGTTACATTGGTGCCGTGACCCAGATGGGAGTGAGTTTTAGGGGGAGTGAGTGTAACAGACGTGGGCCAATAAGAGCTGCACGTGTAAACCTCACTCCCCTGATCTCAAGAGGCGCTCTGTTAGAGCGCCCGACTTCCATGCCGGTGGACCCAGGTTCGAGTCCCGCTTAGACCGGGGTTTAAACAGGAGGGGTTACATGGGAATGAGGTTTAAGGGGGTGAGGGTGAGTGTAACTGTTGTAGGCTGGTAAGAGCTGTGTGTGTAAACCTCACTCCCCTGATCTTAAGAGGCGCTCTAGTGACTGACGCTAGAGACTGCAGTCTTTAGCCTCCTCATTAGAGTGCCCAACTCCCATGCCAGCGGACTCGGGTTCGAGTCCCGCTTAGAGTGAGCGGTTTGAACAGGAGGGGTTACATTGGTGCCGTGACCCAGATGGGAGTGAGGTTTAGGGGGGTGAGTGTAACAGACGTAGGCCAGTAAGAGCTGTGCGTGTAAACCTCACTCCCTGATCTCTAGCAACTGACGCTAGAGACTGCAGTCTTTAGCCTCCTTGTTAAAGCGCCCCACTCCCATGCCGGCGGACCCAGGTCGAATCCCACTTAGACCGGGTGGTTTGAACAGGAGGGGTTACACCGGCGCATAATTTTGCTGGCTTCCGCAGAAGATCACACTATAAATAAATGCGTAATTGCTTACTTAAATGCCCTCCGTGTTTACTTCCGTATGACAGCGCACTGTGTGTATTGCCAAGTCCGTGATTTTCCCGCAGAATTGGGTTACTTTTTCCACTGTTGCCACGGGTTGTTTTGTAACTCCGTGGGTTGAAGCGACCGCATTAACGCAATATTTAACCCCCGGAATGCAATTTTTACAGGGATTGGGCTAGTTTTGGATTAGTTTTAAGAAGCGATTGAGTGGATTTTGTGGTAAAACCCTGGCAACCCCGTTTGTGTCATTCTTTTGCGTATGCAGGTCAGTTCAGAACCATGATCTGTTCACACTGGAAATCTGATATTGGCCACATTTAAAACAACAATGTGAACAGCTATACAAAAAAATCAGATCTGAGCAAAACCTGGAATTGAGCATTAAGGCTCGCAGTAAGGCCAACAGTGATATTTCACGTAACCAAAAAGTATTGTACTACCATGTTTTTTTTGGTAATGATCATGGTATTACCCTCTGATACAATCACTATTCCATGGTACTGTCACAGTACTTTATTCGGTAATTAGTGGAATAAATTAATTAATAATTAATAATAAGAATTATACATTCTTATTATTATTATTAACAATAATGCATGTTATTATAACAAATAATGAAAATAACATTTTACTTTTTCAAACTATCTGTCTTTACACCATAACCCTAAACCAAGAGAGATGCCACACTCCAAGGTTACTATAGGCAATTTCCACTGTTGAATTGCGGCAAATGTAAAAACATGGGTTGTACAAAGCATGCAATGTTTCACCATTATAAACTGTAACTGAAATCTTCCTTGTCTTCAAATAACAGTCACAAAATCTCCAGTAAATTTTAAATCCATCCGTTCAACAATATGCCTGCCTCACACGGTGTGAAATTGAGGTTTCAACACAAATAATAAGGGTGCACATCAACATAACTTAGATAGTATTCCTTCTTTCAGCATAATGTGAATAATACATCAGATAGAAGCAATCAAATGCTCAATGCAGGGCTTTGCAGCACGAAGGGCAAAATTTAAGATGGAAGCCATTAAGGAGAAGTGCATTTCGAGAGCTTTTAGGACTCTTTATGAGTTTGTCTGTTAGCCTTGTGCCCCAGGCAGAGACTTGATTAGCTTTGCCATTGGTTTATTTCTCACTTCTCTTTCTTGCTTCTTGGTATTTGTCAACGGTGATCACATTTTTAATGCCGTAACACTTTTCACTGTCACTGGTGGAATAGCCCACCACTGTTAACCTTCAATGGCATATGAAGGCTTATTTTGTACATAGACCATTTTTGCTTTCAGGTGAAGGAGCTGAAAATGACAGAGTGACCACCAGAAGCAGTATTACACAAAGGAAGAAGCCATTTCTGAGGAAAAAAATGACTTGGAAATAATTGCTCTCCTGTCATTCAAGACTCCCACGCGCTGTCTACATAGAAGGTCACTACATCTAACCTGACACTTGAACTGTAGTCCATGTACCAAACGATACCTGGGCCCTCTGGGGCTATAGGAGGTTAAGTGCCCTGTCTCCCCTGTTAACCTTCAACTTCTCCACACCACTGTCACAAATTAACCTTTTTTATTTCAGAAGTAGTTCACCCAAAAAATAAAATCCTGTCATTTACTCACCCTCATGTCGTTCCAAACCCATGAGACTTTTTTTTTTTATCTGTGGAACACAAAAGGAAAATTTTTTGTATAGTGTGTTTCCAGTTACAATTAATTAGAAATGTGTATGTTTAAAAGTGCCATTTAAACATAAAAATATGTATGTGTATGCGAGTTGTGAGCTATATTCCAAGCATTCTGAAGGCAAATGACAGCTTTGTGTGGGAAAAATGTTTTACTTGCTGATAATGTTCCCCTCACGAGATGTCAACTACTGCAACCATACCAAGGCTGTGTCTGAAATCACTCCCTATTTGAGGGGACAGCCATTTGTAGTGGTGTCCAAAACCATAGTGTACGATATCGAGTGCACTCATTCAATCCCACAATGCAAAGCAAAAACGAGTGTACAACTGATGCACGCTTAACGGCTAGAGAATAACGCACTGAGTCGTGCACCGAATGAATTTCTGCGTCTCGCCAGAAGATGGCGCCCCCAGCTGAGTCATTCTTCCATCCATTTTCCAAACCGTGCTGGTCCAATGTGGCAACAGCATAATATACATGTATAAATTCATTTTTAAGTGTAAAATATTATCCATAAACTCACTCTCTCCCTTGCATTATCATCAAGATACACAGCAAAGTACACAGAAACACTAGTTACAATTAACAGTAAACAAATATATAAAGACCTTATGCCTTTTCAGGTGGTGCTTAATAAACTGGTAAACTTTATATCAGTAAATCAACTCCGATGAACTGTAATAAAGTGCTCTCACCTTCATTACTGCCGTATCCAGTATCACTCTGGAGACTGTAAGCTGGATCACGAACAGTTTACTGATCTATCCTTGAGTAACAACTTTTTTTTCAACCTCTGTTTTGTATTGTCCCTTTGTATTGACATTCGTTCACAAAGCAGTCCGGTGTGAAATGATTCACGCAGACAAATGAATTTCAGTAGAGTTGAGGGAGCATTTTCTTCGAAAACAAAATTAATCCACCTCATCTTCAGCGGCTCAGATTTCAGGAGTAAATGGAGAGAGCTATGTGGATTAATACATACAGCAACAGAACACCTAAAACGCTTGGGAGGCATTCTCATCAGTGCAGTAATGGCGGACTGTGTACAACTCGCTGTAAACTCGCTTAGGGCGGTTCAATGTTAAAACAGCAGTGTCTGTCAACATTCATGGGCGGGGCCTGTGGCTAAAGTGACGTCACATTGCCAGGGATCTGGAAACAGCTTGTTCTGAGACACTGCTTATGATTTATTGGGATTAAAAAAAAAAAAAAAAGGAGTGGTTGGAGTTTTATCATTATAGGGTGGTTGTATACACACACTGCCAACACACATTTATGTCCAAACACCATGCAAAAGTGAATTTTGCATAATAGGTCCCCTTTAAGGTTTAAACATAAATATTTTCATCTTACTACTGGAGCTCCCAGTTTGCTAAGTTTTAATGATTATTAAACAGCAAGCACAAACTATGTAAAAGCAGCAGCCCTTCTGGCGCACACAGTTTCCGAATTCACTCACTCGTTTTCATTCAGTCCTTCAAGTGGACTTTATTAGTGGGGTATTGTAGGCAATAGTGAATGAGGGTATAGGGGGCGAGTTCAAACACAGCACAAGTCATTCAAGATTTGAATCGTTCAGTTCATGAACGAATCATTTAGATCAAAAGATTAATTGAAATATGACTAAAAAGAATGATTTATTCATGAATTAGTCTCTACTTTTCTCAGGAACGTGCCAAGGAGATCTAGCAGAACTTTCAGACTTTCAGTAATCAGTGATTTCAATTTCAGTCTGTTACCCACACAAAATGGCTTTGAAAGACTATTTGTCTATTCCAAAGCATAGAGACCATTTTACTGACCATTATATTGTTATTCTGCTTTTATTTTCATTTTTTCATTTTTTTTTTTTACTTTTAAAGTCATGATGAAATGGAAGTAAAGACATATTTTCCTCTGTATTGTGATGTACAGTACATCTAAGTGAAACTAAGTGAAAAAATGTAGGCTGGGGACTTGTTTATATGCCTCAGTTGTTGAATGAAGGCAGATCAATGTGAGCTTGCAATGGCAGGGTTTAAGCGGACTAGACGAAGTCCTGCATAATTCATCACCAGTGTTGGGGAAAGTTACTTACATTACTCCCTAAGAAGTAACTAATTGAGTTACTTTTTCTGGTAATGCATTACATTACTTTTGCGTTACTTTTTCTCACCTTGGCTGTGCTTGCTTGTTTGGTTACACTTTATATTAGGTGTCTTTAACTACTATTTACTTTACAATGTACTTATTGTGTTTATATTGTTTTGCAAAACACTTTTGCTGCTATTGAGGTGGGATACAGGTCAGGTTAAGGACAGGTCTGGTGGTTTGGGTAAGTTTAAGTGTAGGTTAAAGTGTAAGGGAAGGGTCAATGGTTTAATTACAGATGTAATTACATGCAGGTAAATAAATAAGTATTGTATGTACACAAGTGCATTGCATCAAATGATTCATTTAAATGTTAGTAGATAGTACTTAAATACACCTAATATAAAGTGGGACCGCTTTTTTAAACCAAAGAAAAAGCAATGCATTACAATATTACATTACTCCTTAAGAAGTAAGTAATTGAGTTATTTTTTCTGGTAATGCGTTACATTACTTTTGCGTTACTTTTTCTCAACTTGACTGGGCTTGCTTGTTTTTTGTTTTGTTTTTTAATTAAAAAAGAAAAAAAGTTCTATTTTTGGCAAATGTAAAGGCCCTTTCACAACAAAAGTTAAATAAGCTAAAAGAAAAATACTGTTCAAATTCATGACAGTACAGTAGAGGGTGCAGCTCAAACAAACCTTTCAGCTTACTGACATTCTGGATTGCAGAAGAATAGGAGAAATTTAACACTCTTACTTCAGCAATGAAAACAAAACAAAAAATTAACCAAACGTGATATGCATGTTCCCTATGTTAGATCAATTCTGACTCTGCTCCTCACCCACTCCACCCAACTAAAGGTTATCACAGTGCCCCAGGCACCTCAGACATTTGCAAACAGACACATGAGGCTCAAAGAATGATGAATTATCGGAAAATGGGCATTAAAACGCACCCTCACATTGAGTCAGCGATTTGCTAGAATCAGCTTTCTGTGAGAACATGCGCTGCTGAGGAGTTAGCACCTAATATAATGTTGCTCTTGATAAATGCTGATAGTAGCAAAGGGTGACTGCCTGCCTCTCTCCCCTGAGGACAGATCTCAGATCAGTTTTAAGAGTGTCATTTTGCAAGTGTAATTTGGCTGGTTGTCCTTAATGTTAGGATAATACTATTTGCCTGCAAAGTGGAGGCAGCAATAAATGTCGAAGGACCCTCTGGGCATCATGACAGTATCATTGCGTGCACAGAAACTCGCATGCTTTTTTTATTCTACCCCTTTCGCCCTCCCACCCTTTCTTCCCCTGCATTGCAGACCCAGGCCTAAGTGGTGGAGGCAGGCTGGAGCCAGTATCACGACACTGTGAGGTCAGTGTGCTGGGCATTAGGAAGAGGACAATGCTGGAAGACTGACACCATTAGAGTTTGGCCGGCATTCCCGGGCAGCTGCCAACTGTTCACATCCATTGTCTTGGCCATCCCATAATACTAATCCCACCACAAATTTCAGTCTCTATAGTGGTTCCACTAAGCAATGGTTCAGAAAAAGGAGCGTGTGCAAAATTTTGTCATTGTTCAAAGAACTTTCTAAACAATAAGAATATAAAAAAATATGCCAATACCAATAATAGTAGTACTCACAAAAGACCCACCAGTTGAGAATGGCTGCTCTAGACTTTCCATTTCCAGCATAATGGACATTACAACACCTGTTGTGTTGCGTTTGCCTAGGATGGACATTGACTGGAAGGCCAGCAAGCACAGGTGCAATTGGAGGGGTTTCTTTCTATTGTGTGGGCATGAATGTTCTGCCAGCCTGTGACCGCAGCACATGCTACATGCAGAAAGCCAGAAGGCTTGCACTTCCGCAGGTGAATGTTCTGCTGGAAATGCTTCCCACACTAACCACTGAAGCAGATGAAGAAAGAAATGGAAGATGAAAGCAAAAGCAACACTGTCAAAATACAGTAAGTTACTGTAAATGTGAATTGCAAATAGAAAATCGCATAGAAGCAACTTATGTTGGAAAGCAAACTTTACAATGCAGATTTACAGTCATGTGAGAAGTATAAACTTTTACCTGACATGTGTTGTTGCCCTGAATGGTTGTAAAGCCACAAGCTAATCACAGTTTAAAGTAGTTAAACTACTGCAAAGCTTTTTAATAAAAGGAAGGAAATAACTAAATACTTTGAAACTACTTAAGAGGGCAATATTGTTTTAAATACAAAACTATCAGATCATTTATAATTTAATCAGTTTTCTGGGTTTTACAATGAGTAAACAATTAGAGTGACAGCATTAGATGCTGAAATTTGAAAATTGATATACAGTTCAAATAAATTAAGATAAAACTATTCATTTAACTGAATATAGTAATGAACAGTAGTATTTCACTTAGTATTTTGCAAATTATATAACAAAATACACTAGCATACAAAAGTTTGGGGTCGGTAAGATTTTTGTACGTTTCTGAAAGAAGCTTCAAGTTTGCATTTATTTGATCAAAAATACAGTAATAATGTGTAATATTATACTATAAAATAACTTTTTTATTTTAATATACTTAAAATTAAATTTGTCATTTTCAGTCATGTAGCATTTTGTAGAGGTACCCACTACTTATTAAAATAGCTTAGCTATCGTCACACTACTAAAAATATAGTTAAAGTTGCTAAAGGGTTAGTTCACCCAAAATGAAAGTTCTGTCATTAATTACTCACCCTCATGTCGTTCCAAACCCACAAAACCTTCGGAACACAAATTAAGATATTTTTGATAAAATCCGATGGCTCAGTGAGGTCTGCAAGACAGGGTTCAGAGCGCGTATCAAACTGCCAAAGTCACGTGATTTCAGTAAACGAGGCTTCGCTGCATCATAAGTGTTTCGAAATTTCAATGGTTCACCACTGGGGGGCGTGACTTTGGCAGTTTGATACGCGCTCTGAACCACTGATTCGAAACAAAAGATTCGTAAAGCTTCGAAGCTTCATGAAGCAGTGTTTTGAAATCGCCCATTACTAGATATTGTTGAATAAAGTCGTTATTTTGTTTTTTTGGAACACAAAAAGTATTCTCGTCGCTTCGTAACATTAAGGTTGAACCACTGTAGTCACATGAACTGTTTTAAATACGTCTGTAGTAGCTTTCTGGGCTTTGAGAGCATTAATTGTCTTGCTGGCAATGCAGGCCTCACTGAGCCATCGGACTTTATGAAAATATCTTCATGTGTGTTTTGAAGATGAACGAAGGTCTTACGGGTGTGAAACGACATGAGGGTGAGGAATTAATGACAGAATTTTTTTATTTTTGGGTGAATTAACCCTTTAAGTCTTCAACACTATTGAGTGAGGAAGTATTGTACAGTAATGGCAGTGGTATGGATGTGGCATTGCACATTCGTTCATGCCAATGGTTGTGGAGGATGATGGGTCGTGGTGAGTAGGTGCTGCTGAAGGGCAGATTTTGAAGCAAAGCGTTATGTGCACTGCATACGCAACACACAGAATAGAGGTTTCAGCCTGGAGTGAGAGAGCCAATGAAGGTCAAGCTTCTTTTTGAGTCACACAGCGATGACCACATAGGTCACAATGCGACCTTACTATTCAGCGAGCACCACCAGCCCTCCATCCCATTGCCAAGTCGGTTGCGTTATCTTGCTATGGCCCTGCCTTTTCTGGCTGACCTTCACTGAATACTCAGAAACCAGAAATAAAATCTTTTAAATAAAAGATTCTGTTTCAGATAACAGACTCTTTTTATTTTTTGACTATTATATCATATTTTAATAATTGTAAAGGGCCGTTCACACCAAGAATGATCACTATAAAGATTTAATAATCATTCTAATTTTATGAAAATAGGGAAGTCCAAACCACAACTGTAACGTTAACAAAGAGGAACGATATTGTTGGAATCACACTCATAGCGATTTTTTCTAGCTGATGAACGATAAAAACATTGACGGCCAATTAGAATCCGGACGACTTTAAAAAGGTTTTAACCTTTAAAGCAGCAGAAGACAAAATTGTAGCATACTTATAATAAACAGAACATTATCACCTATTGGTGTGGATGCTAATATAGTTATCATTAGTTATGATTTGAGGCATCATTCATGTTCTTTGCTTCAGGATGAGATGTTGTTCAAAATGGCATAGTAAGCGTAACCAACCAAGTGTCTTTGAGTACCTTAAAAAAACACTATGAATAAAATGTAATTTGTAAGGCATCCACCAGTCTCGGTAGAGAGGTCACCGGTGCAGTGTCGGTTGTGACTCGAAAGTCCAATTTGGGAGTGGCAGTTTCTGCCGCAAAACCTGCAGGTGAACTCTGAGGCAGGTTGAATAGTTTGGCTTCTGGTCTTCCTCCATAGCCGCTTTGCCTCATACTGCTGATTAAAAGGTCTCCTTGAAATTGGAGAGGCCTTTCAGCACAGCCTGTCTCCACTGAGGTCTGTCTGAGGCAGTAGCTTCCCAAGAGTCTGGGTCAACTCTGAGGACCTTGAGATTAGAGCTGGGACAATAAATCGATGCATTGCGATTTGTGGATCGATTCTGAGATTTTCTAAATGCATCGTGATTCTCTCTCGAATCGATTATGAGCTTAGTTTTTAACAGCAGATGGCGCTCTAGGCTAGTTTTTAACCACATGCTCAAATGTTCATGAAGAAGAGTGCTCGTCTGAGTCTGAGAATGTACTTGCACCTCAGCAAGCTTTTATGATGCGAGATTAATGTAAACAGCCCACTGCAAACACCCCTGTAATTCGCTTCAACATTTTCAAACTTTATGAATGATTATTTTATATTAGGTTCAAGCGGTGTGTGTAAGGAATTGGAAGGAAGCAGAGTACGTCTGTTTCTAAAGCATGCAGTGCCATCTGCTGTTGAAAACTAAGCTCAGAATCGATTTGAGAGAGAATGGCGATGCATTCAGAAAATTTCAGAATCGATCCAGAATCATTTCTCGATTCGCGATGCATTCATTTGTTGTCCCAGCCCTATTTGAGATCTCTTTTGCAAACGTGGGGTCTGCCTGTTGGTCGCATTCCTTGTGAAAGCTCGCCATACAGGAGATCCTTCAGAATGTGAACATCATCCATTCTGACAACATGGGTAAACATGGAAGAGATCCCTGCTCTCTCAAGGATAGTGCAGTTGAGGATCTTGTCCTGCCAGGTAATGCCCAGAATGTGATGGCGTTTAATCTACTTTCTTGTTGAGCATGCAGGGTCCATGGACTTTGGTGTACTCTGTCAGCTTGACATTGGTCCGCGCTCTCTTCATCTGGAGATAGTTGTGATAGCCTTCCTGAGTCTTTATTATGAAAACATTTCTTCCAAATTACTTGTAGCCAAGATAACCACAAAATACTAACTTCCAGGATTGTAATCATCTGTAACTTCCTTGACACCCAACAACTCTGCACCCGGCACAAAGTTTCTTGATAACAATAACAAAGCAGGACAGAGATGATGTACAGCAGCAGCTAACAGGACGAGCCGGAGAGGCAGTGGAGCTGTTTTCAAGAGCCATCATGTGCTTTGGCAGTGGGTAGTGTGACGAGTGTTGCTGCGGGCCACAGGACGACTCGATGTGTTACGCTCCGCTACGTCTCTTCTTCATCTCTCCCTCTGCCACTGCTGCTGTGTGTTCATCGTTTTTGGATGAGCAGGAGGAGGAGATCGGGGTTTATTAACACAATTCTGCCAAAAGCAGCCGAGGTGCAAATGTGTACAAAAGCAGCTCAATGTGAATGTAAAGTTGATGTGATGAATACACAAAGACAGGTGGAAGAAGACAGAGAGAATCTTTACAAACATGTGCACGGAGGTGGAAAGAAGGGGCTCAGGAATAAACATACACGTGATGCAACAGTAGCGATAAAATTAATTCAGTTTGGCTCACCGGCACACACACACACACACACACACACACACACACACAATAGAAAATCAGATATAAACTTATACCTCAGCATGTGTGCTGTATCCCACATGAATAAAAACAAATAAACAAAAATACATTCACAGGAAGTGAATCATCTTCTCAGCCTCCAGGTGAACCTTTTTAAATCCACAGTTAAAGGAATATTTCAACCAAAAATGAAAATTTTGTCATTGTTTATTTACCTTTCTTCTGTGGCACAAAAAAGGAAACATACAGTACTGTTTTCTATGCAATTACAATGAATAGTCACTGAAGCTTTCCAATCACAAAAGCATCTTAAAATTATTGTAAAAAATAATGGACTTTTGCAGTTTTACTGTAGCTTTAAAGGGTTAGTTCACCCAAAAATGAAAATTATGTCTTTTATTACTCACCCTCATGTCGTTCTACACCCGTACGACCTTTGTTCATCTTCGTAACACAAATTAAGATATTTTTGATGAAATCCGATGGCTCAGTGAGGCCTCTATTGCCAGCAACCACTGTAGTCACATGAACTGTTTTAAATATGTTTTGAGTACCTTTCTGGATCTTGAGAGGTTCGGTGACATTGCTGGCAATAGAGGCCTCACTGAGCCATCGATTTCATCAAAAATATCTTAATTTGAAGGTTTTACGGGTGTAGAACGGCATGAGGGTGAGTAATAAATGACATTATTTTCATTTTTGAGTGAACTAACCCTTTAAAATCATTATTCTCTGATCATTTCTGTTCACTGTAATTGCACGAAAATGAGCATGGAATTCATCTTCAAAATGTTTACTTTTATGGTCCCACTGAAGAAATAAAATCATACACCATTTTCATTTGTGGGTGAAATATCACTTTAAAGAATATGACTCATTACCAAGACATCAGGCCAAACTATCTTTTAATTCTCTCTCTTTCAATCTCACCCTCAGACTAACATGTTCCTTCTGACCTTGACGTAAGAAGGAGTGAAGCAGTAGATGCTCGTAGCAAGGGAAGGATTTATCGCAGACCGAACCAGAATGAACAATGGTGCATAACTCACCAAACCAATGCATCTTTAGTAGACATGTTAAAATTGCATTAGAAACTCTTTAAATCCCTTAAGGCCAACTGAACTAGAGCAAAGCATAGAAACATACCAACAAAGAGGACATTGCTTGAATTTGAACCGAGCACAGCGTGTCAGTAGTCATTTTCAGTGCACTATATGTAATGCTTGAAGCTAAAGTAAATAATTAAACAAATCTTTTTGCAAACTCTTGCATCAGCACAACAAAGATGTAGTTTGTGCCATAGCAATTATTCTGGCACAGCCATCTTAGGGAAAAACTGCAAAAGGACTTTTACAGTCTAATTCAGAGGCTTTGACTTGGAAAATAATGTGTCTGACTTGTTTAATAGCTAATCACAAGTTCATTAAGGCTCTCTCATTTAATGTGACTTAAGAAATTGACTATAAACCAGTTAGGATTATTTCTCATTGAGCAGCCTGACCGATCCTCCGGCTTGCCATTATTTCATAGACACAGGCTCTATTACACCACTCATCTTTTTTTCATCTCTTATTGCCCTTCAAAACACGTCCGCTAGGCTAGAGGACACAGTGTCAGTGACACGTGCACACCCAGCGTCGGGCAGCAGTATTGCAGTGGTGCAATCAGAAACCCCCTGCTATCAAAGTTAATGAGTCGTTTTGCTTGCGCTATTACTTCCGCTTGCACACCCTAATTTATGGGTGCTTGCCTGGCCTGTTGCAGCCCTGTCTGCATGGCCAGCCTGGTTCAGCTAGCCCTGCCAATGTTTATCTGCAGCAGCCAACTGAGTGTGTATGAGCGGAAGTTTGTGTGGGTGGCTGAAGGAGATGCATTGTGGGGTGAGCAGCAAGTTTAAACTCGATTAGACCTCAAATCTGTTGCGGGTTATTGGTGCCGTGTAACCAGGCCAAAGGAGGTTTGAGTCATGCTGGTCGAGTGATAAACTGCATTTGTATACGGTGTTGGTAACCAAAAGGTTGCAAACCCTGCAAACTATGAGCTATTATGAATGTTGTCTTGAGCAAAACTCTTAAAGGGATAGTTTTGTGGCCATTTTGTCATCGTTTACTCATCCTTTTGTTGTTCCAAAACGGTTTGAGTTTCTTTCTTCCGTGGAACACAAAGGAGTTGATGACTGTAATACTCCAAAAAAAAGATAAGAAGCACAATTAAAATTGTCCATACAACTCTTACACTATTATTTTTATTTTAGAAAATGTTTTTTTTTTTACTACATTTCAAAGCATAATAACTTGCTTTTTGCAGAAGTGAAGAAATCAAGGCTTGCTCTGAAACATTATAGTGGTGAAAAAAAGAACAATATCCTTATAAATGGGTACTTGTGACTTTTTGATATTACTTTTCGATATTAAGTTTGGGGTCAGTAAGGTTTTTTTTTTTTTTTTAAAGAAATTAATACTTTTATTAGTGAGGATGCATTAAATTGATCAGAAGTGTCAATAAAGACATTTATAATGTTTCAAAAGATTTCCATTTCAAATAAATGCTGTTCTTTTGAACTTTCTTTTTTATTAAAGAATCCAGAAAAAATGTACTATGGTTTCCACAAAAATATTAAATGTTAGTTCACCCAAAAATGAAAATTCTGTCATTAATTACTCATCCTTATGTTGTTCCACACCCGTAAGACCTTCGTTCATCTTCAGAACACAAATTAAGATATTTTTGATGAAATCCATGAGTTTTCTGCCTCTGATAGACTGAAATGTTATTCCCACTTTCAAGGCCCAGAAAGGTAGTAAAGACATCATTAAAATAGTTCATGTGACTACAGTGGTTCAACCTTAATGTTATGAAGCGACGAGAATACTTTTTACTTCTTTTCCCCGTCAGTCTCCTACACTGTTGACGTAGTAAACACAGTGCAGCGCTTCCAGGTTCTACTTCAGAACGCCGACTCAGTATTGGTAATAAGCCGGCGTTCTGACGTTTGTTACGTGAACAGTGTAGGAGGCTGACATGGAAGAGAAGAAATTGTTGAATAAAGTTGTTATTTTTGTTTTTTGCACACAAAAAGTATTCTTGTCGCTTCATAACATTAAGGTTGAACCACTGTAGTCACATGGACTATTTTAACGATGTCTTTAGTACCTTTCTGGGCCTTGAAAGTGGGAATAACTATCAGAGGCCAGAAAGCTCATGGATTTCATCAAAAATATTTTAATTTGTGTTCTGATAATGAACGAAGATCTTACGGGTTTGGAACGTCATGAGGGTGAGTAATTTTCAATAAATTTTCATTTGTGGGTGAACTAACCCTTTAAGCAGCACAACTGCTTTCAACCAATACTAATAAGAAACGCTTCTTGAGCAGCAAATCAGCATATTAGAATGATTTCTGAAGGATCACGTGACACTAAAGACTGGAGTAATGATGCTGAAAATTTATCTTTGCCATCACAGGAATAAATTACATCTTCAAATATATTTAAATAGAAAGCAGTTATTTTAAATGATAATAATATTTAACAATATTACTGTTTTTACTTAATTTTTGATCAAATAAATGCAACCTTGGTTAGCATAAAGGCCTGGGTATACTTCATTTTCCATGTTCCGTCTCGAGCGCTCGCCTTACAGAGTATACTCCTTTGGCCGTGAGCGTGGAAAGACGTGTTCGGCATGTGCGCGCTATCTAGTGGATTTTGTTTTCAAGCACTGAAGTCACTCGCATATGCTCTGTTGTACGCGGACCGTCCGGGTGGTTTCAAAAATGTCTGCGAACCCTTGTCATGTGGACCATACACGGACGGCCGAAGTATACTTTGGGCTTAAGACCTTTTAAAGGACCAGTGTGTAATATTTAGGAGGATATATTGACAGAAATGCAATATAATATACATAATTATGTTTTCAGTGGTGTATAAAAACCTTACATAATGAACCGTTATGTTTTTATTATCTTAGAATGAGCCATTTCTATCTACATGCACCACAGGTCCCCTTATATGTTAAGTCACCATTTTGCACCAGCATGTTTCTACAGCAGCCCTAAATGGACAAACTGCTCAACAGAGCACATCTTTGTCCTGTGCCGGCCACCATAGCTTCTCTGTGTGCTTCGAAAGGGAGGGGTGAGCGGTGGATTGAGCAGTTGGTCGCAATTTGCAACCTCACCTCTAGATGCCGCTAAAATTTACACCCTGCACCTTTAAAACATTTGAATGGCAGTGACTCAAAAGTAAATCCTTTTGTACGCTTACTCGGGTAGAAATTTAAAATAAGCACTTAAAATTAATGCTTTTTTTAATCAGGGTCTCTAAACTTAAAATCAAGTACATGATTTGTGTACATCATCTACCACTGCGTAGACTGCAAGCATCTGCTCAAATGACTGCACACTGCTTTTGTCACAGCAACTGTAATCATTAGCAATGGCATTATCATTAGTATAATTTATAATGTGACTGACACAAGACCATCATTGACATTGCTGACTGACCCCATACATGTGTAATGACACTCAATGCTATCACTCTCTGTAAGCAATTCTGCCAACAGTGATTTCACTGCGGCCTGGGAATAAGGCTGCTGTCATATTTCTATGAAGTGACCTTAATCATAATCATAACCTCTTACTTCACTCCTAGTCATTAGTTTAATTATTGTTGCCATGGCAATGAAATGTTGAGAGGACACTTACTTATGGGCCAGTGTTGTTCCTTCTGTCCACTCCTGTACTTCCTCCACAATCCTCTGCATCCATCTGTGCCTGACTGGGTGAAGTGTGCTTGTTGCGTATGGCAGTGATGGTCCCCATCTCAAATGTGGCACAGCTCATAGTGTTGAATGAAAACCTGCCTGTATGTTGACCTTGAAGCTTGACCAGATGAAGAGATGGCTGTAGGCTGGAACAGATACTGTAAGGTAGCGTCAAGCAACACAAAGATTGAGGTCTTGACCTTTTCTGTGGTCTTTTTCTGGGACCATCAGATATAGCTTCTGGTTGGACTTCTGACAGGTAGCCTCTCTTCTGAGGAGATCTAATATACCTGGAAAGTATCGTCTGTTAAGCATTCCCATTCATCACATTCATAGCAATTGCTCGGCTGGCCCTGAAAGTGCACGGTCTGGATGCTGTACTCTGTTCCAGAAACAATTATTTTGGCCTTTTTTGCAAAGCCATAAATGTCATGTGACTGATCACTCTAAATGTGGCTCCTTGCCACAGACAGTGAAAAATACAAGTCTATTTCACACAGTTAAAGTAAGGCGCTGATGAAATATATTCTATTATAACTTTGCTCCTGATTTACACTACTGTTCAAAAGTTTGGGGTCAGTAAGTTTTTAATTTTTCTGTAATGAAATTTATAGTTTTATTCAAAAAAGGATGTTCCAAATATTTCTATTTCAAATAAATGCTGTTCTTTTGAACTTTCTATTAATCAAAGAATCTTGAAAAAATGCATCACAGTTTCCACAAAAATATTAAGCAACACAACTGTGTTCAGCATAATAGTAAATCAGCATATTAAATTGATTTCTGAAGGATCATGTGACATTGAAAACTGGAATAATGATGCTAAAAATGACATTTTTAAATATATTAAAATTCGAAATTGTTATTTTAAATTGTAATATTTCACATACTACAGTATTACTGTATTTCTGTGTATTTTGTGAATACACACCTACTTTTGAATGGTAATTAATGAAACATGCCTTTTGCCTGCATTATGGGGTAATTTTGGCATCTACCAGCAGGGAAACTGCTGTTATTCATGTCTGTAATTCTGGCATGACGTGAATGCGGCTCAAACATCAATTATGTTCTGATTGGCTGTGATTTTGTCAGCATTTTCTCTGCTCTCTCCTGCATCCTGCAATGGTTTTGTGAAGAACTACAGCATGCTTGCTCTGACAGGCCTGGACAGAAACAAACAGAGTCCTGCACTCCTGACACTGGTAACGGATGAGAGGATGTGTTGGAGATAAGCCGTGTGCCCTGTTTACACCTGGGATTAAAATCCGTCTCGGTTGATCTGATCACAAGTGGTCAGGCGAGACAGATTTCTGTTTACAGCTCATAGTAATATGCATCTCAAATGCGTCTCCTGTTGCAACTTGTGTACAGTTTTCAACTACCTCCAAATGATTTGGTTTCAGACTTTTATTTTTACATTTGATTATTGAATTTCTGTATAGTAAGCTATTATTATTAGTGGGCTAAATTGTTTATTTCATTTGTATTTGTCCTGTTGTTTGTAACTTTTTGTGAGGTCTGCACCTTTCATAGGGCACTCTATTTAAAAATAAATAAACACATACTAATAAACACTGGAAATTGCACTTTATGCTAAATTATGAGCATGCAGGCTAGCCCTTAATTAGAGGAAAATTCAGAAGGTTATTGTGACAGGGCAACATGACAGCCAGATGCTCCCACACATAAAGCCCGTGTGGGTAAAGAGATGTGTAATCAGCCTCTTTAAGTGCGGAAAAATGCCCTTATTGCCCAGATCATGGCATAAGATAAAAAAATAATAATAACTTTACCAACAATGTCAGAATTACTTCTAAATGAAGTGAACCACTTTGCTATTCAATGCACATTAATAACCAGCAAGTCTGGTAAATGAAATAGCATGCTTAATATCCAGTTATTTTAAATTACTCAAAGTAGCTAAGTTTGTTATCCGTTAGCTTTACCTGAAGAAGAGCGAACCACCTAAATGTGACTGCACAACAGTTCAATTTAATATTAATATGCTAAACAGTGCATAGCCAGAGTTAAAAACGTTTATGTCCTTCAAACTGAGTCAATATTTTGTCTATTGTGTATAATTTTAGTCAATGAAAATGAAATTTGATTCTTCAAAAATAAAATTCAATTGATGTAATGATACTTGTCCAATTGTTTGTCGCTTACAAACATTTTTGTTCCTATTTGACATTAATATTGCATACATACTAATGAACAATTACTTTGCGATAAAAATTACTTTGACTATAATTCTTGTAAAATATGTAAATATTTAAATGAATTAATATGTAAACATAAATAATGTTATTTATTATATTGCTGTGACCACTATTTAGCAATAAGCTTCTTGAGCCTGTGCATTACAGTGATTTTATCACGGCTAAGAGACTTTAAGCTTTAAGTTCCCCTGTTATGGATTTTTAAAAATGATCTTTCATGCAGTGTGTAATGTAGCTGTATGTGAATGTAAACAGAAAGCTGAAAGTGCATCATAAATAAAGTCATCGTCTCTCAAAAGAACGTGTCGTTTGTGATTCGAATCCCATTTCCGCGAAGTTCAGACATCACAAGTTAACACATTTGCATAATGCCCACCTACGTTCTGCATGGACATCCCACGAAAACTTGAACCCCCCTCAAACTCTGTAGTTCGTTCTTGTGGATATTACCTTCGTAATATGTGCACTATTACCTAAAACTGTGTCCATTAATACAGATTGTCTGTCGTTCTTACTACTTTGAGTAATGATAAAGGATGGAGCAAGATTTGTTTTACAAACTTTAATGTTACATCAGTCTTGACATTAGTGCTTGGCTAACCTATGCACTGTTATTGATACTGTTAATAATACAGTTCCCACATGTGCACTGCAATAAATTTGAAATATACACATCAGTTTGTTGATGGACATACACTTAATGCTGATGGTGATGAATTACAGTTGCAACATCTCATGATGAATGTCAAACTGAGTGACATATCACTGAGAAACATCCTGCTCAAGTCGTCCTTGCGATGGAGGTTTGGGTTGAATAATTAGTTCTTCCAATATTTTATCATCGGACTCAGATTGATATAGTAAAATCAACACTATCTTTACTGCCTTTACAGTGTGTACAATCGCTGAGCTTTAGGAAGCCTACGGAGCTGAATCAGTTATGGTAATGGCCGTTTGTTTCTGACTTGCATTGTAAGTGGTAGACCAATCACAATAGATTGGGCCGTCTGGCCAATCAGAGCCGAGCAGGCTCGCGGAAAGGGATTTAGAGAGACTGATTCATCCGGCGAGTTGTTTGAGAATCACGTGGTGATGTGTATAAGAAAATGAAAGTGTTTTTTGACCTTTGATTAATGTAAACCTGTTGTAGACACTTTAACAATACTTTATAACTGTAAAATCATTTTAATGCAGCTTTTTATATCTTATTGCATTTGAAATCCTACTTTAAAATCAATTGTCAGAAGTGTTGCAGTGGCTGAGCAGATGTTGTAGAGCCCCATTCGATGCTGTATAACAGAAGTTACAGGTGAACTTCCTCCAGGGATCCAAACAGCTGCCAAAAGGGTGAGGAACATGAACAGGGTGGAATCACCATCTATCCCAACAGACCTAGAAAAACGCACACTCACAAACAATAAACCAAGTACAGTGAACATGAAAGTAATGCATGAGAGAGATAATGAGAATGAATCAGAACAACACACACATCCCCATAATAGGATTGGTTTTATGAGTGTTAAATACCCGCTATCATGCCGCGCACACGTTCAGAGAGGATGAATGGCGGCTTAGCGACACTATCCAAACCTGCGGCGTGTCAGCGCTCCCTTTGGAGTCTAGAGGTGTGAAAGGCCTCCTGTGAATAACATTTTCTTTCTTATTGGATTGTGTGTATTGACAGACACTGCAGACAGATGGCCATTTTGCAACGCTTTGGCGGTGGACGTCGCTAGCCACCCCCGCTAGCATATGTACAGCAAAGACAATGACAATGAAAATGAAAATAAAAACAAAGAAATATGTGTGTTCTTCTGTCAGTCTCACTTTGTGAATCCTTTCGCACTGAATGAACAGATCAAGTTAAACCGATGCTATCGCCCCGTACCATCGACCGTGGCACAGAAACACCAGCTTAAAATGAAAGGGCTCATGGTCGCCGATACAGGTGTAATTTCCGCAGTCAATGTGAATGAAATTAATGAACGACGTACAAAAGACAAACATCCCGCAGGGTATATGAGAGATCTTAGATATGAATGCTTTTGTTGACGTTTTTCCACTATAATCCACAGCTCCGCATTCGAATCCCATATCAGTAAAATATATCTGAGACGCTGCTTTGTTGATTTAAACAACAATGGATTTTTAACTACCGGAGCATGTTCTTACAAATCGACTGATAACCTATGATAACCCACCTTCTGCTCTTTCTGCCATCAGCCTCTGTTGCCTCTAGAGAATGGAAAAGAGAGAAAGTACATTTAATCTTGTATCCCACATTTTTTTTTTTTTTTTTATAAATTATCTCTTTCTCGGGTTGCCATAACAACATTTTTATTACTGTAAACACTCTTTACCATTACATTTTTTTTAACCGTTGTAACCATAGCACCCACCAAAAAACCAAGTGACTTGTTATTATTAACTTTATGATTGGCACAACTGTCATCTAAAAGGAAATTAAATTAAATATTCTTTTAAGACAGAAAAACGTTTTCTTTGACTGAGATCCCATATTACGTTGTTTACCTGTCTTTGACACGAATTTAGTTGACCTGATAATGAAATCTTACTGTAAGAGCAATAGTTTGAAGATAATCTTGAGCAAGTTAATTAACGTGTTTCTGGCCTTATATTGAAAGATGAACTTGATCCATATAGGGAGGGCTTTGGATATCAGAATATCTTAGGAATACCAAGAATTAATAATTTATCTTAGTAAAACAATGTAAAAATGTAGCCCTGGTGTTCTAGTAATACAAATAAATGCAGTTACTATGGAATTTTGGCAGAAAATGTAGTTACCATGGTACTTTTTTTGAGCCGTAATGCTTGATAAACCCCAAAGGTTTGTTGTTGCTTGATAAACAAAGTCATCAGACAGAAAAACACAAGACAACCATTTTCACTCATTATCACTGAAGGCTTACAAAAGCTTGTACTCCAGCTACACCAAACATTTTTAGCATTGTGTATGGATAAGACCAGCGGTTCTCAACCAGGGGTGCGTTTCCTATTCAATGATGTAACTCACTGATTAACTACCATATAAGAAACTAACCAACTATTCACAAATGTTTCCCAAAACTGTAGTAACATGGTCACACCTCTGTCGTTTGAACAACATTGGTTCAACAATATAAGACTGTCCTTATTAACGTCACCCACAGTGTGGAGGAGTAATAACATCTGCTTATTAATCTATTCCAGATCTCAGAGATGCTGCTGTAATGCACATAATGACTACTTCACTGCTTTCGCTCCATGTCATTTTGCTTTATTTGATGTTTTATTCATCACAGGTTCCCTCATACCTCATACTCCGGAGTTCCCTTGCGCATTTACGCACATGCGTAAAAAACGGCACTAACTGTTGACAGTAAAATATATAGATTAAAATGCACATATATTTAAATAGAATGAAAGATAAATAACATACTGAAGGTTAGCTTGCCTATTGTGCCCAAGAGCATGATTTATTTACAACCAGAATTCCAGAAATGTTGGGATGTTTTTTAATTATGAATAAAATGAAAACTAAAAGACTTTCAAATCACATGAGCTAATATTTTATTCACAATACAACATAGATAACATAAATGTTTAAACTGAGAAATTTTACAATTTTATGCACAAAATGAGCTCAAATTTGATGCCTGCTACAGCAAAAGTTGCTCTGAAACCTTTATATACCTTTCACCATTTATAGTGCTGCCCATACCGTATGCACTTATGCACCCCCATACCATCAGAGATGCCGGGTTTTGAACTGAACGCTGATAACACGCTGGAAGGTCTCCCTCCTCTTTAGCCTGGAGGACATGGCGTCCGTGATTTCCAACAAGAATGTCAAATTTTGGACTCGTCTGACCATAGAACGCTTTTCCACTTTGAAACAGTCCATTTTCAAATGAGCCTTGGCCCACAGGACACGACGGCGCTTCTGGACCATGTTCACATATGGCTTCCTTTTTGCATGATAGAGCTTTAGTTGGCATCTGCAGATGGCACGGCGGATTGTGTTTACCAACAGTGGTTTCTGGAAGTATTCCTTGGCCCATTTAGTAATGTCATTGACACAATCATACCGATAAGTGTTGCAGTGTCGTCTGAGGGCCCGAAGACCACGGGCATCTAATAAAGGTCTTCGGCCTTGTCCCTTACGCACAGAGATTTTTCCAGTTTCTCTGAATCTTTTGATTATGTTATGCACTGTAGATGATGAGATTTGACAAGCCTTTGCAATTTGACATTGAGGAACATAGTTTTTAAAGAATTCCACAATCTTTTTATGCACTCTTTCACATGCCCATCTTTACTTCTGAGAGACTCTGCCTCTCTAAGAAAAACCCCTTTATAGCTAATCATGTTACAGACTTGATATCAATTAACTTAATTAGATGCTAGATGTTCTCCCAGCTGAATCTTTTCAAAATTTCTTGCTTTTTCAGCCATTTGCAGGCATCAAATTTGAAATGAGCTCATTTAGTGGATAAAAGTGTAAAATTTCTCTGTTTAAACATTTGTTATGTTATCTATGTTCTATTGTGAATAAAATATTGGCTCATGTGATTTGAAAGTCTTTTAGTTTTCATTTTATTCATATTTAAAAAACGTCCCAACATTTCCAGAATTTGGGTTGTAAGTCCACGTCATTTAACAAGAAACTATGATTCTAGCACAGCTTGAGAGCTGTAGTTCCAACCATGTACGTATGTGACAGTGTTTGCAAATGTTTGTTGGAACTTTGGTTTCAGAAAACGCCAAATCATTGAATGATGGAAACTTTGTAACGACGGAACTTGCGACCATAGTTGGCTAACGATGCTTTCGGGAAACACAGCCCAGGAGGTCTCAAGATGGCTTGAAAGTAAGACAAAACAAGCATTTAAATAAAATATAACTAAAAATCATTATCTTATATTCACTTCCCAAAAATTAGCCTAATTTTAAAAGTGTCAAGTCGATTTTTAACATATTATGAATTTACTATACATTTTAGTTATGACAAACTCTAAAAATATTTGTAGGAATTGTAAGCAAAACATTTTTTTTTTAAACAAGTGTTACTGGTTGAAATTCTGCAGTCTGTTTTCACAAGAACCTAGTCATAAGAGTGAAGCAAGATGCTATTAAAACACTTATATAATGGAGATATATCAAAATTCTGAAGTCAGAAATGATGCTTTCAATGATGAATGTTCATTTTATATCTGTCATTTGCCTTAAGCTGGTTCATTTTAATCCTATAATTGGTGTTCACTGAAAAACCATCAAACTGACATTTTTCTCTGCAATGCCTTTATAATTTGCCTGATTTGCTCTAAAATAATATACTGTTATAAACAACATTATCTTCAAGATATATTCATGCTATTCTTTTTCAAAGAAATGTTTGAAAGATACTCTCTGATGCGTACTACAATAACAAATGCATATCCATTTCTGTCTGGAGTTCAGTGGTTTGAGAATAAAATACTGATGGGCGAGAGCTACATCAGCAACAGTAAATTCAGTCATCAAGAACAGATTGTCGAGGTGCGATCTGGGGTCACAATCAGAACGTTACTCTGAATGAAAATGTGCAGAGTTTAAAAAGACATACAACCACGTGTGGCATTTTTATTAGGTAGAACCAAGAGTCCACATGAACTACACCAATAATGACTTAGCGAGGTGATGATGGTTAAGTCATTCAACTCTGAACTCATGAATTAATGACTATGTATTGGAGTTTAAGCAGCCTTCTCAAACATGAAGGAGTGCTAATGTTAGATAAGACAAATTTGCATACTTCTACAAAGTATGAAGAGTACATGCTGTGCTGATTTTGTACGTTTGGATGAAGAAAGCCAGTCATTGCCCAAAAAGGAAGTACAGAATAATCCACCTGAATACTGTATGTTATGCCATCCAAGCACTTTTGACCCTTTTTTTTTTTATGCATTACAATTTGGGACAGACTAGTTATAATCCTCTATATTCTATAAGACGAATGGCAAGTATTCTTTAACCTTTTGTATGTGACTACAAATCATCTATCTCATCAAAAAAACAAACTAACAAGTCTATGAGCTCATCTGAATATCCGCAGTTTTCTTGAGGTTTGATGTGCAAATTTTACAAAATGTTACAAACTGTATTGTTTATTTGACTTTTTCTGTCCTATTTCCATAATATAATTTAAGGGGTGAAAGGTGTGGTAATGAAGCTGAAATTGCTGAAGCTGTTTAACAATTTAAAGATGTCATTTCAATCCACTTTTCTGCTTTATAGCCTTTCCTACATTTCAACAATCCACACAAAGCCTGTGTTCATTTTGCTTAATTTAAGTCTCACTCTTACATTTGTCCATTTATTTATAGCTTTGTAAGTACAAATATGCATAGTGATATGACAGAGATGGTACATCTTAACATCTATTTATTTTAAGAGCTATTCGGTGAACATAGCTCTGCAATCATAATCCTTACAAGCAAGTGCTTTTGCTCATATTTGAAATCTTTATTAAAGTACAGAAAAGGCCAATAGAATGATAACAGACCATAGAAGAGCCAGACTGACGTGACTTTGCTAAACAACAGCAATTGGTGTCCACGGCAATTGTGACCGATAGGCCTGTACTGAAGTTAATTTATTTACACCGTTGTTAATCTCATTAGTGTGTTTCTATCCTTAGAGGTCTTTCATTAGACTGCTGAAAGTTAATTAATGACTCACTCCTACACGGCTCGCAAAAGGCATTTTCTTACTTCTCTGAACAACAAATACAAAGGATCCCCTTCATTATGAATGAACACTTCCACAAAACACTTTACACTTTCAACAAATGGCTCCTCATGCACCTTGAACAGAGTTGACAAACTCCTAAATTTAATTCCAAATTCAGCATTACAGAGTTTATTCATACATGCCAAACAAAGGATTAGGAATTTGAAACCTTTGGGCAAATGTTTAATTCCATCAAAGCTAAAGTATAAGATTTTTTTCCTAGACACCTGACTATTTTTCTTTCAAACAGCTCAGAATATTGTAAGTGGGAGGAAAAGTCATGCATTAGCCTTGAACTGAGATTCAGTGCCAAAAGTAAACACGTTTCTAAGCTTTATAAATAGTCTCAGTTAAATACACTGTATGTAAGATGCAACAGGTTTTAAAGAAAAATATGATATTATGATCTCAAAGTACAGTTTTTTTTTGTTGTTGTATCGATTTCGAACAACATCATTTATATAAAAAGAACTGGCAAAAGACATTTTTGGGTTAAAAATCGAATCGTTGTAAAAAAGCCATAGGGGTTGAAATATCACATCTTACATAAATTCAATCCAATTAGTTGCACTCCAGGTATTTAAATATCAAGTATTATTCTTAAATAAAAAAAAAACAAAAAAAAAAAAAAAAAAAACACAACAACAACAACAACAACTATTGATTAAATGGTTAGTTCACCCAAAAATTAAAATTACTCACCCTCATGTCGTTTCACACCCGTAAGACCTTCGTTCATCTTCAGAACACAAATTAAGATATTTTTGATCAAATCGGATGGCTCAGTGAGGCCTGCATTGCCAGCAAGGTAATTAACACTTTCAATGCCCAGAAAGCTACTAAAGACATATTTAAAACAATTCATGTGACTACAGTGGTTCAACCTTAATGTTATGAAGCTTCGAGAATACTTTTTGTAACGACTTTATTCAACAATATCTAGTGATAGGTGATTTCAAAACACTGCTTCATGAAGCTTCGAAGCTTTACAAATCTTATGTTTCGAATCAGTGGTTCGGAGTGTAACGACGCCTTGTTACGTCATAAGGGTTTTGAAATTTCAATGGTTCACCACTGGGGATTTTGGCAGTTTGATACACGCTCCGAACCACTGATTCGAAACAAAAGATTCGTAAAGCTTCTAAGCTTCATAAAGCAGTGTTTTGAAATCGCCCATCACTAAATATTGTTGAATAAAGTTATTTTGTTTTTTGCCACACTAAAAGTATTCTCGTCGCTTCGTAACATTAAGGTTGAACCACTGTAGTCACATGAACTGTTTTAAATACGTCTTTAGTAGATTTCTGGGCAGTGTTAATTATCTTGCTGGCAATGCAGGCCTCACTGAGCCATCGGATTTTATCAATAATATCTTCATGCGTGTTCTGAAGATGAAAGAAGGTCTTACGGGTGTGGAACGACATGAGGGTGAGTAATTAATGACAGAATTTTCATTTTTGGGTGAACTAACCCTTTAAATCACCTTGAACAAAATCAAAAGAATAAAGTTTAATAGTATTTTGTATCAAAATATGTGCAATAATTTAAATTTTTTTGGTAACTTCTGAAACTTTGTTTTAAAATTGTCAGAACGAATGGACTTAAAAATCAACCTGAGGTCACTGCATATGAACTGAACCGAATCAACACTGAACTGACTTGAGCTGAATAATGACACTTTGTCTTTGTAGAGCTGCTTTACAACAGAATTCAGATTTATTTTCCTGTTTTACTGTGAAGTTGCTTTGAAACAATTTTTATTGTATAAAGCTCATATGTAAATAAAAGGTGAGTTCATAGATGAGGTAAGTTTCCATAGTGTGCAGTGACAAATCAGGCAAAATGCTGGTTCTATCCCAATGTAATTAAAGTCGTCATGAAACGGAAGTTGCAACAGTCTTTTCTTCTATATTGTGACTTATGTCAGAGAGAAACGGCTTCTCAAACAAGAAAAAAAAAAAAAAGGAGGGTGGTAGTTGATTTTGTCCATGGGGATTTATTTGGATGGGAGTGATTTGCTATTGGTCGATCTCATGTGAGTGACAGGTTGTCACGCCCCCGCGCAAGTAAACGCGTCATCAGAGAAGAGATGTTGCAAGATGGAGGGGAAGTTATTTTGATTAAAGATTACGAGGACACATAAAAAAAAAAAGATGTGCACAGATAATCATTTATAATAAATACTGCAATATTCCAAGAATTGTCTATTTTGATTTCAATGTGACCTTAAGATATGGACATACACCCAACTTGTATGTTTAAAAGAACCTAAAAAAACACCATTGGTCCATCTCACTAGGTGTTTTCTCATAAATAATGGAGGAATACACACTGAATACCTAGTAAAATTCCCTGGATGTCAACATCCCTGCCCTGCATAAGTAATACAACAAGTTCTGCGGAGTATCAGATGAATCATGGGTGACTCAAAGTGCATCAGTACCAGCAGTAATGACCTGACGGCTGTGCACTGACCCATGGACACGGACAGAAAAGCCGATACTAATGCGAAAATGGGCCGTTTCCCTGGGTTTCCATTCATTTAAACTGACACCACCTAGACGAGCACCAGCGAGTCAATCTTTTTGAACAGATTACACAGAATTATCGGAAATGTTGGCAATTAATGCGCAGGTTGTTTCCAGGCAACCATCTCTTAAGGCTCTCACCCATCAGACAGTGATAATCTGAAAAGGCCAAAGGTGGGTGAAATTATTAACACAATCAGCGTCGCATGCTAATGCATGCTGTGAGCCCAATAAATTTGATGGGTTCAGCGGCCATCAGACTTACAAGGTTCCTCAAAAATCATTTCCATTAACAGAATTGAGAGGAAGCGTGTTTATTGCCCATCATTTTGTATATTTGTGTGATGATGCCCTCTGGTGCACACTTGTTTTTATTGCTCATACACAGCACTGGGGTTTTCAAAATGTAGTTTTGGGGCTTGAAGGTAAAACACCAAGCAAAACAACTATTTTTAAACTCTTTTTGTATTGTAAACAGAAGATGGCCTTGCTTTGTCAATATTGGACTCAACTAGATGACTAAAGAGTATTGCTTTTGGTGGCATTGTTAAAGGGATAGTTCAATGAAAAATTTTGTAAAAATTCACTTAAATTCACACTGATCCAAACCTGTATGACTTGGGGGTTAGTTCACCCCAAAATGAAAATTCCGTCATTAATTACTCACCCTTGTGTCGTTCCAAACTCGTCAGACTTTAGTTCATCTTCAGAACACAAATAAATGAGAGATGTCTGTCCCTCTATTGACTGTCTTTGCAACGACCACTTTGACGCTTCAAAAAGTTCATAAAGAGGTCGGAAAACTAATCCATATGAATAGAGTGGTTTAGTCCAAATGTTCTTATGAGAATCGTTTGCTTTTTATGATTAATAGATTTAATTTAGGCTTTTACTCACATGTAAACAGCTCAACCGAACCTGAATGACACACAAAAACAAACTTCTGGAAGCTCAAACTTGCTGCTTAACACACAAGAATGAACCTCATTGGTTACGCAGCACTTTTTAGCTTCCGGAAGTTTTGTTCTTGTGCGTTATTCAGGTTTGGTTGAGCTTCTGCTTATGTTCGCTGATCAAGTAAAATAAAAGCCTAAATTAAATCTGTTCATCATATAAAGTGAGTGAGTATCTTCAGAAAATTTGGACTAAACCGCTTGATTCATATGGATTAGTTTTAAGATCTCTTTATGAACCTTTTGAAGCAACAAAGTTGTCGTTACAAAGGCAGTCAATGGAGGGACAGACATCTCTCAGATTTCATCAAAAAAGATCTTCATTTGTGTTCTGAAGATGAACAAAAGTCTTACAAGTTTGGAATGACATAAGGGTGAGTAATTAATGACAGAATTTTCATTTTGGGGTGAACTAACCCTTTAAGCTACAAAGAACAGATTATTTGGAAAAAGAAAATGCAACACAAAAACAATAAAAATACTCATACACTATATTTCAATTCTTCTGAAGCCATGGGATAGCTTGGTGTGTGGAAAACATTAATTTGTTATCTGTTTCTTGATAGTTTGAACACAAAATTAAACTTGACATAAGAGTTTATAATTTCTGTTTCTCACACAAACCATTCTTAATATCAAATCTTTTGTTTTTTTATAAGTTTGAATGCTCTGGTTTGCTTGTATTGTCTGAAAAGCCTTCAAATATCTCCTTTTGTGTTTCTCAGAAGAAAGAAAATCATACAGGTCGGGAACAACATGACAGTGAATAAATGATGACAGGTTTCAGTGACACAAGCTTTTGGAATAAGGATCTTTCTAAGATGTAATACAGTGCTGCAGGGATGATGTCAAAACCTGGAAGACTAACTCGCCCCTGAATCCCTCAAGAATTTCCTATGGAGTTTTTCAATTTATAACTTATTAGAAACATATGGTTTTTTTAAATAAAAATAGCAATTCAGAATTCATGTTTTCAATATGGTGTGTGTAATTTACATTGTAGAGAAAAACATTCAAGTATTGTCATGTTATGTCATGTATTTAAAGTACTGTCATGTTATGTTTACCACATTTTACTCATAAATTGAAAGAATTAGTCTTCCGAGTTTTGACATCATCCCTGCAGCATTTTATGGCCTCACCTGCCTGTAACAATACACAACAAGCTGGTATAAACTGTACAAGGATTCAAAAAGATTTTGTCATAATATGATAATACTGTACTCACTGTTCCATTGAGCATATTTCTTCACTCCAGGTCACTTCCAGACTGCCTGTCCTGTATTAGTGGTTGCTTTGGGCAAGAAAGCATGCTAAATAACAAATAACTTTTATAAAAACAAATAAAGAATTACAGATATTGTACGAAACACACAGACATCATATTCACAGCATATTACACATTCAGTTGGGTTCAAAGTTTCAAGACCACTATTAAATACGCTTATATTTGGCATTTTTCTATTTTAAATACAAATGGTTTCCATTACGAATGTCTTTATTTAAAAAAAAAAAAAAAAAAAAATTAACAAACTTTAATTTAAATCACAAATGTTCAATTTTGGTCCTATACCATATATTCATTCAAATAGATAGTAATTTGAAGTCATGTTAAACAGGTAAGGCATGTTAAAACTCCCAGCACACACACACACACACACACGCACACCAGCACTGCCTCTAAAAACTCACTTTATTAAATGAGTTCAATTTATTCTGACAAGCTCTCTCCATTCGTCTCTCTTTGTCTCAGGACACAATTCCCCTGGGTCAGAACGTTGAGGCAGAAAGTTCCAACAATTAACCAAAAAAAAAAAAAAAAAAGGGGGTAATAACAGGCTAACGTTTGTACGGTAGGCTTAAGGCAGAGACGAGGGGGAGGGCAGGATTACAGGAGCAATGAAGGGGAAGAGACTTTGCAGGCTGGTCTCAATTCATTTAACAAGCCTTAAAGGGGAGGAAAATAAACTTCAAAGCCAAATACACATTTGAATAAAAAAAAATAAAATAAAAAAAGATTCACATTTTTCTAAGAGCACACATACATGTTGCTGTGGGCTTGATTCACAGATGTCAGATTAAAGAATAAACACATTCCACTGTCTTTGAGGCTTCAAGCCAGATTGGCAAAACCGCCACAAAGAGCTGCAGTATTTCAAGCAGCTGATTCACTTCAGAGACCGTCCGTTTCATGAAAAACAGACGTATGAGCATGACTTCCAGTGCACCTTTGCAAAAATGTGCTAAAATTGCCAAGTAGAGTACAAAGCATGACCATGTTGGACATGAAGCTTAAGTTTTACTCCATTTCCCTCCCAAATCAAGTGCTGAGCTTATAAACTGACATACAGTACTCTGATAAGGGTTACTATTTCACAAAAAAAGTGAAACTTTCAGCCCCAACATTACATTACAAAGCAATAAATACTGTAAATGACAAACAAAATGAACGTTGCCGTCTTCAAATCTAAGTGAAGACAGCCCAAGAGAGATAAAGGGAGAGAAAGACATCAACGATAACACAAAAGTGGTACAGTGTTGATATTTACATCCTGCACAGAGCTTAAAAACCAAAGTATATTTACATACAGATGGGTGGAGCAAAACTGGTCAAACCAAACCCACCGAACATTAAAAAAAAAAAAAAAAAAAAAAAAAAAAAAAGACTAATGAAACAGAACAGGAGAATAGCATGAACATCACAGAAAGTTGGAAGATGGGCCATTGAGGGCCTCAGAACAGGGTTTATTGAGAAGCTAACAGATGTGTTCTCGAGAAAAGAAAAGATATCTGTTATTTTGGACAGTTTGTGGATCGATACGATTGACTGAGACCATTTAACGTTACGATTCTCAACTCATGTGGAGATTTCACAAACATTTTATAGAACTGTTCTACCACAAAGGCCTTTAATAAGAGTAGCTTAATTTATCAGAAAAATGATGTTGATTGAAATGCTAAAACAGATAGAAAACGTACTGAAACACTGAATTACAATGCAAGGTTCAGTCTACAGACCTGACGTCATTCAAAAATGACTTTGAATGGATGAAGAATCTGTAATCTCACAAGAATAAATTAAGCCTAGACCTGGAGCATCATTAAAAGTTAATGATAATGCCCAGGAATATAAAGTCACTTCAGTACAACAATATTAATATGCTATTGTCTTGCATACGTCTTTCAATCATTCTTTCCCTTCTTTATGGTCAACAAGAACGTTTAACAGTTTCCCAACCAGCTCTTCTTCGCTGTGCCTTTGTTCCACAGGGAAAAAGACCGCAGATGCTTTCTCAAAAGTCCATCCAATTCGCCATTTGAAAACAACAAATATATTTACTGGAAGTTAAAAGCAAGATATTAAAATAACTGTATAAAACCACAACATTTAGTCCCGCCTATTTCCCTTGACATTTACAACAAGATACATCATTTACCGTGACTGCTTGTTCCCTGCGAAATGTATTATTCCTCAGATAGGGAGATTGAGAGCAATGACTGAGCGTTAGCTAAACAAATCAAGGTAAAACATCCACTGTAAATGTCGATTTAAATAAATTAAGATAAAAATTAGACAGAGGACCTGCCCCTAGCCACTGAACCAATCGCATTTGACCTCCAAAGCACGTGTGGTGTTGCGTTATGGATGCACATGAACTTTGCTACGGGCCTACGCAGCCGTTCGGAGCACTCTCGATATTGACTAACTCTATTATCTGAAGCAAATATTAGCAGTATAACTCTGTTTGTTGTTGTTTGTTTCATGTACATGGCAGAGTGTCGGTGTGTGTGTACAGTATGTTTCTCGGTAGACAGTAAACAAACATCAGGCTTTCCAGACCGCTGTGCAGTCGCTGGTAATTCTGAAATGCGTGACACCTGAATCAGTCTGTAAATGTGTGAATTAGAGCTATAGGGAGGAGGAGCCGTGTATGAGGTAAAGAGGGTGTAAGACTGTGTATGTGTTTGTCAGAGGAAGGGATGTGCTCTGTGGTGGCTCAGATGCTGTGGTGTGTAAGCTTGTTTTTTGAGTCACAGCCTCAGGTGCTGTTGGTCAGAGTAGATCCAGGCTGTACAGAACCTTCAGAGCCATCTGACAGAGAAGAGAGAGGACAAAACAAAAAGAGGACTTTGAAAAATAATATTTGTCAGCGTGATCAGCAAACTATGGAAGCTTGTTTCCGCCACTCAAAAAATAAAAAAGGTAATTGCGACTTCTCACAACTCCTTTTCTTCCTCAGAATTGCTTGATATAAACTCACAATTGCGAGGTATAAAGTCAGAATTGGGTGATATAAAGTCAGAATTACGAGATATAAACTTACAGTTTGCGAAAAAAATTCAGTTTTCTTTTCCTCAGAATTGGAATTTATGACTAGCAAATGCGAGTTTATATCTCACAATTCCGAGAAAAGAAGTCAGAATTGCGAGTTTATCTCTCACAAATCTAAGAAGTCTGAATTGTGAGATAAAAAGTCGCAATTACCTTTTCTTATTTTTTATTTAGTGGTGGAAACAAGCTTCCTTAGCAAACACATAGCTCAATACTCACTCACAAAATACATTAAAGGACCTATCAAAAGTTTGGGGTCAGTAAGATAAATAAATATTGTATTTAGCAGAAATACAATAGAAAAGACATTTATAATGTTACAAAAGATATCTATTTCAAATAAATACTGTTCTTTTGAACTTTCTATTCATCAAAGAATCCTAAAAAAAAAAAGGTATCATGGTTTCCACAAAAAAACTGTTTTAACATTGACAATAATAATAATAATAATAATAATAATAAAATATTTCTTGAGCACCAAATCAGCATATTAAAATTAGAATATTAAGCATACTAATGAATGAGTAATGGAGTAATGGCGGCTGAAAATTCAGCCTTGCCATCACAGGAATAAATTACAAGTTATTTTGATATATAATATTTCACAATGTTTCTATTTTACTGTATTTTTGATCACATAAATGTAGCCACAGCACGCATAAGAGACTTCTTTAGTCTCTTAATAATAATAAAAAACCAACCCCAAAACGATAGTGTAACATGGTGGTTCCCAAACTTTTTCTGCCAGGCCCCCATTTTGTAGATAAAACTATTTTCAAGCCCCCCACCAACATTTACCCACATAAAGACACCCTCAGACATGACCTTGCTCGCAAAATCCTATAGGATTTATTTGAAACATTGTAACTACAACAGTAAAACAAATTCAAGGACGTGACAAAAAATTACGCAAATACATTTGTCCTTTTGTGTCAGAAGTTGCGCAAGCTCTTGGAGTACGTCAGAAATAGAATGGGGCACTGGTTTACTGTTGGAAATTTGTTGTGTCACGTGTCGCGCCGCATCCGGTGTAGACAGCATCACTGATTATAATGGGTTCTCTTGCTTTTGTTTTGGTAGTGGTGACATTTGAAGTAGACTGATTGTCTGCTTTAAGTTTACCTGGCACTGGCTTTCTTTCACAAACTTGCTTGGTACAGAATGATGCATGCACCATTAATTTATAATTTTGCACAGCTCCCTGCAATACTCAATTCTGATTCTTCAATCATGCTATCTAGTGGTTTGTTATTGCATGACGTCAACAACCACTACAAGAAATAACAGACCGCTCAATCGGGTACTGCGAGTCATCTTGAGGTAATAAAATGTCAAATTAATATTTTGTGTTCAATTATCTACTTATGTGGCGAGTAGACACATAATATGTGAGAAAATTTTGCAGTGGGGTCTTGTAACTCCAGGCCCCCCAGTTTGAGAACCACTGGTGTAACAGGAGTTAAAAGATTAGTTCACTTTAAAATGAAAATTACCCCAAGCTTTACTCACCCTCAAGCCATCCTAAGTGTATATGACTTTCTTCTTTCTGATGAACACAATCGGAGTTATATTAATAAATATCCTGAAGCATCCAAGCTTTATAATGGCAGTGAACGGAACCAACGAGTATGAATCTCAAGTGCATCCATTATAAACGTACTCCACACGGCTCCGGACGGTTAATAAAGGCCTTCTGAAGCGAAGTGATGCATTTGTGTAAGAAAAATATCCCTATTTAACAAGTTATGAAGTAAAATATCTAGCTTCTGCCCGACCACCTTCCGTATTCAACTTAAAAAAGTGTAACCGATGGCCTTTATTAACCGTGTTCATACTCGTTGGTCCCGTTCACTGCCATTATAAAGCTTGGACACATCAGGATATTTATTAATATAACTCTGACTGTGTTTATCAGAAAGAAGAAAGTCATATACACGTAGGATGGCTTGAGGGTGAGTAAAGCTTGGGGTAATTTTAATTTTAAAGTGAACTAATCCTTTAAATGCATTGTGAAGGCATTACTACATCAGGAAAGTAATTTCAGAAGAAAATTATTGTCCATGAAAGATAATGAATGAAAGCATTTTGCTCATCAGAAAAAAGCACTGATGAATCATGCACAATAAAACAGCAGGAAGACTTTATTAACAACAAATTTTGATTTAACTTGGGTCTTAAACCAGACCATCACTGAGAAGAATAACAGCATTACCGTTGGAGGATGCTACGGTTTGTGCACAGGCATGAGGTGGAATGAGAATGGAATTGAGCTGGGGCTGAATCATCAGCTCTGAAATAAAGAGAAACACATTCTGTTGACATCTCTAAGAGGAACAAACAACTCAGTAAACATATCAAATGCTCTTTTAAGAACAGAAACGATTAACACATACTATCCCATAAAATGGGCAAGCACTGGACTACTAAGCAATACCGAAGAAAACCAAATCACCAAATCCAAGATAAGCAACATGATCATTTTGAAAGGGCTGAGCAAAGTGCAGCTAATCTCCTCTCAATCGCTTCTGTAGCATTTAATTTTTTCCCCTGAAGTCCAATTATGTTAGACAAGGTTTCTTGCATCAAATGTAGTTGTAATTTAGCTTTGCATGACCATTTGCTGCCCTCTCTCTAACCCTTAAAATTAAAGGAATAGTTCATTCATAAATCAAAATTCTGTCATAATTTACACACATTCATGTCTTTCCAAATCTGCATTACTTTATTTTTTTCTGTGGATCACAAAAAAGAGATTTGTACTGGCCGCTCTTGTCCATGCAATTAATTTCCATGGGGAATTAAGCTTTCAAGCTTCAAAAAGGACGTAAAAGTATCAAACGATTCCGTCTGAAGTTTTCTGGTCATATGATATAGTTGTGTGAGGGAAAGACTTTTAATTTAAATCATTATTTACTGATAAACTTCTCCAGCTTCTCCAGTTCTGCACAAAGCATGTCACACATGTCATCATGAACACAAACACGATGGTGAGTAAATAATGACAGAGAACTCATCCTTTGTATTTTAATACACTACCATTCAAAAGTTTGGGGTCAGTAGATTTTATAATGTTTTTGAAAGAATTCTCTAATGCTCACCAAAGCTGCATTAGTTTGATCAAAAGTAAAAACAGTAAAATTGTCAACATGACACATGGAACATTGATAATAAGTAATGTTGAAAACAGTTGTGCTACTTAAAATTTTGTAGAAACGGCAATACTTTTTTCAAGATTCTCTGATGAATAGAAAGTTCAAGAGAACATTTGAATAAAAATCTTTTGTAACATTACAAAAGTCTTTACTGTCACTTTTTATCAATTTAATGTATCCTTGCTGAATAAAAGCATTCATTTCTTTTAAATAATAATAATAAAAAAAACTCCTGAACCCACACTTTTCAACAGTAGTGTATGGATATAAACTCTGTTATGATTGGCTGAGCACTGCAAACTGATGTTGTTTATACTGCCTTTTATCAGAGGATCAAAGTGCTTAAATGGTTAGTTCACCCCAAAATTAAAATTCTGTCATTAATTACTCACCCTCATTTCGTTCCACACCCGTAAGACTTTCGTTCACCTTCGGAACACAAATGAAGATCTTTTTGATGAAAGGTGATTAATTAATGACCAAATTTTCATTTTGAGGTGAACTAAACTTTTAATGGTAAAAAGGCCTTATATATATATATATATATATATATATATATATAAGGGGTGGTTACATATTAATGTGTGACTGGTTCAGCTCTGAACAAGCTGTTACTGCAGGCTAATTTTAATAAATACTCTGGGGGATTTCTGATGTCTGCATTAAGTGATTCTCATAGCTGGAATTACAGAAAAGGCAGATTAAATACACTGATCCGGATCCTTGTTCTGAGACTAAATAGCCTCAGGCCAAAACTGATACTAATCCTATGGAAATCTGTTTTGAGATGCATTACTTGAATGACATCTGTATGCAATCTGTGAGAAGTTTGTTCCAAAGTGTACGCATGAAAGGCTCATGTGACTCACCCGTCATGGTGAAGTTGAAAAGCGGAGGCAGCTCTCGACCGCTGGGCAGACGGGTGCCAGGTTGGCGCAGCTCGTCAAAGAAGCCGTGAGCGCAAGCCTGAAGCGGCGACAGTCGTGTCACTGGTGTGTACTCTAAGAGCCGAGAGCACAGGGCTATTGCCTCAGGAGGAGTTCTTGGTTTAAACACCTGTGGAGAAATGACATAAAAAATAAATGAGAAATGAGAGGAAACAACACAAGAGTTATAAGACAGCTAGTGCTGTCAAAAAGAAAAAAAATTTTAAAATTTCAGTACCGACTCGACACCGAAGTCGGTACTGAAATTTTAAAAATGTAACGCTTTAAGCGCTGTTGAGCAGCTTCATAAACACCTCAGATTGGCCACTGTGTTCACGCGCTCAACAGATATGTCTGTGATTGGCTACAATGATCAACGCACGTGAGGGTTTGAAAGCACACACGAGTGTTTGAAAGCAGGAGCGTTTAAAAGCAGGCGTCTATCAGCGGGCCTGCTTTCAAACGCTACTGTGTGTATCTGTGTAAGTGTCTGGTGAAGAGCATCATTGATTTTGAGGCGTTGCTCATTGCAGCCAAATCACAGACATATCTGTTGAGTGTGTGAACACAATAGCCAATCAGAGGTGTTTACGAATCCGCTCAACAGCACTCAAAGCCTCACATTTTTAAAATTTCAGTACCGACTTGGTACCGAAGTTGGTACTTTTGACAACAATAAAGACAACTCACTGACATTAGCTACTCTCTGAAAAATGCACTCCACTAGTAAAAAAGTTAGTACAAATTTTCAAGTATAAAATCTTTGTAAGATATGCAAGAACAGTCTTTTACCTCACATGTCAGTCAGATGGTCTCTTCCTGTCTAAGTGAACAGTTCATGACCAGAACAAGCAGTAAACTTGCCAAACGTCCAAAGTTGTTACTTGAGAAGATTTATAAGCCAATCTTATAAGATTGCTAACAGATACCTCATGGCTTTGGTCGTAAATATGAGTCAGATTTGGGTGAGATTTTACCTTGGTCCATGGATGTGCTTTGATCTGTGGGAATTTGAACTCTGTGTAGTTCGGGTTCATTTCACGGATCTGATCTCTTGTGGGTGTTCCAAGTACCTGAGCAGACAGACAGAAACAACTGAAGAATGCTGGGCTGAAAAAAACAAAGTTTGTTGAGCAAACTTTACAGAATTTATTGAAATGCAATATTATATGTGATTCAAAATCAGGTGTGTGTGTGTGTGTGTGTAGACACAAACACAAGACACACACACACAATCATTCATAAAAATTGGGGTCGATGAATGTTTTTAAATGTTTTTGAAAGAAATCTTGTATGCTTACCAAGGCTGCATTTATTTGATCAAAAATACAGTAAAAACAATAGTATTGTGAAATACAGTTACATTTTAAAATAACTGTTTTCTATTTTAAAAAGTAATTGATGTGAGGGCAAAGCTACATTTTCAGCATCATTACTCCAATCTTCAGTGTCACATGATCCTTCAGAAATCATTCTAACAGATCAATGAATGGTAGAGTAAATAATCAATATAGAGGCTCAATACAAGTTTTATGTGGATTGCTACATAAATTAGATGGACATTATAAAATCATCTTGCCTAACATTGTTGAACTGAATCTAAATGTATTTATTTATTTTTAAATCCATGTCAGTAGCAAGGCTGTTTTATGGCGAAAACAGAATAGACAAGAGTCATACAATTAACAAAAATCTATATAAAGACATTTAAGATTAATACTAGACAGAAACTCTAAAAATACATTTTGGTGATACTTTTTTTAAATACATCAGTTAAACATCTCTGAATAAAACTATTGTCTATTTACATTTAAAAACAGTACAGTCCAGTAAAATTATGTTTAACACTCATTGTAGTTTGATAAGGAAGGCATGACGGTGGTTCTTCATCTTTTAATAAATAGCCATACACTGTAAAAAATAAATCTGTAAAATAACAGAAAAAATACTTGCAGCTTATTACCCGGGCATTATCCAGTAATTTTACAGCATTTACATTAACCCTAAGACAACTCAATGACGTGCAAAATTCAAAATACAGGTAAAACACCTGTAAAAAATAAATATGGAAAATTCCGTTAAATTAATACAGTACATTTTGCCCTATTTTTACAGATTTTTTTTTTAGAGTGTATGTAAGTCTTGTATGATCTAAATGACATCTAGTAAAAACAACTCGATCATACCTAGCTTAGAAAGGAGTGAAAAATTCTTCTTGTACTAGGATTTATTTCATGTAACTTATTTTCGTAGCATTCATCCCATTCCATCTGCCACATTATTAATATAAGAGTTTATTACTGGTCTGAAATCAAAGGGTGGAATTTGACGCTCTGAAATATTCAAGTTGAGAGCCTCCTTTGCAGCGATGTCTGCTTTCTAGTTACCATATAAACAAATATGCCCTCTAACCCAGCAGAAAAAGATACTGATTTTTTTCCTTCCATAAAAGATCTACTTTAGCTAATGTACTTATAATTATGGGATGATCAGTCTTTACAGATTCAAGTGCAGCCAGTGAAGATTATCTATATATTTTACTATATACTACTATATTTACTTATATTTACTATATATATATTCTACTATATTTTCCACAGCCAGGAGTAAAGCACGATCATCAGCTGTAAAGACAGAACTTTGTCCTGGGATTCGCATGCCATGACATTGATCTCCATTTAATGCTACTGCCGATACACGATTATTTGGATCTGTGAATACAGGTCTATGGAGAGGAAAACTGCATCTTAACTCCAAACATTTCTGCCGATATTCATGAGGGTGTGTTCATGAGTCTTTTTGTGTTGATTCAGGGTTAATATAACATTTGGCCTTTTCAGACCCCAAGGAGCAATAGTGCAAAAATGAGTCTGAGTTAAGATGTCCAAATTAATGTCCAGGTTCTCCATGTAAGGTTTTATCCTCTTTCCAAAAAGTCTAATATACCCAGGTCTGGCTTCATATAAATAAAGATATTCTGGGAGAAAGACTGGTTAGAAGGCTGGATTACTTTTGGTTGCCTTTAGTTTGACAGCATATAGTAAAGCCAGTTTCAGACATCTGTTCTGGAGTGAAGGTTCTCTGGGTTCTGTATAAATTTTCTGAACAGAAGAGGTCATAAAAGCTCCTAAGGCCAGACATATCCCTTAATGATGTACAGTAGAACTGAATCTAAAAGTACTGATTAAAATTAAGGGGTTAGTTTTACCTTTATGATCTCCACTAGCTGGTCCACACCACTGTCTCCAGGGAAGATGGGCTGCCCCAGCAGCAGTTCGGCCAGCACACATCCAGCTGACCAGACGTCAATGTTGGAGGTGTAGTCTGTCGCACCAAAGATGAGTTCAGGGGCGCGGTAGTATCGTGAGCAGATATAAGAGACATTAGGCTCACCCCTCACCAGCTGCTTTGCACTGAGACAGATTTGAATTATGAGAAAAACTTTAATCAGGCAGTCAGTATGAAAACGACAGATTTATTATTCTTCAATAAAACAAACACTGAATCAAGCTCAACACCACAAAATAGCCAAAAATCTTCCTCCATCCTGGTACAAAAAAAGTGCACTGTTGTTTAAACGTTTCTGTATTAAACGCTTTGTAATTTTTTTTAAATAAGGCATGACAGAACAGCTGGGAAAACAGCTCCAGAATAATGCTCAATTCAATACAGATGCACTTTCAAACAAAGCAATTATTCCAGTCTGATGTGTATCTCCGCTCTGCCAAATAACTATTTTCAAGCTTTTTCAGTTGCCAAATTGTCCACTTTTTTCCAGACACTAAAGCCAGTGTTTATGTTCCCTCAAAAGAAATCGACCTGAATGCCAACAAGTGCCTTACACAATCAAAAATTAAATACTTGAAATTGCAATAGATTAAACAAATGTGGTCTGGATTACAGTGGTCAACATTTCTGCCAATCATCCAATAGTTCAAGTGTTTCTCATAGAACAGCTCTGAAAAACAGACTGTTTTTAATGGGAATCCATCGAAAAAGGGGGCCAAAGTTTGGCCTGCAGGACAAAGGAATATCCATCAATATCTGGATGCATATTGCTTTTGTCAATGAACAGAGAACATGAACAACCGCATTTGCTTACAAATTTTACAACACAATCAGAAACAAATATACCTTAAGACCGCAAGGAGGGCGAGATACTGCACTGACAATATACATCAAATCTAGATACCAACTAAGGGCTGCACTTATAAAGAGGTGCACTCTCAAAATACAATGACTATAATAGTGTAACACCCATTAAAACCAAACATAATGTTCACTGGCAGGCAGAAGGACACATTTGAGAACCCATCAAATCTACTCTCGCTCTCTCTCACACACACACACACACACACACACACACACACACACAAACACACAGCACTGACCTGCCAAAGTCACAGAGCTTGAGAACAGCTGTTTCTGGGTCCACCAGAAGGTTCTGTGGTTTGATATCTCTGTGACACACACCTTGGGAATGGATGTAGGCCAAACTGCGGAAAAGCTGATACATATACACCTAAGAGAAAATAAAGGCAGTAAGCAAAAATCTCTTTATGTTAAAGAAAGTAATTATTAAAGCAATAAGCCTTGAGAGGCTGTGTATCACAGTAATTTTCCCACAGAGACAACAGCAAAAAAATTAAAGAAATTCAATAAAATGGTAAACAATAACAGTTCAATTTAATCTGCCAAGTAATATAGTTCTAAGTGCAGTAATATTAGTCTAACTGAAAGCTGCTTGTGATGGTATCAACTTACATGTGCATACATATCCGCATATTACCACAGCTTTCAATACAATGAATAGTGCACAATAAGACCAAAGACATTTATTAAAAAAAAGAATAAATAAGGTGAATTTTGATTTTGTGTTGCCTTTAAGAAGTCAAGAATTGACTCAGTATTGGAGTATGTTTGTTCAGTCAACTTTACCTTCACATAAAAGATGGGAATAACGGCTTTAGCTTTACTAAAGTGTCGTGCCACCCGGTAGACGGTCTCAGGCACATAGTCCAGCACCAGATTGAGGTATACCTCATCCTTCTGTGCAATAAAGACACAAACTGTACATTATAAAAAACAATAACCTGCCAAAAAAAAAAAAAATAATAATAATAATAATACACTACATGGCCAAAACTATTTGGGAAACTCCTTGTCAAGGTCAAGGTCAAGGTCGCTTTTATTTATATAGCACCTTTAAACAACATTTCTGCTGACCAAGGTGCTTCACAATAACACAATAAAAAGATCATATAAAGCAGTCATAGTATGAAATAGTATGTAAGTAAATCAACAACAAACCATAAAACCAAATAAAATCAAGACTAAGATTTAACTCACTAAGACTAACAAATCTAAACATTATGAATAGGCCTGAGAAAAAAAAAAATGTTTTCAGAGATGACTTAAATACAGATAGGGAGGAGGAAAACCTAATTGACTGAGGTAACAAATTCCACAGCTTAGGGGCAAATACGGAAAAGGCTCTATCACCTTTAGATTTCAAGTGAGACAATGGAACGGCTAATAATTTGTCAGAGGATGATCTGAGAGTTCGAGTAGAAAGTGTCTATATTCCAACATTTAGCAGAAAGACTTCCCAGAAGTGTGGAAACTCATTATCGCTGCCCATATGTTCTGCCCAATACTTTTATCCAAGTAGTGTAGTTATGGACAGGATATAAACCCTTTAAATCACAACAAGATCATTAGACCACAACCATAAAACAGGCCATCGTAATTGAAAGAATCACCATTATTTTATTTTTAACAATTTGAACCTAATTCAACAGATATTCTCAAGAAATACATTCCCATTCAAAAGTAGTGTACATATTTATTTCCATTTGAGGTCATAATATAGAGCTTTGCATCAAATGTCACAGGTTTTTACCTTCTCTCCACTGCAATAGAAGAAATAGCGCAGCCTCACTATATTGCAGTGGTCCAGTTTTCTCATGATCTGAAGTTCTCGATTCTTCATAAAGACAGAAGAAAGACTGTTAGCATCTCTCAGGGATAAGAGACGTCACAATATTTACAAGAGAGTAAATCACGACAGTACAATCCCCCTAGAGCAGCCTGGGTTTAAGTGCCTCGTTCAAGGGCACAGTGTTTGCTTTGGGAGTGGACAGCACAAGTGGGTCATGTAAATGGTTAGCTGTTTCAGGATGAAAGACAGAGTGGTGTATGACAACATACTGGTGATATATTCAAATCAAAATATTGCTGTGCAACTAAGAAGGTCTCTTAAACTAAGACTGCTTTCCAAAAAATTAGTCTACTGCCAATCTCTGAATTAAAAGCATCTGTTGATTGTCAAGCAACATACAAAAAAAGTTTGCTTAATACTTTTTTTTTTTTTTTTTTTTTAATCCTCACATTTTAAACCAGTTATTCTCCACTTGTGAGGCACAACCAGTGTTATTTTAGTGTTATTTCTATTATATAATTTATAACAAAAAAACAAAAACAAAATTAGCTTTTTATTTTTCTGTTTTTTTTTTTTTGCCTGAATTTCATTTTGGAAAATGTTTTTTTTTTTTTTTTTTTTTTTTACATTTATCTCACCTAAATGTATGCTTACTCTATGTATTTATGTTTTTACAATGGGGTAATATTGTTGCACACGAGTTTATACACAGCACAAGTAAGCTTGAGTTGAATTTACAAAATAAACAAGAACAAATAAATTACAAGCAGAAGCACAAATAAATACAATAAAATAAAAATACAAAATAAAATAAAAAGTGCTTTACGGTTATCAGGTAGGTCTAACAGTATTTAGGTACATGAATACTACAGGAATTGAATAAATCGAATGTTTAATTGCATAAATTAAATACAGATTAATTCGTATCGCTTTATTTTGTTGTTTGATTAACATTAAAGGGGACCTATTATGCCCCTTTTTAAGATGTAAAATAAGTCTCTGATGTCCCCAGAGTGTGTATGTGAAGTTTTAGCTCAAAATACCCCACAGAGAATTTTTTATAACATGTTTAACTTGCCACTTTTGAGCAAAAACACGACGTTTTAGTGTGGGTCCCTTTAAATGCAAATGAGCTGCTGCTCCTGGCCTAAGAGGGTGGAGCTTCAAGAGCTGATGCTCCGAGCTCCGGTGACAGAACAATCTCGCGCACTAATAATGTAATAATGTGTGCAATAATTTACACACACTGTGGACACACATCTGTGTTCAAACACCTTAAAAAGTGAATTTTGCATAATAGGTCCCCTGTAATGACAGACAGAAGCAGGTATATTAGGCTGCTGTCACTTTAAGAGCTAATGCACAGACCTAATATACTGATACACATTCGTTTTTTTTTCTCAACAGTTTACGTTCACTTAAGACATCACTGACTTTGTTAATGTGAATACTCACCAAGATGGGCATTCTGACATACTTTGTGTGTTTCTGACCATTTAAGCACAATAAGCCATGAAAAAGCACTCAGTTTGGTACTCGCGAGCTGTTTGAGATGTGGCTTTTTGTGTGTGCAAAGTTTTAGTATTTTTAGTACTTCAAATTATTTACTACAGTTAGTTGCAAAGGCAACATTTCTAATTAGCATTTAAGTTTCTAAAATTGACATTTTGTTTTCATCTAATATTTATATACACAGATGAGCCAAAACATTTTGATCATCTGCCAAATATGCCGTTGGTCCTCTGCATCCTGCCAAACAGTGCCGACTCACCTATGAATGCACTCTACAAGACCCTAAGGGTGCCCTGTGGTCTCTGGCACCAAGACATTAGTAGCAGATCCTTCATGTCCAAGGTGGAGCCACAATGGATTAGACTTATTCATCCAGTACATCCCACACATTCAATCAGATTGGGATCTAAGGAATTTGGGGGCCATGGCAACACCTTCATCATGCTCCTAAAAATCATTCCAGAACAATGTGTGCAGTGTGGCAGGGTGCAACATCCTGCTGAAAGGGGCCACTTCCACCAGACAATACCATTGTCATGAAGGGGTGTATCTGATCTGCAACAAGTTTAGGTAGCTGGCAAGTGTCAAATTTACGTTCACATGAATGGCCGGACTCAGGGTTTCCCAGCAGAACATTGCCCAGAGCATCACACTCCCTCCACTGGCTTGTCGTTGTCTCACAGTGCATACTTGTGCCATCACTTCCCCAGGTAAATGACACGCACGTACACGGCCGTCCATGTGATTTAAAAGAAAATGGGACTCACTGAACCAGGCAAACTTCTTCCACTGCTCCAAAGTCAGTTCTTACGCTCGGTACCCAGCACTTTTGGCTGTGGACAGGGGTCATCAAGGGCACTCTGATTGGTCTGGGGCTACACAGCCCCATACGCAGCAAAGTGTGATGCACTGTGTGTTGTGACACATTTCTCCCATAGCCATCATTAAAATTTTGTGTGACTTGTGCCACAGAAGGCCTTCTTTCAGTCTGGTCCAGAAAGGGTAGCCTTCGTTGCCCTTGCACATCGAGAAGCCTTGGGTAAGTTCTCACCACTGCTGATCGGGAGTAAGGCTTGCCATTTCAGAGATGCTATGACCCCGTCGTAGGACCATAAAAATGTGTTCACTTACCATCTAATCTACCCAGACTTTCACATGTGGCCTTGTTAGGAGATAATCATATATATATAAATGATTTTAAACCATTTAGGCGCAAGAAGAAGTGAAATAAAACTCAGTTCAGTATTTGCACGCTGTTTTCTGTGCACGCACACAGAGAGCTGCGTCTCAGACAGCGTGCGATTACAGAATTGAGTTTTCTTTCGTGTCTTCTTGCTCTTCAAAAGACAAATACACACACAATTATGTCAAAATGCCTGTCTTGTCGAGTATCCTCAAAAACATTGTCGGTTATGTCTTAAGTGAACGTAAACAGTTGAGAAAGAAATGGATGTGTATCATTATATTGAATCCGTGCTAGGGTTGGTCCGAAAAACTTACAGCACTGTTATTTAATTTGTATCGTTGTTCTATTGCATTTATTTGTGCTATTGCTTGTAGTTTATTTGTTCTTATTTTATTACTCAATGTTCAATAATATCGAATGTTCAATTAATAATGTAATAACTTTATAGTAGTTTGGCAAACAAAAAATAACTGCATAGTGCTGCTAATTTTATTTGTTGTTTGTTAGGCTTTGTTATAAAACTTGGTTAAATGATTTCAGTGTGTGTATCAGTACATTTCCAGCACATTTTAACAATACTGTGATAATACTGATAACCGTGATTATTTTGGTCACTATAATCGTGATACGAAAATCTAATATATATTAGATCTATTAGATGCGATCTGGGAAAACCCGTCGGATATCGCGATGGAACGTTTTCAGTAAAGTCAAAAAATAGGTCGAATGTCATTTTTTTTTGGTCAAAATTGGGTTTTCATTAAATTATTCTATAACATCATCTAATCATAAAAACCCTGCTTGGTTAGGCATATTTACTTTTAAAAGCAATTTCCATATCTTTTGTTGTTAATGTCAAAGACTAATAATGTTATAATATTTTGCTGCAAATTCATCTGTAATTTAGTACAAAGCAACCCTTAAAAATATTAACACTTAAAAAATGTGTTATTAAACCAAGTGGGTCAACAAGTACTTGTGCGCTTACATGTGTGAAAGGGTGTGTTGTACCTTAAATCGCTTATCCTGAAGTACCTTCTTGATGGCCACCCACTCCTGACTGTCAATGAGGCGTGCCTGATACACCACGCCAAAGGAGCCATTACCGATCACCTTAATATCAGTGTAGGACACCTCCTGCGGGCGATCCGGGCCCTGGCCTGGGGTGGCAACCACTGTGGTCACCTTCCCACTATCTCCTAAAAAACATTTCAGACATAAGATCTGATTACACAAAGGCGTAAATGAGCAAATATTAGCCAATACTTTTTTGCAGCAAGCCAGCAACTACATTCACTCAAAAAGCAATGCTATTCTCTAAATATACATATATTCCTACATACTTGGCAAATACAAGGTGTATTGGTTCATAACATATTGTTAAGGAAATATTTTGATTAAAACTGAAAGCATAACTGTCACTACTAAATGTCTAGTGGTATAAAAGCTGTAGACCAAACATAAACAAACCTTGTGCAAGTGTACTTAGTAAAAAGTGTATTTGTCATTCTAAAGAAAACATGGCACATATATCACTAAATACGTGTATGTCCTGACATGTCCTTCACATAGGACATTATAACAGTGGGCGTGTTAGGACAGGTAGTTACCACCTATTCAACATGCCCTAAAACCTAGTGAGTTGCCTAGTAAAACATCTGAACAATCACTTTAATGACAGTGCCTTGAACTGGTTGTCAACCAGTCATTCTCAAGTTTATTATAGTGTCTCAAATCCTAGTGTGCTTCTTAACTAGACAACATTATCCACATGTTACAATAAATGTGCCTACACTACAAAACACTGACTAGGGTACTACCATGTTTTTGGACATCTTAATGTCACGTTATTTTTGGGCATAGTATTGCCATGGTAAAATTGCTTTCTCTGGCAGCACCATGGTTTTCTTTAAGTACCATATAAATATCAATGCACATGAATACGGAAATCAGTACCATGTTATATAAAAGTACCATGGTATTAGCATCACTGTACTATGGTAACGCAACAGGACTTCTTGTTAATGTCCCAAAAGGCTGTCTACACAGCTCAATAGGTTATGAGGCCAGGTCAATATCTCTCGTTTATAATCGTTTAACTCAGAATTTTGACAATTTTCCTTGGTTAGCATGGGCTAGTTTCGTGGAGATGACATAACTGTCAATATCAAGAAAGCATAGGTGTTATTTAATTATACACACGATATGTTCATTAAACACTCATAACTGAGATAACTTTGCGTATATACTCACTAGCTAGTTTTAAATTTGAACAAGCAGATGAAGAATCCGCCGAGGCCTGGGAGACCCCGGGCTTTCCTGCGTTGCTCCCCACGACAGCGGCGGATCCGGCGGATGCAGCAGCGGCTCCGGACGCCCCCTGAGGCTCAGCGAACGAGCTCGTCCTGGGCCGCCCGCTGCCGCTCATATCTGACTGAAAGTGTGCCGAAGCTGGGGGGCGATGATCAGCTGTTCCCTCGACGACTTGGCCTGGTCCTGGGTGAAACATTGGACTAAAAACGAAAAGATGACAAACGTTTTGCCGCGACCCTCAGCGTTCACCCACTCTCTCACGCGCTGAGAATACGCGCAGCCTCATGGGGAATGCAGTTCGAGCGCACTGTAGGTTCACTATATTGATCCAGACTAAAAAAAAAAAAAAAAACTCCAGGAGCAGGTGTCATACACCTGAGCAGAGGGCTCACTACTACCTGTTTGTACAATTAGTTATTTGTGTATTATACATATAAAATAATAATATAAAAAAACTAAAATAAAACATTAACTAATAAATAAAACTAATAATGCCTAGATAGATAGATAGAATTAAATAAAAAGAGAAAAGAGCTGTTCCTTATTAATAAAACTTAAGGTCTGATAAAGATAATAAATGGTAAAACAGATTATAAAAATAATACCAATAGTATTCAGTGGATTCATGTGCTCTATCTATCTATCTATCTATCCTAATTTTAAATAAAACTTGAAGCATATTGATTCCCTATACAATTATGGATTTTGCATTCTAATTTACAAACAAGACCAGATTCTGCATTCAAAAATGTATCTAATAAAAAATAAATCATTTTCAACATATTGACAACATGAGCATCTACAATTTCAAAACCACATCTATATCGTACACCACTTTGCTTGTAAGAATCAATCACAGAAGAACTGCACAAAAACCAAGCGTTGTGTTAGGTCTTTAATTTTTTCAATAATCTCTTGTTTAGAAATATTGCACATGGTCAACATGCCTGTTGATGAGTTAACACTCACCTTTCTCATTCTAAAACTCCTTCTCCAAGTAAAGACAGTTTATTGGATACACAATCATAAGGTGTACACGCATACATGTGCAGGTATGTGTATGTGTGTGTGTATGTGTGTGTGCAAGCATTTATCTGTTGCTGGGGGAGGGAAAGAAAGGGCAGATAAGTCAAGTTAAGAATTGAGTTGAATGGTTACATATGCCGATTTCTCCTCATGTACGTCAGTAGCCAGCATATGCTAACAGTCTTTTGATGTAGTGCCACTGCTTTTCTGGCAGGGAAAATAGCATTTGCTTGGGAGTAAGTTTGATTTGTCAAGGTGCATGTAATGTATATGCACATACGCTCGCACACACACAGACATCTGTATATCATGGGACATATAGAAATATATAGGTATATTTATACATTTATATTGTCACACATTCAAGTGAAGACTGAGTAGCATTTTTATACTCATCACTCCTTCTCTTTCAGCAAAACCAGACGCAAGAAAGTGCTAGGTTACTTTTTTTTTTTTCATTTTTCTTTTTTTTCAGATTTTAGTTTGTTCAGTTTGGATTTCTCTCTTGATACTCGCTTCTGAATTCTGACATTTTTTCCCACTTTCTTTTTGACATATATATCATTTTATTACAGCTTGTACAGTGAAAATCTATGGCACTAACAGGTCACTCGTCTACTTCAAAAAAATTCCCACCCACGTCCTATTGCACCAATGAAAGAAGAGGCAGAGTAAGAAAGAGGAGATCCTGAGAAATGCCGCCCCAGCGCTGGTCTCGGGTCAGCTTTCCCTTGCGTAATCCTGAATCAAAGTCGTCACAGACTACAAAGCTTGCTCTGACTCCAGACCAGTGCTTAAAGTGGCGCTTTCCATCAACACTTCAGTTAAAAGTCTTAAGGAGATGAAAAAATAAGGGCTTTCCTTACGGGATGCGGAAAGGGAGAATCGAACGCAATGGAACAAAGTCGTTGGTTAGTTTTTAAATATCTAAAAACAAATACTTTCCTGATTTAAACCATGGTCTAGGACCATATATTGTGCAAACACCTGATTGAAATATAAAAAAGAAAGAAAGAAACGAGGAAAAGAACACAGAGAGAGCCTCGTGCCCACCCTCTGCCCCCCTCCCCAGCCATCACGGTTATATATATATATACAGTGTACGGGGAAAAGCCTAAGTCGGCGGCCAGAGAAGAGGAGCTTCAGCTAAGAGGCTAAAACACAGTCTTTTTTTGTTTTCGACGCAATTGCTCCAACACTTAGATAGCTGGATTAGTCCATGCTGAAAATATTACTAGAGTAAGAAGAAGAGAGGCGCAAGCTAATACAAAAAAAGATATCAGTCAGTTCCACCGTTACGACACAACAACAAAACGACAAAGCATATCTACACGTTGATTCAAAGAGGGGTAGTGTCTCTATTCGTTTTCGTCTTCTTTTGTATGATTCTTCCGAGGTTAGGACAATGTTTTCCTCTCTGGCTTTGAGTGTGCTGTGTTGTTGTTGTTGTTGTTGTTGTTGTTATGCGATTGTGGCGGTCGCCGTAGCCTCTGTTTTCTGCTCCGCTGGTCTACGTGATTACGAGTCTTGAGTTTGTTGCTTCTGGGACAAAAAAAACCTGTTGTAAATTTACAGCCCGTGCTGAAGAACAGTAACAGCCGATGCATGTACCCCGCCAAGGGGGTGTAACATTTGCACGAAGACCCTTCTCTTCCCCGGCTATTGCTTTCCTCGGTCTCTCGGTCTCTAAAAATGAAAGTGCAAGCGCATTTGTCCCCCACAACCCGCCCCCCCACCCCATCCCTGTTTTGAATTGAAAGTTACCGGTACCTCAAACAGTCTAATTTCTCTTCTAAAACATTCAGTCCATTCGATAAAAATCTGTGCTAGCCCCGTGCGGGGGCTTTACTGAGCATGTGCAGACAGGCTGGTTTGGTGCTGCCTGTGGTGCAGCATTGAAGGGCTCTAAAATTCGGACAGAAAGTGACGCCCGCCCTAATGCAGAGGTGGACCAATGGCTGCCTGACACGAGTGGCATATGCAAATGAGTGCGACCTCATGCGCTATATGTGATAGTTCCTTGTGCAAGTCATTAATGTGAGAAAGTGATATTGTTATGTAATTGCATAACATGTGTGAACGTGTGTGCGTGTGTGTGTGTAACTGTGCATAACAACAGAACATCAACGAAGTGAACGCAATGGCAACGAAATCAGTTCGATTAGAAATGAAGCAAAATCCACATAAGTGCTGTACTGTCAGCGGAAATGGTTTTACACATTTCTAGAATCCTTCCCTACATTCGTCTTTCATCCTTCCGTTCTGCTCGTCTCCTCAGTCGTTCTTCATCTCGATTCCTGTGGATCGTCCGTGCCTTTCTTTGGCTCCTCCGTGGCCCTGCCCCTCTCATCTGGCTCGGAATTCTCCCTGGGCGCAGGATTGGATGGTCCAGAAGTGGAGGCGGAGTCAGAGCCTCCAAGAGCCACGCCTCCCACAATTTCAGAACTGCCGGCGGTCTGCATGATCTTCTGCCTTACCTCGCGAATCTTCAGCTGCAGGCACAACTTGTTGGGAAACGTGTCAGAGTAGCGAGCTTGGAAGGCAGCTGTGGCTTGCGCTGTAACAGAAAAATGAAATATGCATGCTAAGTTCCACCTTCCCAATAATTTTTTCAGTTGTTATAATGTTAGCATCAATGAATAATATTGACTCTGCTGCATCTGACAAAAAAAAATTGTTATCTGTAAAACATAAAAAGAAAAATTACGGAGAGAGAAATTAGTCTATTTGATTAATAGAGTCTATTTGATTTATTGATCCACAGATTCTAAGTCAAGACTGAAATGTAAATAATTATATTATAACAAACAGCAGTACACTGCTGTTCAAAAGTTCTCGAAAGAAGTCTCTCATGCTCAGCAAGGCTACATATATTTACAGAAAAATACAGTAAAAACCAGTGCTGGGCAATGACACAAAATCCTCGATTCAATTATGATTCACAAGCTTGCAATTGAATACGTTATCGATTAATTGGGGCCTATCAGGAACAGTACATGGCAAATTGCCTCAAGGAAAAAATATCAGGGGAAAAATATCAGGGAACCCCAGTTGGTACATCACTATAACATTAAAGGTTAGATTTTTAGTCTATTTACATTTAAATTACACATAAGCAAGTTTTTATAATAATAACAACAACATTATAATAATAGCCCTAAATTTACAATGAATATGCAATATTGTGCATACATTAGCAAAATGCTCCTCTCTAGAGTTACTCTCTAGCTGACTAATGAGATTATGGACACCGAATGGCTTTTCTAAGGTAAATGTAACATTACGTAACATTGTTTACAAGCTGTTTTATTGATGCCTTTCCAAGGTTGAAACACTGATTGAGCGATTACATGGGACATGATACGGATTTTGGTAAGTTGTACTGTATCTTTTAACATACCTTCTGCTGTTCATTCATGTTTATTTCATAGACTAAAAGATTGATTCCTGGAATTTAAAAGGGGATCCATTATTCCCATTTTACAAGATGTAAAATAAGTCTCTGATGTCCCTAGAGTGTGTATGTGAAGGTGTGGCTCAAAATACCCCACAGATTTATTATAACATGTTAAAATTGCCACTTTTTGGATGTGAGCAAAAATGCGCCTTTTTTGAGTGTGTCCCTTTAAATGCAAATGAGCTGTTGCTCCTGACCCCCTTTTGAGAAGAGGGCGGAGTTTCAAGAACTCATGCTCCAGCATACCGACAACAACAAAACAGTACAATCTGTACAAACAGTACACGCACCAAAAATGTCAAAAGTATAAAGGGTGTACATGTCAAAATGTAAAGGGTGTTTATGTGCAATTTTTAACTAGGAAACTATTGTTTATGATAAGTCCGATAGCATGTGAGGGTAGCATCAGTTCTGGATATAAAGTTTGAGCACAAAGCGTTGGTATTGACCCATCATTCAGAATCAACCTTTGTGAAAATACAGCATTGAACAGACCCTTGTTTGTGAAGCATTCTGGCATAAAATGATTGGCACAAACGTATGATGCCTCTTTGGCGCAGACATTGTAAATTTCCAGCTTCTACAGCAAGGATACAAAAATGGCGGACTCCGTTCTCTATGCTAATAGGGCAGATTGTCACCATTTGTGGGTGGGGCTTCTCCCTAGGATGACATCATCGTAGGACATTTTTGGGAATTATTAAAAAAAAAAAAAGGAGTGAGTTGATTTTTACCACTATAGGCTGGTTGTTTACACATACTGCGGACACACATCGGTGTTCAAACACTGTATAAAAGTGAATTTTGCATATAGGTCTCCTTTAAGAATCGATACTGGTTCTTCAAAATGAGAATCAATTAAAATCGAGAAAGCAGTATTTTTAGCCCAGCCCTAATAAAAACAGTAATTTTGTGAAATATTTGTACAATTTTAAATAAATGTTTTCTATTTTAATATAGAATATAGTCCCATGATCCTTCAGAAATCATTCTAATATGCTGATTTGGTGCTCAAGAAATATTTTTTTATTATTATCGTTGAGAACTATCGTTTATTATTATGTTGAAAACTGTGTTGCTTAATATTTTTGTGGAAAACTTGATGTTACCTGAGGGGAAGAAGCCGTGCTCCTGGAAGAGCTGCATGACGAGTGCACGCCGCTGGTCCAGCATCCGACGCAGAGAGGAGGGCGGTACGCGGTCCAACTCCTCCAAAATATGCTCTGTCTCTCCAACTGATAAACACAGAAGACAAGAAAACATATAAATAAATATCTTTATATATGTGTTAACTGTACACTGAGATTGAGTTTATACATAAAAATGAGCCCACCAGCCCTATCGAAGGTGAAGATGTCCCCTTCACACTTGGCAGCACTCTTGGGCGTGTTGGGCTCTGAGCTGCAGCTGGACAGGCGACGACTCTTCCTCCTTGGTGAACTGGGGTCATCGGCGGAGTCTAGATCTAGGGAAGGGAAGAAAAGAGAATGAAAAGAAAGATCAAAATCACACAAAAAAGCAAAAGTGAGGAAAACAGTACAATTAATATAATGACTTTACAAATGCTAATTCCAATTAGCATTTGCTCTCACCTGTAGAGTTCCTCCTCTTCTTGCGGTAACTGCCCAGTATGGCTCTAGGGGAAGTTGCTAGACTCTGTAGATTGGGAGAGGGCAGCACCTCTTCAGGCTTGAACTCCGGCAGCTCTTTAAGACGCTCTTCAAAAGAGGAGCCAAACAGCGCCCTGAGAAAGAGCAAATTAAATTTTTAGAAAATTAAATAACAATGAAACTGACATATATCAGCAGAGAAATAATGTACATCACATATACAATTACATATACAAGACAGCTCATGAGACACAAGACTGGGTTTATGAGAACGAGACGAGATTTTTACTCAGAGTATTTTTAAGAAATCCTCAATGACGAAATACATGACTAGAAAAATAATCTGCAGGTGCATTTGAAATATTTTAACTAATCATCTTGTAATGAATGTCATTTCAGTTCTACTTTCTGAGTATGAATTATCATATGCAGTAAAAGACAACAATACTCAGGCACTGTAAACGGTTTTGCAACAAACTCAACTGACTTCTCTCCTGTATGATTTCAGTCTCTTAAGACATTACTGTACATGATTTATGAGCTTCTACAGTGGTTGACCTTCTAACTGAACTCCTTTCCACAAATTGATCATAGAAATAAAAACAGTATAAATGAAAATGATAACAGTTTTTTCTTAGTGTTCTTAAGAGCAAACAATAAGTCCAGCCATAATCAAAGTACTCTCTCAATATTCAAAGTGCAAATAGAGACCAATTTTTTCTTCAAACATGATACACAGCTAAGAGATGGTTACAACTACACAGCCCAGCCTAAGATAGCTTTGTGGGGTATTAAAATTGCGTTTGAATGCACGCTTGCGTTTTACTTTCGCTTTCACAAGACAGCTTTTCACTTCGACGAGAAATCTTGTCACATTTTAATCTTGCAAGATCTCGTGGCATGAGATCTCGTCACACCCCTAGTAGTATATGAATGTGGTGACCAAAAATGGAGGGACGTGACTACCAACGACTACCAATTTGGCATAAATGAAAAGAATAAGACTTTTTTGATAAACAAGTACAAACAAATGTGTCACAATTCAAAGGCTTAAATGGTCTACTACAGTCAGTTTTCCTTTCCAGGTCAAATATCGTCATGGCTTAGCAAACGTTTGAAAAGAATCTTGAAGTGAAGTTAGTAAACTGCCAACATGGCAATGGCACATATATTTGAAGGTCTATTGAACCTTTGAGTACTAAGGTTATTTAGTTAATAGTACAGTATCGCAAGGATGTACGTTAAGTATGTATCCTGGACCACATGTTTGCAATGCACTGGCCAAGAATTTAATGCATATTATGCTTTTTGGCCACCTGGTGATACAGTTATAATGTTAATGTCACTGGCTTCAACCAGTGCTGTAATCGTTAAGTAAATTAAACCAATTAAAAGTGAAAAAAGTGTAAAATCAAATAAAACCTAAATAATAGATTAAAAACTTAAAACATAAAAGCCAATTTAAAATATTAATAAATACTATAATAATATATAAATAATAAAATAACACTAGTAGTCTAGTCAACGTGTAATCTAGGGCAATGCCACTCACTTGTCACCAGCATCAGGAGTGCTTTTCAGTGGAGGTGGGCGGAACTTGGTCTTTTTAGCTGAAGGAGTGTCAGTCTGCAAAGGGGGTGGCGGGGGGTCCAAAACAGAAGATTCCCTGCGCCCTGACTGAAAGAAAAAAGAAAAAAAGAAAAAAAAAGATTATTGGAGAACATGGGGATTCGAACTTGTACAATGAAGCTTTGTATAACTATTTGAATTTAGTAAAGTTGGATTATACATCTGAAAAAAAGCATCTTACTTCTCGACTCTGTTCGTCTTTGCTGTTGGTTTCAGCTTGAGTCTCTGTCTCCCCTTCCATCGCTCTTGCTGTTTCAATTCTCTCTGTTTGAGACGGGCCCCCTCCTACATCTCTTGCGCACTCTCGTTCCATTTTGCTCCCTTTCTTTCCATCTTCCTTCCCTTCGCAATGCTGACCTGTTGAACATTTTGAATGTGACTTTCAAGGGACTGCAAGCCCATTCTGTATGTAACAAATGTTTGATCAATATTTAATAACTGCTGTTAAAGAAGTCGAAATGGCCAAAATATAATTTTGAAGTAGCGATGGGTGGTATAACCAAAAGCTTATATTATGGTGAAATCAAAAGTCACTTTTGATCAATTTAATGTGCCTTTGCTGAATAAAAGTATTATTAAAAGTATATAAAAGTATTCAAAGTTTTATTTATTAGAAAACTGACCCCAAACTTTTGAACAGTAGTCTTTATTCATAACCACACAGTATTATTAATCTACTGAAATTAATGTTAAAACAAGAGTATTTTGAAATTTGGCACAAAAAAGAATTTACTACTGTACAACTGAAGTTTATGAGGTTACTTTTACCTTTTTGTGTGTGTGATGTACAGCTGGGTTGCACCGACTCCTCCAAACCACTAGGTGGCGTGTGATATCCATCTTTTAACACCAGGTCCCTCTGTTTCTCCATCTCTTTCCTGGATTCTGGTCCTCTCTCGTTTTCCATTTGCATGTTTACCTGAGACTGCAGCTGCGCATCTGCCTGTGCATGTGGTTGCGCAGCTACGGCAGAGGAGGTCTTCGCTTGAGGCGTTGAGGATGATGTCGGAACTGATGTGGAACTTGATGTGCTTTGTGGCACGGCTGTCACTGACACAACTGCTCCAGCTAAGCTGACGCTGGGGTAAATGGCGGTCACAAGTTGACGGGTGGCTGTCGAGGCTTGTGCAGGTTGTGACAATCCGCTTGAGGGTGGGCATGGAGCCAGGAGGGGTGGCTGACCTGTGGTAGAAATTTGAGATAATGTTTGTCAGACAGTCTTAAATATGTGTTGGCGGTTTAAAGAACTGTCAGCCATTATACTCACTTGCAACAATAGGCTGAACCAAGGCCTGACCAGCTGGAGCAATTGCAGTAAAGCCAAGGGTCGCCACTGGAGATTGCAAAAATGATGGACCCCCAGGTGATGAGGCCTGCTGGGTGGAAGAGACTGCAGGTGTAGAACCCAATGGCAAAGGGGCCGCAACCCCAGGAGTGGACTGGACATATGTGATCCTGAACAACAAAAGCAGAGCAGAAAGTTAGCTTTGAGTCACTGTGATTTTCCCAAGTAACACTCCTGTCAAAGGAGCAAACTCCTTACCCTAACTACCTCTAAAATCAGAGGATGAATGATTGATAAAATGGAATAAAAGTATTAATTTTTTAATTAATTTTAGGTAGCTCTTATAACGCAGATGTATGTTCAAGTGCTGGTTTTCCCAGTAAGGTTTGTTTTAACGCCTAGACACGACAACGCAGCCCTGAAGTGTCAACTAAACTATCCCCTGTGAAGGCCTCCTTCCCTTTCCTTTCCCTATGTATAGATAAAACGTTATCAAAATGATTCCAGTTCGCATGGATCCACAGAAACGACTAATAATTCTGTATTATGAGGGCCAGACAAGTAATTTGGCGATGTCACTTTGTAAAGAAAGACTAAGCGTCTGCGCACATACACATTCAAACGAGCATACCTATAGGCTAAACACGTAAATGAACGGCATGAACGCATTAAAAGTCTTCTGTTTTCAGTTAAAAAGGTGTCATTTAAGTGGCCCCTAAGTTAATAATTAAATTAATTTTTACAACGGAAGTGATTCAATCAAAACCTTACTAGCTCGATAATAACTTTTTCCTAGAGCTGCTGTAAAGCCAAAACAATCTCTGTCCATTAATTTTCCTATTATCACTGTGAAGCTGCTTTAAAACAATTTGTATTGTAAAAAGCGCTACATAAATGAAGATGACTTGACTTTTAATTAGTTATGTGATGCTATAAAAACGGGGTGTAACGTTATGATTGACGGCTGTGCTTGTGATTGAGTCTGCAGGAGTGGGAGTGTGGGCGGGACCCTGATGCTATGGCTCCACCTCAGGATCACTACTGCGCAGACTCGGGCTCTGAACGACGTAATCGGCAACAACTGTTACTGGGATATTTTTGCTTTATTTTTCTACAGTGGAAGGAAGCAGAGACGCAGTGCATCTTATATATATATTTATTAAAGTGTGCATTTAATAAATTGCATTGTTAAATCCTGCAGTGTTATGCCCATGATTGAACATTATTTTAATATATATTATATATATTTAATACAAATAAATTATACAAAATTTTTTACCTTCCAAAAACACTGTTAGTGCACTGTTACATCTTGCAATGTTATTTTTTAACAGTATGTTTTCATTAAAACTCTTTAATTATTGTCACAATTATAGATCTCATTTGTCTCATCTTCATTATCACTGACAAAAAAAAAAAACTTGTTAACTAACATATTTGTCAGTCATTTTGGTATCGTTTGCTGCCCCTAACCCCGGCTCAAAGCCTAGCCTTTCTGAAACTTTATAGGATGTTGTCCCAGGACCAACAAGGATGTTGATCCAGGAACATGTCCTACTTGGCACAGTCACTAGAAGGTTAGATTAGGTTATGTTTCAATGCTCAGATGTCTGGCAGCAGTTTTAAAGAGACAGTGGGCGGTAGAGTACCTTGTAGGTGGTGGCGTCAAGAGCACCGTCTGAGAAGGGGTGGGCCCAGGGGCCATGACAGTCGCGGTTGGCATAGAGACAGGAAATGAGCTGCCAGTATGCACTGATCCACCAGGATGCACATTTGTTTGGACCACAGGCATTGGTGCAATTTGAATGATCTGAAAAGCAAAGAAGCGCATGAATCTGACACATCTATTGTTAATACAATAAATACTTCTTGTTCATGTAGCAGGGTAGTAACTCAAGTCAATCTACCTTACTTCCTGGTTGAGCCCCATTTTGAACAGGAAGGGGTGGGCCCACCAGGGAAATTGGCTGCGGAGGTGTGGATCCTGTTCCGACAGTTGCCATGGGAACAAGCATCTTGCTCTGCAAGACTGGGGACTGCGCTTGAACTGTGCGGAGAGATGAAAAGGACTGATATAGTAGAGACCGAGAATAGATTTGATGAAGTGCCTAATTTCCCAAACACTGTGCATAATTCTGATCCCTGTAAGCTTGAGAAACCTCATTATATCTGCTCAAAATCATGAATAAAAACATGCTAAAGCTCACTTTGACTTAGATGTGGATACATCAGATAATTGACAGGGTTCCCACATGTTTTGAAATGAATTTCAGTGATTTTTCATGAATGAGTCATTTGTGAACAGGTTCAACTGATTTATTGAAAAGAACCGATTCACTCACATGTCAAATATTTGGCTTGGTTTACACCAAAAGCAATATCTAGTCCAGTGATTCGAAACCAGAGGTTTTGTTTTGTTAAACCTTTAAAGCAGAAACTTAAAAATATTAGGGTTGTCAAAAGATTAACTCATTAATTAACCCCATTTTATTTTGTCATTTTTTATGTAAATTAAATATAATAAAAGCTAAAAGGGATTCATTTCAGGTTGGATGTCAACAAAAATAGATTGATAGATTGATTGAAAATGGCTGTGGATATATACTACCATTCTAAAATTTTGGGACAATTAAATTTTTTTAAAGAAACTAATACTTTTATTCAGCAAGGATGCAATAAATTGACAGTAAAAGACATTTGTATTGTTATAAAATATTTCTATTTCAAATAAATGCTGTTCTTTTTAACTTTCTATTTATCAAAGAATCCTGAAAAAATGTTTCCACAAAAACCTTAAGTTTAACTAAGTTTAAACATTAACTGTTTTCAACAGTGATAGTAATAAGAAATGTTTCTCAAATCATCATATTAGAATGATTTCTGAAGTATCATGTGACACTGAGGACTGGAGTACTGATGCTGAAAATTCAGCTTTGCATCACAGGAATAAATTACATTTTAAATGATATTCAAATGGAAAACAATGATTTAAAATTGTAATAATATTTCAGAATATTTCTTTCAGAATATCATTATTATATCATCAGATAAATGCAGCCTTGGTGAGCATATAAAAGGCTTCTTTCAAAAACATTAAAAAATCTTGCCGACCCAAGCGTTTGAACGTTAGTGTACACTAATCAAGCCATTTTCTAAACTGAGCAAAATTCAAAATTTGCATGAATTGTAAGATTTTATTCATTTTCATGAATTTTCCAGGCCAAAAACCCCAAACTGTGTGAACCCTGAATTTAACAATTTCTCTACAACAATTTAACTGCCTCAAATCTCACCTCCACCTCCTGGGCTGACTCCTCCCACTGCTGGGACTGAAGCATATCTTATTCCTTGGCCCGCCCCTGAATGTACACCATTGGCCAGGGTCACATGGGTAGGTGCGGCACTGGGCAAGGCAAGGATGCTGGAGGTCTGCTGGGAGTTGGGACTGTTGGGATTGGCAGTTGCAGGTAGAGTTGGAAGGATGTACTGCACCTGTGTTACAGGTTTCCCACCACTAGGGGGCGTAATAGAGGCAGAAGGGAGGAACTGGTGATGAAGTAGGGGAAGAGGTACTGCACTGTTATTAGGGGCTCCATTGCATGGAGTAGGATGGGGTGGGGTGATGAGCTGAACGGTGGGTTGGTTTGGGAAGGCTCCTCCCAAGACTAGGCCAGTAACTAAGCTTCCTTGCCCATTAGGTTTGGGAGAAGAGGAGGAAAAGTACCCACCTCCTCCTGCTCCACCAGCACCTATCAGTAGCTTGGGCTTCCCGTCTGGAGGTAGGGTCCCAACAGCCACACCCCCATCAACTGGCTTGCTGGCGATGGGGATAGGGGTGCTAGTGATGGGTCGAACAACATTGGTCACTATGGTGGGGGCCATCCTGACAGTGCCTTGTGAATAGTACATCCCCGCATCATGCGGCAAAGTGGTATTTATACTAGTAACGGAGGCTGAATTAATATGGAACGGAACCTGCCCTCCTCCACGACCTCCTTTCCCTTCTTTGGGCCCCTCATTATTCAGCTCTGCACCACCCATCCCTCTCTTTTTCTTCTTCTCCAGGTTCTCTTCCTGCCCTTCTTCGTCTTTGTTGCCAGTTGTGCCAGCCAGAGAGAACGGCAAAGAGGAATGGACTGCCGGCTGGAAGGTGCGCTGAAAGGAGAAGATCATTTGTGACATCAGATTACACTGATAATTTCACTCACATTCTGATTAAAAATGAGGCTTGTGCTGGATTTGACATTTATGAATGTGTGTTGTAACTGTACAAGTTGTGACAATTCAAATACAGGGAATAGAGAATAGGCTACGTTCAGACTGCAAGCAAATGTGACCCAAATCACACGTGACTCGGATCTGTTTTTGTCATGACAGTCTGAACGGCACAAACCACATGGAATCTGATCTTTTCAATTCCAATTTGTTCCACTTCCATATGTGGTACTAAATCCGATACAGGTCAGTGGGACCACAGTCTGAACAGTCATATCGGAATTCATGTGACTTTTACATCACTCTAGAGAGCAACATTCGTCACAATTCTGAGCTCATGGGAGTCACTTCAAAGATTTTACTTAACCACAATTATCAAGACAGTTGCAAAAGGTAGTCAGTGAAGGACAGTGATGTGTCAGAGCTCATAAGTATTACAGTGACAGCTCTATATACAAGCAAAACATAAGGGCTCATGTCATAAATGTTTAAAAACTCTGCTCGCATTTTCGCTTTGTTTTTTTTATATTGCATGCACATAAATTCGCTGGCTTCTATGGCAGATTACACTATAATTATAAATGTGTAATCACTTACTTTTTATCGTTCTTTTGCACATGCGGGCCAATTCAGGACCATGATCTGTTCGCACTGGAATTTGATATTGGCCACATTTAAAACAACAACAGCTATACAAAACAAAAACGGATCTGAGCAATAAATCGGAATTGAGCACTAAGGCTCGCAGTGTGAATGTATGGCTTCAGAGGACTTGGAATTTACATTGACATTAAATTTATGCATTTGGCAGACATTTTTATGAAAAGCAACTTACACTGCATTCCGATCTATAATTATTTTTTATCAATTTGTGCGTTCCCTGGGAATTGAAGCCATGAACTTGGCGTTTTTTAAGTCATTCTTTACCGTTTTAACTCTAGGAAGGCTCAATGTGGAATATTATGTAAGAGTCATATGGACTACTTTAAAGGGATAGTTCACCCAAAAATTAAAATTCTGTCATCATTTACTCACCCTCAAGTTGTTCCAAAAAAGCATACATTTCTTTGTTCTGCTGTACACAAAGCAAGATATTTGAAAGAATGTTTGTAACCAAGCAGATCTCACCCCCATTGACTACCATAGTATTTTTTTCCCTACTATGGTAGTCAATGGGGGGGAGGGGGGGGCAGATCTGCTTGGTTACAAACATTCTTCCAAATATCTTCCTTTGTGTACAACAGAACGAAGAAATTTATACAGCTTTGGAACAACTTGAGGGGGAGTAAATAATGACAGAATTTTCATTTTTTAGTGAACTATCCCTTTAAGGCAAACAATTTGGTCAGTGAACCATCTTAGAAAAGGAACAACATCTGCTGCCTTGTGGATATATCCATTGGCGTGGAAAACCTCAAGAGTAAACCCTGAAGAAATAGTAGTTACTTACCAGGCAAACAAATACAGAGATGCTGAAATAATCTGGTTTTATAAATAATAATTAGATGAGAACAAATATCATTTCTGTTGCTGTGGTAATGAGGCTTATCTAATTTAAAGCATATTCCTTAACAAGCGATCTAAAGTCCTTTCACCAATGAAATACAAACATTAACTTTGTTCTAGACAATATATCACAGCTGGATGAGGTTAGTAGGCGAATAACTGACATTTTTCAAACATCAAGACTTTAGCTTATAACTTGCACAAATTTATAATGGGAAAGTGAAATTTTTAAAGAATAAACATTGCATGTTTACAAAGTGAACGTGCAAAGACAAAGTCAAACAGCCTTTACCAAAAAAAAATTTTGAAGTTGGAGGAGAAAATGAGTTGGAGTTTTTCACCCTATACCGCGGTACTTCTGTGTGACCTTTCTAACATGATTACGTAATGCGTGGCAGATTGCAGAGCTAGTGCAAGATGAGCATTTGTGGTTAAAAAGTATATCATTTTTATTTTTTTAGAAAATGACCAATCGTTTCACTAGATAAGACCTTTAGTCCTCAGCTGGGAGCAGAGCCCCTCATATAAGAGCCCTTTAAAGCTGCACTGAAACTGCAATTTGGACCCGTTGTACCCCAGTGAAGTCCACTATATGAAAAAAAAAATCCTGGAATGTTTTCCTCAAACATCTTGGATGACATTATCAGGAAATTTTAATTCTGAGGTGAACTAATCCTTTAATTTAAAAATGTCAACAACAAAAACGGCATGTATAACAATCAAACCGAACCTATTTTAATAGTTTTAGTTCAGCAATGAACACTGTGGGATTGTCATGATACCAACTACCCATGTGATGTATTAAGTGTTACCTTGCTGTCGGCCTCATCTGCATGGTCGTTTTCGTCATCACTGTCTGTCACTCTCTCTTTACACTTCAGGTCAATGGAGCCGTCTGCAAACGAGTCTTCTGCGAAGGAATCACACGTTAGCTGTGAGACCAGGGCTTGCATATCTCACACTCACGGGACTGAGAAATCTGAGCAGTGAGGAGATTTTGCCTTTCCAAAAATCAATTCATGATGTTTGGATGGTGGTGGTGCATCAGAGAACACAGAGCTCGTGGGAGACACAGATTCAAGAATCAGTCACAGGACTGACTAATAATGAGACAATGATAATGGAACGCAAAACACTTGTAACATCAAAACAAAATTTCCTGATGGTGGGTACGTTCCACAGATAACAGCATTATCTACAGATCAGGGGTTTTCAACAGATCCAGACCCTCCAGTATAAAAAGTGAGGTTTATGAAATGAATACAATATATAATGCTTGACAGATCATTAGTTATAAAGTTTTTACTTTTCTGAAGAAACTATTAGTGGTGTTTGCATATGCAAAGCATGCAATAATGATACTAGGGAGTTCGGCTAGGACATTGCAGAAGGTGTTCTGGGTTGTTGCTAGGTATCATATTGACAAAGATGTATATAATGCATGGATTTTACCTATGACATCATCATCCCCCTCTTCACAGATCACCATATGCTCTTCATCACTGGTCACATCCTCACTTGGGCGTTGAGGGTGAGCAGAGGGGCGGGACGGAAACAGACCCGCACTGTCCAGCTCTCTCTCCTGCTCCCTCCTCTCCAGAGAATGCACAGCGCTCTGGGAAAAAGCGCGAGGTCGTTGAAGCTGCCCACCCACTGATCCTCCGTGACTGTCAGATCGAGGGGAAGTCCAGCTGGGCCCTGCTCCTTTGTGGTCTGCCCCCTGAGAGATGGAATGGGCCTCTGAGGAGACAAAGAAGGTTAACTCTACATCAGTTGTGTTTCACACTACTATGCACTCATAGTTTCACAAGACCAACAAACTCCCACGCATATAAACAAACACCCACACGGACCTGTGCTTTCAGACACGCTGCGCTCGCGAGCTTCTTTGGCCCCTGGAGTTCCCCTGCCCTCAGACAGGGACTTCCTCCTGTCCTTGTTGCACCATTTCCAATCAGGGTGAGCCCGGAAATGAGCCTCCTTCACCTAAAAGAGAACATGAGTATGAAACTTAAGAGTTACAAATAAAGTAACAGGCTAAATAAATAAAGACTTTCAAAATGTACAACACTTGGATCATGCACATAATCTGATTTCTATTATTTTTACATGAATGTAATGTAAATGCAAAATGTTTTAAATCTATAATCATTTAATTTTATAAATGTATCATTACTAAACAATATTATTAAATTATGAACTACTGTTCAAACGTGGTTAGTAGATTTTTTTGTTTGTTTTTTATTTAATTTTTTTTAAAGCAAACATATTTAGCAAAAGAATTTTATTTAGCAAGGATGCTAAAGATGGTAAAGACTTTTACATTGTTATAAAAATGCTGTTCTTTAGGACTTTCTATTCCTCAAAGAATCCTGAAAAAATGTATCATGGTTTCCACTAAAATATTAAGTAACACAACTGTTTTCAACATTGATAATAATGTTTGTTGATCATCAAATCAGCAAATAATGATTTTTGAAGGATGCTGAAAATTCAACTTTGCCATCACAGAAATAAATTACATTTGGAAAATATATTAAAACAGAAAAATTATAATAATATTTCTCAGTATTACTGTTTTACTGTATTATAGATACAAGATGCCTTGATAAGCATAAGAAAACAAAAGCGAGATGTTTCAAAAACATTAAAAAATCTTACCAAGTCAAACTTTTGAACGGTAGTGCATATTGGCATTAAACTGGTCATCAACTACAGTGCCTTCCAAATATTTGCATTTACAGTACGTAATGTATATTGACCGCTGTAAAACTGTTATCGGTCTACCACTAATTCAAATGCAAGTCCATGTTATAAAAAAAATGTGATGACAGACTGGCATTATATTTTCCTCTTGTGCAATATTTCATGAGTCTGACTGTACCTGGAAGGCAAGATCATGATACTTCTGCTTCTCTTTGGGTCCCAACGCATACCACCACTCGCCTAGTATTTTACTGACAGTGCGGTTGTCTTGGTTGGGGTGCCGCTGATGGACCAGTGCACGGTGCCTCTTACTAAAGATCATAAAAGCGTTCATTGGCCGTCTGATGTGGTCCTTCTCCCTCTTTGTATAGGTTTGAGAGAGAGAGAGAGAGACAGAAAGAGAGGAGAAATGATAAGTGTACATCTGTATAGCACAGAAGATAATAATGGAAATTATTGGTTACAATGCTTAATTGTAGCCTGAACCCCCTGACAAGTGTCTGGGGTTACTTTTCTGTCCTCACTAAAAGAAAAGTGGTGAGGCTGCCCAGTACTACTCAAAGGAAACCAAGCAAATGACAAAATTTCTTATTGTATGTCACTATTGTAGCTGACTAGGACAAAATCTCAGAATGAAGACTCTAACAAGAATAGAAGGCTGAAACTTACCTTCTTGTCACCATCTTTTGGGAGTGCACTGAGAGATTGTGTACGCCTTTTTGCTGGGCTGGTGGATGGAGCAGGGTCTTGAGCTACACCTGGAAAAAACCTGAAAAACAATTTAAAAAAAAAAAATTACATAAAAAAAAATAAGCAAAAATTTAAGAGAAAAAAAGTGTGCAAAAAAGAATCAGAGTTAACTTTGTCTCAAAATGTTTTACTGAGGTGGAAATAATTTTTATTTGTAGGGGTGGCCTTTCTAACGAGGTAAATATTTGAATATATAGTATAGCCATGGCCAAAAGTGTTGGCAGTGACGTAAATTTTGTGTTTCGCAAAGTTTGTTGCAGAGTGATCAGATACATTTAAATCATTGTAAAAAGCTTCACTGGCCAAGAAAATGAACTTCATAACAAAAAAACAGAATTTCACAGTTTTTTGGCCCAGCTAAAATCCTTTCACTAATCACATCATCAGCACATGGGAAAGTGTGAATAAGTACTAGTCAGGTGACTTCACTCTATCATTTTGATTGGATTATAAAAGCAGACTGATTGCTATAAAAAGGAGGGAAGAAGCACTTCCTATGATTGTGTTCTAGTGTTAGCAATGGTTGCCTCCGAAGAAAGATGTGCAGCGATCATCATGGGTGTGATGAATCTGCACGCACAGTGAGGCCAAGACTTTTGGACAATGGGATGGTGTCAAGAAGGGAAGCAAAGAAGCCACTTCTCTCCAAGAAAAACAAGGACAGACTGAAATTCTGCACGAAGCACAAGGATTAGATAGCAGAAGGCTGTTGGGACATCTGAAAAATCGAATGTCCAGAGAAGAAAAGGTAAACGCTACCATGAGTCCTGTGTCACAGACAGAGTCCATATGTGGGGGGTTGCTTTTCACCCAAAGGAGTGGGCTCTCTCACAATTCTGCCCAAAAACACTGCCATGAATAAATAATGGTATCAAAACTTCCTGCAAGAGCAACTTCTCTTAACAACCCAGGAGCAATTTGGTGATGATCCGTGTGCATTTTCCAGCATGATGGAGCACCATGTCACAAGGCAAGAGAGAATGAAGTGGCTCAGAGATCATCACATTGAAATTTTGGATCCATGGCCATGCAACTCCCCAGATCTCAATCCCATAAAGAACCTGTAGTCAGTCCTCAAAAGGCCAGAGGACAAGCAGAAGTCCACAAATTGTGATCAACTCTGAGCACTAATAATGCAAGAATGAATCATCATCAGACAGGATTTGGCCAAGAAGCTGATATCCAGAATGCCAGAGCGAATTGCAGAGGTTATGAAGAAGAAGGGTCAACACTGTAAATACTGACTCTTTGCATATATTCAATGTTTTTGCCAATAAATGCCTTTAAAACTTATGAAATGCTTATCATCGTTTTCGAGTATACCATAGAAACGTGAAAAAATAATCTACAAATACTGAAGCAGCAAACTTTGCGGAACACAAAATTAATGTCACTGCCAATGCTTTTGGCTGCGGCTGATAGGTGTGGGTGATAAAGGCAGATTACAATTTTTTTTTTTTTTTTTTTAAATTGGTTCATAATTAAATATATCATAACATACATATTTTATGGGGAAAATATTTTATTTGAAAAAAAAAATATCCCCCCCCCATTAATACATTGAGATGAGATGCAAACAGATATTTACAGGTCGTCAGCATCACTCTCGGTCTCACTGTCGCCTCCTTCTCTCTCCACAGGTGGGTCTTCAGCAGAAGGAGGGGGGCAAGATGGAGAACCTCTCTCTGATGCTGGATGGTCAACAAGTCCTTCAGTAACAAGGGCAACTCCACAGCGAGGTTCTGCAAGTTTATTCAGTTTCAAAACATCAATGTATATTCTAAATGCAGTTTTGTGGATATTCAATGCAGTGTCATACAAGAAAATGTTGCAATTTCAAATGATAGTGTTCCATTTTTCTATCAAATGTTACCTTTGCTCTGATTTACAAGTGTTTGGCCATCTGCAGGCTGCGTGGACATTTTTGTTTGGCTGGTCTCCAGAAAAGGAACCAATGAATGCCACGCAAACACTGGCACAGAGCGGGGCTCCACGTTGGTCCAAACTAAATGCAGAAACAGACAAACCTTTTATATATACACATGATTGTTTTGGAAAACCTACAGCCTCTCTGTTCTCTTAAGAGGGAACTGTTGAAACAGCACCTCTCTGTGTCAGATTGAACTTGAATGAAAGCCATTCATATGCATATGTCTGCATATCAATGATGGGTGAAAACTAAGAAAGTGTGTATCATGTCCTAGGCATCTGTCATTGTATCTCAATTTAAGTACTCATGAGTATCAGGGCACTCCAATCACCCTCTAGCCGTGCATGTCTGGGCAAGTTCCTGTGTATCATTTCAGACATGCTGCAACTGTCTAAAGAAACACTGACCCTGAAAGCACAGGGGCATTCTTCACTACACACACCCAAACACACCTGCTGCTGACCAGCATACCAAAGTCGCTCTGAGTCCCCCTTATTTTTACAGTTTGCCAGTCTAATAGGAAATGGAAAGTGTTTGTTTGTGTCCTCCATCTCACAAAACTAGACATCTTTTTCAGGAGAAAAAAAATAAGCAAAAGAAAGAACTTTGACTGATATATTTTTTTCAGGATTTAGAAAGCTCAAAAGAACAGCATTTATTTGAAATAGAAATCTTTTGTAACATTATAAATATATTTATTGTCACTTTTTATTAATTTAATGCATTGATCAAATGCATTGCTGAATAAAAGTATTAAAGGGGTCATGAATTGAGAAATCAAATTTTCCTTGATCTTTTGACGTATAAGAGGTCCTTGTATTAAAATATCCTGTAAGTTTCAGAACTCAAAACTTCATTGTTGGTCCAAAAACAGCTTTTTATTGAAACCAAGCTCAGAAAACCCTGCTGAAAAATCCAGCATACACCAGCATGGATTCTATGTTGGTCCAGGCTGGTTTAATGCTGGTTAGAGCTAGTATAGTGCTGGTCTAGCTGGTGGGCCTCCATAGTCATGCTGTGTTCACAAGCGAAACTGAGCTGGGTGTAGCAGGTCCACCAGCACTCTCGCTTCCCATGCTGGGGACCAGAAACCAGCATCCCTTTTTGGTCCCAGCATGCAAAACATACCTTATGCTGGTGACCAGCAATGCTGGATTTTTCAACAGGGAATGACTCGTTTCAGACTTTGTCACATTACATCATATTGCGACGAAGACCACCAGATCAATGCCTACTTCTGCATCATTTTACCATGTGTCACTATTGCTTTGTCTGTTACAGAACGTTTGACATGTACTGAGTATTTATACTGTAGCGCCACAGTCAAACAGTGAATAGTTATGACAGTTGTGATTTGCTGTTCTTTCCTTTGCTTCGGCATTTTAGTGTTAATGCGGGGGATATCCGAATACGGAAGAAAAAAACGCTGCTTTGCCTATTTTTTTTATCCAAGCTATTCACTGTAATCCTGAATAAAAGCTTCAGTGAGCAAGTTCTTCTGTTTTGTTATCAGTAAGATATTACAACACGTTTCATTTTATTTAAAACACGACACTGCAAATGACAACGTATACGTTTTTCACTTTATCGATAAGGATGAACTATAAATAGCCAATAAAAACGACAGTGCGACAAACGATGGCACATTCATTCATTATTCCGTTTAAACAAAACACCGTAAGTCATCCTTTGGCAATTATAACTGTGGTAACTCCAAGTACTTACTTATTTTAATATGCAAAACTGTTACCCAATCATAGCAGTGGGCATTTACTTCCAAGTCTTGAATGCAGCACGCCCATCAAAACGGAGTGTTCAAAGGAGAGGGTCAAAAACAGGATAGAAAATAGCTTATTAATTCTAAATTAGGATGTTTTTTGATGTAAAAATCTTGATAACATTATAAGTGGACCTCAGAGAACATTATAAAAAAAAAATGCAGTTCATGACCCCTTCAATTTATTTTAAAAAAATAATAATTATTATATATATTGATTACACCTTATTATACCCTAAACTTTTGAACGGTACAAATGAAAAAAAGTTAGCACACTCACTTTTTAAAATTATTTTACATACCATAACTCTGTGGATGACTATGGTGATTAGGGTTGGGAATCGTGAGAAATTTTCCGGTTCCGGTTCCGATTCCGGTTCTGCCTAACAATTCCGGTTCCGGTTCCGGTTCAATTAAAATAATTAAACAACTAATAAAAAATAGTAGTAAGGCAAAAAATGCACAATACTCGACTCAAACAGTCCTTTTTGTGTTTATTATTCTTGTAAAATGAATTTAACAGAATAAAATCTCAACAAATTCGCTAACACTTTACAATAAGGTTCATTAGTTAAAATAAGTTAACTACATTAACATGAACTAATAATGACTGCATTTCTACAGCATTTATTAATGTTAATTTCAACATTTACTAATACATTATTAAAATCAAGAGTTGTATTTGTTAACATTAGTTAATGCACTGTGAAGTAACATGAACAAACTATGAATGGCTTTATTTTCATTAACTAACATTAACAAAGATTAACAAATACAGTAACAAATGTATCACTCATGGTTAGTTCATAAATGAACCTTATTGTAAAGTGTTACCACAAATTAGATAAGATGCTTGAACACACATGTAAAATTCAGACAGATGAAACAGAATATTTTTGTAAGTTGGATTCATAAAGACTTGTTTCTGAAAAAATGATTCAGTGATAGACACATTTTTAACAGTAATTTATTGCCACCTAGTGTCGTAACAATGCAATCGATACAGTCGTTGTTTGAAGTCCAGTTATTTTCAGAAGGTAATTTATTATACATAAACACCAACGTTTCTATCTGAATAATAAACTTTTGTAAACTTCTGTTATAACTGGAATAGGCCTATTTGTCACACAGAAATAATGTGCGTTTGAAAATATTGTTTGTGAAGCTGTTTATATCTACACATGACAACTCTCTTTAGATCAACGGCAGCGCGAACGCAGATTTGAATGTCGCGATTTTATTTTTGTCAAAGGTTTAATATACACAGGCGAATCATTGTCATTTAGGAATTAGATCATGTGGGTGATGAAATCGAGAACGCAATCTTTTAAAGATTAATCGTGCAGCTTTGGGCACCTCTTTCTCTCTCTCTCTCTGCATTGAAATCTGACGTATATGAGTAGCGCGAGGGATTTTCAGTGCATTCATTGCTATAATATTCATGATGTGAGATGTCTCTATTAAAGGATACGCTCCCCGCAATTCGCCCACCCATCACACCAGAACCGTTTTCAGAACCGAAACTTAGAAATCTTGCAATGTTCCGGTTCTTTTCAAAAAACACCACCGGTTCCGGATGAGAACCGGTTCTCGGTTCCCAACCCTAATTGTGATCAAATATAATTAGTAATAATATATACTAGTGTTCTAATTGGAGTTTATTTATCTTTCATGATTCTTACCAGTGCCAGGTCGTCCCATGATGATATCTTTGCGAGGAGCAGGGTGAGGGGACTCGGCTGGCAGGATGAGGGGCAACAGGGCGGTGGGTGAAGGATGGCAAGCCACCGGCTGTGGGAGAGCACCACCTGCATCCGCATGGCCACCTGACTTCCTCTCTTGCTCTTTACTTCCTAAGCCAGATATCGCAAGGACAGGTCCAGTGGTTGCATTAGAGGTGGACACATTTAAAGCGGAAGAATTTGAATGGGCGGGATGTCCAGGAGCCACCGGTGTCAATGGCTGAGAGGAGGTCACCAGGACTAAGGTGGGAGCAGGATTGCGGAGGAGAACAGCTCCATTGGTGGCAGCGCCATTAATGGGAACAGGGGCCTGGAGACCCGCAGCATGGTGAGGAGGCTGGCTGTGCTCCCTTGAGCGTGAGCTTGCTCTACGGCTCAGGGGACTATCACTGAATTTTGCCAATGGCACATCTGGGTTACGAACAATGACAGGCGAATCGCGTAGGGGAACGATACGACGTGAGCTGGGATCTTGAGGCAGGGGTGAGGGTGGTGTGGGAGAAACCAGCATAGGGGGTGGAGTGGAGGCGGCAGAGGATGAGGGTCGACTTGTGACACTCCTCTGTCGAGGGAATGAGAGAGAAGAGGGGGTTGTAGGCTGGCTTTGGGGCGATAGAACCCTGAATGCTGCGTTGAGGCTGAGGCCGGGGTCATTGAGTTGGGGATCAGATTTCGCATAGTCTGATGCAATGGGCAACGGGGGTGGTGGGGCATCCAGCTTACGTTTACTAGGGCTCATGGGCACAGTAAACGTCAGATTGGTCTGAAAAGTGGGCACAATGCCAGAGATGTGGCGCTCACGTTCTGTGCTGGGGGTGCCCGGGATCTTTGTGCCACTGAGGTGGCGAGGGCGGCGAGGAGTCAGAGGTGAAGGTGCTGTGATGGGGCTGAAATTAGCTGGGCGGAAGCCAAATAGTGTGGGTGAGGGGGAAGGCGCAGGGGAGAATGGTGACTGATTGGACACAGGTGAGTATGAGGGTGTGCATGAGGGTGTGCATGAGCGAGAGCTGCCAAGTGAGACCAGCATATTTGCAGCCTCGCACTCATCAAAGTCAAAGCGGGACAGTTCACGTGGCAGTTCTTGCGGTATGAGAGAGGTCATCACCAGACGTGGTCGAGAGTCCCCGCCACGACTGCTTGCTTCACTGCTGTCTCGTGAGTTGTCGTCCCAGTCATACTCGCTGCTGGTGCGTCCACCTAAACGAAGGTCAGGTGTGAGAGTGCCCGTGCTACTGGCGCCACTTCTTTCTCTGCCCACCCCGCCTCCGGCTTCCATCTCCTTGGTGCGCATGGAGAGATGCCGTGAGCAGTAGCCGCGACGCTGTGACTCCTTCGAACAGCCTTCACGTGAGCACAGTCTGCGCCACTGCTTGCCGTTGAACTTCTTGCGGATGCCTGTAGGGGTGCATACTACGTCGCCCTTCTTGTACTTCTGTTGAGCGGCTGTGAGGGGTGTGCGAGAACGTGACGAAGAGGACGAGGATCCAGAGCCACCCCCTGATGCACCATGTGAGTTGGAGCTGGGGGTCTTGTCCAGGGAGCCTCGAGAAGAGCTTGGGGGCAAGGGAGGAAGCTGGGGTGTGGAGGAGATGACTGCAGCACCTGTAGCTGAATCTAGGCCCAGGAGCATAGTGGGGTGATTTGGGTGAGGAGCAAGAGGCAGATGGGGTGCAATTGGGGTGCTAAGCCCTCTCCCAGGGCTGAGGTAGTTCGGTTTAGAAAGAATGTGCCGATGCTGAGAAGAAACCCCAAGAGCTTTGCTGCTCATGGCTGCAGTGATGCCGCCATCCCTTAGCTGACTGAGACGGCTGACCTCCATGTCCTCCTCTGGGGTGGATGGATGAAGAGGATGATGCTTGTGCCTCTCCCTTTCTCGATCTTGTTCCCTTTCTCTCTCTAAGTGCCTATGCAGGTCTCTTTCCTGATCCTTCTCTCTGTGATGATCATAGTCTCTGTTTGGGGCTACACTGAGTACAGACGTGATGGCAGTGTTAATGGCAGAAGACGAAGAATGGGATGAGGTGAAAGGTACAGTCACAGGGTGCAACAAACTCTGAACTTTTAACGCTGTCAGTCGAAACACCTCCATGTCCTCTCTTTCCTCCCACTCTCGTTCTCTTACCCTCCTACCATCAATCCCTGGCTCTGCTGGCTGAGGTGGCTCTAGGTCCCAAGGAGGAACCAGGAGGCGAAGATTTTGTCGTGATACCCAAACGGCCTGAGCACTGATGGCCCTTCCGTCATCTTCTCCATGTCTCATCTCTTTTCTCTCATCAGATAGATCCTCCCGTAGCTGGACACGGTATGGGAAAGATACAGCTGGATGTTGATCTACTTGAGTGATTACACCTTCTCTGTACCACTGTTGCGCTCCCTCGCTGCCCTCATCACCTCCTCTAAAGGGGATGCAGACTTGTGTGCCTATAGCCACCGGGGCCACACCAGGAGGTGACGCATCTAGAATGAGGTCAACAGAATCAGTAGTCACTCGAAAAGGGTACTTGCATATGGTCTTTTCTCCATTTAGCTGCACCTCCACACTCCCATGCGACTCACTAACTCTCCGTACGACGCCAGCGCGAAACACTCCTGACATATCCCGACCCCGATCGTGAGGCCAGCCTTCCCCTAATCTGGGACCCTGTCGGGCCAGAACTCTCTGATTCTTAAGACCTTTGGCGAGGACTCCAGCTAACCCAGATGACAGGCTCTCCTGTGAGGGTGTTGAACTGCTATGTGCTTGTGGCTTTTGGGAGTTGGAGTGAGAATCACGTCCTGAAGCTGTCACTTCTAGGTCAGTCGAGTGTTCGCTGGCCGTATCGGTTGAGGAGCAACGCTGTGGGCTGGATACGCTCGTCCCATCCTTCTCTCCGCACTCACCTGCAGTTCTACCTGTGGGCCCCATTACATTGTTGTGTCCATACTCAGCGATGCTGTCTACAGCCTGCTGGGTTTGACTGTGTGGGTCTGTGTGTGCAGCAGAGGCAGCTGGGACCTGGTTAGCACCAGTACTATTGTAAGAGCTGTTGCTGCTCTGTGGGGGTGTGCTGGGAGTGCTGGCATTGCCATGGTTTCCGGCATAGTGCTCCGAGGTGTACTTCTTCTTGGGCACGCGGGCCTTAAAAGTGGCCGTCTTACGACTAGACGAAGGGTTGGGGCTATTGCTGGCGCTGGTCGTGCTACTGTTACTGTCACTCTGTGTTCCGCCAGACTTGGAGCTCCCGGGGGGTTCATCCGTCTTCCCAAAATCCACTGCTATATTGAGGACCCCATCACTGTGGATCCCCTCCTTTTCTGGAGACCCATTTCTTCTCAAAGGCCCTTCCTGTGATGAGTCAGAATTTGAGGAGATATGTCTCTTGGGAGAGGTAGGTGAAATTTGGGGTATTTCCTCTGTTTCTCTCTTCTCTTCCTGTGGGCTACTATCCACCATCCTCCTCTTAACTCCCTTGGCACGAGTGGAGGGGGGCGACCGCCTGTCTTGCTTTTTAATGGGCTTCATCTTTTTTTGCTCTAAGATAGTCTCTAATCCTCCTGATTTCCTGCAAGTCCCAGCCTATCGATATCTTCCACTCTGTTTCCTTCTTGCATCCCGCCCCTTCTCTGTCTTTTTCTTCTGTTCTTGTACAAGCCTCTTCCTGTTTGCACTATCCTTTCCTTCTTTAATTAAACCCTGTAATGAAACACAGCACATGAGATGGATCAGTTCATTATACAGAACTGCAATCCCCATATAGAGAATAGGGAGTACAGAATACAGCATAATTAAAAAGCAAGATAGCACAGGAGATAATGTTTTAGGTTTAGTGCCTAATCTAACATCATACGTGTAATAGGCCATAGCCTTACAAAGTGGATATAAAACAACTTAATGCTAAAACTTTGACAAAAACAGAACACAAAGGAAAATGCTTGCCCAGACAAGTAAAACACACACACTTTGGTTTTTTGGCTGGATCGGAGGAGGCGGGGGAATTCCTTGTTCAGTGGTATTTCTGTGACTCTAAGGCTCTCTCTCTCTCTCTCTCTCGCTCTTTCAAATGACCTTTTTACATTCGTTACAAAGGCAATCCACCCCTACAGTCCTCACTTCCTGTCACAGCACTACAACATCTCAATGTACAATACCACCCTTACACATTACTACTTACACATTTTTTCGTCCTACCAAAACACCCTTTTCTTCACTCTCCAAACTTACAGTGTGGATTGTGTTTTAAACCCAATCAAGATATTTTATCAACATTAATGTTTGCATAAATATATTTAGACACTTGAATAGAGCTACAACCCAGTTTAAATACACCTTACAGAGTACAAATAATCCAGTGTAGTCAAATGAGAATAAATTTAAGCTTTGAATATCTCGAAAACCGAATGTAGGGTTTATGACTATAAAATATGACTGACTGGTTTTAATTAAATTAAGGACGTGTATCTAATTTATATTATGGTTAAAGGTCAGGACATGAATGACCTCTTTTGATGAACCAATGCATGCTTGAATTGACGAAGATGTAACATCATTATAGGTCCGCAGTGCAAAACTGTCCCATTCTTGTGAGCAGAAACCACAGTAACCACAATGCCATTTGCACTGTAAGACAAGTTTGCAGGCAACATGCAAATATGATATGCAGTATATTACCTTCAGTAAGAAAATTATATCATAAAACACTTTACTAAGACCTGCTAAGACTTTTATTGCCTGGGCATGTAGGCGAGTATAGTTTTCGGTCACTAAACTATTCCAATGCATATAAGATAACACAAAGTGTAAATAATGAAAGATACTATTTAAAGGTGCACTCAGTTTCTGTCTCAATAGTACCACCGAATTGGGTTTTATACTGACATCATTCCATATTTAGCCTATTTGTTTGTTTGTTTGTTTATTGATTTTTACTCAATTCATTAGATGTCTTTTCAGGTCATGAGATCTGTACCTGACTGAATTGACTCAAATTACATCCCATCTGAACCCAACTGGCAAAAATTACTTTTTAAGAAAGAAAAATAGACCTGAGACAGACCCAAGAAAATTAGCCCCGAGACCCAAGCCATGTTGCCAGACAATGTAGTCTATAATTTGTCAAAATGTGGGAGAATATGTTTTCCGTGAATTTTCACAAACACATCAAAATATACAGTTATGGTTTAATTTTGTTAGTTTGATTTAGTTGATTAGTTTGGCATTAGCTGCATTTAGATGGTTTTCTGTAATCAATATCTGGCAACAGTACATCGCTTTTCTGCTTGGATGAGCAATTCCAAGTAGATAAGCCGCTCACAAGCTTTTTGTTGCACCTCACCACACGCCGCTGCTGCATGCACATTGATGAGACTGGTAATTTACACACAGAAGTGCGGACGGACTGAAAACATAGAAGGGGGATAAGAATGTTGTCAGAATTATTTAATATGAGAAAGAGTCTTCTTGGGTCCATTCTGTAAAAGCACATTTATTTAAAACTACCCGTGACCCAAGGCTACTAATATTGGACCCGACCCATGTCCGTGGCACTCATCAAAGTTTTGGACCCAAACCAGCTCAGTAGGCGGTTGCATAAACTTCTTAGACTAGTCCTAAGAGTTAGTCATCTCATTTTTTCACAAGACTGGTCCTAATTTCAGTCAGTTACGTAAAAAGGTGCATTGGTCTAGACTGATCACCCCTTGTTAACTGCAAATTGGTCAAACTAGTTCTTAAGACACAGTCTTAATATAGTGGCTAAGGAGCTGTTTACACGACACCATTTTGAGCTAAAAACTGAAAACTTTTCATGCGTTTTAGCAATTCATTCACTCGACAACGGCGTTTTGGTAGCCTGAAAACAAAAGCAAGGTTTGAAAGTGCACGTTTTTTGAAAACGATACCGTTATCGTTCCCATGTAAACAACAAAAATGCGAATTTGTGAAAACTGTGACGTTGTACACATGCATATTATGTGTTCAGTCTATAGCCGCGTAGTGTTTCTTTACAAAGTGACATTGCCAACTACTGGCCTGGCAGAATAATGCATTCGTTTTCGGGGATCCATGTGAACAGGGATCGTTTTGACAAAATTTGGGATGGTATGGGGTCCGTTTTGAGGTTTTCAAACATTTATATTTTATAGGCTAATTGGTTAACAAACAAAAACCCAAGTGTGCAAGTACTCCATACAATCAGTCATCAAAACGTTACTAAACACACATGCCCACTGCAGAGTCTGCCTGATGTTGGTGTTGACGTCGCTGACAAACCCAAACTTTTAGCCGATCAAGTGCGATAGCAGGCAGACATGATGATTCACGAGTGACGGGTATTTAACCCGATAAGGATCAGATTTTGAACTTGTAGCTGTATATTTAAGTGAAAAGTGGCAAAAATATAAATTGTAGCTACAATGGAGAGTGACCTAAAAACTTGGATTACAACCTGTGGTGGAAGATGATTCGAAGGCTCTGTGTAAATATAACTGTAAGTCTGAGAGCACAGTTAAATGACTTAATTGAAATTAGATATGGGACTACTCTTGTCCATCGTCATGTGCACACTGGCCTGACCAGGAAATCTGCAACTTTTAAACTGTTCAGACTGCACACTGGTATACTCGTCCCCGAACAGCTGCTGAAAGAGGTTTGAATCAATGGTTAATCAGTTTTGACCTCAAAGTTCTGCATTATGTTCTACAATGTGTACTTCAAGAAAGATGTACTGTAGTTCGGTTTGAAGTTAAAGCACAACACAAATGTAAGCGCATTATTATAATTTGTTGTTCATTTTTTGAACACAAATGACAAATTTTGGGCTTTTATGGTGTGCAAGGGTTAAAGTCTGTTAACATTTTTGTCATAGTTGCTTATTTTCTTTTACTGTACTTGCCATGTATTGATCCGTTTTCCTATTGTATTGTTCTCCTGGCAGGGAAATTCATTCATTTTTATAATTTTATTTTGTCATCATTATTTAGTTTTAAGGAGGTAAATGGTCTTTATAAACCTTGGTTGTCATGACAATAGAATTCCATCACATCCTTTTTGCAGTTAAAGTTTTGGGTGGGTTTTGGTCTAGAAATCGTCGACCCAATCTGGCAACACTGGTGGTGGACCGCTTCATGTAGAGAATCTCATGTATAACTTTAATGATTTTTTAACTCAAACCATAGTATATTAGTCACTTTGGAGGAAATATCTGCGAAATACATAAATCAATTAAATTTAAATAAATATTTTCTTCTGTGTAAAACTTTTAGAATTGGCAAAAAAAGTTTATTTGCAATGCACTAAACAATCATTTAACTTTTTTGGCTTGCTCACTGCACTCACTGACCCTTCAAATAACTACAATAATTCAATATTATATTGACTAGCCCAATGCACAATAATAAATGTTCCCATGCAACAGCAAGAGTCCAAATAAACACAAATGCCACGAAACAAAGTAAAGGCCCTGTTTCCCATCAACAGTGGTGCTGCTGTAGTCGACTTGCGAAAGTTTTGCTGAGTAGTACACCGCCGTATCTGTGTCAAGCGCTTTTATTGGTCGTAGTGCCCTACTCTACGCTTACAACCACCTACGACACAGTCGAGTGGCGTAGGCCTCCTCCATAACACAAGGCCGCAGAGCAGTTTCCCGTCTCCCTCAGGCTTCTGAATCGAGGGCGACGGTGGCCACAATATTAAATATGAGAAAAAAAAACAAAGAATCTTTCTCATATGTGTGCCTATAGGCTATAAATATGAAAACATCCGGATTAAATTTACTGAATGCAACTGAAAATGTTAATATAATATAGTCAAGTTTAAATAACAAAACAATCGCCTTATATTTATGTAAAGAACTATGGAAATAAGAAGTGACAGTCCCTGAAAGGTAAACGAATACACAAAAGCAGTTTGTTGAAGCTGTAACTGTAGTGTCACACAAATATTTTCAGGAAAAAAAGTTTTTAGGCTGACTGTGCACCTCCACCCCTCCCTTTTAATGTGTGTGTGTGTGTGTGTATGTTAAAATGCTTACTCCGCCATTTTATACAATCCACTAAGGAAAAATAAACTGACAGCGAAACATTGTAGATAGATCCGCGACGTAAAGGCAAAACACAGCATTAAATATATAGGCAGATCTCTGCAGTACTGCAGATCAAAGGTTTCAACTCACCCCGTGAATATTTACAGTGCCGTTGAAATGGTGTCGATGCGAAAACCAAGCCTTTAAAACCATGGAATCCCCGAGAAGGGGTTTGCAAAGAATGTTTTTCTTCCGCAAATGAGAAAAAGTCCAGCCGTTGAGGTTCCAGGGTACTCTACAGTCGCAAAATGGTGAATGAAGCACTAAGCCTTGACAACCAGCGCCATCAGCCAATCGGCGTTCACAAAAGGGTACAGTAGCCTGTCAGTATTAGGGTAGCGGTGATGAAGGCGGAGCCATCTGTCAAAGTGCCGTTGATCGACAGGTCGTTCGGACCAATCGCGTTATGGGAAAACAAGAAACAGCTGGTCGATCCTGAAATTGTATCAGCCAATGGGAATTAAAGGGAGGGGCAGCCGAAGCGAGTAGGTGGGCGAAATCGAGAATATTAATAACAATTTGCAATTTCAAAATACTTTTGTAATCAATTTGACTAAAGCATCATTGCAAAATAAATAAAATAAAATAAAATAAAATAAAACAAAATCACTTTCACGGATATACCTGGATGTGCCCTGATGGTGGAATGACCTGCCTAACTCAACACGAGCTGCTGAGTCTTTAGCCATTTTCAAGAAACGGCTAAAAACGCATATTTTTCGTCAACACTCGACCTATTATTACTAACCCATAATATTCTAGTCTATTTCTATTCTATCTATTCATTATTATTATTATTCTATTTATTTATTTAAAAAAAAAAAAAAACTTGCTACGTGTATTGTGCTAGACTAACTGGACTAGTCACAGCACTTTCATACTGTTGCCCTATTGTTGGTTTGATTGCTTTGGATAAAAGTGTCTGCTAAATATATATATAATGTACCAGTAATATCAACAAAATAATGAATACATATTTTTCAGACATTAATGACTTTCTAGTTGTTGGTTAGATGAAAGTATACATTTTAATAAATGTCTTAAAAACCTTTAAGCGATGCAAAAAAAAAAGTTTACTTGTGAGGATTAATGTTGATATTTTTTATCTTATGTGTATTTATATTGAAATCACAAACTTACTTAGACTTGGAAATGAGATTCCTTTCTGTTTATTATTTATGTTTTTTTATTTACATAATGTCATCCTCGTTGGAAAATCCCACTTAAACTAGTAGCTGGGTTTTTTAAGAGGGTTTTTTTTTTCTAATAGGGATGACATTATGTAAATAAATTTAAAAAAAAAAAAAAAAAAAAAAAAACCCAGGAAGAAAACTCATTTCCTAGTCTGAAGAAGTTTCAGATATTTTAGCATAAAAAAATAAACATAAAAAGAAAAACAGACACAACAACTTCATTTTACACTTTCTATACCTTCATGAATCCAGCCAATTGCAGAGCTCCTTCAGACTACTTATGACGTCACCTAGAGTCTTGAGCCCGCCTTCCACAGCCAGCGTCATCAAATCAACTTGTGATTGGTCAAGCTGCAGGGGTCTTCAGACCAATGACCAAGCCATGTGATGAGCTCATTATGCCTGTTGCCATCACTGCAACCAAACAGGAAGGGTTGTGAGTAAATTAGTCTAAATGAGGGTTTAGAATGCAACGCCACAGTGTAGCAGATATAGAGTTCTGCATTGCAAATTCATTTTAATGTGATTTAATCATTGTGGGTGGCCTCTTCTGAGCCACGTTTGAATAAATGTGTGGCTTCAACGCATGCGAATGGTTGTGAGTGTGGAACTGCATACTATGGAGATGATCAGTTTATGCATCACAGCTCAGCTGGACCGTCACGCACTCTGCATGCAATTATGACATGCAATGGAAAATTGCATAACACGTACACACAAACACTCACTCACTCATCCACATAGAGACGGTAATCTCCGAATACACGCCACACCCTGTTCTGTTGTTCTGTTAAAGCTCCAGAGAAGTCCTGGCAGGGGTTGATGTTCAGTACAGATATGTGAACAGTTGTGTGTCTTGTGTAATGTTAACATTTAACTACGAGAATGAAGAACTAGTGTTATGTCAATGCTCAAAGGCTAGTTTAACCCTGACCTATAAAACAAAGTGAAAACGAAAGGGAAAGGGAGGCCAAAATGTAGCATATTCAGTCATAATGAGACTTTCAGGTTGACTAGATACACACTTTGATGGGGATATATTATAAAGTACAAAGAAAGCGTATAAGAATAAAAGGGCTCTGCTTTAGAAGGGGCCTATTTGAGCTTTTGACTCAAACAAAGAGGAAACAAACATCTACTCTGGGCTGACTAATAAACAAACCCTAAAAAGTCTAAAAATATAGGATATAGCAAAGCGAACTGACATACAGTAAACTTCCTTGATTTTGTGCTCGAGGAAGAAGTATTTATTTATTTTAATCTTCTTTATAACTGCATTATCTCCTTTGTACTCTCTATTTCTTTCATTTGGATACATTTAAAGAGAAAGTCAAAAGCCAGTATGTGTCAATCAATCAAGTCAAATCCCACAGATCCGCACAGGTCTCTTCAAAACACACAAACATACACATTCAGAGACAAATTAGGCCTCCTTGTTACAACCAGCCACTGGTTCATAGTGCCTTATTTTCCAGCAAAACTTAACCTTTGACCTAGTCTTAACAGGTCAACGAGCCCTCACAGCAAGCGTCCAGGCTTCCCTGTCAATCAAGCAATGTGTGACCCCAACTCCTTCACCCCTACCCCCACCCAATTATGAGCTTTTGTAAAATATTTGATTATTTTAGGTTGAAAAAAAAGAAAATTTATAGAATTCTATGGTGTAAAAAAGTGATTAAAAACCTTGACCTTGCAAGATTGTGCATTGTGCATTAAATGGCATGGTACATACAGTATTTTGGGTGTGTTTTAGTGGTTGCAAGATACATTATCAAATACACAATGTTGCTACTACTAATTATGCTAAAACCATAACAAAAGTTATATTACTTTGGCTTTTGAAACACTAAAAAGACCCATATCAGAAATTATAAGCTGTTAATAATACAAGTAACACTTTGAGTTTATTTCTTGCATATCTTTAATAAAAGTATTTTTATCAGTTAGCATTATAATGTCAAGAGCCTATTTGTGACAACACATATTTCAAACTACAAACTATATTTAGTTTAACTTTAAACTTTAAAAACCCTTTAGAGTAAAACTATGGCAAATTAGCCTTCCGCGGTGGTATAGATATTGACATCCTGATGACTGAACTGCTCTAAAAGATAAGAAACTTTATTTTTACGCACTCAGTCAAAAAAGATGAGGCTTTGTAGATTAGCTTTAAGGTGAACCGTTTCCGCACCAAACGGAATTGCAAAAATAGCGATTAATGATGACTACGAGTGGCTGACGTACATGAAACTAGAATTAGATAAAGTATTTAAACCTCAAAAACGACACTTCGCCTTTAAGAGCCTCGAGTGTGTCGCTTCTAAACAAGTGTGAACGATGGCGATGTTTTAGCAGCAGAGGGCGCTGTTTCACAAATAATTACAAGTGAATACAAGTCTAAAGTTCTAAGTTCTTCCTCACGGATACTATGTGCAGTCTGATGAAATTATCGAAGGATACGTTTGATTCCAGGTTTGTCTCTAAAACGAATTGTTGTTGTTTTGTGTTCAACCCACGCTATCTGGTTCGTGCAGAAACGTTAAGTGTTAACGGTCTCCCTGTGGCGTGAATTTCCAGTTCATTAGGAAAGTAAATCCTAGTTCATTTTGCATCTTGCTTCAGTTCAAACAGGATCTAGAATAACAGGCCTTGTTCTTTTGCATTTCAAAATGAACCTACAGAAGCAAAACAACTATATGTGTGCTTGTACAGGCCTGGATTCATGTTCAGCAGCTTTTAGAACTGTCCCCCCAACCAGTCCCAAAAACGCCATGGTATTACTATGGTACATTATTGTAGTATTATGCCAAATTAAATATTATAACACCACTTTTAGGTTTAGTAAAAATGGGTAATTATGGGTACTAATTGAATTAGTTTTTGAATTAAAAAAAGTTACATTTGATTTAATAAGATCATTTTAGTTTGTTAATATATTCAAATGTATGAGGTTTCATAGAAAGCATAGTGAAAATGTTGAAATATTAGTTTTATCTTAAAGTGTTTACCAACAGATACAAGACACCATCAACAGGGAAAAATCAGGAAACTGAGAGATGCAAATGAAGTAAAGGACAAGAAAGCCAGATCCTTTTTTACCTGTTTTAATGAACCCTGATTACACTTTTAATTACAAGAGCAAAAGAAACCACATGAGAAACTAAAGTATACATGGTTCCTTGTAACGTCAAGTTTCGTCTCTCTTTACAAAGTATTACATAACCGTTGAGAGACAGATGGAAAGCTTTAAGAAAGAAGCAAAAAAAGACCTTGAACACAAAGAAATATTTGTCTTTTTCTTACATCATCCCCTCAAAATGGAAAATATATATTTATATATGTACACAACCAAAAAAGAGACATTATAAAATAAAAATAATGTGATAGCATTATGTCACTCTTCCCTCTTCAACTGGTTTTCTTAATTACAACTAAAAACCAGCATTAATACAAAGCCAGAGCAATTTTATATCAAGGTATCAAAGAGGGTAGAGGAGTTCGATTTATTAAAATGTTCATCTTGAGAGGTTAAAATTCAGGTAAGGGGTACAAACGAAATACCAGCAATAATATCAACATTAAAAATGATAAATGGTAATATAAACAAAAAAGGTATAATAAAACAGCACTGTTTATATTGAAGAGAGAGCGAGAAGAAAAAGTATTTTCTAACAAATAAGGCAGCAGTCAGTTGAAATACAGACACTGAACCGGTGTAAGGCCGCCAAACAAACTCCAAAAAAGTATTTAAAAAAAAAAAAAAAAAAAATATGAGTGTTAAGTGTGTCAGGTCCTATACTTCCTCCTTAGATGAGGGCTAAGAGGCTGCATGTCCACTTTCTATTTGTCAGTTCGCAGAATTGAGGTCCCTTTCTCAAGGATATGGTCGTGACGTCATTTACTACAAAGTCCCGGCATTTTGCTACAAATGGAGCTGGCCGTAGCCAAACGCTAAGCCAAATAGGATGTGATACCTGTTCAATCTTGATCATCGTGGATAAAACAGCCTCCTACAACTAAAACACTGCAGAGAGACTGAGAGGGAGAACGCAAATGCAAATGCAACGGGTCGAGTTAAAACTATACGTATACCTTATAAGGCCAAGGACAACTGTGCCGTTCAGGGTTCTTAACGATTGGTCAGTAATGTTTAGCTTTGTCTAGATAGAGCAACACTTTTCTTTCACAGTAAAGCACTGTAAGGGCCCTGAAACTAAACATCTTCCTTACATAGATTTTCCATATAGATTTACCTTCTGAAATATAATTTGTATCAAAACCAGCGTTTGTTCTTTTATCAAATATATATGACTATCGAGCAATAAAGTGAGAGTATATGGACTCTAAATGCAAATCTTATTTAGGATAGTTTCTTTTAAGGTACAAAACTAAATAAGGCATAAAAGCAGTGTTTGAGGTCATGTTTCTAAGGCCTCTCCTGTATGTGAGCTTGTACGTGTTGATAAAGCAACCCATTTAAAAGCATTGGGCGGTCAGTCTTCTGTGAAAAAGGCACAAATGTTTGTTCATTTGAAGGCTTTATATTCAAAGACAACCTACTAGATAGAGGAAAGGGACGTGGGGAGGTATGCCTGAGATTTACGCCTAACAAACCAAGAAGGTTTGTGTTCTTTACAAAACAGAAGGGTGTGGAGCATTGTATAAATGGTTTTAGGGATGATTACGAAGCTAAAACCATAAAGCGCCCTCTGATATGTTGCCCCAGCATTCCTATTACGTTCCCCCAGGGTTAAAACTGTATTATAGAAAAAATAAATAAGTTGGAGAAGGAATAATCATGTGTGATCTATAAATTGTCATCCAGCTGGTGGTCATGAAGATGGACTAACACATATATAAAATGAATCCCCCAATGTATATACACGTGTTAAGATTACTTTAAGAGGTTGTTGAGTGGTCCCATTAGTCGGCTGAGCTTGCTGAACAGCTAGGAAAGTGTCCAGAATTGGTAGTGAAGGCTGGTAGTACACTAGCATTTATGGCTCTGAAGGCAGTGATATGAAGGTCCTGGGTTGAGAGCGAAAGGCAAGTTGGTTCCGCAAAACGTCTGGGACTTGAATCTTTGTATGCGAAAAAAAAAAGAAAAGAAAAAGCGTCCATATCCGCAAATTATGAGAACAGTGATTGGGTTTGGGGGGTGGGGGGCAGCATCTTTCCTGCATTTCATCCAAGAGTGTCTGTTTAATAGAAAAAATGTCCACTGGCCCGTGACCCTAAATTCCATAGGCATGAATGACAAGACAAGACAAGACAAGACAAAAAAAAAAAAAAAAAATTGATCACCATCTAATTATTCATTATTACCATCTCTACCCATATTTTACAGGGGTGCATCAACATCCGGTTTAGGCACTTCTGTAATCTCTTGATTTTGTTTTAAAAGGTATTGAGAGCTGATCCTAGACTTGAGTAGATCCTGTCCAAGGCTTCAATGAGACTAGTGGGATGGTGTTTGTCTAACACAGCAAACAAAGGAATGGGTTCAGTAAGCAAGGGGCTCTGGCTAAACTTGTGGAAAGGGCCTGGTTAATTAAACTGCAAAAAAAGATGTCAGTAATATTTTTTTAGTGTTGCAACATTTTGAAGTGAGTGAACCTGTGTGTACAGAAATTTAAAAGATGGTTTGGGCATCTGAACTTGCTGAATAGATGGTCTTCACATAACTTGTGTGAGCAACAGTTGCCTTCAGCCTGTAAGGAGGACAGCTTTGTTTTGCCAAGTTTATGTGTTTGACCACGTCCTCTTCAACAAACGTTGTTTTCTAAAGACAGCTGTGCAGTTGCTCGCTGCAGCTCAGAGCTCACCCTCCTCTGGCCTGTCCCCAGGGGTGCAACCAAAGTCTCCGGACTCTTCCGGTCTCCGTTTTCCTCCCCCAGTTTGGGCTCCACCTCCTGGTTAAGCTCCTCCCTCTCTGCCCTGCTCTTCTTGTCCTCAGCCTCTTCGGTTCCCGCCTCCATCCGCTGATCCTCACTCCAGCGGCGTTTAAAACGCAGCTTCAGGGGGATGCAGCGTGTACCCCCAGGGCTGACGGGAGCGCCCTGGCCCAGGTTTAGCTCCCTGGGTTCTGCTTTTAGACCTAAAAGATTCAGCCCAACCCCTGAGGTAGGGGCAGCTGGGGTCTTGAAGACATCTTCCTCAAGATCATCATCATCTGTCATACGATCATGGTTGGGTGGAGGGGCAGGGCCACCATTGGGGTGGGGAGGTGAAAAGACATCACATTCATCATCTTCATGCTCCTCCTCACTGATGTCTGTGACCTCGACTTCTTCCTCCGACTCCATGTCTGAGATGGGCTCAACCTAAAGGAGGAAACAGAAGGAGAGTTACAGAAAACCATTTTCATTCACAAAGGAGCTACAGTTCTTCAGAATTGATTTTAAGGTAAACATACCTTGATCTTTGGTGGACCAGCTGGGGTTGAGTTGTTGGTCATCATTCCAGATGAGGCAGAGTTTGAGGATGAACCAGACTCCCCACTGTACGAGAAAGCAGCAGCAGCGCTTCCGGAGTTTGGAGCATGTCCTGCTCCAGCTGCGGTTGGCCCTTCTCTCTGTTTGCGGCCCAGTGGTGGTGGTTGTAACTTAAACTTGAAAGGAGATAGATGAGGCTCCTCAGCCTGGTGGTGCAGAGGGTGACTTGACAGGTGTGGACCTACACCCACTGGCCCTCCCAGTCCCTTGTCTGGGCGTTGGGGCTGGGGGATGACAATGTTGGGGTAGTGCAAGAAAGCACGGGGGCTCAGATGATAGTTGTAGACACTCTGAGTGTGAGCTTGCAGATAGCGCTTCATGTCTTCGGGATTGAACGAGAAGTGGGAGCCCAGCATAGGTGACAGGGATGGAGAAGGTGTGTAGGGCATGTGAGATGTAGGGGTCATGGAGAGAGCTGGTGAAAGAGCAGGAGCCAGCAAGCCTCCAGGGCCTGGGAGAGGGGACACTGGGAATGGGGACAAGGGTTCAGGGTGGACCCTGTGTGGGGGCACATGGGGCCCGCTCCTGGATAGCCCAGTTGGGTTGGGCGGTGCTCCGTAGACACGGAACAAGGAGTCGTGGGACAAGCGTGGATGGAGCAGGTTTCTGAAGGCACGGTCCGCCGGGCGGTCATCGCCAGGAGCTATGCCAGTTTCTTCAAGCTCCGAGTTGGTGGAGGTGCCATCACTGCAGTCGGAGACAGAGCCACGAGCTATGCGTCGAGGCACAGCACTGAAGACACCTGGACTGCGCAGTTCCTCGCTAGGAGAGAGGACATCCGATGGCGTGGATGGAGGGAAGCGGAAGTGGGTGCTAACGCCAGATGGGACAGGTGGAGCACTTTGTGGAACACCAGAACCTAAGGGGAAAGGTTTAGAAATTAATAGCTGAAGTCTTGTTTTACTTGTATATGAAACTAAACGGGTCTCAGAAAGATTGAAATTTAGAAGCAGGGATCTTCACCTGCTGAGCCCATGTCAATGAACGGATAGTTGACCAGCACCAGCTTGTTGAAGTTGAACTTGTAGGTGAATCTTTTCCCTTTGGTCTTGTGCAAGATCCTTTTGTTGTAGTAGTATCTGCGAAGACAGTGTTGGCATTGTTACACACTTGAGTCACAATATGTTGAAGGCCGCCCATTTTTATGTATTTGACATTCTCACACTTGCTAAACTTTGCACAGGCAATGACCAGTTTAGAGATGCAAAGGTTCTACAACATTGAATTTGCAATTTTTGAATTTTGAATTTGTGATCAGTTTTCAAACACAATACATCAACTCTAGTTCTCTTCCAATAAGTGATGCATCGAAAATGAAAATTCTTGGCGGAAAACTGAAACTCAGGACCAAAAAAAACAAACTGTTTATTTTAAACTAATTGAATACCAATAAATTCTATTAATATATATTTTGTGATTAGACTATATTCTTTCTTTAATTTTTATCCAATTATATAAAAAATAAAAAAATTAAACAATCAGATCACATGCACTTTTTATGCTTGACAAATTCTAAATGTTAAATAGATCTGTTAAAATAAGGTAATAGGCACAAAAATCTGTCTGTAGCCAAAATTTTAGTAAAATCAATATAACATTGAACACTGTACTATATATTCACGTTACAAGACTGAATAGTGATTTATTGAATCTGTGTCTGTTGATTGCATGATCATAATGTAAATTATAGATCATGTTAAATTTACAATGTCTTCACCTTGACTATCTGAGTGAGATAGATATATCACTGTGTGAGATATTCTGAATGAAGTAACATGCAAAAGTGGTGTACACAAGATGTTTAGGTGAAACGATCACATACTGCAGCTGTCAGAAAGCAATATTTTAGACCAGCTTTTCCAAAGAGAGAAAAACCAAACCCTTTTCAGTTAAAGCCTGACGTAATTATCTGCATCATTAAAGGAGTGCTAAAGGTTATTGTATATAACATACACATGTTAAATTCTTACATACATGAAAGGATTCAGCCAACCAGAATCAGATATGTGCAGAGCAGATACGTGACTTCATGGCCATCTGAAGCTTCAGATGTTAATTAAACACATTGAACCCATAAATCATCTTAAGATGTCAATGAGGGTGCTGAAAGTGCATGTGTAAGAAGACATAATTGTGATATACAATGATGTGTGAATCGGGTCACTGAAGAGTTCACAGGCACATACTCGACAAAGAAAGGGGCACATGCGCATGAACACAACACTTACACATGCACAACACCACTCTTTGAAGTGCATTTGAACTTGCTTCAAAAGAGCACAAAAACTCAAGTGTGCCTGTTTGTGCACGCGTGTTGTGCAGACATTCACATACATGGAGTACATATGCTGTTGAGTAAACTGCTGATCCAAATGGCCTTCTGTTTACTTTCACAAAGCATAACAGATGACATTCATCATGAATGCAGCTTTCTGGCTATATCATGGGGTTACAAGCGGCATCAGGTTAAAAGGTAAATACAACAAGTGTGTACATGTTGTTTTGAATTGTCTGTTGGTCTGAAGTCTGTTCATTTTCAACAGCTCAACAATGGGATGCCTGTGCAGCCTGGAGTCTGTCTGAATGGTGTTTTGAGTTTTAAGGAACACGTGCAACCTCTTAGGTATGGAAGAAAAGAGTGAGCAGAGAGAGAATGCCTTCAGGCATTTCTTTCCCAAATGAATAGGTCCACGCTGAATGTGCACACTTTTCACACATTTTTAAAAAAGATCTGAAGAATAGATTTACTGTTATTGGTAGCTGAAAACGTGATGAAATTAGCCAAAAGTGTTCAGATTTTACCATATCTTAAATTAACATTTATTTTAAACTATTTCAAAATGCAATTATATACTTAAAGTATTACTATGGTTTTTGGAAATGTACCATGATAATATCACATGATTTGTTGATGGACCTTGAAAGACCATACAAACATAGTACTCATTCAGTATTATGGTATATTCCAAAGTACCATGGTTGCCAGGGTGTTGCTAAGCAGTTGCTAGTGTATTCTGGTTGCTTACTGGCCCGAGTCAAAAGAGGTTACACCAACATTGAGGGTTGAACACCAAAATTTAGTACTTAAGTTTAGGCATTTGAGCAAACCCTTAAACTTTCACACAAGTAATAGTGATGTTTGTCTGAATGAACATGAAAAGGATGAAAGATTTGTAGAATTTTAGAAATAAAAGGGTTTTTTTCAAAGAAACAGATTCTGTGTGGGCCTAGAAAAGATTGCAAGTGCAGAGACCTTAAACTTCAAAATTACGCAAATAAAGAAAACCAGCTTCAACAGAGCCTGAAAAAGTCAATATGAGGTCACAAGAGTGTGTGTGCGCCTCTGTGCTTTGCATTTTTTGGAGTGAACTGAGAGGACGTGTTTTGTGTCCTCCACATGTGCTGAACAGAGGCGAGTTCTCTCTGTTTCTCAGTAGTCTTCACGCTCTCTGCTGACATTGAAGAACTTTCTGCTTCACATCTGAACTGTAAGCAGCTTTCTGTTGCCTTTATTCTTCCCCCTCCCTTTCTTTTCCATTCATATGTCCATATCTCTTTGAGAAATGAAAGAGTTCTCGGAAGTGGAGGACGCAAACTCATCCTGTAAGTGATGGTTGATGAGTGCTAAGTGGGCTTGATTATTCTAGGATGGTGAAGGCAGGTTCAGCAGGTTTGAGTGGGCATCCGCAGGTTGCCATGGCGACCGGTCCAAAGCGCTGAATAACATGAAGAGACAGACAAACAGGCAACTGGACGGATTGCAATTGACAGACGAGGACGGACAAAGGCAAAGGCGGAAAAATGGTGTACGGGAAATAACACTAACACAGACAGACAAACAGCGCAGAAGTGTTGTTGAACACAAAGTCAGTCGACATAAGAGCAAGTACACATAAAATCACCAGAGAAACACAGCGGTCTAGACTGAGAAATGATCAAACTGGCAATATAAGCCCACTTTGAGCTAGAAGCTTTACAGCTACAAAATGTAACTGCCTTGCCGTCTACAGGCAGCCTCCTAACTGAAATGGACCTCGTAAGTAAATGATCTGAAATGCTCTTCATGCTAAGCAACTCCGTTAATGGTCACTTAGGCATACCACACAAATAACACTAAAATGAACAACAAGAGAAACTTGACTAACGTTCACAGTTGATAATCTTTAGTTCATAGTCTATCATGCTATTTTATGTTAGCATAACAGTCAGTCGATACACATAAGAATAAAAAAATATGCATAATAGAATGTTAACATTTTACTGTAAGCTAGTCCTCAGTTATGCTCAAAAGTAGGTCTACAAATGAGCACAAGAAATTATCACAATCTAATATGAAATTCCCATACTCAGAATTTGTGCTCTGCATTTCACCCATCCAAGTGCACACACACACAGTAGTGAGTATTGAACACACACACACCCAGAACAGTTGGCAGCCATTTTTGCTGCAGCTCCTGGGGAGTGATTGGGGGGTTAGGTGCATTGCTCAAGGGCAACTCAGTTGTGGGTAATGAGAGTGGAAGAGAGCACTGTTCATTCACTCCCCCCACCTACATTTAATGTGTGAAAGTATACATATAATAGACTTATGCTATGCCTTTGTGTGTAAAGATGGAAATTTTTAAGCATGACTGTTTGGATTTATATGAAATGGTAACACTTTACAATAAGAGTCCATTTGTAACATTAAATAAGGTTAATAAATGTATTGTTCATTGTTAATTTCAACATTTTAACATTTTAAAGTGGTCTCTTACATTAGTTATAATGCATTACAAATTAACATGAATTATCAATTTATAATTAACATATTAGTATTTTTTTATATTTAAAAATTACAATAAACATTGTCATTTTTTTTTAATTCAAAGAAACAATGTAATAGAGTTAAAACTGAACAATCTTGCTGCTCAAACTGTGTATAGAACGATTTTTAATAAAACATTTTTTCTTCCTTTTGCATTTTCCATTTACTTGTACTTTTACTTTCAATACTTAAATACGTTTCATTTGAAAAAAAAAATACTTTTCATACTTAAGTACAAAAAAAATGTCTCATACTTTAAAACTTTTACTCAAGTAATATTCTAAACAGTGACTAACTTCTACCAAAGTCATTTTCTGGTAAGATATCTATACTTTTACTCAAGTATGGCTTTCAAGTACTTTATACACCACTGGAAATGAAATATGTAATGAAAGATTTTAATGTAAACTGCCATTACACCACTGCACTGCTCACAAAATCCTTTTCCACCGCCAGGATGAACAGTCCTAAGAATGGTAAGGAACGGTTGCAGCTGTATTTGTCCACTTGAGCCTGGTACGGCACGGCCAAACCGTGCAGCTAGAATGCAAGTAGTGACGTCGCCACTCAGGATCGGTCACTTGTCTGTTGCCTGGCTGCCAGGTTCTCCATTAGCTTGCTAAACATGCTATTTGAGCAACGTGAACACAAATTAATCATACAATAAAAAGAAATAACTGATCATCCTCCATAATGTGGTCCCTATTTACATCGCATATCGTGTGTAAATTCTTGCATTACTAAGGTAATGACTGAAGAGCTCCGTTATCAGCCCCACAGTGGAAAACGAAACCATATCCGTACCAGCCGGCTCGGATCGGCATGGAATGGAAAGGTAAAGCAAAGAGAATGGCCAACGAGAAGTATAAACCTGCAACGCCAGAGTTGCACTTGTCTTAGATTTCAAAGGTAAAATGCATAGTCTACAAAACCTTTTTGCCAAATAAATGACAAATGTATGCACATAATTATGTTCTTAAACATTTTTAAAAATAGTATTTTTATTATTCATGGTAATATGTGGATGTGGATTATGGTAATACCATATGGAACAACTATCTTTTGAATAAGCACTTTTAACTGTTCTCTGATGATGAGTTGAGAATGTTCTCTAGGCTTATAATCAAAAATAGGACATCTGTATTTGTTTGTTGCAAATTTACAGACAATGCAATTGAGATGTTTACATTTGCTTGTTGGGGTAATATTGCTTGTCAACTGAAAACAAAGTTTCCCATTTGTATTAGCATAATTGCACAAGTTTTACAGTTAATAAAATCTTTAAAAACAAATTGCATTAATTATACACTGATTTTCCTTAATAAAAAGTAAATTGAGTAAGACGGTGTAAAAGGTATGAGTGTGGATTAGTAATCTGGCCCCTTGGTATGAAGGAGAAAAAATGTTGGCCCTCATCACTATCGAAGTTGCCCATCCCTGGCGTAGAGTGTGTCTGCATGTTGCTAAGCTAACAAGTTATCTTAAGTGATCATGTTGCAACAAGTTATAAGGCCTGTTCACACCAAGGATAACTATAATGATAACTGTAAAGTTTCATTAATTGTTCTAATTCTATTAGAATAGAGACATTTACATCATTGCTATAGCGATAACAAAACAGAGAAACAATATAATGGGAATAATTTTCAGAATTTTTTGTCCAGCTGATGAATGATAAAACATTGACTTCCAATCTGAATCCACCCGACTTCAGAGAGCTTGAACTTTTAAGTGGCAGGCGACATAACTGCAATGTGCTTATAATATATAGAACACTGTCCAATAGTGTGGATGCTAATATAGTTATCGTTCTTGGTGAGAAAAGGCCTATACTATAAATAATAAAATGTATAATCTACCGTTTTGTTTTTTTTTTACCCTACCTTGGATGAAATTTTAACTTCATGCAGTGCATTATGGGAACGCCTTAACCAAGATTTTGGCCCAAAAAGATCTTTTAGTTGCTGACCATTTAGAGCAGCCACTGCATCAGTAGAGTACTAATGATGCCTACAAATGTTGCCTAGCTAGGAAGCTCACTTGGTTCTGGAACAGAGTGATTACCTGAGTTCATCCAGCTGCTCTAACGTAGAATTTTTCATGAGCGAAGATACAGTGGATGAAAACGACAGAGTACAAACACAACTGCAATTACAATGGGATTTAATAGGCAGATTTAGTCTTTACCTGAGCGCCCGGCTGAGCTTGTCATAATTCATCTGGGGCTTGCACTTGCGGGCACCCCATAGTCGTGCCACCTCGTCCGGGTCTTTGATGACGAACTCGCCGTAATCCCCCTGCCAGGCAATGACATCATGGTACTCCTCCTTCCGCAGCAGCTCCAGGATGAAGTGCCACAACTGGATCTGTCTGGAACCAGGACTCGACTCCGGCTTGTAGGCCCAGTCTGGGAAGGCAAACCCTAGAGGTCAGACACAAAAACACTTGAGAGCCTTGCCACCTCACTACTCTTCATAAGGTGAGGGCATGTTTCACCAAATCTTATCCCGATTAATAAGGGAACAATGTGTTTCCAATGTTGTAGGTCTTTATGCAGACCAACTCTCCTGAATTTTAGTCTAGTAAAAGTTCGTATGCAATTCCTATCTCTCAATTATCTCTGAGTCTGAATAAGTCGTCAGAAAGCCATAGTGTCTAGTTAACAAGCCCTTCGATACAGAATCCTTGAGGCAGTAGTCAAAACAAATGCTAATACACACACACAAAGAGAGAGGGAGGGAGAGATTGTACACAGTCTCTACTTTTAGACTCAATACTTGCAGAAAAAGAAGAAAATAAGCAGGAGGTCGCTGGAGGCGAGACAAAAACATGTCCGTGACTTTGAGGGTCTTATGTCTCATTACAGAAACTGTTTGTGCTTTGGGACGTTAACATGGACAGACGGTTACACAACATGCTAAGTGACAGACCTATTATGAATTCATGCACAACGCTGAGTCAACGTGACAGTATGAGACAGCGGGAAAGCTCTTTGAAGCAAGCATGTCAAACACATTGGAGAAACACCTGAGAGAGTCTGCCGTTGGCATACTTGGTCAAGTATGAAAAAAGCAAAGTCTGCAGACTCAACCAGAATGAGGTGCAGTATTTCTGCTGGCTCTAAATTAGACACAATGTCCTATTAGGAAAGAAAAAACAAAATCAGAGCAAAAAACAATGAACCAAGATTCTATCTCTAGGCGCACCATGTCAGGTGGGAACGACCGAAAATAACAGCATAATTCCCACACTCGCACACAAAAGAGAAAGAGAGGGTCTTGGCGCACGACGTGTTGTGCTCAGTGGAATGCCCCTTTCAGATGGTTTAGAGCTTGGCTGCTTATAAAGCCTATCACCGTGTTAATCAGCAAATGCAGAACAGCTCAGCAGTACCGCCAACCGCACACATGTGCTGTGGGGACGCACGCTGTGCAGGGGGGCGGTAGGATGACTCGGACATCGTGGGCTGGTACTAACTGTCCGTGGCAACTGCTAAACAGTCGGCAATGTGGCTTGACTCATGATTGAGATGTTTGGTTGAGACATCTAGCAGATCAGAGATGTAAAACTGACTTGACCTACTGAAAAGAAGCAGATCAGCTAGACTACTTGATTAGACGCATGATTAACCCAGAGGTAATTAATACTGTCATATGGTCAACAAGTCAGTAATTATACTGAATTTAAAAAGGTACAACAGGTGATTCTACAGAAACATTTTTGTTATACTAGTTGAAAGTCTCCTCATATCCTGATAATAATCACTATGTTAAATGGTCTAAATGTATTTTTATAAATATATATCATCTGTGGAAGGCCATAAAATGTGCATCCAATTATTATATTCGGTCCAAATGAAATAATATGATGTCCTACCTGCCTGTCAGTGTATGTTTTTACGTTCCCTCGCATACCGTTCGCGCAGACATCATACGTCACCAGCGTGTTTCATGCTATGCAGTTTATACAGATTACAGACAGACCTCAGTCAAGAAGAGCCACAAACAAACAGCAGCCAATTTTACATTTCCTACTAAATCAAAATAACGAGCTTATGCTGCAATCATGCCATAGCTACCGTTATTAAGAGATGGCAACCCGTGACGTTCTAACCAGAGTTGTTCAGTCAGACTCAGAATTATGCATATCCATGTCAACAGTATCAACAACGAAATTAATCTGCAGCAGTCAGGTACAAGCTCTTCAAGTTGTTTACATATATTATTATTGTAATGTTATGTGCTTTGAGACATGAGGTAGTTTAACATTGTCTCTTGTGACGCTTTGCCGAGAGCAGCTGTGTGTGTGCACACATGTGTTTTGGAGGAGGCATGGCTTTGGACGGCTATTTGCAGGGAGGGTGGGATCGTATGCTTTCAATGCTAGCAGGCTAACGTTAGCATCTCCTACTGCACCTTTAAGTTTTACAAACTTTAAATACACAAAATTTGGTTAATGTATAAAGTATCTTTAGTAACAGTTCAGTAGTGAGATTCTGATTCATTAACCACTCTGGTGGATTCAGCAAGTTCATTCAGTGAAGGATTTGATCATGAATCGGACTGCACTGGTTGTGCTGTATGTTTTTGATGCACTAAAAATAACCAGCTCATAAGAGTCATTAACTCATGAATCAACTCAACAGAAAGATGCGTTCTCTGTATTTTGCGGAAAACTTTGAATGTCTTCTCGACATTCAATTCAGACTGCAAACACTTATTACCACACATAAGTCAAATATGATTCCTTTTTCTGGCTGTTGAAGTTTCAGCAATGCAGGACACATTGGCATAAACAAAATAGAAAAAATAAATCAAAAAGTGTACTGGTTGACAAATAATAAAATAAAAAAATAAATAAAAAAAACCCCACCAAATGGGCCTGTAATTTCAGCCTCTTTCACAAAGAGGTTTGTAGGAACGTGACTTCAAAAAGTCTCCAGATCCTGAAGTTAAATGCATTTCCCACTGTTCATTCCAATTTTACCAAGACATGTCACACTAAATTGATCATACATGATTAGTTGTGTTTGTGGGATCAGACCTCCACCGAGCGAGTGGGCACACAGCAACACAAAGCTTCCCACAGTGGGTGCACGTCAGCACTGACTCACAGCGTATGCGTGAGTGTATTTGTCATTCAGCTTTCACAAGAAGTGCGCCTTTTCCCTCTGCTCTCATACCTTTTTCTCTCTCTCGTGCGTTGAGTCCCTGGCTCCCATACCATCTCCTAGCAACAAGACACTTTAATGCTATAAATACACGTATAGCGCAGAGGACAAAAAAATTAAACTCAATTAATCAATTAATGAAAATGCACAAGCTACAGTAAAACTATCCAAAGTACATTTTATTCTAATAAACAAAGGCAGATTAAAAGGACAGTTCACCCCAAAAAAATGAAAATTAATTTACTCACCTTCATATACTGTTTAAAACCTGTAACTTCGTTTTTTTTTCTCATTAAAACACAAAAGATGATATTTCGAAAAATGCCTTAGGAGTCTTTGTCCATACAATGAAAGTCAGTGGGCTTCAATGTTGTTTTGTACCCCTCTGTCTTTCATTGTATGAACAAAAACAGTTCTTCAAAATATCTTCTTTTGTGTTTCGCAGTTTGACACAACCTATGAAAGAGAGTAAATGACAGATTTTTTATTTTTAGGTGAATTTGCTATTTAATTTGATTTGCTAGTTATTGCTAAGGCATTGATAGGTGCTTCTTCAAAATAAGTTATATCAAATCGCAGAAAACTACTTAAGCCACACAATTAGTGTACCAGGACAAGTTACATGTCAAATTTTAATACATAAGCTCAGGGGATTTTTTTCCACTTCTCTAACCAGCAACAGTAATAGTGATGTTTGCCTGACAAAGAGTGAATGAGAAAGCCACTGGCAATATGGTGACGATCAACAGGTTGACGTCCTTTAATAAATAGGGACATAAAATAAACCCCAGGCACGGGCTAAACGGCAGACTCTGGGGAGGGCCGAGGAATGACTTTATAAGAAACCACTTTGAGGTACTTTCAAACAAACCAGTGTGCCATAACACACTTTTTTTTTTTCTTTTTTTTTTTTTTTTCTTTCACACAAGACCACAAGCCCACAAGACAACTTAGCGAGTACACACAAACATGCTCAATCAAAGCGCAATAACAGCTAAAACAGGCACGTCCCCTGGTGTCTGTGGGTTCTGCTGGGACTGCTGTTTCTCTGACGGTTACTGTCACTAATGGGTATGGAGTCAGGAGACTGCCAGACAAAACCCTCACTTGACAGGGCCCTGTACACACACTTAGAAAAACAATATGACATAAGCCTTACATGATAGCACCTGTACAAACTGTACCGGCACGAACAAACAAACCGGCTGACGAACATCTGAGCGAACATTACACGCAAGGTAGAGGAAATTAGACACTAACATCCATCTTGGCCTGGTTCTTTTGTTTGTTTCTGTACGTAAAGTCTCTAAAAACAGCACCTATTGCAGTCGTCTCTGTTTGCGATTAGTGCTCAGCTGCAACAGCTCTTTTTTTAATGGTGAAGCCATGACGCAAGTACGAAAAAGAAAACAAAAACGCTGTCCTCTGCATCTCTGGTCTGTATTTAAAGCCTCAGAAATGTTTAGGGCCCCCGCACTCATTCGTTCTGTTTCTCTCCATCTCTCCCCCACTTCCCTCCCTTCCTCCTATTCTTTGTGGGCTCTATATTTAGGCAGAGGAAAAGGTCGTTCTCCATCTACTAATGATGGTGGCGACAGGGAAAAAAAATGGTATGAGTGTGTGCCAGCTTGAATGTGTGCAGGATGAGTAATACAAAAGAACCACGAGCAGCTCTGCTGCCTAAATGTTTGTCTTACAATCGGTAATGTCACTCTGCCTTGCACAGAGCTTAAAAATACTGACGGCTGAATGATCTGGGGCACTTCGGCGTCCATCTGCACGTTCAGCAGTTGTTCGCATTGATCCGACCTGTGTAGAATGAGTCAGTGTTGTTTTGCGCTAATGAGAGCGCCCCGGATGAAAAATACAACAAAACCCTGCAAACTGCATGTTTGTGTCTCACATTCTCTCGAGGCAAAATAGATATCACCTTCTTGTTTGCGTTAAGACGACTCATTTGTGTGATACCTGGAGGATGTTTGGTTTAGATGCACATAATCAGTGATTCACAGTCATGTAACAGTGACATAACAATGCAGTTCTATCAACATAGTTTGGGGATACTTTTACTACCAGTTTCATGCTCGAAAACTATTGCTCGTCACATCAAGACTAGGGTTGTCAAAAGTACCGACTTCGGTACCAAGTCGGTACTGAAATTAAAAAAAAAAAAATGATGATACCAGAATTTCCCCCTAGCATTTTGAGCCCTGTTGAGCGGATGCTTAAACAACTCTGATTGGCCACTGGGTTCACGCGCTCAACAGATATGTCTGTGATTGGCTACAATGATCAACGCTTCAAAAAACATGTTGTAAATAGACATCTTTGACACTCTTCACAGGGCGCTTACACAGATACACACGTGAACGTTTGAAAGCAAGCATCTATCAGCAGATCCATCTATCACTGGATATATTAGGGATCCGCTGATAGACACCTGCTTTCAAATGCTCCCATGTTTGTCCAACATGTTTTTGAAGCGTTAATCATTCAATCACAGACATATCTGTTGAGCATGTGAACACAATGGCCAATCAGAGGTGATTAAGAATCTGCTCAACAGCACTCAAAATGCTAGGGGGAAATGCTGGTATTGTAAAATTTCTGACAACCCCAGTCAAGACAGCTATTTAAATAGCAAACTTTAAGAATCACAAATCCAAACCGTTTGAGGAGTTCGATTCATTTCCACAGATGAATTCTTTCAGTTTCAATGAATCACTGATTCAACGATTCACGAATAAAATCACTCAAAAAATATAACAAAATTCAAAAATAAGTAAATAAATACTTAGGGAATAATGCTGTAAAAAAGTTTTTAAATACAATTTTTTTTTTATGGGTTTAAAAAAAAAAAAAAAAAAAAAAAGTTACATGAGAATTTTATGTGAAAACAACAGCAGGGCTAATTATAATAAACAGAACGTTATCGTTCATTGGTGTGAATGATAATATAGCCATCTCTATAGGCAATATTTATAGTAGGGCTCGACAATAAAGACTGCTCGATGGCCCAGGGCCAGCATGAATGATGCTCGGGACAGTTGACAGAGCTGTCACTGTCCTCACTCAGGCCATGGCTGCATCATCACGAAAGTTTATCATTTGTACATTTTTAAACCCTGACAATTTCAATATTCAAACGCAAGAAGACGCAAAAGCAAACTTAATTCAGTACTCGCACGCTGTGTGAGAAGTTTTGTGTGCTCAACACACATCCGAAGCATACGCCCAAAAGCAAGCTGCATCTCAGACATCACGCGAATGCTGAATGGAGTTTTCTTTCAAGTCTTCTTGCGCTTGAATGGACAAATTCACATGAAATTATGTCAAAATGCCCGTCTTGGCCCGTTTCCTAATAAACAAATTGGTTATGTCTTAAGTGAACGTAAACAGTTGAGAAAAAAAAACTTATGGGTAACAGTATGAGTATACTGGATCTGTGCATTAGGCCTTAAAGTGACAGCAGTATAATATACAGTACCTGCTGCTGTCTGTCTTAAAGTTAATCAAACAACAAAAGACAAAGAAAATAAATCTTGACTGAATAACTTTTGTTACTTTAATAACGATTAAGATATATTTAATTTATACAGTGAAGACTATGCAGTATTATTTTACATTTGATTACTTTATTCAATTTCTGCACCTGTAAACTACTGTTAGACCTACCTGAAAACACTGTTTATTTCATTTGTATCCATGTTCTATTGTATTTATTTGTGCTACTGCTTGTAGTTTGATTATTACTGACTGTTCACTTTAATAATGTATTACATTTATATTAGTTAGGCAAGCAGGTTTTGCGGTTGTATCAAAATTTGAATAGAGAATAGTGAAATTTCACTGGTATCTAATGTCGGTATCCTAACCTAATTTACAATACAAGGTTACATGGGTCCAAAACAACAAAAACTAACGGTTTTCTTTTACTTATTACTTTTTTGCGACTGGACCAGCAGATAAAAAGCTTAGCTTTAAGCCTTGTATTGTTCTCATTCTTGGTGTGAACAGACCTTTACACAGGAAAAATTTGATCACAATAAGCAGAAAAAGGTGATCAGTGGATAACAGACAGACAGAGAAAGGGGAGTATATGGAGAGAGCGAGTGAACCAGAAAGAGAGAACAAACACTCAGGTTGAGAGGAGAGGATCAAAGCGTCGGCCAGTCATCTGTAGATGCGCAGTGTTAGCCTGCAGCCCTCACATGATCGCCGCCATGCACTCTTACATAACTCGCTGTGTGTGTATTTGTCTGCCCACAACACAGCCATGCCTCCTCTTGCCAACCCTGATGCTAAAGGTTCAGGGTTGTTTCCCCTTAACAGGCAGCAGACAGGCACGTAAATGTCTACGTTTCATCTCTTTCACCCCCAAAAGCAAATAAAAACCTTTGGGATCCATTTGAGCTGGCGGTGCAGTGCTAACTGGAGAAGGTGTGCTGATACTCTGCTGGTTAATCTCTAGTTACCTAGTGAAGGGTCAGGCCAACGGTGTGAGTTTCTTGGGGACATTGACAAGATGCAGAAAGAGGCAGAGTAACTGTTTGAAATTGGATGAATGATACATAAAATAAGCAAACAAATGGAATTTGCTTAAACAATTAAAGGATTAGTTCACTTCAGAATGCAAATTTCCTGATCATTTATTCACCTCCATGTCATCCAAGATGTTTGTCTTTCTTTCTTCAGTTGAAAAGAAATTAAGGTTTTTGAGGAAAACATTCCAGGATTATTCTCCATATAGTGGACTTCACCAGGGTACAACGGGTTGAAGTTCCAAATTGCAGTTTGGTGACCTGGTGACCTTTAATCGGTCATTTTCTTAAAAAAAAAAAAAAAAAAAAAAAAAAAAAATACCGTATATAACTTTTAAAAACAAATGCTCATCTTGCACTAGCTCTGCACATGACGCAATCATGTTGGAAAGGTCACGCGTGACGTAGGTGGAAGTACTGAGCAAGTGTCTACAAAGCAAACATGCAAAGACTAAGTCAAACAGCCTTAAAAAAAAAAAAAAAAAAAAAAAAAAAAGGTAAAACAACGATGTTGGACGTTTTTGAAGTTGGAGGAGAAAACGAGATGTTTTTCCTCCTACCATGGTACTTCCACCTATGTCACATGTGACCTTTCCAACGTGATTACATAATGCACGGCGCATCGCAGAGCTACTGCAAGATGAGCATTTGTGGTTAAAAAGTTATATACTTTTTTTTTTTTTTTTTTTTTAAATAACCGTGATCGTGTCACTAGACAAGACCCTTATTCCTCGGCTGGGATCATGTAGAGCCCTTTGAAGCTTCACCCCAGTGAAGTCCACTATATGGAGAAAAATCCTGGAATGTTTTCCTCAAAAACCTTAATTTCTTTTCGACTGAAGAAAGAAAGACAAAAACATCTTGGATGACATGGGGGTGAGTATTAGGCATTCAACTGTTCAGTTTATTGCTACAACTAGTTTAGGCGCTTCCAAATGAATTTTATGATATTCCATTGATGCTAGTAAAGGGGCGCCACCACAGCGCAAAGGTTTACAGTTGCACTTAGATGCAAAATGGATGCTAGTTTAATATGTAATGAAGTAGGCTGGCTTATACACTAACATTAAAATCCATTTGTTACAGTAAACATTTAAATGGCAACAATTCAGTAAATATTTCACCAATATCGCATTTGCATTAATATCACTGCACAGCAGGTCGAGTAAATAAGCATGGTCAACAGCATTCAAAACTGAACTGGTGTGGTAGCAAAGTAAACACTGTGACAGAGTTTTAATTTAGGATGTGTTTGTTGACATGCAGCACAACTAGTTCACTTGACTGAACAATAATAAGTTATTGTATGCCGCAAGTGCGACAGGCATTGTTATCACTTTAACTGTAAATAAGTCAAGGTTGATTGATCACAGCAGGCTATTTCCATCAGGGCCACCGCTGAAGTCCACAGACGCATGGCGACATACAAACAAATTTGAAAAGCAGTGACAGAACTGGCATGAGCAACAGGTTTACACAGAGCACGGCATCTCTACAATAAAAGAGTTAATTCAGAGTTGACAGTGAAACGCAACAGACACAATAAACAAGCGATAAAAGACTGCAGACTGCAAGCATATAAATAGTCAATATTAAAATACTATAGCATTTTAAATAAATGAAATAAAACTTTAAAATCAAACATTTAAAACAAATTTAGGCATCAAAACTTTAGAATGTACATTTAACATTTAATGGGGGTTAAAAATGTTTTTTAAAAAGTGACAAAAGTAATCTAAAATGTAACAATAGGGTTAAAGAGAATGTACAATAAACATTTTTCTGACCAATACAAAATTTAGAAGAAAAAAAAGTGGCCAATATAGTGCATTCCTGGTTTTATTATTAAAATATTGCCATTTTAAGCATTAAACACCATTTATAAATAATCAAAATGCGACCAAAATGTAAATCCAAACCAAAATAAATAAATAAAACCGTCCGACAGCAACTACCTGAGGGAAAAATGTTAAAGCATCTACATTTTTCCACAAGACTGTAGACTCTACTATCCCAAGAGTATGAAAATAATGCAGCGAGCACCCTGTGCCAACAGTCTACATTATAGTCACAATACGGATAATCAGTCTCCTTGATCTAAAGTGTGTGTGATATCGTGCACTTGGACAGGTGTTTTGGGAACACTTTAACCCAAATACGAGAGAACTGAGGGCAAAAGGGATCAAGTGTTTGATTACATTTACACACGTTATCCTCTGCGTTACGCGAGGTCATTTTGCCACCCATGTTACACCGTGAGGGTATTTCCCACCCAGGCAGCGACTGAAGAGCGCCTTGTGTCCCAAACGCCGTCGCCAAGGAGGAGCCATTAGCCATGTCTAATACTTTCACAGCTGTGGCTTCGTAAGCTAAACATCTAGTAGCTGTTATTTTCATGTCTACAATCTTCATGTCAACACCACCGAGACCAAAAACTCCAGTTACCGGCACACGGCGGTGGAGACAGCGCTCCAGATGTCCGGGACGCCGCAGTGCGACGGCCAACTCTGCCCAGACAGAAACCAGACGCGTCACAGGGGAGTTCCTCGTAGGGATATGATTAAATCAACCATAAATGGTCAGGCAGGGCGCGTTTCTGGGCCAATTTTCCTGCTATGTGAGGACTGCTGAGCATGAGGAGCAGCCTGCGACGGCCGTCTGCCAAACAATCCTTACCAACAGGCCTGTGCAGGTCTCCTGAACTGCGCGTGCACTCGCTAACCGGGCCAGCGAGTATCACCAAAAACCGTTCTGAAACATTAGCCTACATCTTGTACCTCATACGACACAAAAAAATTTGGTTGAAATGCATGTGTTTGGGTTCAGTATGTAAAATGAACATAATACCTGCAGGACTATACACTTTTCTGCATGTGAGCTGTTCCAAAACTTGCCTGGAATTTAGATTTAAGCTGACATGAAACATGAACTGTATTATCCCATCCCTATAAAAATCAAGAATTTAGCTGTACAAAAGTTCAGTGTCAATCAAGCACTAATTTTGGATTTGCTATAGAAAGCAAATGTTTGAATAATCAAGTGTACAAAAGTGCACAGCTTATGGCCAGTTGTTTGACCCGGTGTACATGTAAACATGGCATTCTCACAGTGTTGCTGATATCATTAACAAAAAGTAAAACAAAATCTACTCTGTGATAACAAAAAATAAATAAAACTAAAGTATATTTCCATGCCCCTGAAACTGATTAAAATAAAGGCAACTACAATTTAATTATATTTTTTGATACTCAATTTTAAACCTGTACAACCAGTCTTCATTAAAGATGAAAATACACTATGTATTTTTTTTTTTTAACAGTGTGAGAAATGTCAGTGTTAAAGGGATAGTTCACCCAAAAATGAAAATTATCCCATTATTTACTCACCCTCAAGCCATCCTAGGTATATCTTCTTTCAGACGAACCCAATCAGATATATTTAATAATATCCTGGCTCTTCCAAGCTTTATAATAGTAGTGAATCGGGGCAGTCTGCTGGAATCTAGTTATTATAGTTAATAAAGTTTAAATATGGATATTTTTCTTATAAAAACCCATCGCTCCAATTCAGAAGGCCTTTATTAACCCCCTGGAGTCGTATGGATTATTTTTATGATGTACAGATGCATTTTTTTGGGATTCAAAATCATGCCCCCCATTCACTACAGTTATAAAGCTTGGAAGAGCCAGGATATTTTTTAAAAATACCTCAAATTGTGTTCGTTTGAAAGAAGATACACCTAGTCATATACACTTAGGATGGCTTGAGGGTGAATAAATCATGCGATAATTTTCATTTTTGGGTGAACTATCCATTTAAATATTTAAATGAATTTAAGCTTAAATTAAAATAACGTACAAAAACTAATTTAATGAAAAACGAAAACTTCAAACCACTGATATTATTATATGAAATAATTATATGCCTTTACTTGCAATCTCTTAAGAGTACCCTCAAAGAAAACAAAAAGTTGTTTAAAACATGATTTACTAGTTAAAAAAAAAGGTTAAGTTAAAAAGAAGCAGAAAACAGCAACCTCTTTAGTTCACTGGAAATGTGAAATCTCCAAGATTTAATCTTAAAAGTCTCCCAGCCATCATGTTCTCTTCATCAGAGTGTTAAATCACACACTCCAGTGGCCTTCGCTCAGGCAGCCGAGCAAAAGTCATTAGAACCGCCGAGGTTGCAAGGGTGATAGTGGCATTACGTTTTATCAGCAAGACGTGGATTTCTAATATCTTATCACAGTAAAGCTTTCATCCTGGCTTTATCTCCTGCTGGGAGCCACTTCTACATGAACTTTTAACCGATTTCTTTTCCTTCCCCCACTTCTGTTCGCACTTAGTCATGGCCAGAGAAGATCAATCAGAGGAAAACCAGTGCAGATCTGCTTGATTTTTCCGGTTCCAGATACTGGTTCTAGATAAGGAAACCCCAAAAAACTGATAAAACGTCTATGACACAAAGGTCAATCTAGATGTTTTTGATGCTGCATCTACATAGGTGCAGTTGTTTTCACCAAGCTAGTTCACCCAAAAACCTGTCATCACTTACTCACCCTCGTTTCATTATAAACCTGAAGAAAAAAGGAAGATGTTTTGAAGAACGTTTGACTTTCATTGTATGGGCAAAAAATAAAAATAAAACTGACTGTGGCATCTTTCAAAATATCTTTTTGGGGTCCACAGAAGAAAAGGTCTAACAGGTTTGAAATGAAATGAGGGTGAGTAACTGATGACAGGATGTTCATTTTTAGGTGAACTACCACTTTAAATCTGAGATACTCCAAACCAGCAACATTGTGCATGGTAATGCTAAAGTGAACCTCACCCTTCTGGTCTTTAAGGGCAGGTGGAAGTCAGCCAGATTGAATCTGGCTACAATCATCAAGCTCAGCATTTTCTCCTTGATGCTCCAAGCTCATTCAGAGCAGCTAATTTTAACTGCCATCACCCAGCCTATGCCAGATTATACAGGGTTGGGCAGGACCGACCAGGAGAACTCTTCTCCAGAGTTGCCGAAAACAGCAACACAAACTTAAACTGACTTAGCTGAGCAATAAACATGGTGTGTGTCTGTCTCGCCCGGTTACTGCGCTCCCTATTATTGGTCTGTTCAGAAGACAGCTTACTAAATTCTCTACGGTGTTCCCTCCTAGTTGTGGGCTTTGATTCTGTTTCTTCCTCGTCCAGTTGTCGGAGATCATTGTTCTATTACTGGCATTTCCACGTGGCTGCAATTTACGATAGACGCCGTACCTACCCCTTGCAGCAATGCAAAGCCTTGCAAGTTTCTGTCGTGCTAAAAATGAGGCGTATTCGCTGGTGAACCCTGCAATTTCCATGATGTTGAAAACAGGATTTAAGACAATTCTGCAGCAACAACATCTAAAAGATAGCATTTAACACAAAGCTCGGCTACTTGTTGCAACATGTTTGAAGACGTTCTCAGTTGATATCCCTATTGTGTGATTTACCTGTCAATTGGGGGATGGGGATGGGTATTCAACTGATATGCAAAATCAGTCGAGTTAGCTAATGTTGACTCAAAGATATACTAAAAAAAAATAGCTGTCATAACAGCATCATTCAAACCTTGAGTGCCGTATTTGAAGTAGCGGGTGGAGCCAGCATTGAAGTAAACCTAAGCTTGCATTTTGCCAATGATGCAACGTCTGATAAAGTGAAATGGCAATGTGATTGTCTGATTTCAAACCCTGGCACCCTGCTGAGAGCTGTGATTGGTCCACATCAACAGCAAGAAAGCACTATTAAACCCAAAGGCTGGCTAGGAGACAGTCATCTGGGCCCCAGGTGATTCTCTAGATTGTATGTGTGTGACCTGGCTGAGAAGCATGTGTGTGTGTGTGTGTTGTGGAATGTCTAAAGAAAAGCGAATGAGTGTGAGAGTGTGGCAGACAGGAGACTAGGTGTCTGAATATCTCCATGGGGACCCTGGAGGCAGTGTTTGGTGTGTTCAACCTCCTCCATTAACTACTAACCACAAAAGCAACAACTATGACTTATCTTTAAAATCAACATAAAATTGCATTCGCATATTACTTACAAAATATTCAACAATATTGCAAAAAGTTACTTGAGGGCAATAAAATCATTTGGGGCTCATTTAAAGTATTTTAATGCAATAAACCATCTTAAAAACACAATGCTCAAAAAGCAATTGCAATGACCAAAGAAGTCTGTTCTTGTAAGAAGAATCATGTAAATTTTTATAGAATGGTTTTACTGTGTTAACTGTCAAAAAAGCTGAAGAACAGCATGATAATTTGAGAATCAACTCTAAGGGTGTGTTTACACTTGCAGTTCGGTTCGCTTGGTTTGTCTGGTCCGGACCAAAAAAAACTAAATTTAGTCCTGGTCTGCTTAGCATCCATATTGGCATTTTAAACACTGAAAAGTTAGGCATCGGGATTAGGGGTGTAATAATATACTGTGTCACAATATATCACAAAATATCGCAATTTGTGGGTCCTGATAATGCCAAATGCCTTATGTTACCAGTAAAAAGTGGTCTACATTATTACAGAGTGCAAACAAGTCCAAGCCTATTCATTTCCACTCCCAATGTAATAACAAATTTAGCATTCTAATCAGCAATACATTTTTTGTTATCCTTTTACCATATGTCATGGAGTATAGCAATAATATCGTATCGTGAGTTCAGTATCGTGATATGTATCGAATAGTGATATGAGCGTATCGTTACACCCCTAATAGGGAGGGATACGTTCAAAACCTGATCGGACGGCTTTTATGATGTATATTTTGTGACGGAACTTACCTAACATCCAAAACAATGCTTTGTGCTTTGGCTGAATGTGCTCGTTGTATGTGCGTAGCCTACATATGATGGCGTTTTGACCAGCTGAGAACTTGTGAAGAGCTTATAAAATGTGTAAAGTAGTCAAAACAGCGACAGGAGTCCCTTCGTCACACACACAAACTAAGATCTGGTGTGAGGAGACGCAGTTCTGATGCCTGTACCGAACTGTAATGGAGAACATCGTGACTATGATGAGAAAAAAAACGGCATGCCTGAGCAATCTTTCCTTTATATGGTCGCATATTGTGACAATGTCCTGTTTTTGGTTTGTTTACATGTCTGTGGTCCATGTTGCGTTCATATTTCATTCGAACCGCACCAGAGTTCGGGTGAAAGTGGGTCGAGACCCATCTTTTTAGTGGTCTCGGTCCGCTTGTTTGATGCACACCAGGGTTCGGATGGTAGCGTTCAACACATATTCAAATGAACCACACTAACAGAGCAATCGCATGTCAAGTGTGAACGCACCCTAAATGTCAAATCTAAAAAACAAAAAAACAAGTGTGCAGCTCAATTAAGCACATTAAGACCAGGAGTGCGTATTTAGAAAGTAAATGGGTGTCAATTTTGATTTCATGTTGACTTTAATTCCACTTTCCACCTCCATATCAGTGTGTAGTATTACGTAGTTTCCTAGACACTATTTTGAAGAGTACAACAATGACTGTAGAGCATTGCGCATTCGACGCCGATACCACCCATCTGGAATTAAGAACGAGCAAGAACGTAAGATCACAAAAGAGATCAAGCATATGATGGAGTGGAAAAAGAGGTGGCGGTGTGGGGCAGAGAACGAGAAGTCAATAGATTGCCTCTTTTCAAGTTCTGTGTTGTGGTTAGGTCTCTAGACTCTGTCTTCACTTTCATTTTCCTCCAAAGACAAACGCACATGCACACACACAGTTGCTGGCGGCACACGGCGTGGCTCCAGCTGTGGGATTAGAACGCCGTCTCCACGGTCGCTCCTTGTTTTCTCTCCCACCCCGGGCCAAGACTGCAGCACCAAAAACCCTCGCCAATCCTTTCCCTCGCTGCTAATGGGCCTTTCATTTACAAGCTTTCCATTAGCGCACAGACATCAAGCCTCCGCAAACTATGCGTAGCCACATGTCAGTCACAGCCACTAGCTCTTGACGAAGTTAGAATTAGGCTAAATGTCCCATTGAGGCCGGCACGACTTTATAGGTCGTTCTACTTGAAACCACATGGTTAAAGGGTCTGGAAATCACCTAAGTGCCACGAGACTTCAGAATCCCACTGAAAACGTTCGTTTCGCAAATAATTTTGTCTTTTAATACTCTAATTTCCACTGTTCTGCAAAAGTGGCTGAAAGTTCCACTGCCACATTCAATGGCCTACACGGAATCAGAAACCCACTGACAGGTTCTGAAAGCACTCTCTCCTCCACACAGACCTCCGTGACTCAGATCAAGAGCCCAGATCGAACCTGCATGACCCCTATCTAGTATCAATCATGATCACTGTCTCTCTCTTCCTCTCTCTCTCTCTCTCTATTCCCTGCCATACTGCACCAGGACTGGATCCTTCCTGCAAAAATAAATTGGTTGCATAAAAATAAAAGTGGGAGCGAGTCAAAGTGGCGTCACCACAAAGATGGCAGCTCAAGAGACGGAGAGAGCGCACAACTGTGAGAATTAGGAACGTGTGTGTGCCTCCTCCTTGAGCGTAGGCTGGTGTGTGTGTGTGTGTGTGTGTGTAATGCAACACAGACAGCAGCCATTAAAGTGGAATGTGGGGGGTCTGGGCCCCACTAATAAACTCTGTGCTGCACATACATACACACACACACACACAAAACCCACACTTCAACCGTGACTTCTTGTCTTCATTACAACCATATTACGGGAAAGGGGTGCACCATTGTCACAAAATCACTCTGATTTATATTTGTGACAAAAATTCTAAAAAGTGGTTAAGTACAACTCAAAACAAAAATACAAAAAAAAAAACCAACAACAAAAAAAGCTGGATTGGGGAAGCTACTTTGAAACTGTGACCAAAACTACAAGCTGGAATTCTGGAAAACATAGCTCACTACAAACTATGAAGAAAAAAAATGAACTATATTACAAGGGGAAACAGCTTTTTAAATATATACCCATAAAATGATCAATCCAGCACAAAAACAATAAGGTTCTGAATAAATCATTCTATCAGATACTTGTGCACTACATAAAACAAATTAGGAAAATAAGAAAACTGATGAACTGAGCGCCACTGAGAAAAAAAAAAAAAAAAAGTGTAACTACTTTTTTTTAATATCTTGACATACCTAAGTAGTATAGATTTTAATAGCATGTCAGAATCTGAGGCTATCTTCATCTTGACATATCGTATTAATTCAAAACTCATTGCATAAGAAGCTCAAAATTGTGCACAAATGTGACAGACAAAAACATCTGCCTGGATGTATAGGGCTTTTGCGTGTTGTTTAAAGATGCTGAATGCAAACCGTCAAACAGCTAATGTATATCATGGTAACAGAAATACAAAAAAGCTAATTGAAATTAAAAATTATATATATATATATATATATATATATATATATATATATATATATAAAAATATGTATAAATCTAATTTGTTGGATGACAAGCCGTTCCAGCATGACCAATGAACACTAAAAAAAATTCTTATTCTTAAACACCTGATTGGCCATTGTGTTCACGCACTCAACAGACAGGTCTGTGTCTGTGATTGGCTACAATGATCAACGGATCAAGAACATGTTGTAAATAGACATTGTTGATGCTGTTCACCGGGCGCTTACACAGATACATACAGGAGTGTTTGAAAGAAGGCATCTTTCAGCACATCCCTAATATATCCGCTGATAGACGCCCGCTTTCAAACACTGTTATCGTCCGCTGGAAATGCTGGTATCGTCACATTTTTTAAATTTCAGTACCGACTTGGTACCAAAGTCTGTACTTTTGACAAACCCTATTTGTAACTATTTCATTGAAATGAACAATAAAAAAAACCTTATTTGCCTTATAAACAAAAAAAAAAAACCTTATAAACAAAAAACAAAAAAGGATTTTGCAATAATTCGTATGAGAGATAGAGAGATTATACAAGTGTATTTAATTATTTGCCATAGTTTGTTTGTCTGCAGTGTGCAATATAATGTGACATAAAAACCCGACTTGTGGCATTTTCTGACATCAACAACAAATTTCCCCAATCTAGTAACCTAGCAATTTTTTTTTTTTGCCCCATTCTTCCTTTTTATATAGTTCAAAACTGAAAATAACCTTCTGACTGCTCCCTAACACTTCACAACTTTCCTCACCATAAGCCTGGGCACAAACTCCAAAGGGGAATGCTCTTGAAAATGTCAGGGAAAGTATACACTTCGCAAACTCACAAATTGTTACACGAGCGTGACCACACACACACCAAGAGGACGGCCAAAGCCACACGCTCACACAGACAAACACACACGGGGGGAAAACTGTCAGCCGCAGTCTCGACAAAACCTCAGAGTTCCCACCAAACCGTGGTCGCCACTAGACACAACACTCCACAAGTCGGTTGAGCTCAAACCTCGGTTAGCAACCTGCTTGGCACAAAGATCCAACTGCACGGCATTACAAACATGGGCACCTGAGTTTTGAAATGCAGATTAAAGAAAGGTGTGCTGTTAGATGACACAACCTGAACTTTACACCACCTGAATACAGAAACAAAGAAAGCGAGGAAGTCGAATGAGCTGAGCAGACCGTTACAAACCGTATTGCTCATCATAAGATTCAGCCCTGTATTTCGCGACAACCAGCTTGAATCAGACTGAGAAAGCTATTGATCTGAGACTACAGACAGGAAAACAAACATGACTGACTCTAAAGAAATAGAAAGAAGAGATATATCCAGCCCTTTTGAACTAAGATGAGACATTATTCAGGTCGCAGTGATTGGATCCATATTTCGATGCCAGAAAATGCCTTGGATAAACCCAACGGGATTTCCTATGACAATAGGCGCTCATGACAAGCTTTCCTACTATACAAAATTGTCTATATTTTTTAAAAGGGTTGGTTCACCAAAAAATGAAATTTCTGTCATTAATTACTCACCCTCATGTCGTTACACACTCGTAAGACCTTCGTTAATCTTCGGAACACAAATTGAGATATTTTTGATGAAATCCAAGAGAAATTTTTTTTACTACTTTTCTAGACCTTGAAAGTTGCTTTCTATTGAGGAATAAAAAAATAAAAAAACTCTTGGATTTCATCAAAAATATCTTAATTGTATCTTGTTCCGAAGATGAACAAAGGTCTTACAGGTTTCGAACGACAAGAGGGTGAGTACTTAATGACAGAAATTTCATTTTTGGGTGAACTAACCCTTTAAGCAGAACTTTTAGGACAGAAGTTTGTATTTGAACTAACTTTAGCACTGGCAGAAGTCACTCTTATGCAAATGGAAAAATAGTAACTCTTGGGTCCATTTAATGGGGGAAAAAAAGTCTACAGATGCAACGAGAAAGCCCCAAATCATCTGGTAGTTGATATATACACTTCACTTCTGCTTGGATAATTCTCTAAATATTCTGAAAAGGCAGCTCAATATTAAGGGAGAAAATAAATTAACATATGCCACTATAGGTCTAACTATAGTATATGAGTCTTACTGTGCAGAGCTGCACTGTGAGACTCGTATACTATGGTTAGACCTACAGCAACATATAGCTTTGGTTAGATGTTTGTCTATACGTGTTTCCAGGAAAAAAAACAGGCCAGGAAACACAGCCAATCTGCAGAGCCACATAAAACACATCAACCAATCACATGCACACTTCCTGAGTGACTCTAGACAGTCTAAACCATAAGCAAGCCTGATTACACGATATGTTAACTTAAAAAGCAAGACCAGTTGTCTGCTAAGAATCTCATGTCCAAACATTTGAAACAGAGAAACAAAAGGTTCCTCCACATACTACAATGTTTGTTATGGAAAAGCTGTATTTACAAACTGAAGGGTTTGGGATGACTTTAGTACAGCATTAACTGCTACATGTCTCACTGACTACTACTTAAGCTTACACAAAGAGGGTAAAAAGAGCAAAAAAGTATATGCAAAAACATCCAAATAGTGCCTCACAAAAAAAAAGAAACACCCAAGGCACGTTCCTGCCAATGGAACAGTGAATCATACCTTGCAGCGAAAGAGAAATTATACACCCACACCTACGCTCAGCCCACCCTGACCCAGACCCTCCTTTGAAAAAATAATGGCACCCACCGCCACCCTCCCAAAGCGCTGGCTAATTGCCCATGTGGGTCCCTTAAACTTCATACGCTGGAAGAGACAACAGAGAGCCCGGTTCCAGATGTGAGACCCACATGTGGCAAACTGTTGATATAATGAATAACGCAATTGGAAAAAGGCACCAAAAATAGGCCACTTATTGGCCTACAAGGCAGACAGACAGATACCGTGCTTAGCTGGGCAGGAGCTGACGCCAAACAGAGTGCCAAAGTGCAATCAACTGATGCAACGGTGTATCTTTTTGCATAAACCCTAGTCAGATGCACATTGAAACTTTAACAGCAGACGTTTATATACAATGTAAACTGTTTTTCTGTGATCTAGGCCAAAATATGTTGCAGAAAATACTAAAATAACAGTCTAAAAAAAATCTCAAACGTAATCAAAGCAGTATGGCAGTGACTTCATACCATGACAATACTATTAACCGGCAGGTAAAATAGCTGGTTTAGGTGACTCTTTAATCCCTAGGGTGGCAAAGTATCTATTCAAAAGAAAGGGGCCGATCTCATCGCTCCAACACAAAGCCTAGGTGACCTGGGCGGGGAACACCTCGCCTAAAAGGAACAATTTGATATGGCACAAAGACTAACCGTGCTGCTCATTTCCGTTTGTACAAAAGTACTGTTCAATCTTAAAGTAAAGGGTTGGGTGATGGTCAAAGTGAATTCACGTACATACCGGACCTACAAATTGGGAATATTTACCCATGATACGCTTGCAGGAACTGGAACTGGAATGCCCTGGTTTAATGAAAGCCACTAAGACAGCTAAGATTGGGTACTTTCTGTTACCTTTAAAATCCCAATGTGTTTGGAGTTGACATGAGTTAGTAAGCGTGCACAGAACCCCACCTCTTCACGCCTACACGAAAACGCAGACTTGCGTCCCAGACACGACACACAACATGGAAAACTTCTACCATACCATAAGAAGGGTTACTTTATACTGCAGACCAAATGAGGGGGAGGACGAATGGAAGAATTAGCTAATGGTTTAATGCATAAGACCACGACTTCAGCGTTGGTGGAGCTCAGACACCCAACAGAGACTGAGCTGACATGAACTGGCAGCATTTTTCCATACAACCAGATGAATAATCACTAGATTATTATGAATCAAGTGGTTGTAAGGCACAGATTACAATGCAAGGCTACCACAACCGGTTTCATTCTACAGTTTTAAGATGATAGATGAACAGCTACTCGGATGAGTTGGTATAAAAACTCGCTATTTTTATCTAACAGTAACTTGAGCTGAAATCTTTGACATGTTGTTATTTATATTACAATTACATACTTTAAAACCTAAAGTAAAAAGTGTATTATGTTCCTGTCTATTTACGAGTTACAAAAAAGTGTTTTTAGCTTTTCAAACAACCAGATCAAGCAAGTTAAAGTGATTGTCAGCTTAACCAAAACGAGCCTCCATACAAAGTAAACAAAGAAAAGCAGGACTTATTTAACGACCTGGAGTAAAGCATATGACGTTTAACTTTACATATTTAGGCACAACTCTCTATAAAGGAACAAAACACAACAGTAAACACAAAGAAAGTAGAAATGTGAAATATCTTGTGTAAAATCCTCCAGCACACACAGAGAGGCGCTGTGATGGGATGCCACTTTCTCAGGGCCAAATGGCTGAAAGTTGCTCGCAAATGGTGGATGCCATACTGGATCAACACAAGCGGTTATAAAGCCATTTTAAACACCTTTACATTTTCTCATAAAGCTTAATGCACCTGGAAGCGTGATAAATACGTTTATTATGTCAATCATATCTAAAACAGCTACGACTGTCTAAGTCGGGACGGCTCAAAAGTTGTGAAAACTAGTCTGTGTTCCCAAATATCGATTTTAATCCCTATACGCGAACTTTTTCGGGTGAAAAAGACAGAATGACAGCTACACAAAGAAAAAACAAACCGTAAATGTCTTACAATAGCGGTTTAGCCTACATAAAAACAGACGACTGATTCAAAACTCATTAAAACTAACTTTGTCAACTAACTTAGCTGCCTGGATGTTCTTACTTTCAACTTTACAAGCCTTTCAAAACAACACTGTATCCGTGACTTTTACTATTTTGTCCGACTTGAGTGTTAAGCCGTTTTAAATACAAATATTACAAACACATCACCTAATCTAAGGGGAATTAGCGGGATGCATATGCAAAGAGAAACTCACCTAAAACGACAAACAACTCAAAACTCACTAAAATAAATTTTAGACTCTTGCTTTTCCTAATACAGCAATCTAAAGTTAGGTTAAATCGATCTGTTGTTGTTGTTGTTGTGTGGGAAAACTTACCCGTATCGCCCGGGGTCTTCATGTTGGAGAGTATAGCCGCTTCGTTAGCAGTCGTGCTAACTGAGAAAGAGAGTGAGTGAGAAAGAGAGAGAGAGAGAGATGAAATGAACTTCTTCCTCTCGGTGAGCTCAGGATCGCACACAAAACTCCTCTGTAAACTTTTCCTCCTCAAATCCAGCCCCTTCACTCGTCCTCCCCCGGTTTGTTTGGAGTTTTCGTGTTTTGTTTTTCCTCCCCAACGTGGAGGACGTTGTTGCCTTGTGGCCGGACACACTCGCTCTTTTACGGTCAGATATCGGAGCGCGTCGTGCCGATGGAGGAGGTCCGTGTCCGCGCTGAACTCCTGATTACTTCATATACGCTTCGAAGTTGCATATTCAAGCCTTCACGTTGAAACACGAGGCGAAGCCGACAAAATCAAAACAAACGAGAAGGCAGAAATGCCCGATCCACTTTTCTCCCTCTCTTTCCACGGACTTTTTCTTTTTCCACTCACTCCGTGCAACTCTCTCTCCCGTCTGCCCCCTCCCTCCTCCTCTTCTTCTTCTATCGGGGTGTCGTGTTTCGTTCTTCCAGCCACACGGGGCCGCCCACGCTGAGCGGGGGAGGTAGGGGCGGAGAGCGCACGTAGCCACGCCCACTCGCCGTTTGTGCCGGGACTGGCGTCACTGCGGCGTTGCTGCGGAGACCGCCAACGCCGTCCGATCTCGACTAACATAGCGAGGTGCAGATGACATGTTGTTGTCCCACAGAAACAGACCGAAAACCAATAAAAGCTGTCGTCAGTGGTGGTCTCACGTTCCTCAAAGTTGACTGCAAAAAATGAGCTTTGTATTAAGGGTTGCTGTGTCACTTAGTGAATAATAGTCCACCCAGAGAGTGAAAATCTGTTTACGCATCGTTATGTAGGCCTAGTTCCAAACCCAAATGTCTTTTCAGTGAAACTCTGTTGGAGAAGTTTAGCAGAATATTTGGCTGCTCTGTTTGCAGCATTTGTTGGAGTTCAAGCACATAAAGTAGTCCAAGCATAAGATTATTTGATACTATTATGATTGTGTCATTTCTTAAAGTCCCCATGAAATCAAAATTGAAGTTCAAGTTTGGTGAACTCTGACCTGCGAATTCGCATCATGTGAAGATGTGCGACCAGTAGAAGATCGATTCTTCACGGCATGACCTCTTGGCTAAAATAAAAGAATGATATTTTTGCAGTAAAGTCGAGTAGGTTCTATATTTTTACATTTTGAATGTATTACTTTAATTTATTACGACCGTTACAGCATCCGAAGAAATTTCGCACGTTCAAAGTCTAGTTTGACCGCGGCTTTAGTCGGCCGACGAACAAAGACTGCCCGACGGCCGACCGTCAACTTGGTGTGTTTCTGCCAGTGTGACAGCGCTCATCACTGTCAGATTCAGTGAGCTGGCCAATCAAATCAAAGAAGGCAGGGCTTACTGTTCACAGAAGACAAGTGCAAATTGAACCTTCGCTAAGACCCGCCCCCCTTAGTTACTGTTGCTTTGTCCGACAAGCCATGGCGCTGTCACGCCACATAGAGTGAAAATCTCGTGACAGATTGCTGTAGCGCCTCAGCTCAAGCGACTTCTCTTCCTACTAGTTCATTTATAGCATCAAATAAACATGAATTAACATGAGAAGGAATGTTGTTTCAAACGCGGAAAGACGTCAGTACACACCATTTTTCAAGTTCAAGTCCACCAAGGTTAATCTTCTAACTCCTGACAGCTTTGTCGGACAAAATGGCGGATTCGGCATTATGATTGGTTAGATCGCCTGTCAATCAAACTCCTGGCGAAGGGTCAATTCCAACACAACGCTTCTGTTTTAGTAGTGAAAGAGTACGTAGTAGTAGCTAAACATTCAATATTTGACGACTGTTTATGATTGAAATATTCAGCGACCGACAGTAATATCCAGGGACACAAACTACTCAACATTTTTATGAAATTGCGCAGTTTTGAATTGAAAATGCTATTTTGATTAATTTGATATGATTAATGTAATTCATGACAAAAAGTGATGAGACAAGAAAGGTTTTGCGTTTTTGAGATATTAGACATATAAATAGAAGTGAATATATTTTTTAAAAAAAATTATTTGCAAATAGTTTAAATTGATTATTTATATAACTACAATAGACCTGGAACTTTTACCGTTCTTATTTCTTTTTTGTTATTCCCTATCTTTAATTAATTATTCAATAATTATTTAATTATATATTTTTTAAAGCAATATCTAGGAGATTAGGAGAGAAACAGTTAGAGATTAGGAGGAAAATGCAGCTTTACTGAGCTCAACAGCTGTGGCCGAGCTGTGATATAAACGAAACGCTATTGGGGAGGAGCTGTTCAATATGTCCCGCCCTGTCTTCCTGTTTCAGTGGAAATTACATCAACACATTGAATAATGCTGTGCGTTAAGCTTCACAAATTACATTGTGTGATAAAGAGCAGCTCAGAGGTTTTTCTATTAAAAAAAAAACAGTTGAATGGTTCCTTCACCTCTGTCATGTTGAAGATGAACTTGTTGAAAAAAGTAAGACAACCAGCATTGTTGGCAGTGAAGATAAGTTTAATAGTCATAAATATAAGCTATTGGCTATAAATATAGAGAGAACAATAACCTTTTGCAGAAAAGGGCATGGATCCATCAGAGGTAGAAATTCTAGCTTATTTGTGCCAAGCAAAGTGTCACAATGTCATAGCATATGGATCGAACACGACAGAATGTTCTTCAAGGTTGTTTACTCAGAAAAACGCAATTGTTATTGAGAGTGCTAAATGTGGGCTGGAGTGAGAAACGAATGCGAGTCTGTAGGTGGCCTTCTCTTTTCCTTATCTCTCATTCTTTTCCTCCACCGCCTCCCTTTCTCACTGTCAGAGCCTGAGCAGTTGTCAGTGGAAACTCAAGGGTAGTAGATGACATTTGTAAAGCATTTGCACGTAAGTGCTAAATTACCAGTTCAGCGTTAATGCTACTTGCGAGCACACGCACATAGGCCAGGCCTTGACTTCTTGTGCGCAAACTATATCTCTGGGGACTTCCGAAAACTGAGAATGAGACAAAACACTTACTCCAAAACCCTTCATCTTTAAATGAAAGCGATTGTAAAATAAATGATGATAAGCAACATTTGTCTTTCATTAGCCATGGTACATTTCACACAAAATGCTCGACCTCCATCATTAGACTCTAATTAACATTTGAGGAAAAAGTGACTTCAACTAGTAATTGATGTTAATTCGAAGAAGGCTCTGGGTGTAAAACACTGAATACAGCCATTTGCTGGTGCATAAGCAAATGACTCAAAACGAGCAAGACGGAGAAAGAGACAGAGATCTGATTTGTGGCCTCGTTTGGAGATGTTTTCTTTCACTCCTCTCCTTTGTGGCACGACCCCGCCGTCTCTAATCAGAATGACAGACAGACGCGCAGGAGAGAAAGAGAGGGGGAGAGACAGAGATGAGAAAAAAAAGAGATGGAGAGAAAAAGAGGAGTCATCCTCGAAGCAAATGGGCCTTGGGAACATACAAAGTGGTACACGGCACAGGACGAACTCTAGTGCTTCTTTAGTGCAGCACTAATGGGCAATTCACATATTGTTATAACTTAATGAAAACCATAACCATGCGCCTACAGAAATAACCCTTTTTTGGGAATCCAAGAATATCAAAGCGATGGAAGGACATAGCAGTGTAAGTACGTCATAAAGATTACTCCAAAATGGATTCGTAGGGAGAAGAAAGAGGTAATTTATGTGCTGTTTTTTCCACCGTATTCTCAGACGCACAGAGCGTTTTAATGTTTGCGCGTTCCCGAATCTGAACACTGACATGTACATGATCATGTAAAGATGAGAGAGAGACCAAAGCACTGTTGCCCTGCCCGAAATCGCTCATTCACTGAATCACTATTTCATATATAGTGAGTGTTACGTGCATTTTACCGCTTTGAAAGAAATGAATACTTTTATTTATCAAGGACATGTTAAATCAGAATTGACAGTAAAATTTCACAAGAAATTCTATTTAAAACAAATTCTTTCTTTTTAAACATTCTATTCACTAAAAAATCCTGAAAAAATAATGAAAAAAAAAAAATGTTTATTGAGCAGCAAATCAGTATATTAGAATGATTTGATGTGACTGAAGACTGGAGTAATGATGCTGAAAATTCAACTTTGTATCACAGGAATAAATTACATTTTAAAACATTAAAATAGTGTAATATAGTAATATAACAGTGTAAAATAGTAATAATATTTCACAATAATACTGTTTTTACTATATCTTTGATCAAATAAACATGGCCTTGGTATATATAAAAAACTCAATGTAACTCAAGAAAGATAAAACACATTGCATTAATCCAAAAATTTAAGTTAATGGCAAAAAAAAATTGGACTCGCTACATTTTAATGTTTCTTTAATCAACCGATGACTTATAAGAGTGAAAAAAAAGTGAAATATCAGAACCAGTTAATGTACAATGTACAAAAAATTCTGGGTTGTTTCAACCCATATTTGGGTCAAATATAGACAAGCCCAACCATTGGGTTTAAAAAATGAATTGTTGGGTTTGTTCATATTTGAATTAAAGATGGGTTAAAACAGCCCAGCATATTTTAGAGTGCAGCATCAGCTAGTATATATTGGTTGTACTTGTACACTATAAATCAGAGTGCATTGTGGGTATAAAAGGCTACACAACGGCTGCATCTGAAATCGCATACTCTCTTGAGTAGGTACTTATTTTGAATAAGTAATTACTTCGTGGCAGCTAAAAAAAGTATGTTCATAGTATGAAATGTAATCTGGTCGTACTACATTTGCCATGTTGCCCTTATCACACGACCTACCAGTGTCAGTTGCATCGCATCACTGCCATTCACAAATCCTCTCCAATGGCATCACAGGATAGTAAATTGTCCATCATATGCACACTTCATAATCTCGAGCACACTGTAAAAAATTATTTTCATGATTTATCACAACATTTTTTTGTCAAATCAACTTCTATAATTAATGTGGTTCAGATAACATAATATTTTGAGTTTCTCTTGATTAAACCAATCGCCTTCATTATATTAACTCAAATTTTTGATTTCAATGAACTCAAAAGTTTTAAGTCAACAAGGTAACTTACTTTTTTAAATTAAATCAACAATTCTTTTTTACAGTGTAGTAAGTCCATCTAGGTACTTTTTGCCTACTCTTTTATGAGTACTGTGAATTTAAACATCTTTCTTTTGTTTACCTACTATATAGTAGGGAAGTATGCAGCCACTAAGTGCACTATACAGGGAATTGAGAGCATTTTGGACACAAACTTGTGTTTGTAATTTAATCGATTTTAATTTCAGTAAGCAAGATTTTGCTTTAATTAACACCTTGAATTATATGATAACCATTAAATTCAAACAATTACCATTTGTATACTCCTATCTATGCCCACATACTTAGAGCACACCCGTAATTTCAGTCATGTTGAATGTATTTACTTGTCGTATAGAGACAAGATAGATGTCATAACAAATCAATGTGTTTCTTCTGCCTGTTGTCCTTTACTTCAACTTCTCACCCGCTGACAAGTCTACACAAAACCCACAATCACTGCAATTAGCTTCCCATCTCCCACACATTTGAGGCCAATGATCACACGACCGAATATTCAGAGCAAATGATGAAGATTAATCACTGACAGCTTAAAGCACTGATTAATGAGTGGTCATTAAAACTTCATGTAGGACTGATCAAAGCAACGTATGTATGTTGCGGCCAGGTTTACCATGCAAAAAAATGGAAGCCTGTTGAGAAAGACAGAATGGGGGCGGAGGGGAATGTTTCTAGTGAGCTCTGATGAAGGAAATCTAATGATAATGCAATTGGTGTTCTGTAAGCAAAAGTGTCCTTTCTTTTAGTCATCTCCCAAACATTGCTATAGTTCTAGTAGTAAATACCCCCCACTGACCCCGTGAAGGGGGCCCAATATACACATCCACATATGCATGCAGAATCCAAACACACACACTCAAAACGCACAAAGGGAGCTTTGTGCACCAATGACGGAAGGTTCTTACGTGTGTGCGTGTGTGTGCATGTGTAATTGATGTTATGAAGGTGTTTAAAGGTGTCAAGGTCAACAGCATGATATACCTTTTTATTTTTCTCACCAGGTTTTCAAAAATACAGAAAAACTCTGGCATCCAAGGTCCCATCTTCTAGGCTTCCCAGCTCAGAGAGAGAGAGAGAAAAAGAGGCAGAGAGAGATATAGAAGTGCTGTGGGACCAGTAGGGAGGAATTCTCAAGGGAATTGGGGATTAGGAAAGAGTGTCAGGGAGAGAGAGAAAGGAAGGGGTGGGTCTTAAATGCTAAAAGTGCGAGGGGTAAAAGCAGCAGCCCAAAAATGGAGGGGGAAGGGCATCGGGGGAAAGGGAAAAAAAAAGAGCGAGAGTTTATGTATACATCTCTGTGTGTGCGTGTAAAGGAGCGTGTGAATAGACTCTTTGTGATCAAAAGAGTTGTTTATTTTCTTGGCGCTTGAACTCTTCAGGAAACACATTTGGCCTGTCTCTCCGCTGTCTGCCACACTAACCTCATAACACACACCTTTGACTTTACACACAACTTCAGAGACGGATTTTATAGTGCTGCAATCCCAAAGACAATATCTCCTGTTCAAACGCACATGTATATCTCAAAGGGATTCTTGATGAGGACCATGCAAATTGACGTCCATGTTTTCTCTTTCAAGTACACATAAACTCTCCCTCTCATTCTGTTCAGTGTCCCCTCACTCTTTGCTTCTCCTTGTCCCAGCTGGTATTCACACATTTCTAATAGGATTACCACACTTTCACTTTGGGGAAGAGCAGATAGATGTATATGAGGGATGATGGGGTGAAAGTAACGAGGTAGGGAAAGCGATTTTGGGGTTGCTGCTTGCTATATGCAAAACTACACATTGCTAGGATGTTCAGAGTGGTTGCTAAGGTGTTGCTAGGGTATTGAGTGGTTTCCAGGATGTTGCTATGCAGTTCCTATGGTGTTTTTGATTTCTATGACATCGCTAGGCCGTGAAGGTGGTTTCTATGGTGTTCAGAGTGGTTGCCAGGGTGTTGCTAGGATGTTCAGAGTGGTTTCCAGGGTGTTGCTATGCAGTTCCTATGGTGTTTTTGATTTCTACGACATCACTAGGCCGTGACGGTGGTTTCTAGGGTGTTCAGAGTGGTTGCCAGGGTGTTGCTATGCAGTTCCTGTGGTGTTATTGGTTTCTAGGACATTGCTAGGCCCAGAAGGTGGTTGCTAGGTTGTTACTAACCTAAGCCTAAGCCAAAAGAGCTCACCGTGAAGTGTCAATAGCCTGGTTGCAATTTATATATTTTTACGCAAATACTGGGATAAAAAAAACACAAAGATGCAGAAAAAACAATTGATAATTTACTATGTACTTTTTAATATTTTGGACATAAAAATATTTAATAAAATAAAATATATAATAAATAGATATATTTTCACTCTTTGCTTCTCCTTGTCCCAGCTGGTATTCACACATTTCTAATAGGATTACCACACTTTCACTTTGGGGAAGAGCAGTTAGATGTATACGAGGGATGATGGGGTGAAAGTAACGAGGTACGAAAAGAGATTTATGGGGTTGCTGGGATTCATGGGGTTGCTACACATTGCTAGGATGTTCAGAGTGGTTGCTAAGGTGTTGCTAGGGTGTTCAGAGTGGTTTCCAGGGTCTTGCTATGCAGTTCCTATGGTGTTTTTGATTTCTACGACATCACTAGGCCGTGAAGGTGGTTTCTATGGTGTTCAGAGTGGTTGCCAGGGTGTTGATAGGGTGTTCAGAGTGGTTTCCAGGGTGTTGCTATGCAGTTTCTATGGTGTTTTTGGTTTCTAGGACATTGCTAGGCCTTGAAGGTGGTTGCTAAGCTGTTGCCAGGGTGTTGTTATGTGCTTACGACTGTGTTTTTGGTTTCTAGGACATTGCTAGGCCCAGAAAGTGGTTGCTAGGTGCTTACTAAGCCTAAGCCAAAAGAGCTCACCCTGAAGTGTCAATAGCCTGGTTGCCATTCATATATTTTTACCCAAATTTTGGGATAAAAACAACACAAAGATGCAGAAAAAAAACACTTGATAATTTTCTATGTACTTTTTAATATTTTGGATATAAAAAATATTTAATATAAAATATATAATAAATGGATAGATTTAGCCTAAATTTAGTAAAAGAGACACAGTGGCTTTTTTTGTTCTAAATGTTTTTTTTTTTTCTAATCTCATTCTATTTATGACTATTGCTCCAAAATGTACAATATCATTCACTAACACATGGGAGGGAAGCGCTGCCTTATTTGCCAGTTGTTTTCACAAATATTCCAATTTTTTCCACATAAATTAAATTCATAACTTGCATGGAAAAAAAGAAAAATCTCATGATGTTTTAATCCCTAGATATGGCTCACATCCTTCCTTCAATGGAAATGTGTGCTGTGAGCGCTGACATTTAATACTCAGGGTTACCACCAAGTATGAGCAATAGAAATGAAATTGACCGAGAAAGTGATGAAAAGACAAATACAGACCTTAACACTTCACAATTAAACTTATTTGTTTCAAACACCAGGTGGATATACTGTACTTATATGGGGGTAGTGACGCTGACTTGCCCCTTCCTATAAGCAAACGCAATGAGAATGTAGCATTAATATATCACACACAAGCATACACACACTGTCAGGCAGTGCGTACACAGGCACCCTCGAGCTATTTAAAGTAAATATTTCAAAAGTGGTAAAACCAGGTGCCCTCCGACCACTTGATTAGGTGTAAATAAAGTCAACTGTAATCCCTGAGAGAGGGAGACTGTGTTTGTGTGTGTTTGTGTGTGTGTGTGTGTGTGTGTGAGGACTCATAAGCCAGCGAGGAAAAGAGACTGAAGGAGAGGAATGCAAGAGTTATATTTGACCCATTTCAGGCACTATGCCAAGCGCTGTGCCAAGCCTATGAGAGCGAGAGAGAGAGAGCGCTGGAATGAGGGTGAGGAATTAAAAGTGAGAACAGAAGTAAATTGTGGAGCAGAGACACGGGGCACCAGCCGCAAGAAACATGAGCGAGGTTAAGTGTTAGAGGACACCGAATGGCTACGAAAGCGTACGCATGTTTATAAGTGGCTGCGAGGGCAGCTGGTATGTACAGAACGGTGTCAGTTTATATCGGGTCCGGCATGTGTGTGTTGACAGTGTCTCCTGTATCTCAGCTAGGAACTTTCTCTTCCTACTCCTATTCGCACTATTCACGACTGACTTCCTACTCTTCCTTCTCCTCCTTTCGCTCCCTCCCATGCACAAACGTGCTCTCTTTCCATCTTTCTTTTGGCCCAAAATAGTCACAGAGTGAAAAATTTCAAACCGACATCTACACTTTGTTTTGGTTGGAGACGTCCTCAAAGTCCCCCCAAAATTTGTTTCATATTAAAGCAACAAAGCTCAGAGTTATATTTAAGAAAAAAGGACAGTGGGATGAGGAAAAAATAGAGAGGGAACTGAAATGATGGGGTAATATTGGGATATATGGGGTAAAAAGTAAACCTGAGATGGAGCGCAGGGTTCGGAAAGAGTGAAACAGTGCCCGGGGTGAGTCTGTCGAACACTGCAGACTGTGTGGCAACCGTGGCCTCATTACCTCACTGGCAATGAAGTCTCGGCCCTGCCTTTTAACACAGAGGAAATGTGTGTGTGTGAGGAAATGTGTGTTTTGCAGTGAGAGGAACACAGTGTCGGTTTGTGAGGGGGAGAGAAATAAAGAAAGAGGGTGAGAATATGTGTTTGCGTACCCTGTGCCAGGATGACTGTGGTGTGCCGACAGCTTGCCAATGCTCCAACCTCAATCACGTTTGTCGGGTGTCGAGAAACACCTCGCGGTGTCTGTTGCTATGGCCATTAGTCTCCAACCGCACATAGATATAAGCCAAGATAATAATACATAATCATTAAATGCTGTTATAATGACAAGCCACCGTGATGCCTACGTCGCAGTTTGGCATACTGAACAAAGGATTCAAGTAACTATATTTAACACTTTTAAGCTTAGGCCTTTTTTTGTTGTGCACTATATAATTGCAATGTAACCTTTCGAATACTGTGAAATTCAGTCAAACTCATCTACCACTTAAAGTGACAGATCACAAAAAATGAAAAATCTGTCATTGTTTACTCAAATCCCCCATTTTAATCCACTGAACACCAAAAATGTGTGTTTTTGGTTCATACTATGAAAGTCAGTGGGGTCCAATGTTGTTTCGGAACTCACTGACTTTCATTGCATGAACAAAAACAGTTTAAATTTCTTCAAAATATCATACAGACATACAGGTTTAGAGTGTTCCCTAAGATATTCTAGTGGATGTAGCTTTGGATTCTGCGTGAGTGACTGTAAACTGTAAGCTGACATGTATTGTGTCAATTGTTTTCTTGCCTCTGCAAGTAGTCCAGCCTACAAGTTTGGCCAGCTGATGTATAATACAAGGCCTTGACTGTAAATGACCTTGTTTGTTGGCTTTGTGTTTAAATGCGGAGGACATGGATGAGTAAATTAGTGAGAGAGAGATATCTTTACTGTGTCTTCCCTTTTGTTTGGTTTTATATAAATGAGCATGTTCAACATGATATGCTCTTCGAGGGATTGTGAATGCCTGCCATAGCACACTCCGATATCAAGATAGGAATTTTCATCATTGATATGAAAGGTTTCATCAATGAAAAGAGCTTAACACTTATTGTTATCACATAATTCAAGTATATACATTGTCAGTTGGATAATAGGGATGCGCAAAAGTAATCAAATAGTTGGTACTGCCTGCAAAACAAGTCAACTGATCTGTCTTGTGGAAGCTCTGTATAATTAGGCTGGTTTTGGGTCCACTTTACCCCGAAGGGTAGGCCCTACATGACCTACCCTTACTAGTGAGTAACAATAGAGTTCTATGACAAAACGCTAAATAGGTAAAGCAACAGGTAAAATCGACCATTTGTATATTTTTGTTTCCCTGTAAAATCACTAACTCACGCGATATTTCTTTAACTACTATTTTACTTCATATATTTTTGATATAATTAGACTTAGATTATGAATTAAAAATGCCAAGTAATTTCTGTCTTTTATGTCATCTTTTAAATTTAACTATGGGAAAAGAAGTTTGCCTGATGTTAAAAAGCATTTGTACTTGTTCCGCAGCTTCGAACCACTATTCAGACTGTCTCACAGCTAACATTCAAATATGTATTCAAAATAACTCACCCATCACATCGGGTTCTGTCACGAAATGGGAATTTAACAGTCAAGAGGTTATTTGAATTCTCACCGCAGATTCCCGTAATCTAGTAAAATCTGTTTGGTGAGGGATTTAGGGTCGCCATGTGAAATCAGATGGAGTTTGCCGTCCATCTAGTGGTTAACCTTGGTATTCCACATCTCTGCAAAAAATTCAAGTTAATCGAATCAGAATGAAAAATAGGCGGGAAAAAGCGTGTGGGAATCATGACTCCTTATTTTCCTAACGTTATGAACAACATTAAAGGAAGCTGTGTTCCAAAAATGTTTGATCACTGTTTTCTAACTGGTCATTAACTATTTCAAGCTGGTAGACCAGCAACAGACCGACTGGTCTTACCAGGTCAGAGTGGTCAAGATGATGTTTTTATTGGCTGTTTGACGAGCTTGAAACCGGTAGAAACCAGATAAACCATATGCAAATGATTGTGTAGGTAGTTTCTAATGATTTATTTAAAACTCATATTTTATTTCCAATGAAATTGGGTAAATGTAGCTACACAAAGTACCATAGAACTACCATGTTTTTAATATAAAAAATATTTAATATATATATTTTGAAAATTACATTGTGCATGTATACTGTAGTCATTTACCATGGTCCATATCAAATGGACTTGCCATCTCTGATGGGCTACTTTTCCAAAACTAGGACATGCTTCATTAAAGGTAGATGGGTAGAAGGTAAACAGACTATTAGGGATTTCAAACGGTCCAAATATTTATGCATCATGTGTTTAGAAGTGACAGCACAATGACGTCACATAGCAAAAGAGGTCAAGAACTGCTTGTAGATGTTAAAATGAGGTGCTTGACCAATTTTTCAAAACACATCATAACTAGCTTTTAAGAGAGTGGTTCTTAGAGACTCCCGCCAGAACAGTCATCAGCTTGTTAGTGTTAAAACTTGAAAGTGTTTGGGAATGCCTTACATTCCCATACTTAATGTTTTTCTCCTAAGGACCTGGATTTCCATTGCGTGACAGTTGGCAGGTGTGACATAAAAGTTTTCTTTCATAACTAACCATTTCTTAGCTAACATAAAATTAACTTTAATCAGTTACCTGTCATTTAGAAGACACACTTATTGAAGGATAGTCCTTCTAGAGTAACATGATTGTTCTGGGGAATAATGATTAGATAGTTTCCTCTGAAAATCTGAAAACACAGTTCACTTATACAGTGCAACCATTGTATTAGCCCATCAGTCCTTCATCATGAGTCTATCAACAGTTATAATCATTTAAAGTGCAAAGGAAAACAAAGCAGTTTTTAAAAAAAAAAAATGTAGTTTGTAAAAAAAAAAAAAAAAAAAAACAGCTTGAATATCTGTCCAAGAATAATAAACAGTGATTGTATAACTGTATCAGGTATATAAGGTAACTGAAAGTTTGCCACAATTGAACAATGGTTACACCACTAATGTTCCTCCCACCGCATTCAAGGCCCAGAAAGGTAGTAAAGACGTCATTAAAATAGTCCATGTGACTACTGGTGGTTCAACCTTAATGTTATGAAGTGACGAGAAATACTTTTTGTGTGTAAAAAAACAAACAAATATTACGACTTTATTCAGCAATTTCTTCTCTTCCATGTCAGTCTCCTATGCTGTTCACAGGGTTCCTCCCGGTTTTTATGTCAGAACGGCGGCTCATTATTCGCCAGCTCCTGCGTCAGCATCACACACATGCGTCGTGGTGCTCACGTGAACAGCATCGGCCAAAAATAAGCCAGCGTTCTGGCATAGAAGCACTGTACTATGTTTACTACATGAACAGCGTAGGGGCCTTCAAAGTGGTAATAACACTGCAGTCTTTCAGAGGCCAGAAAGCTCACGGATTTCATCAAAAACATCATAAATCATGTTCCGAAGATGAACGAAGGTCTTACGGTTTTGGAACAACATGAGGGTGAATAATTAATGACAGAATTTTAGTTTTTAGGTGAACTAACCCTTTAATATTCAAGGTTCTTTACAAATTAAACTAATTCAACAGCATTTGTAGTATGTTGTTAAATACCACAAAATAATTTCCACTTTTCTCTCCTTTTCTTTTCTTTTTAATTTTTTTTTTTTAAGAACAAAAATCTGTTACAGCGAGGCACTTACAATGGAAGTGAATGAGGCCAATCTGTAACTAATAAAAAAAAGTTTCAGTATTTTAGTCAGAAGACAAACAATATGCATGTCAACATTATGTGTAAAAAAAAAAAAAAAAAAAACACTAATCTTTTTTTGTGTGAAGTTATATGTATGTTTTAGTTTTTGAAGTCACCATTGTAACAAAGCTATAAATGACTCTAAAACAATTATTTAACCAGGTTTACAGCTACTACTACAAACTATGTCCAATTGCAAAAGAAAAATTGTGAAATGTGAAATGCTTTCATAGAATTTTAAGCTTTACATTTCTGCATTTAAATCCTCCCAAAATCAACCCCATTCACTTTCACTCATTTAAGTGTCTGACTGTAACAGGCTTTTTAGGGCCCGAGCACCAAGGTGCGAGGACCTTCTTGGATTTCCTCCGAAAAGAATCACATTTTTGAGGGCCTAAACATGCTCAAAAACTCACTAAACTATGCACACGCGTCAGGACTGGTGAAAATTGACATGTGATATAGGTTTCAGAATTGGGTGGTGCAAATTGGCTCGATAGCGCCACCTATAAAACTTCAACGGTGTGCGCCTCCAGCAACGTTTGGCGTACGTGTACAAAATTCGGTACATACATGTAACGTCCCATTACCTACAAAAAAGTCTCTTGGAGCGAAGTCCTAAACGCAACAGGAAGTCAGCCATTTTTAATTTCCTCTGCGATTTTTGTGCAGTTTTTGCCATTTTCAGGCCTCGTACTTTAACGAACTCCTCCTACAGTTTTAATCCGATCATCTTCAAATTTGGTTTGTGTAATCATAAGGCTTGTGCAACGCTAAATTGTGAAGATTTTGATTTTTCATCAAAGCGCGTGTCCCTGGCGGCCTGACAAATTTCGATGTTTCACCATGAAACAGGAAGTTGCTGTAACTAAGGCAAACAATGTCCGATCTGCCCCAAACTTCACACGCTTGATAAAAGTCCTGTCCTGGACACATGTCCATGCCCATATTCAGTTATAGTCATAGCGCCACCTGCTGGCAACAGGAAGTGACATGTTTAACACTGTTATGGACTCCTAACAGCATATTAAAATGTGCCAGCAAGTGCTAAACAGGCTAGCAACATGCTAGAAAAATGTTTTGCTAAACACTTAGCTAAGTGCTAAAGCATGCTATTAATTCAATAAATAAGGAAGTTGCTGTAACTCAGGCATGCAATGTCCAATCTACCCCAAACTTCACACGTTTGACAAAAGTCCTGCCCTGAGCACATCTACATGACGATATTCAGTTATAGTAATAGCGCCACCTACTGGCAACAGGAAGTGAAGTTTTTAACAATGTGATGCACTACTAGCAACATACTAAAATATGCAATTAGCACTAAACATGCTAGAAACATTCTAAATCATGCTAGCAACACCTAGCTGAGTGCTAAAGCATGCTATTATCGTCATGAAACAGGAAGTTGTTGTAACTCAAGCATACAGTGTCTAATCTGCCCCAAACTTCACATGTGTGATGAGAGTCCTGGCCTAAAGACATCTTATATATTCAGTTAGTCATAGCGCCACCTGCTGGCAACAGGAAATGGCATGCTTTACACTGTAATTCACTCCCTGAAACACATTTTAATATGCCAAGAAGTACCAAACATACTAGAAACACGTTAAATCATGCAACACTTGGCTGAGTGCTAATATATGTGATTAACGCCACGAAACAGGACGTTGTTGTAACTCAGGCATACAATGTCCGATCTGCTCCAAACTTCACATGTTCAATAATAGTCCTGGCCTGAAGACATCAACATGGCAATATTCAGTTATGGTCAAAGCGCCACCTGTTGGCAGCAGGAAGTCTGGCACTTTGAAATGACTTTGCCATAATTCTCCTGTATTTACTCGCTTACATGCATGTCGCCCACTGTTCACTGATTTCCTAAGGCCAACGGGTGGCAGTGAGCCCGGGTGCGAAGGCCCTTTCATTGCTGCTTGCAGCTTTAATATCTGTTTGTTTTTTAAAATAGTGGAAATTATTTTTTGTGGTAATCGACATTATGGCACTAATGATATTGATTTAGCTTGACTTGTATTAAATAATCCTTTAATTGGTATTTTCACATATGAAAAGAACATTCATTTTAACTATAAGTTAACATAATTCTGAGTTTTCCCAAGTTGCACTCTGTTTGACCCTTAGGTTAATAATAAATTCCAGGTCAGCGTTTTGTGATTTCACACTGTACATTTGATGTAAACTCTGGGTTAGCATTCTTATTTGCATAATTACAAAATTTAAAGCATTGATTGGACAAGTGCAAGAGACAGAACAAGCAAGAGACTTGTTTTAGTAAGGAAACACAGTTTAAACTGATAAATTTAACTCTTACATCACTGCTCTTCACACATTCTATTTAGTTCTTACTGACCGCCAGAGGCGGTGCTTCACACTGAATATTATACTGTATATCTTGCTCAAGCACAGGTTGAGTCTAATAACAACAAAGTCATCACACGACCTGGAATGTCATGGGGATCCCCCCATTCAACCCCATAACATCCAGCAAACTGTCCCTATCTTCTCACATATGTGCAAAGCTTGCAGGTTGAAAAAAAAACTTTCATTCACAATACCTTGGATTCCGTCTTTCACAGCCTTTTTGTTGGAGCCGCACATTAATGCGTCCTACAGAGGCTGCGGTGGACTGAAGACAATCTTTTACTTTGTTAGGAGATATTCGTCTGTTTATTCCAGATGCTGCCAGAGTGCAGTAAGTTTGTTTACATACGCACCAGAGATTGTTTTGTTTATGAAACAGACCAGTGACTTAATCAATGTCATTCATATGTGCACAGTGGCAGTGAAAGTGGTGTTTGTGCCATTCAATTTGGGCCTATATGCATCATGTTATGAGTGTTTTCGCTCTGTATGATGCTCTGTATTGATACCTGGTACTTCTATCAACAGTGAGCGGAGGGATTAGCACTAGCTGTGTTGTTTAAAAATAATATTTCTATTTTCTTGTTCTTCTGGTCCTGTACCGTTATAGTATTCTAGTGGCACCCAGAGTGTTCTCGCTCAGGCTTCAGTAAGTTAGCCTTCAACAACTTAGCCTGACATGCACTGTGTGCAGGGCCACTTTACAGGAGGATGATGGACATGACTGCTGTCCACCCTGCTTAGGCTTGGAACATCTGAAGCAGGGCCTCACTGATGATGCCTGTATGAACTGTAGCACCCTGTCGTCGTGGGAGCAGGGAGTTTCCAGCCTAGCTGCAGTAGAGGGACTCTTGACCTCAGATGCACTTCCTTGGCAGGGCAAAGTGACGTCTAAGCATAACTGCCTCCACCAGTAAGAGACATAAAAAGAATTCTTTAGCCAAAAGAGTAGATGTTTTGACCTCAGAATTTGCCCAGATTAAATCCTTAATACTAAATCTGCAACCAGGTGAGGCACCACCACTGGTAAGGGAAAATCCCAATAGGGAATTACCCATTTCTGAGGAGGATGTGCTGTCTTTGACAGCCTTTCAAAGCCAGTTTTGTGAGAAAGAAAAAGAGGAATTCTTATCTGAAATCCACTCAGTTCTCTCATGAATACTCCCAGAACATGGCACATGGTTCAGGGGAAGGAGTAGAATCAGATCAGGGTGTAGTGAGAAAAGCCCTCCAGACTGCATTGGCATGCTTAAGCCTGGACACTGCCCCTACAGTGGCAGCTCCCTCCAGTGCTTTTTTCAAAGGAGCCGCAAGACAATCTGCTCTTAGCATTCCCCCATCCAAAGATTATATTGAGGAGCTACAGAAGACCTATAAGTCTGGCTGGCAGTGTCTTCCGGTAGTCCCAGCCCAACGGTTTGGTTCAACGCCACCGCACACTCTAGAGCCAGGCAGCAGCAGCAACTAGATCAAGCTGTGCAGTACCCTAGAGCATGAAGACCCCCCCTCTTCAGGGTGAATTCAGCGAGAGTCAGTTAGTTCCCTGTCAGTCTATGCTCTTTCTTCAGCATTTCGGGAAACAGATCAAGCCATTTAGAGGGGTGCTCAGATTGATGGGCATGCTAGCAGCAGCAGCTACGGTGATTCCACTGGGTCTTCTTTCACTGCGCCCTTATCAGAGATGGGTAAACAGTCTCCAGCTGAACCCCACATGGCACAGGAGCAGACTTGTCAAAAAAAAAAATGGTGGTGGTATATCATATCAACCATCAGGGCGGCACAAGGTCCAGCCAGTCTCTGAGAGTGGCATAGGACCTTCTGACATGGGCGTTCCCTTGGTTCCCAAGCATCAGGGCGATGCATGTACTGGGAGTGTTGAATGTGGTGACAGAATGTGGCAGTCTCGCCACAGACCTTCAGGAGAATGTAGACGCAATATAGAAGTAGTTCAGATGATTTAGCGCATACCTGGCCAGATCTGCTACTCTATGCCTTTCCCCCAGCCCCCTAATTCTGCCAGCTCTCCACAGGATATTTCAAGAGCACCACAGGATGCTCCTAGTGCCACTGAACTGGCCCGGGAGACCATGGTTCCCAATGTTTTGCAGGCTTCTCAAAGGGGATCCCTGGAGCCTGCCCAGGAGACAGGACCTTCTCCTTCAGCTGCAGGGGCACATTTGGCACTCAAACCTAGATCAGCTGCAGCTTTGTGTCTGGCTGCTGAGGAGTCAGAATTGCTGTTGAGGTCTTGTGTTATAAATGTGCAAAACACAATCCTGCATTCTAGACCAGGAATATCTATGCTTGTAGGTGGAAGCGTTTCACTGATTGGAGTACACCAAGAGGGTTGGTTCCAGAGCACCCTCTACCCTAAAGGTATATGTGGCTGAAATTTCTGCACTGCATGTAAAGGTAAATGGTCAACCATTAGGGTCCCATATTCTAATCACTCGCTTTCTTAAAGGTGGTCAGTGAATGCACCCTGCTCAGACTGTTAGGGTGCCCTCATGGGACCTCAGTCTGGTTTTAAGAACACTTATGCAACACAATTTTGAGCCTATGTATTGTAACCTGAAGTGGCTTTTAATGAAGACAGCATTCCCTTTGGCATTAACGTCAGCCAAGCGTGTTGGTGAGCTCCATGCACTGTCAACCAATATGTCCTTTATGTTGTAATGTGGATGAAACAATGGACACCTCATTCCCACCCAAAAGCCTCTCAACATCATTTAGGAACTCAATTTAGCAATTGAGTTGGTAGCACTTAATCCTTCTATATCAGACACACAAGATGGCAATCAAAACTGAACGACTATGTCTAGTGTGAGCCCTTCGGGGCTGAGAGCCACAGAGAAACGGCAACAGTCAGACCAACTCTTTCTCTGCTGTTGCGGGCCAAAAAAAGGGTAGCCTCTGTCAAAACAGAGGTTGTCGCACTGGGTGGTGGAAGTCATCGTCCAGGCATACAAGGCCAACAACCTCACACTGCCAGCCAGCATAAGGTGGCATTCAACGAGAAGTATCTCAACATCTTGGGCAGCATTAAAAGGTGTCCCTCTAACAGACATTTGTGCAGTGGCTATTTGGTCATCCACTAATACCTTCTCCAGATACTAAAGAGGTAATGTGATGGCGCTTGGTGCCATGGAAACGGCAGTCCTTTTAGGACCCTCAACTTCTGTTTAAGGTTAGGAGAAGTCTCGCTGTAACCTTGTTGTTATGAGCCATCCAGTGTGAGGCACTGCCTCTGGTGGTCAGTAAGAACAAAATAGAATGAGAGTTGCGTATGTAACTGCAGTTCTATGAGTTCTGGATGACTGCCAGAGCACCCTGTCACTCAGAGTCTGGGCGAGGAGATTCTGTAGAGACAGTTTGCTGGGTGTCACGGGGTTAAATGGGGGGATCCCCATGACATTCCAGGTCATGTGCTGATGTTGTTATTAGACTTGACCTGTGCATGAGCAAGAGATAATATTCAGTGAAACACTGCCTCCGGCAGTCATCCAGGACTTATAGAACCACAGTTACATAATGTACGTAACTTGTTTCCCTCAGACGCTGAAACTAAACCCAGTGCACAAGTTTCTGTGACTATAAAGTGCATGAATATTTAAAGGTGCAGTAAGCAATTTCTGAGAAATGCTGTTGAAAGTGACTTGGACTGAGTACCACAAAACACTTATCAGCAGCAGGGGGCATAAACACTCATGTTGGGGGAGGAGAGAGAGTGAGCAAGAGGCAGATTTGAAGAAATCTGAAGAAAGACTGTAGAAAGAGAGATGGCTAAGACATTACAAAAGAGAAAAGGTCAGAGAAATTTCACTGGGAAAAAAAGGGGTTATGATCAGGCAAGACCTTTAGGACCTGCGTTAATATTAGAAAAGCTTTCCAGCGCTGGAGAGACCTAAGCGGGAAGGCCTGAAAATGGACACTGAGGTTGCATTGTTTCTGCTACATATGTGAGTAACATTAGTTTTGCTATGTTTCACAAAACCGAGATACACTGTTGTTGTAATGTTAGCTATAGTAACAGGACAGCTTCGAGTGTTATTGTTTGTCTGGAGCTGGTGTGCTGCTGGCAGCTAACAACACACTCTTGCTTCTTTTGTACTGTATGTTCATTTTATGTTCTTCCTTGTCTTTTGTTTGTCATCTTTGCTTTATTTTTCCCCAAACATTATTTTGCTAGATAAAGAGACATCCACGCTTGTATTGTGTGTTTGTGCATTTTGGGGGTGGAGCAATAAAGGGAGGGGTGTGTTTGTTTGGGTTGATTTCAAATATCAACAGTGTTTCTCAGAAAGGCAGGCATTGTTTACCTTATGATTGGTTGTCTGTTGGTAAACAACATTATGATTTTCTAGCAACATTGTTTGACACTGCATACCTTTGGCACTGCAAAAGAGCTTCATAACCCAGGGTGTGAAACATTACTTAACCTAAGGTTTGAAAATATTAACCTAGAGTTAAGGGTACACACACACAAGCTTTCTGAAAGATAAAGAACAGAACCAGACATGGACACATATTTGGTCTAAAGTTGCACTTTAATCCTAACACTTATTGGCTGTTTGGCCCCCTCCCGTCTTTGCCCACCCCGTTCCCGCCCCATACAACAGGCACACAGAGAGCGATGAGTAACAGACAGTTCAACAGTTCTGAACAAAATCCAGATTCAAATCCAGAGCAGATTACAAATTCCATGAAGAGCTTCTGAGGTAAGAGCGAGACACACCGACAGAGAGAAAAAAGGATCTTCGCAAAAACGCAGATACAGAGTCGAAAGTGACCATCGTCATGTAGTTAGCATCGTCATCATCAACATCAAATGTCAAAAAGAGAAGCGGGTATGTGTTCTGAGAACAAAAGGAAAAGCATTGGCATGTTTCCTGACAACATGTTACGGCAGAACTCTTTGGTTTCAACTCTTGAGGTTTTAGCATGAAAATCTTCCTTTGTTGACCTAATCAGTTACCTTTGGATTCAAGCTGTAGTAGTTGAAGGGAAAAAAAAAACAAAACAGGAAAATAATATGTTGCATTTGATATTCAATTAAACCCAGTAAACCGTCGAAATAACTGAACAAACTGTTCTAATTCGAATGTAGCTAAGAAAGAAAAATTCTGAGAACAATGCCGTTTAAATGTGAGATTTACCTCTATTTGGCAATGCAAAACAACAGAACATACTGCACAATGACAACGATGCAGTCGTGGACATTCCTGCTGTATATGGTTGAAGAACAGTTTTGCGTGTGCATGTCTACAAGAACGTCCATGCATTTGAGCGCGTCTAGTATGTGAGAGGCCCCGCGGTAGAGGTTTAACTTTGGTATCATTCAGGGCCCTCTACAGCAGAGCCGTCCACACACACCAACACACAGAGATATATACAAAAACCAATAATCACATGAGCAACGTACATAGAAAACCGATGTGAAAACAAAATCTGCCGTCAACTGTTCTTCAACACCGATCGTGGGCCGGATATTTGAACCGGACGTTGGATAGATAATCTGGGGAAGTCTGTGAACCTTTATACTCACGCGAAAAAGACGCTAAAAAGACCCTCTCCTGAGCAACATCTCCTCTGCTCCCCTTTGTCAAATTCTTAAAGCTTTTTTTCCATCTATTTGGCATTTCTAATCAAACATGAGGTATATGCAGAAGCGTATCTCTCTCACTCTTTTTCCCTCATCCAACGCATCTAAAAAACAGAGCAAAATCTAAAAAAAAAGAAAAAATTGGAACAAGAGTTATGCTTAAAATTAGCCCATAACTATATATTACATCAAGTTATAGAGACATAGTTTGGAAACTTTTCATCTCTCGAAAGCGGTGGACAGATTTTTTGAAAAGGTGCCCACAGAAACAACAGTCAGTTTTAGTTGCTAGTTTTGGTTTCAAAAACTTGACAAAAAATTGACACTTGGTTAATTTTCTGAAGCTACCCCATATTTCCCCAGTTTGGTTTTAAGAAGGTTAAAAAAAAGACCGAATTGATAAATTAAAATGCTATAAATACATAAATAAGCCAATAAATAAGATGAAGAGTTGGAAACATATAAATCATCGATACGCCCTCCCCTCACACAATAAATACAAATTTTTGAGGGAAAAAAAAAAAAAAAAAAAAAAAAATCAAAGAGAGACAGTTTAAAGCTTTTGGTCTAAAATCAAGTCATCATCATCATCAACATTTCATAAGGACTATTTTTATCACAGCCTTTTTTTTTTTTTTTTTTACATTAGCAATAGTAAGCAGTTGAACATAGATTTTTTTTTCCTACAAAATCTATCAAAGCACTAACAGGTACATTCCCTCTAGAAGAGCAACTGGATTCCCAGTTGCTTTTAAACCCCATCCCACCCCGTCCCCCACAACCTCTACATTTCTCGTTTGTCTGCGTTTTTGTATGCGTCTAAGATCACATAGTCAAAAACAGTTTGGCCGACACGCCGAGCGAAAGTTAAGTTGGCTTAACGGTCGTGTTTCGGTTTGGTTTCCATGCTGGAGATGAGCTTCCACGTTCACACACTCACACACACGTCTCTCTTTTTGCTCCCTATCTCTCCTCGAAGAGACCTAGCACCAATACGGTCTTTCTCCAAGCGTTGTGCATTGGTTAGGTTGCTATTTGGCGTCAAAAAAGAAAAAGTTTTCGCTTTTGGTATTTCTTCAGTTTTGGCTTTTCGTTTCACAACATTCGCAATCGAAGCAAAACTTGGAAGCTACATGTTCACAGTATTGTTTCAAACCGCCTGATGAGGGAAACCCCCCGGCACGATCAATTCAAAATGACGAAACACACGAAATATGAAAATAGGCAATACGTCACCCCATTATCCCAAAAATATAAAGCAATGAGACGAGTCATACAGCATAAACAGACAGACCAAGAGAAAAAAGCAATAAAACAAAATATATATGTATATATATATATTCTGAAGTTCAGTTCGATGAGGTTAATAAATATTCTCCCGTCCAGGAAGGAGAGTGAAAGCATCGACTTAACGGAAAGGAGGGAGGAGGTGAAGGAATGATCTTCTGGTCAAAGCCATGTTGAGTCTTTTCATGTCATCGAGTCTTGCTACTCTAAAACATCCTCCTTGTCCACCTCCTGTGGTCCACTCCTAGTATTTGGTTTCATTCCATTGAGTAAAGTTCAGTTTTAGTCCATTGGTTTTGGTTTGGTTTCATTTTTGGTTTAATCCGTGTGTTGGAAAAATAAAAAAGAGACAACGGCGACATCACATGTCTCCCCTCCTCATCTCGGTTGTTGGATTTCCCCCTGCACGTTTCCTCGGATCCTCTTCAGTCGCTGCTCCTCTTGCCTTTCGTTCCTTTTCTTCGTTTGGCCTTTTTCATCACACATTTTTTCCGAGGCACAGGAGAGGGGTCCGGAGAGGATGGAGGGCAGGGGTTTGGGGGCTCAAGGGGATTTTTTTTTTTAAAATTTGTCCTTGTGTATGTTGTTTTTTTTGACATGTTTGAGGTCTTGTCGTCTGAGCTCTTTTCAGCTGACGCAAAAGGCCAGACAAATGCTTTGGTATCCAAGAAAAGTGTGTCAAAGTTTGAGGCATGGATTCCAACGGATGATCACTGACGGATAGGGGAATCGGGATATGCGTCACAGTAAATTCAGTGTATGTGTGTGTGTTTGTGTGTAATACTGTTTAAAGTGGAGACAAAATCCCTCTAAATTCTTCTGTCGTTCTGTGTTTTCCATCTTAAGTTAGACAGGAAAAATTGCTGATGAAAATGTGACGGATCAAAAGTGAAAATGGAATGAAAAAGAATGAGTAAATCTAAACAGTTGATAGCAGAGGTAGATTGAGAAATACATTTACAAATAGTTTAAAAGAAAAAAATGAGTTTACATTATAAGGGGTGCATGGAAAACAATGAAAATTGAGCAAAAGGTTTTTGGTGTTTTGTAGAGTTAATCTGATCCTGGACAATTCAGGTTTCAAAGTCTTAGGTAAAGCTTTTCTCTCCGATTTTTTGGTTTTGGTTTTTGGTATTTTGGTTTTGGTATTTTTCGCCATTTTTTGTCTTTGTGAGTCTTTCCATTCATCTTCCATGTGTTTATTTTTTGGTTTCTCTTTCTACCATCCAGTGACACTTGTCAAATGTCCTTCCTTTGTTCCATTCGTTGCCACCCGTTTTCTTTTTTTGTTGTTGTTTCTTCGTAAAGTTTTTTGGCTCACGACCCTGCCCTCAAAAATCTGTTCATGTAGGTTTGTCTTTTTCCATTCAGAAAGGAATAAATGTACATTCTCAAAGTAGCTCAGTTGAAGCCACCTCTCCACGCTGAATAGATCAATTTTTTGGTTTAAACAGTCCCCCGTTCTGTTCTCTCCTTATCCCTGTTCTCTTCTGCTCATTTCTCTGTATTTTTGGCATTCAAAGACGTAATGAGAGAGAGAGCACAAGAGAGAAATGGAGGGATTGAGAGATGGCTTTGGTTGAAAAGGCGAGTCTTGTTTGTCTTCTTTCTTCTGTCCCTCTGACTCCCCTCAAGTGCAGCAGCTTGGTGTGGGCGTCACTCAGCCATAGCTCCGCCCAGAGGGGGTGGCGAGGCTTCGCCTAATGAGCAGAAGGAGGCGGGGCTTGAGCAGGGGGAGATGGAGCACGAGTCTGGGCTTGCGCCTCTGGCGCCAGGAGGCGGAGACGCCCTTGGGGTGCCGACCAGACCCATGCCTGCGCTCCTCGCCAAGGGCAGTAAAGTGGGGCGGTTTAGGAAGAGGGACTGGCGCAGACCAGCTCCTGGACCTCCAGCTCCACCCAGGAACATTTGACCGCTGCCCTCAAGAGCGGAAATGGGAATCTGGCCACCACTGGCAGCTAGGGCTGTAAAAAAATGAAAGAAGAGAGGGAAATAAAAATGAAGAGAGCAAATTAGGACATATATGCATGTATATACTCTTACAAAAATCGTACAATGGCTGTGCGATGCCCCTTTTCCACCAAAATGGTGCTGGTGCTTGCCGCCCACAAAGCAAGTCTTATTGACTACTAGTTTTTAAAATGTATTTTAATATTTAAAGTAATTAAATTCAGTGCCTTTGTTATTATATCAGCTTTCATGTAATTTTAATAATATACATACTACTTCTCAAGAGTTTGGGGTCGGTAAGATCTCTTATGCTCACCAAGACTTAATTTATTTGATCAATTTTCCCCGCCAGCATTTTTTTTTTAAAGTTGCTAGCCAGCGCCAGCATTTTTGATAATTTTTACAAAACTTTCTTGGCCCCAAGAATGTTTTGTTTTATGAATATCTGAACATGCAATATATCAAAAGAAAGAACAAAGTCCCTGCTTTAAAAATAATTAGCTTCATACATTCTTTTTTTTTTAAAATGTAAAATGTAAAAAAAGCAACATTTTGAACAAAAAAGCTGAGAAAATCGCGTTTTTGTCAAAGGCTACTTCCCAATGGGATTCAGAAAGACGATCAAAACATAGATAGAGTAGATTGAGTCCATCAAAGCTTCACAGTCCTATACCTCTTCCTGGGTCGAAATTTCATTCATATCCTTTTGATTCATATGCTGTTTAATGTTTGGTCGTGTTAGCTAACGTGTGTAAGCTATGCTTTTATCACTTGTTTATGCTTCTTCTTCGCCTGTGTTTTGATTTGGAGATTCTGTACTCTTTCAGAAGATCCGTAACAGCACCCCCCTACCGTATAACAGTGAAAATATGGGTTGCTGGAAAATTCCGTCAGTGACAGGGAAGCGTTCTGTCATAAATGATGGAAAATTCAGTCAATGGCGGGGAAAGAGTTAATATATTTTTAGAAATGTAATTTATTCCTGTGATTTATTCCATATATATCTATATATATATATATATATATATAACAGACAGGGAAAATAAACTGGTTGAAGTAGCTGTGCAACACAACAAAAATAGATACAGGGTGTTTGGTCAACTGTGAGGCAACACATTGGCCCAGAGTTGCCTTTGTAGCAGTTCTAGATTGTGCGTCGGCTCCAGTACTGTGTTGATGGAAAAGGTTTTTAAGAGATGAGGATGAAAATAAGCTCAAGAACAAATATAAGGGCATAGAAATGGCAGGTGCTTTTGAAAGAGACAGACAAGGTGCACAAACAGTTCTTCTCACACACACGCAGACAAACACATGTATGTAAGTAGTGAGGATGAAGATGTGATGAATATGTAGTGAGAGATTTTCACTGTTCTGGTCTTGTTCAAACACATCCCAGCAAAACTGAAAATAGTAGAAGGCTCTTTGATGGTGAATGATGGTAAGGATTCACGTTTTACATTGTATTTCTTTTAATCAATCTGCCTCTGTCTACTTTTGTATACTTTTTCTCGTCCTCTATGACAAACCTTGCATTGTGGCCAGAGGGTTGCTGCTGATGAGGGCCTGGTTCATTCCTGTGCTTACACCCATCATTGTGTTCCTGTAACGTGTGTGATGTGTCATTTACACGTGTCCACAAACATACGCCATTCATACATGCGGAGAGAAGCAAGCCTTTTTAGTGACATTTCAAGAACATCCATGTCCATCGTGGAGTTTGTGTTCATTTCACATGCAGGAAAGAATTATATTAAGACAGGCAAAGAAAGAAAACTGGAGAGCAAGAAATTACATTTACATTCAGATGGACAGGTTTGGAACACGACTGAGAATAGAGATTTCAATGTGAAAACAAGTATAAGACAAGTCTAGAGTAAAGCTGCAATTATTTCAGTTCAGAATTCTTAGTCATAATGAAAGCTACTGACAGAATGATGATCTGTTGTAATCACAATCTTCAGATTTATGATTGCAAAATTGAGGTAATATAGAACACTGGATGCTGGATTTATGCAAAAATCCATAAATATTAGAGGTATCATAATATTAAAATGAACATCCACAATATTTTATGATTCAATTATAGTTAATTTATTTAAACAACCTAAAAAAAATGATTTTCATGTTTAATAATAAAAAATTACTATACATATTTGTAATAATCTTGGTCTAAGATCATTTTGCAACATTGGATAGTGAATTTGTGCTAATTTGCAAATATTGTTCAAATGTGTAATAAATAAAAATAAATGAACATTCACAGTATTTTACCATTCAATATATTAGTTTTTAGTTAATTAAATCAACCTAATCAATAATTCATTAATAATAGCAATAATAATAATAATAATAATGATAATAATAATATAGTTGTCAGTTGATTAAATCAACCTAAACAAGTAATTGATTGGATTATTTCTAGTTAAATAATAATAATAGTAATCATAATAATAATAATAATAATAATAATAGTTGTTGTTTGTTGATTAAATCAACCTAAACAAATAATGATTGAAATAATAATAATCACCATCATCATCATCTTTAATAGTCCTGCTCTAGATCATTTACCTTATGTTTAACAATTTGCAAGCATTGTTTAAAATGTATAAAAAAGTATAATAAATAAGAAAAAATGATCGTTTACAATATTTTACCACTCAATATATTACTTGTTAGTTGATTAAATCAACCTAAACAAATAATTGATTATTATTATTAATAATAACAACAACAACAACAACAATAATAGTTGCTAGTTGATTAAATCAACCAAATAAATAATTGATTGGGTTAATTTCTTGTCAAATATTATTATTTATATAATTTTTAACAGTCCTGCTGTAAGACCATTTATCTTATGTACAACATTGGACATTTGTGTAAATTTGTGCAAATTTGCAAGTATTGTTTAAAATGTCTAATATTGAAAAGTATAATAAACAAGAATAATAAACATTCATAATATTTTGACTCAATATATTACTTTCTTAGTAAATAAACCTAAAAAGGTTTATTATTTTATTATTAAATAAAAATAATGATAATAATAATAATTATTATTTATTTAGAATAACATATTATATTAATTATATATTATAATAATTTATAATAATGTAATATGCATTATTAATAATTGTTATCAATTCTCATAATTAGTATTATCCTTATTTCAAATTCAAACAGTGTCAAAAGAGCATCTTTTGCCCTAAACACATTAAATATCTTCTTACCCTGTGTTCAGGCCAGGGCTGCCGAGACTCGGCGGAGTGGGGCTGACTGTGCTGAGAGGAGGCGGAGTCACTGAAGAAGGGGCGGAGCTCATTGCTGCATGTCCACTGGGGTTGAGGGGGCAGGCCACAGAAGGTGTGGGACTGACGGCTACGTAAGGAGAGAGATTCAGCATCTGTCCTTGTAACCACAAATGTGGTTGTACAACACTATTATTCATTCTAACTGCTCTTCTCACCTGTTGTGCTGAGACTGGTAGCGACCTGAGCCAGTCCCTGACTGGACATCTATAGACAAAAGGAAAGAGACTCTAATTAACAAACATACATTACATTCTTTAATATTTTCCTTTACTTTCAAAGGTCCAATTTTTATTTTATAGTGGAACATTATTCAAACACATGACCAGACATGTCTCCTTTATTCCACATTTGCACCCATTCTCACCATGCACCATCCAAACAACATTTCAACACCAGTTGTCAGTTGAAATGGCTTTGGGCTAGATCAATCGCTAAAGCCATGAGTGGGTGTACCATGTGCGGGCTGTAGCAGGGGGGTTTGTGCGTCGGTGCTGGGGGCTGAGTGGGCAGCGGAGGGGTGGCGCTGGAGGGGTTGATGCGCTTCTCTTTCTGCCGTCGGTTGCAGAACCAGACGCGGATGACCTCTTTCTCCATGTTGAGCTGCTCGGCCATCAGCAGGATTTCCTCCGAGGTAGGCTTCTGGTTCTGAAAGGGGTGAGATGAGATGAGTACATGAGACATGCCAGACACCTGCATTCAGGCCAAGACCAAGTTTCAGCCAAAAACTATTTCATGTTGATGCACAACATATTTGAGTAAATGCATGCAGTAAATCAACAACGCAGTTAGGCAACTGGAACTCAAAGATGCCTGTAAACACTGATTTACTGAAATCATTAGAGTGAGAATTTACTTTTAGGAATTGTTTTTTTCCAAAACTAGGACACAGAGAGGACACAGGACCTATAATTGTTGTATAATTGCTGTATTATTTGATAATGAAAATGTTTTGGTTACATGCTTTGTTGTTAAAGTTTCTGTCAGCGTGGTATCAACCGGCAAAATGAGTTACTCAGAAATGGAAAGCAGCAGCACGAGTCGCCTCAAGTGTATTGGCTGTTTGCCTAGACTTGATCTTAGACAGTTTTCCTTGGAAAAATGCATCAGTCTTACAAACACAGGTGTGGTGCTTACCAGAGAAAAAGTGCGACTGTAGTGGTTTTGTGACTCATGTGCAGCCAACTGTCTGTAATAAATCTGTGTTGTTTAGTTCAAAACATTGAAAAGATCTAGAAATGTCTGAAGTTAGGCCTTGTCTCCCTTTTGGTTTTTAGATTCACCTACTATTATTGCTACTTAGTGTTCCACTTACCATGTAAACCAATAAACATTTTATTTTATTTTATTTTATTTTATTTATTTATTTATTTTTTATTTTATTTTGTTTTGTCCAAAGCAACTTACAAATGAACATTGCAAGCAAATTATCATAAGACAATATACAACTTATTATTATTATTAATATAAAATACATTATTATTATTATTATTATATGATATATTATTATATTAATTTAATTTAATTTTTATTTTATTATTTTATTTCATTTTGTCCAAGGCAACTTACAAATGAACATTGCAAGCAAATTATCATAAGACAATATACAACCTATTATTATTATTATTTATATAAAATACATTATTATTATTATTATATGATATATTATTATATTTTAATTTAATTTAATTTTTATTTTATTATTTTATTTCATTTTGTCCAAGGCAACTTACAAATGAACATTGCAAGCAAATTATCATAAGATAACATAAAACTTAATAATAATAATAATAATAATAATATTATTAATAATTAATAATAATAATAATAATAATAATCGACTTACAAATTAACAACATTGCAAGAAATTCAACATAAGATATCATAAAATGTATAACTATTATACATTTATGCATTATTATATTATATTTTTTATTTTATTTATATATTTTTTATATTTATATTTATATATTTTATTAAATATCATGTTATTTTATTATTTCTTATTTTAGCCTATATTATATATCATATGTTTAATAATACATAAAAATATGCTCAAGCAATACTTCTACAATCATACCAGAAGTATACAGGGTTTAATGTGGTGACATAATTCTAATACTGTATATTGCAATAAATTAGTTTGCTGGTAGACTTCCGTTTCTCCAGAGGGGAAAAAAAATGGATTCAGCATTTTCAAAAAGAGAACCAATATATTTTTTTTATCATGAGACAGCAAAAAGGAGGTCATGAAGCTGAGGTGTGCCATGCGGAATGATCCAAGTCAAATGAACGAGTCATTTGAAGAAAATATGATTTCTGTATCTTGCAACATTTGGTTGTACGGCTTGTGTGTTCATGTGTGCGGCTAACCGAGATGAAGTTGCGCTCCAGGGCAATGCGGACGTTGGTCTCGATGCTGGTGCGTTTCTTTCGGCGGCGTCCAGGCAACCCTTCGAAGCCCAGCAGAGGTGAGGACAGTGAACTGGGGCTCGGCAGCATGTTGTCTATCGCCATTGTTTCTGTAACGAAAACACATACACAACACATGAATCGTAAAGAATGCCAACATGAAACATCAATAAGAAAACTGACAAAAACCACACACCTGCATCGCTCAGCCATTTCTCCAGCAAGGGTTTGAGCTTGCACATGTTCTTGAAGCTGAGGTTGAGAGCCTCGAAACGTGAAATGGTGGTCTGACTGAAGTCATTGCCGTACAGTTTACCCATGGCCATACCAACGTCCCCCTGCATGAAGACACAGAGCAGAGTTGCCATTCGCTTGTAATTAAATTACAGTAATTAATTACTTAGTAATTAGTTACACGCAAAAGATCTTTCAAACAGTTTCACACCTGTGTGAATCCCAGTTTAATTCGCCTCTGTTTGAAGGTTCTGGCAAACTGTTCGAGCTCCTCCAGATCGCTGGGCTCCTCAGGATGTGGCGTCACCGTGGGAACGGAGCTCATGGGTGGGGCTGAGGAGGGGGCGGAACTTACAATGCTCTCCACACTCTTCTCCCTCTGCAATGACCACAGCCTGTCGTCAAGATGATGCTACAGCACAGATTGGGAAAACACACTACTTTCTCAAACACGTATCTAATGTGAGACAGAGCCTTCCATTTTAAACCTATTCCAAAAGATTGCCTTAATTTTTGCATAAAATTGACTTCTACCCCTATGTTTTTTAAAGCTGCAAGGAAACAAATTTAGACTCTGATTATACAGCACACTACTATTCAACTCGTATTATTTTACAAGTATGTGATAACATTCAAAAGTACGTTTTTTTATTAAATGAAATTAATACTTTTATTCAGAAAGGATACATTAAATTGGTCAAAAAAGACATTACATTTACAAAAATATATATTAGGGCTGTCAAATCAATCGCATCTAACATAAAAATCTGTGTTTACATAATATATGTGTGTGTATATATATATATATATATATACATATATACACACACACACACACATATATTATGTAAACACAAACTTTTATGTTAGATGTGAATAATTGCGATTAATCGATTTGACAGCAAATCTTTTCAACCTTCTATTCATCAAAGAATCCAGAAAAAAATGTCTCACATTTTTCACAAAAATATTAAGCAGCACAACCATTTTTAACACTGATAATAATAAGAAATGTTACTTGAGCACCAAATCAGCATATTAAAATGATTTCTGAAGGATCATGTGACACTGAAGACTGGAGTAATGATGCTGAAAATTCAGCTTTAATCACAGGAATAAATTACATCTTCAAATATATTAAAATAAAAAAACAGTTATTTTAAATTGTAATAATATATCACAATATTATTGTTTTTAGTGTATTTTTGATAACAAAAAATAAATAAATAAAAATAAAGCAATCTTGCTGAGTATAAGATACTTATTTCAAAAACATTAAAAAATTTTACCGACCCCAAATTTTGGAATGGTAGTGTATAGATACTATGCACAATATGCAACAATTTCTCAAAAGGATACTGATTTGACTTATTAAATTTGCCAAACTGTACAGTGTACAGTGGAACACACTGCATCAATACTCTATCCCACAATGCAGTGTGCTCAACCTTCCATTTCTTATGTCTCAAGTAAAATGCCTTCGTTGACTCATTATTTGACTGGACTGTGAAAAATTGCCATTAACTCAAGATCTGACTAAAAGCAAAAAAATTAAACATTTATTCCTGAGATGATAACTGAACACCATTTGCTAACTGAATAAGCAACATGAGGTGGACGACAATGTAGTTTGAAACCTTTTTTTGTTGCATACCTGTGCTTGAAGCCCCAGTCTAGGTGGGGTGGTCAGGAGACTCCCTGGGCTTTGCTGAGGTAGTGGAATCAAATTTGATGTTGAAAGCAAACCTGAGAGAGCATGAATGGCAATTACTTATTAAAGACATCACTGCATGCAAATGTTATGGTGTCACAGAGTCAACTATTATGTGAAATAGTGGTAGTGCATACACAGGGTAACATGGTGCAGTTTCAGTGTTTCCACTGACCCCATAGTCATGATAAAATAATGTGTGAATATGCGTGTTTTACCTTGCTGACCCTGCTGAGCCTGGGCTTGAGGCAGCAGGAACTGAGCAGGGGACTGTAGAGGATGACCTGGCATCAATACCAACTGCTGTAACTGCAACAACTGCTGAATGTCCTTCAGAGAGAGACAGAAAGCCTTATGAGGATGAAAAAAGACAAGTGAGCAAGTCAAAACAAGTGGGAATAGGAAAAAAGGTCCAGTTATGATACAAAGTCAAGATTCAGAAACCATTTTTTGGAGAAAAATCGCAATTTGCATTGTACTGTAGATCCCTTTACTAAATATTTGAACTCTAATCTCATTTTACAATCAGTAAAAGACAAAATGTTTTCTTACAAATCACCAGATGTCTCAGGAACAAAAGATGCATATTTCACACATTCATTAAAAACTTAAATGCATTCAAATTGTACTAATTAAGATTTATTCAAAATTATATTAAAATGGTATTAAATACATTTGAATAATAAAATGAAATAATTCATAATTTCTTTTTTTTTAATTATTTATTTATTTATTTTATATTATTATTTATTTATTATTTATAATTAATTATTTTATAATTTAAATACCTTTATTTATTTATTTAAAGGTACAATATGTAATTTTTTGCCGCTAGATGTCGCCAAATCAAAACAAAGGCGTAGCTTGATGATTGAGCGCAGAATCATGGGAGATGTCATCTTCACCTCACAGCCGGTGGAAAAGAATCGGGATGGGACTCGGCAGAAGTCATGTTCATGGATGAGATTATTAACGTTACTGTAGTATGAAGCAGTACAGAACCGAGTGATGTTGGAGCGGAACGAGGCCGCTGGAGCGATTGCTAATGAGAGACGAGCGCGACACACGTATCGAAAGCAGCGGAACAATTATTATGCCAAAGTTGCCGTGTCCACTTTTTCAGATCAAGCGTATGTGGGCTAACGCAGAGCTGTTTATCATATTACATAGATTTGTTGAAATTGATGTTATAACGTTACTCTGAGCGTTCGCTCGGCTGCTGAATTATTAGAATATTAGAATATCATATTAATAAATGCTAAATGGCTTGTGTTGCTAAATGGCACACAATAAATTTTAAAACATATGACGGAGAAAATGCTTCATTACTGTTACTAAAAATAAATCTGCATCTGATTATGCTATGTTAGCCACTTGACCGAATAGTGTTGTCTCTGAGACATGGTAAAAACATGGTACTCGTGGAAAATCAAGAAAATGAGATTCAAACAATAAGACTAAACGTGTTGAGCTATATAACAATGATTAGTTTTCTGTCTATAAAGGTATCCTAACAGTTGTTCTCTTGTATAATAAAACAAATAATGTATTAAAACATCTTTGGTGTTTCCATGGTTCCTACAAAATAAAACCGGAAATCACGGACATGGTCTGTGTCCTGGTTAAAATTATTTCTCTGGATTTAAACATTCTTGGAAACATCTGGGATAATGTAAGTACACAAGTCAACAAAATATACTGTTCTAGTGGTTTTTGGATATTTTAATCCAAAAATCTTACATATTGTGCCCTTAAATGTGGTATTGCAAGATCGTCTACATTGTAAGAGTACTGAAATCATGTTTTTATACTATTTATTTACAAACTAATCAACAAACTGCAATAATTTTCTGTTCATAACTGACCGCATGCCACAGATGCTGTTTATAGAGTATATTTGACCAGGAATGTTCCTTGAATTGAAATACAGGAAAATGCAAATCCAGCCTCTGATCAACAATGCACTTTCCTAAAACGTACAACCGCAGCACAGAAGGTACCTGGGCAGTGAGCTGGATAGGCTGAGAAAGAAGTGGAGGCGGAGCTTGCTCAGGTTTGGCTTGAGACTGGGCTTGTGCTGCTGCCTGATTGGCTTGCTGCTGTTGCGTCTGCTGTTGCTGATTGGCTGCGGCAGCTGCGTGGGCGGCATGCGCAGCGTTTGACTGCTGCACGGCTGCGGCTAACAGCTGCGCTTGAGCCTGCTGCAACAACAGCTGCTGCTGTGCAGGGAGGAGAGCGGCCAGCTAAAGAGAAGAAGAGGAAGAAGAGAACCAAGGGATAGAAAGAAAAGATGGAGAAAAGAACAGCGTCACCAAGCAGCACAGGAAGCGTCTGTAGCACCTTCTCTTAAGCAAGCAGACCCTGAGATGGCATCCACAGCATGGTTAAGTTATGAAGGTTATCAACCAAAAGCATGTAGTTGCATTTAGTTAATAGAAGCATAGAGGAAAAGAGGAAGAGAGCAATGCATATAATATTTGTATTTGTTGTCTTTCAGATGAATTATTATATAATATAAGTTCACTTCTAGAGCAGGATTTCTAAACTGATCTCCAAACTAGTCATTTTGCCTCAAACTCACGCTACGGACCCTTTTCACATTTCCAGAGCTCTCAGATACGGAAGTTGCCATAGTTGGATAAACGTCTATAGTGGTAAATGGGAGACGATAGCAAATATATTTTTTGTATTCCCTATTGCTTCAAAAGCAAAAGACAAAATCCATGACAGCATTTCCACAACTTTCCGAAAGAGAGAAAAAAATGGAGAGACTGATTACACAAGTCAGAACTAGAATGGAATAGAAAGTTTGCCATCACTCTTTCAGCCGTTGTATTAGAAACACACTCGGAATTCTAGCTTTTTTCTTTTTTTTTTTTGTAATTTACTGCCAAGGTAATATAACAAAATATAGTGTTGTAAATGTATATAAAAAAATTTTTAAATGAAAATGTGAAAAACTAGATTTGCGATGTCATCACTGCCTGTGAAAAGGGTCCATTGGTTGAAGTAAAAGTGCCACAAAGCCAGTGTTTAGTTTATGTGGGAACAAATGACTTAACAATATATTTCAATCAAACAAGTATTTCAATCAAAAAAATTACACTTTACCTTTATATAAAAAATGTCATATGAAACCAATCAAGAACATATTAATTAGATCATATATATATTTTTAAATGATTCATTAGATGTATTATTAATAATATTTATTTTAAAAAGTATTTAAAAATTCAGGGGTGCTTAATTATTGAAGAAGTAAATAATTTAAAGGGATAGTTCACCCAAAAATCACCTAATTTACTACCATAGTAGGAAAAACAAATACTATGGGGGGTGAGATCTGTTTGGTTACTGATATTCTTCCAAATATCTTCCTTTGTGTTCAGCAGAACAAAGAAATTCACACAGGTTTGGAACATCGTGAGGGTGAGTAAATGATGACAGAATTTTCATTTTTGGGTGAACTATCCCTTTAAGTCACATGTTTGAAAATAAGACATTTCAGCTTTAACTAAATAAAATAATAAAATTAAGTTGCAAACAATCTAATGTTATTTTAAATTGCTTATTGCTGTTTTGTTTCCCCTCAAAGATTTTTCATTCACTTCACTTGTGTACCTGTTTGACTCATGTGAGTGTGTGTGCTTGTTTTCATGATTTATGAGGACACAAATTTGTATAATGACATGGGTATTACACTGGTATTACGACATAAACATGTTTTATGAGGACATTTCATGAGTCCTCATATTTAAAATAGCTTTAAAAACATACTAAATATTTTATTAAAAATGTAAAAATGCAGAATGTTTTCTGTGATGGGTAGGTTTAGGGGTAGGGGTAGTGTAGGGGGAGAGAATGTACAGTTTGTACAGTATAAAAACCATTACGCCTATGGAAAGGCAAAACAAACCTGTGTGTGTGTGTGTGTGTGTGTGTGTGTGTGTGTGTGTGAGAGTGTATAAGCACATACCCCTGCGAGCTGACTGCCTGCCAGCATGAGTTGTGTGTGTGGTAGAGCAGGCTGAACTGGAGGAGGAGGAGGAGCGTGAACACTGGTCATCTCAGCGGCCTCCTCAGCTTTAACCTATAAAACACATTCATATATATCATTAATAATATATGGATTATAGTATTATTATTATAATATAGTAGTCAGCATTTGAAGTGGATCAAAAAAGTTCATCAAAGTTGTCCTAAGAACTTAGTTGTCCTAAGAAGAAGGTTTTAGGACAACTTTGATGAAAGGTTTTGATCCACTTCAAATGTTGACTACTGTATAATATTATATATATATATATATATATATATATATATATTATATATATATAGTCAAACCAAAAATTATTCAGATGTTTTTGATATTTTTTTATATATTTTTACTAGTGGGTGCAGGACACTATAGTTCATTTATGTAAGTGAGGATAGCAAAATAAAGTAAACTGTGACATATTATACCCAAATATTCTTCATACAGTGGACTACCAGTAAAATTGATACAAATTTGGAACCAAAAATTATTCAGACACTTTGACCTGACCATGTTTTGCTTAAGTGTTATCTGACATAATTAAGATGAGTTTTTTCTGACACAGTTTAACTCTGAGATATTGTCATATTTTATTACCATTTTTTTAAACTATAGTGAATAAACTGTATTAATGAATGAAATGTTCAAGGTCTGAATAAATTGGAAGTGGAAGTGCTTTAATTTAATTAAATCAATTAAAAAAAATCTTTTAATACTACAAAATGCTAAAATAGCATTTATTATTATTATTTATCTGTATTAAATTAACACTGTCATTTGTTACTGGCACAGTTTGCTACTAATATGCAAATACACAATGCCATTACTGAATATCAACGACCGATTATACCAACTACCACTTCATGTCTTTTTTGGCAAAGACAAAAACCACACAAGTCCATTTCCATAAACACACACACACACACTTTCAGTTATTCATTTGACTACTCACAAATTCAAAAGAAGAGGTTTGCTCTGTAAATATCCATCCAGCGTCTCTCTAACTCTGCATCTGCACTATCAGTTGATCCTTCTCTTTTTACCTCACTTCTGATTGATCCATCTCCTTATATAAGTTTCATGCTCACGCTCACTCTCTCTCTCTCTCTCTCTCACTCTCCTGTAACTTGTCTGACATCTTGTTAGGAATGCGGCTCAAACAGACCAAAGAATTCTCATTTGCATATTACAATGTTAACGTTAATTACCTGAGGCCATCCATGTTACCAAATGCAGATCAAAGAAAAAGAATTAGGCATCAACACACAAACACACACCTTTGTGTTGCTGGGTGCAGGAGACAGGCAGAAAGGACTTGTTTTCATTGGCTGGATCTGAATGAGATGGAGAAAAAATAATTATGGACAAAAACTGACTGCCCTCAACTGGATAGCTTTAGCTTTAATGTTTTAAAACAGAACATATTTAAAGGATTATAAAGTAACTGCAGAAATTGCTAGTAAATTTCAGAAATTGCTAGTAAATTTCACAATTAATTTCTAAGAAACAGCAAGTAACATTGAAATTTTGAAGTAGAAAAACTGAAATAGTATTTTGGTAACACTTTACAACAAGGTTTCATTAGTTAACATGAACTAACAATGAACAAATCATTTGTTACAGTATTTGTTAATCTTTATTAATGGCAGTTAATAAAAATCCATGTTTGTTCATGTTAGTTCACAGTGCATTAACTAATGTTTAGAAACACAACTTTTGATTTTAATAATGCATTAGTAAATGTTGAAATTAACATTAATTTAGATTAATAAATGCTGTAGAAGTCCTTCTTAATTCATGTTTACTAAAGTACCTGAAACTGAACCTTACTGTAAAGTGTTAGGAGTATTTTCTTGTAAAACATACTCCAATAATATGTTTCATTTACAACTTCAAAAAATCTTTTTTTAACGGTGCATTCGTTGAATTGCAGTCCTGCTTCTTAATCAAATATCAGTATTAATGCACCATGTTTAATATTCATTCAGTGGAGACTTGGAAACATTGTAAAGTTCACTTTTTACCCATCATATTTTTCATTGCATTTATCCATATTGTTATTGCAGTAAGCGACAAACTTCAAAGTGGGAAAATGAACATGTTAGCCACGGGACTGTCCCTGCATACACCTGGGACGGCATTTGCAAATGACGAATGCTACGCGTAATTAAAAAAAAAAAAAAACGTTCTCACATTATAAGATGCATTGTATAACATACATGTTACATAAATAAAATCTATTAGCTTTCTTATTAGCTACAGTATGACAGTTGATCTGTTAATGATTCTGATTTCATATTTGCATTTTGTTTTTCCTCAAAATCAAATCTTTGACACTCCTGATCTAGATGGTCAAGTTTTTTGGAGAACATCCTTCTTTTTGGATTTCACACACTCATTGAAGTTGAACAACTAAGATCAAATTTGCACTGAAAGATGTTCACTCACCTGATCGCTGGCCTCTGGACTGTTCCTCTCAGAGTCTGTAAAAACACACACACACACACACACACACACACACACGCGCGCAAGGACACATCAGGTCAGAATAGTGCCTCAGGCTCCAGCCCTCACATCAACAAAAGCGTGGTCTGGTTAGCCAGAGGCATTGCATTATTGGAATACCATGGAGCGTTTAACCTGGGTTACTGTATGCTGCTGCGTGTGTGTGTGTGTGTGTGTGTGTGTGTGTGTGTGTATCAGATTGAGGCCACGGCTGACTAAAGTGTTCTGTGTGTGGTTCAGACCAAGTGGAAAATGTGAGAATTATGACAAAACAAAATCTCATCACACTTACACACTTACACACACACACACACACACACACACACACACACACACACACACACACACTAACACATCTAGGAATAGTCATGAATCATAGTAGTGTACATGATAAAACATGCTTATACATGCGATGCTTTTCTTCCACAACATCGTCACACAAACTTCTAAATCTCCATGATGACTTCACATGCCAGTAACAATAGATATATTGATTCTATAGATAATACATATAATAATTTAACACCTACAACATCTTAAAAGAGTTGTAGTAATCAGTTTTTACCTGTACTATCGACTGGAAACTCGGTCCCCGTCTTATCATCATCGACAGCTTTAGACATCCTGATATCTACTGAAACAGAGAGAGGAACTGACTGAAAACACTTCTTGTATCAGCTTTTTTTGTCAGTCATCCTTATATCATCAACCACATAAAGGTTAGTTGACAAATAACCTGTTTTCATCAAAGATTCAAGGTTTAAAACATTTAAATGTATATTGTAGGTGTTGAAACGGATCACCTTTTCTTTTCATCCCGCTACTGTCATTTTCTTAACCGTTTTCAGCAAAAGAGTGCACTATAAATACAACACTGTTTTTGGTATTGGAATTAGGCTTTTGGACGTTGTAAAAAATACCTAAAAAAATATATATAAAATCAATTTTTTTGTTTACACACACACACACACATACATACATACATATATATATATATATACACACACACACACACACACACACGTATACATGTAAATAATTCTTAAATATATACATTTATGTGTGTATTTATATACACATAATAAATATACACAGCACACACACATATATTGTGTGAACATATGCTTTTATTTTTGATGCGATTAATTGCGATTAATCGTTTGACGGCACTTTGAAATCCCAAATATTCTCATTTTAATTTTCAATTTATGAGATAAAAACTACATCTATAGAATAATTAAAAAAATAAATTTTTAAACTGACCTCATAACATAACATAATCCAAACCAAAACCTCTAATTAGCAAAACCAACACCTTAGCGTCACAAGTCAATTTCCATCAGCAAAACTATTCAGCGTGCAGCTCAACGGCTCTATCTGTCTTTCCTTTGTCCTTTCCTTTTTCTCTTTCATTCTGTTTTGGTCCTGTTTGACACTCTCTTCATCCTAATACAGCACCTGCGCCTCCCAGAGCGCAGCAGGGATGGAGGGGCATGTCCCATCCTGCACGGCATCATTCATATAGACACACACTCACGTACACACACAAGCAAACACAAACACACCCGCAATAGCTGTTAATGCGGGCAGGAGAAGATTTCATCCCGCGAGAGCACGTGTTGCACTTCGCAGGAGGATAACAGCTTTTCTCTTTCTTACTCGTGCTGAAATTGATGGCCACATCAGACCATCTACACAGCCATTTCGAAGAGCAAATTGATTTCCCTGTCCAGTTCACTTATTGTTAAATTAGTTCATATTACACAGCTAGAACGTGCATGCTGAACATAAAAACTATTATAAAGACTCTTTTTATGGAAGCAATCATGTCAATCAGTAAAAAGCTAAATGAAAATAACACCGTAAACAACATTTTAGCCATTTTAGAAAACGTCCCACAGCATCAAGATGTAAACATACAGTTTGAAAAAGTAATAGGCATTCATGTAATTCATGTTAATCAATGATTAATAGTTATACAAACATTAATAAATGTACATTTATACGGTTTTACTATATGCTAAATTTAAATGAATTTTATCCAAATAAATTTCAGCAACTAATATTTTTAACATCATACAATTAGATGTTAGTATGTTAGTAAATCTCATCACTAAAATATTTCATTAAAAATGATCAGAACTTATAAACGTAAATGATGGCACAGTCTCAACTAAATTGACACTACAAATAACCACACGCAGAAAGCAAATTATAAACCTGATATTACAGTAATATTCAAATAAGGTGCCTTTTAGTAGCGTGTGATATGTTTCTGCAGGTCGGTGTGTTTCTGACTCACCGTAATGTTTTTTGCTCAACTCTGCTTGTCCTCTGATCACTCGGTGAGAACAGCTCCTTCACTCTATATGCCACTATGACGACCGTGGGCGCTTTTTTTGGTGTTTCACAAATTTCACTTGCTTTAGTCATAGAAGGCAAAGTCAAATTAAAGCCACTTTCCAACCGAGGCAAACGAAACCTCCATCCTCCGCCACCCACCGCATTCGAGTGAGTTACTAAATTAGGATGAATTACTCACTGATATTGATAGTCAAATGAGTGGAAATGAAAGAAAAAAGATTGGTCACCTGCTTCCAGACAGTCACACTGGTGAGGTGAACTAGAGATCGTAAGCACAGTGCAAATCACAGTCAACGTGCCACCGAGTTGTTTTTTCATGATGCAAAGCCACGAAAGGCCTAGAGGGGAGAATATGACGTGCTGGTTGCATAAAACTGTCTCGCACTTCCTTCATCTGTGTGTTCGACTCGAGACCCTTCACTTTTAAAAATAACGGTCCAGGAAGCTTTTTAAGATCCAATAAGAACTTCTTATTCTTAGTTTCTTTAGAAAACCATCAATGTTCTGGTGCTTTTTAAAAAACTAAGAAAGCTGAATCTGATATGAAGAACCTATAATATAATATAGAGAACTTTTATGATCTACAGTCTAGAAAATGCTGGGTTAAAAACAACCCAAGTTGGGTTAAATATGGACAAACCCAGTGTTTAGGTTTGTTATGACCCAGCGGTTGGGTTAAATGTTTGAACTACCTGCTGCGCAGTTTTATTTAACTAAAATGACAATATGGCTGGCTTAAAATGAACCCAAAATAAGTTGGAAATTAAAAATCAGACACATAATTACTAGAGTCAACAGTAATAATCAAGAGGTTAACATTTATTAATAAGCAATTTAATGAATGTTTATTATTTATTAAACATTAATAAACATTAATTTCCGACCTATTTTGGGTTCATTTTAAGCAAGCAATATACTCATTTTTAAACAACAATAGAGTTAAATAAAACTACCCAGCAGGTTGGGTCAAAACAACCCAACTGCTGGGTTTGTCCATTTTTACCTTACCTGCATTATTTTTAACCCAGCATTTTTTGAAGCGTATAATAAACCATAAAGCCACTCAAGAAACCTACACAGCAAAGACGTGTTTGATAAAGATACATGGTCCAATGAGGCTGTAATAAATTACACGTCAAAAATAAATATAGAGACACTAACTTAACTTAATGTACACTCTAAAAAATGCTGGGTTAAAAACAACACAAGTTGGGTTGAAAATGGACATTATTTAATCCGACTATTGTTTAAAATGTGTTAAAATGGCTGGCTTAAAATGAACCTAAAATTTTCATTTTAAGCAAGCAATACAGTAAATTTTAAACAATAGTTGAGTTAAATAAAACTCAAACATTTAACCTAACCGCTGGGTTAAAACAACCCAAATCGCTGGGTTTGTCCATTTTCAACCTAACTTGGGTTGTTTTTAACCCAGCATTTTTTAGACTCTAGATGTACGACGAAGAAACCGTAAGACTGCAAAGTCCATAAAAAAGGGCCTAATGTACTGTTAATATAAAGGAATTGTCCATATTGATTTTGAATTACGCATTGGGTTAAAGGTTAAACGAAGTATCCGTAAACTTATCAGATAATGTCCTGGCAGAAAATCACCAGTACTTGGTTTTCTTATAGTACATCACTTCTAAAAGCCTTACTCTGCATCTTCATATAATAACATTTTGTTAGCACTTTATTTTACAGTCCTGTTCCCCATGTACATACTATGTACTTATTATAGTAAATGCAATAACTGGGTAAAAACTAGGTACTAACCCTGAATCTACCCTTAAACCTAACCTTAACCCATGCAGTTACCTTATATTTCCAGTACTTTCCTATGTAACTATACTGTAAGTACAAACAAGAGCACGTACTGTAAAATAAAGTTATGGTACTCCATTAAAGTAAATTTGATGAACACAGAATTTTTCTTAACATTTTAGTCCACAATTACTGCCAGTGCCAGCTTACTATATTATAATCTCGTTACATGCAGTAATGTATTATTATATTGAATATAATCATCATATAAATGTTAGAACGTTTTGTTGGATAAAATACATTTTTATCTTCAGAAGCTTATATGACTCTTAAAAAGGATCAAAATAATTTCCTTTCAAATATTTACTAATTAAAAATTCTGTTTAACTGTGTAGAATACATGGCATTTTACAGTATAATCTCTTTCAAAGATTGTGGTATATTTCAGTAATGACTGACCTTTTTATTCAAATAACACAATAAACATGACTAACTAACCAAAACCCTTATGAAGGCCAACTGGAAATATCATTCCGATGAGACTATTTTGATGATATACAGAATAGTGTGAAAAACGTTGAGGTTGATTCACATGCCATTGCTTGTGTGTCAGTATTACCCACAAACCTCTGTGCTGTGTGAGTCAGTCTAGTGTCACTTTGTTTCCTGTTCAAACGTGTGGCCTTCCACTCACTCTCATCTCTCTCTCTCTCTCTCTCTCTCTCTCTCTCACACTCACACACACACACACACGCACACACGCACACGCACACGCGCACAAATAACGATAAAGTGAGAGATATTCTTGGAAAAACTCAATCAATCAGCATCAGTCACATCATATTAAAAGGTATAAGGCTGACTGAGGGACACAAACTCACAAGATCTTAGACTGAGAGCCTTTGAAAGCTCTTATATTTAAATCTTTTTTTTTTTTAATGCACATATTAATTCATATTAAAATTGGAATGCACATAAAATACCTTTAACACACTTTTGATAAAACCAACAGCCAAATACATATATTTAAATAAACATTATTGTAAATATGATTTTGAATATGAAATAAGTTAAATTCGATTAAATTTAGATTTTAATTACAGCTTTATGCATGTTATTTTGACCAACTAAAGCTATAATAAAATATTTTCACTTTAATAATCGAAGAGGCATGTTGCTTGCATAAATTTAATTTCGTAAGGGTTACTGAACCTTTTTTTAGTTAATTATTACTAAAAATTAAAAAAAATATTTAAGGTAATAAAATGCTCTGCATACAATTAAAAACAATATTCAAATAAATAAAACATTATTTTACATTATAAACAATAAAACACTTTGGCTACAAATAAAAGGTACAACGCCTCAAAAGTGGGTTATTTGTTTAGTTTCATTAATTTTGCTGCTATTACAATAGTCTAACACAAAGACAGACACAGCAGAAAAAAGCAAACTGATATATTGCCCTGATTACAACTTAATTAAAACCATCTGTAAACCATCACGCACACGCAAACAAAACTAACACCCTCTCAGTCGCTCACTTCACCATATCTCCTCCCACATTCAAATCTAAAAGCTCAACTTTTATGACAATATCTGTCTTCTCCATCTCTAGCTGCTTATTTTAACTGTCATATTTGTGCTATTGGGTTGTGGTTTATTTATTTGTAATCCAATGTGACTGCCCAATGTCTGCTTGTTGGTTATAGAGTGACCTTGAGTATACTATATAAATAAAACATATACTTCACTGATTTTTCATACTCTTCGCCTCACCTCTCATAGATTCTTACATAAGAAAAGTGTACACACTGTTTACACTGCACCAGCATACATTACACCTCATATACAAACACACACACACACACACACACTAATATTCAAGTCTCTTGCATTCCTCTAGAGATTTGCTCCTGACATTTCATTACTTTAGGCCTCAGTCCAGTTAGTTTTGATGTCCTCTCATTAGCAGAGTCTGTTAGTGAAGGCGAAGCTAATTAACCTTGCGGCCCCCTCTCGAGAGATCATTAGAGGGAAGGAAAGCGAGAGAGAAAGACACTGACTTACCTGGAATTCAGACATTTCGCCATAGCCGCCATTTTATAAATAAACCACAGCCTTCTGTCTGCTTCTGTCTGAGACCCTCAGGTTTATCAGTGTGCGAGACTTCAGTCCACCTCACAGCACCTTAACGAGCTGGCCAATCACTGCTCTCGCTTAAGAATTTATGCAAATTGCTGAGTAAATATTCATATTATTTGAATATTCAGTTCTATTCTCAACACAAGGCTATTGACTCAAACTTCTAGCTCGAAAAGTGCCCAGCTGTGCCAGTTCAACTAATTGTCACATGAAAGAATGAATGAGATAAGAGTTCATACAGTCACTCTCTCCTCATTTCCCTCCCACATTTTCTCTCCACCCCCAAACACCGGTGTATTCACCCCCTACACTTCCTCTGACATCTGTGAGCACGGCTAAGAGTGAACAACACACACGAAAAAGGAAAAAGTTATTATCAAGAGACAGATTAGGTAAAATAGGTGGTTATTCTTTGTTGTTTTGTTGTGGGCAGTAATTAAGGCTGTTTGAAGTGGTGTAACTAAATGTTGAGAAAGGAGGCAGAAAGAGCGAGAGAGAGAGAGAAAGAGGGAGAGACACTAACAGCTCTAGTCAGCATAAGAAAGTGCTGGGGTGGCTGGAAAGTGCTCATCACAAGAACGAAAAACAAGTATATATCATTTTCGCTCTTCACACGCATTACTTTTCCACTGCTCGTTCTCAGTGTACTAAAATTACCACATCTGCCCAGCGAAAATGAAACTGAAATAGCGCGAATTAACCGCAAGAGGGCAGCGGTAGCTTTAATAATCATGCAGGAAACCAGCTTCACGAGCGGCATTACAGATCAAACGAGCGATTTCCTGTGATTTTTCGACTTTATTTTTTTTGTCATATTTATTGTACATGAATTAAACTGATTAATAAAGCTTCTAAGTGTAAATGAATTTTTAAACTTAAAAGGGAGACCAATAGGCTATTAAACCTGCACGAGACTCTTCACAGGTCTAAAAGACGTTTCTCCACAGATATTACCACCTTTTAACTTTTTCATCGTCATGTTTATTTTACATTTCACAGGAGTTTAATTCCCGTGTAGGCTAAATAGGTTCTACTTGTGAGTTCTGTGAATTAAAAGAGTCCGAAAATAAATCAGTCTCACGCTGGACGAGCGCCTTTACAGACGTGCAAATGAAAGATATAATAAGACGTTTACTACTTTAATTTCTTCCCTGTCCATTTTAATTTTACGGGTTTTTTTTTTTTTTTTTTTCACGTCTAGTTTAGATTTATATTTGAAAAGCTGATCTTTTTTTCAGAGTAAATTATGTTTATGTCGTTCCGTGACTTAAAAGAGATCTCAATGTATATGATTGTGTTATCTGTACAACATAAGTAACTAATATTAAGAGTTTAGGCATTACGCGATTTAATTGTTTATAGACCTTATTTGGGATGGACGTAAAACGATGCTCTGAGGGACAGACATAGCCTATACAGTCCGTTCAATATGCTGTACTGTCTATATCACGTCTAATTTTCACAACACATTTTCTCAACACAGTTTTTTGTCATAGGGAAATGGCTATCCAATTTTGGTAAGGCTTATTTTCAATGTTGCATCATGTAAATAATTAACACTCAACAGAACATCACATTAAATTTCTATTCTTCACAAATATGGTGTCTGAATTGTCCTTGACAAAACATTTATTATATGTACATTACATAGTACAAATACTACTAATAATACTACACATTTCACAAGTGTAGTGAGAAAATGTTTGAAACATTGGGTTTTTCTGTTACACTAACGATTTAACCATGCAATATCCAAGCTATACAACCATCAATCACCTACTTGCATTTGTTTTGAAAATATATACACACACTTTTTCACAAACGTGGTACACAGACTCCTCACACACACTTATTCACACACAGGACAGTTGATGTGCCCTCTAGCATAAGCCTTTTACTCCAGCGCTCATAATGGATCTGTCTTCTGAATATGTGTGTGTGTAATGCTCAGGGTCACGGTCAGGGGTTTAGCAAGTTTTTGGGCCCCCTTTTATGTACCCCCCAAGCTCTTCAGTAACGCCTGTCAGGGCCGTGACAGACGGCGCGTGGGTGTGTGTGTGTCCGTGCGAGGGACTGAAAGAGGGATGCTGGGTGGCGTGTGTTAGGGTCAAGGGTCACTCCGCTGCACACCCTCCTTTATCCCCCCTCCCCCTGGTCTTGCCCCCCTTGACCTTTGGGGAGGCCAGTGAGGGGTACGTCTGCCTCGGAGGAACAAGAGGCGGGGTCTCTCGCAGGGACAGCTCTATAAATAACGGTTGCCTGCTGATCATAGACTAGTTGCGTTCCCTCAAATAGTTTTAATGTAATTAGGTGCCAAAAAATGGGTACGCAAACATATTTATGTACATTTTTTTTTTTTTGCTACAGTATACTTTTAATATTAAAACTGACATGCAGGAGGAAAAAGGCATAAAAGTTTGTACACCGTAAAAAGTGGTAACCTGCAATTGGAGCTTTTTTTTTTAAAACCTGATTTAAACCTTAAATTTACTTTTGTTAGTGTTGCCCAATCCAAGTTATAATAATATTTTATTTAAGATTTATTAATTAATCATTAAGATTAATTATGACAACATAAATACTATTTTTGTCTTGGATAAAAACAATTAATTTTAAATGTTACCACTTTAACCCCATTTTGTAGGTTGACATTTTGCTGTACAAACAAACAAAATGTATATGAAAATGAAAGTCTATAGGGTTAATCATTTAACAGACTTCCATTGTAAGTGCAAAACTGCCAAACACATTATTCATTTGTTTTAACAAGGTGAAGGAAGTGTCAAAAACATTTTCGATGGTAATCAGGAGCATACCACAAAGAAACACCGCCCATAGTGCTTATCCAGGAATACTCCTGTAATCCAAACTAATGCAATACCAAAACAGCAAATGCAGGTCTCTACAGATGCAGTGCAAACACACACACACACACACACACACACACACCTTTCCATACTTCAAGCACAGCCGTGACTCCCCCTCGTCTCAAGGAGAGATGCAGAGGCAGGTTAGGGTGTTAAATCTTATCGGCTGTTGACCTGATTTAAAGACAATGGAGCAGAACAATGGAGGGTACAGGTTTAAAAGTAGACCTCTCTCGCACTTTCTTTCTCTCTCTCTCTTCCTAACCGAAATATACTAATAAAGTTGCATCATGTTCTGCTCAGGTTTTGTATTCAAGATTCAATTCAGACATGGTGCATTTTAATAATACATTTAGTTACATCATATATACTATATGTGTGTGTGCATTATATATATATATATATATATATATATATATATACACACACACACACACACACACACACACACAACACATTTTTACAACAAAAATTACAAAACTTTATGGTAACTCTAGGCCTCGGTCATTCAGTATATTTCCCTCTCTCTCTCTCTCTCTCTCTCTCTCTCTCTCTCGATACAGCGTGCAGCAGTGCTGGTCAGCTGCGGTCATGACATCACTGGACAGCACAGCTCTCCAATAGGACACCTAGCCACGTTGCCAGGCAACAGCAGTGAAAGACCTGCATGTGTGTGTGTGTGTGTGTGTGTGTGTGTGAGCGTGTATGTGATAATCAAACTAAAAACCTGAACGTTCTGTGTTCGAGTAATAAGTTGGTTTGGTTTTGTTTGGACAATCAAATTTGCTCTCTAACCTGTTACATTTAAATATTATTACACAATTCAAACAAAGACGCACCTTAATTTCTGACTGCCATAGCGTAATTTAAATATATCACGTAGTGGACAACATGCATTTTAGTGATCTAAAATAATTTTGAGGTCAAAATGATGTTTTTTTGGTTCTTACAAAAAAAACCTTGTTTTTTAATGCACTTTTAAGAGGCTTTTCAGCTCTTATGAATCTACTGGGGTTTATTTGTATTAGTGTATTGTGTGTGTTTACGGCAGCATGTCTGGAGTATTTTCTTGGCCTCTAGCTGTGGTTATGTGTTTCAAGTGCATCTTAGCCGCACGCGTTTCTAAAAGCGGATTTACGTAAATATATTTGTGCTCGAGTATGCGCAAGCCTCTCCGGCGGTGGGCATTTTGTATTTGTGTGTGTACGTGAGCGTCTCTCGGTTGGTATTTTGTATTATTGTGTGTGTGCGCCTCTGCGCCTGCCGTCTCAGGAGTGTATATTATATCCGATACAGTACCTCTTTCGCGCACCACATATTTCTGGGCCGATCGATACCTCTGACTCCCTACAAGACAATAATCGCTCCTCTCCCCCCCTCCCCTGTATGGCTACCATTATTACCACCCTCCCCGGGGGAACGCACAAAACAGGGAGGGAGGCCGACGCTTCTACCCTTCCTCCATCCCTCTGTCCGTCCACCCCGACCCTCTGTCCTTCTATTATTTCACCCTGACAGGAGGTGTCAGAGATGGAGGGATGAAGTGGACGACGGGAAAAATAAAAAAATAAAAAAGTGGCAGCAACCGTATTAAGATATGAGTAAACGCAGGACAACAGACAAAGAGAGGAGAAGAAAAGTGAGTGCAGGTGCATTGTGATTGTACAATAAAAGGAGGGAATGACAGGAGAAGGCAACGAAGATTTACACAGCTGTCTCCTAATAAAGGATAAGAGGGAGGGAGGCAGCGTATAATTATGACCCTCAAAAGCGCAAAATTTCGAGAATTCTAAATCGTACGGCAAGTTCAAAGAGCGTACTGAATCCGACGTGTCTGCGAATCCCATTTGGGGGACGGTGTCCGTCCGTGACAGAATCTACTAAGCAACTAAACAGCATGATGTATGTGTTATGGGGGACGGCAGATTGCTTGGTGTATAGGTTTATCGATTGCACTGGACTTAAATTGGCTCTCAATTAAAGAGAACACTTATTTGACCTCTTCCTCGCCGCCTGCGCCGCACGTCTTTCTTTCTTTTCTTTCCTCACCTGCACATCCATCTCTCTCTCTCTCTCGCTCTAAGGCTACGACCTCAAACCTGTTCCGGCCTGCTCAAACCCGGCGGCCGGTCCCTCCGCATGCCTCTTTCATTTCGAATGGATCCTGCGAAATCTTTCACGCGCTATCAATCCGGTTAAAACTGCGGAGATGAATTATTAAGTTTATTTATTCAAACACTATTAATAATATAAGCAGACACAACACCTCGACTCGAGGCAGACGGGGAGAAGTGCGTGAAAAGGGAGAGAAAAGGTGTTGTACATAGTAGTAGTAGTAGTAGTAGTTGGAGGGCTAAAAAAGGTGGAGGGAGAGGAGAAGGGAGGGTTAGGAAATTGGTCTGGCTAGCGGAACAGCTTTTCACCCCTCTATCCCCCCTCCACCACCACCCTCCCCTTCTCTCCCCCATTCTGCTTTGTATTCTGTGGAGATGACAGGGAGAAAGCTTTATTGCTCCGAGTTGGTATCGATCGGGGCCCCTCTCGGAGGGCGCTCAGACCTGCACATATTGAAGGCACTTTTGCAACGCCGGCTTCCTCCCCCCTTTCCTCTCGTTTCTTCTTCTTCTTATTCTTTCTTTCTTGTTTTGCTTCGCTTTCTCTCACGCACTCTTTCTTGCATCGTTTATGCGGCCTGGGGATTTAAAAATCACAGTTTCGAGGTGCTTCGAGAACTGGGTTGTATTTACCCGAGTGCGGCGGGGAGTCGAATCAACAGCGGGCCTCACAATTCAAACATGGATGAAAACACACAAACTTACAGATCTCCTATTCCCTCATCCTCAGCCTAATTTCTTCATTCCTTTCTCTTTTATCGTCTCGCGCACTTGGCTAAGCGCTATTTTTGATGTGGGCTCAACAAATGTCAGCGTTCCTGTGAAGGGAGGTGAAAAAGTGACAAAAGGGAGAGCAATCGACAGAAAGATACATGCTTTTTTTGCTCTTTGAGGATCGAAGGCTGTTTTGTAAGGTAGGTGTGCTGTCGTCGGCTAGCGCGGTGATGCTAACAGCACCTCAGCATCTGAAAACATTAGAAAGGCTGTGTGGAAATAGACTGACCGACAATTCCCCTGAAGAATGGAGGGGGGGAAAAGAGAGGGATAGTTGGGTGGATGAAGGCCCCCTCTACCCTTCGCTCGTGCCCTTGGGCAAGGTTTTTCACCCATGGTTCCCTGGGGTGTGCTCAACCTCTTCTCCTTCTTCTGTCTTTCTTTCGTTCATTTCGGCCACGGCACCTGTGCTTCTTTTGAGAGCCATCACACGTTATTTAACAAAACTCCATTTTGAATCGCGAGGCTCATGGCCACATTCATTCTCGGACGGCAACCTAAGCTCTGGCTGAAAAAGGTGGCCACTCTGCTGTCTAATTTTACCTCGCCCTCTCCATCAGCCTACCTTTCCACCGCCTCAGTGCCACTTATGTTCACTCACCAAATGACACACACAAACACCCCCATCTCCCCCCATCCATCCATCCATCGCTCGCTCACTCTCTTTGTTGCTACGTCGTCGGCTATATGGTCGTCAAGCATGGCAATTTTGCCAAAATCACAGTGAGTGTGTGTATTTGAAGGGGAAATGGCAAGATATGTGTTTTTGTGTTAAAGATGTTGAAAGGGGAGTGCGTGTGTGCTCAATGTGGCTTAAAAGTACTTTGTGAAGTCACCTTTTGATTTGTAGTGTGTTAGGGAACTGCACTTTCTGTCAAAAGGAGCAAACAGAACTGAAATAGATCTTATTGTGGATGTAAAAATAAAGGACCAGAATAAAATAAAGAAATAAAGTCATAAAAATGTATAAAATGAATGCTACTGATACCATCTTATTCAAAAACTCAACTTAAGAACAAGCAAAATTCTCACCATCATGAACTAAAATTATTTAGAAGTATTTTTTATGAGTTATGAAATTTCTTTGGCACATTTGTTAAGGTATATCCTTATTTTTAAAGTACTAAGTCTTCAATAAATGTCTTATCAAAGTTACAGTAAGAACAGTAAAAAGTATAGATTTTTTTGAAAATCTTACAATATAATCTATATTATGTATACATTATATTAATTATTATTTAAGTGTAACATTTTTAAAAGTTTAAAAATGTTATATCTCAATAAAAAAAAATACTATGAAAAAAACCCATATTCAGATTATTTTTAAAAAACACTAAGCAAGACTGTTTCTATAAATGTCTTATTATATATATTATATATAATATTTATATTTAAAATATAAATTATATATATATATATATATATATATATATATATAGTCATAGTTAACACACACACACACACACATTATATATATATATATATATATATATATATATATATATTATATATATATATAAACAGTGTAACTTTAGTTTAAAATGATTTATATCTCAGTGAATATTTAAAAAAAAAAAAAAGACTAAGAGAACTTATTTCTGTCAGTGCCTGCATGTATGAGTGTGTATGACCATGTATATGTGTGCTGTCTCTTGATTGCTGGGTTGTGGTCGTGCTGGGTGCCAGTGTAGTGAGGTGCTGGGTGAGTGGCACATCACCAGCTGAGAGAAAGAGTGAAAGAGAGAGAAAAATGAGGAGAGGAAGAGAGCTGAGAGGCTTTGGAGAGCGCCGGTCCCCCGGCCGACCGCCATTTCACACTGGTGACCAACACAAATTGGATCAGGCCGTGTTCTCATTGCACCAGCAAAAAATCAGACGCACAAAATGGCTGAATCTCCAGGACCGCAATACTGGACACTGGACCACTGACTAATGAATAGAGGAAGAAATTTGTATCACAAAGTGAACAAATGTAAGGAAATAACGTATGTAAAGTCATGTATGTAAAGAAATGACGATAAAGACAATAAATACATGCAACATGCAGAGTGTAGTGACCTGCTACCATAATGTTTTATAATGTGAATGAATATTTCATTTTAGAATAATAGAAAATTGAAATATAGGTGAAAGGAACTTAATTTTTTTTCCTTCACGAGTATTTATGCCCTTTTTTGCCACTTTTTTGGCAATATAAAGAGAAAACGGGGAAAGCCAGACTGCCAGAAAGCCAGCGTCACTGATAGACCTGATTGGATTAACTCTAACCTAACATCTCATACTGTGATATTATTGGTTAATATTATTTGTCCCCACCCATGCTGCCCAAGTTACATTAGGTTAATCAAGTCATGCGCTTTCACAGGCAGAGAAAGTAATGACAGTTTATAAAAAATATTTTCTTTTAAAAAATACATGAACTGATGAATCGTGCACAGTAAGACCAGGGGGCATTTATTAATAAAGTAAATGGAGACGATATTGATTTAATGTTGTCTTTAACACATGAATGCTATTATATGTAGCATTAACCTGACAAAGAAACAGATTCTCCTGCATGCTTAATGATGCTCAGAGATCTAAAGAACATTCTTCAAGTTGTGTGCAAAAAAAATGATTTCATGATAGCAATTCAGTTCTGATCGAGTGAACACTTCCATTCAAGCCATCTCTGAATTGTCAACCTCATTTCTAAGCAATGACACTGAACATAAAACAGCTCCATATGTAGATTCATATTCATCCATATGTAGAGTCCTTCGCTTTTAAAGATTTACAAAATCATGCAATATTTAGAGGAACGCTGCTTTTGGAAAAGACGTCCTTGCCTTTTCACTGACCTGTGATGTTTGTCATCAGGTGTGAATGTCTGAATGAGTTGGAATTGAGTTTGTCTGAAACCGCCTCTGTAAGAAAATGCTGAAAAAAAAGGCAAATTGACTGTATTGAGGATGCTAAGCCCACATAATAACCTGTAAAAAGTTGTTAAACCAAGGTCAATGCTAGATTCCTCACATACTGAACATTTCATAGGCTTGCATGTTTGTCATCAACTGAATCAGAACAATGATATATGTACCAACTCTACCAAGCAAGTTGAATTCACTATGCAAAAGACATTTATTTACAGGTATGAGGCTTGAAGTTAAAGCAATTTGCTCTATTAAACTACAATGAACTACTAATTAAGTATGATATAAAGACTAAGTTTCTGAAATCCTTAACTCTTATAATCACATGGAGCAAATGTCAACATAACCTAAATGTAAAACTGCGCATATTTCGTAATGCGTATTTGTTTATGCGAGAGCATGTAGTTGTGGTGCCACGTGTTCGGCGTGTTTACACTGGGAGAGAGGGGCACGTGGGGCGATATCTCACGGCAATCGATGAGAGGGGGAGCGGAGGGGGGGGGAAAGAAAAAATCGGTAAGGAAAGCAGGTTATCTCCCGTCATTAATGGGGGGGAATCCCGGGTAGGTGGGCCCTGTGTGTGTGTGTATGTGTGTAAGTTGGGGGAAGACCTGGATTCATTGAGAAAAAACACAGACTGTTTGGCATCGGGAGAAAGCAGACAATTATCTGTATTGATTAAAGCCAGCCAGCCAGCAGGCTGAAGACAGAAAACTATGACTAGATCAATAGAGAGAAGGGGAGAGAGAGAGAGAGAGACACACACACAGAAAGAGAGAAGGAGGACGGCTGCGTGTTTTGTGGGGGTACTGCAAATAGGTTGTGAGTTGGCAGAAAAAAAGCTGAGTGATGCAACAGTTGTACGAAGCAAACAGGACCGAAAAAGACACTGAACACTGGGGTGGACAAAGAAAAGAAAGTGTTTTGTTAAGTCAATGGAAGTAAAACAGGGAAACGATTCCAGCATTTGTCGTTGTTAGTGAACACTAAAAAAAAAAAATACTCTGCGAAGAAACCATTAAAAAAAGTTGCTCTGCTCATTCTTTCTATCCTTTTTATATCACTTGAATAGCATTTGAAAATCAATTCAAAAACTCAAAAAAAAAAAAAAAAAAAAAAAAAAAAAAAAAGAGAGAAATGCCAACTCAGCTGGGCTAGTGGTTAAAGCTCAAAACATACTACACAAGCTCAATTTCTCACCTTACTGCCTTCCAAAATGTGTTACAAACCATTTGAGCACAATTCATAATACAATGCAAGTTTGTTTTACACTGAACTAAATGGCGCTAAGCTGTTGTCTTCTACAGTAACTTTTCTCTTCTAGGTCAACTACTGTCATGGCACAGCAATCTTAGTTAAAGTTATTTAAATTGTTGATAAGTTTATAATAAGCAACTTGACAAGATAACAGCACATTCAGTTTAATAATCATAGCACAGACCAGAGATTTTTAAACTAAGATCAGAGGAAACCCACAAATGGGTGGTAGGTTTGCGGAAAAGTTTGAAGAAAAATTGTGTAAAAATGCAAATTATAATAATCATAAATAATATTTAAATAAATACATTGAATTTTTAATTAACCAAAATTATTTTATTCTATTTACACCCCAAACCTTTATGTTTCTCTTTAGTGCTATAAAGGTGGGTAGAAAAAAAATACAGTGTAAACATTTTCAGATAATATAATATTTATAATATTCTGTTTCTCAATATAAATGGGTCTTTATATGACAATATATGCATTTATTTCCTCTATATAAGGGTCTGTGGCATCAAAAAGTTAAAAAAAATCATGTGGCACAATTAAACCTTCGCCAGGAGTTTGACAGGCAATCTTACCAATAATAACGCAGAATCCGCCATTTTGTCCAACAAACAAACCAGACAGGAGAGTTAGTAGATCGGTGGAGTTGGTGTGTATTGACATCTTGCCAAGTTTGAAACAATATACCTTCTGATGTTCATTCATGTTTATTTTGTGCTATACCTAGTAGGAAGAGATGATCAGTTCACATACAGCTTAAACTGAGGCACTACAGCAAACTGTCACGACACATTAAAGAGCTACAAAACGATATAAATTGTTTGAATTTCCTTAAAAAAAAAAAAAAAAATCTGAGACTTTGTCTTGTCTGTTGGCATGTTGTCAGTGTCCTCTTTGCTCCGTGATGTATTTTTCACTACACAAGAACATGATGTGTGGCGTGAGAGCGTCATGGCTTGTTGGACAACAGTAACTGAGGGGGACAGGTCTTTGCGAAGGGTCATTTGTGAGCATTTGTGTAACGGCATAAAATATGCTTTTTTTAGCTTTACACAAGTGCTCCAGACACAATAACCCTTAAGACTCTGGTTCGAGTCACACTTAGTATCAATAAAAATGGCAAAAAGCCTGAAACTATACTGGAAAGAAATATGATTAACACAAGGTTATCAGGCATTCAGCATAAATCACAGGTTTCCACCTCTTGTACTGGACGAAAATTGTAAACCACTGCTGAGGAAACAGATGGACAAAGTGAGAGGTGTGGCTACACGTTGCGGTTATTAGTGACAACATGAAGCCAGATTAACAGACAAGAACTAAAGAAAGATGTGTATGTTTGCGTCTCCCGCTGCAGTTGTGTGCTTTGTACGTTGTGCAAAAATACATCTTTCATGATTAAACTTGAAAGTCAACCCTACTGTGCTAGTGTGTCTAACAAGCCACTTCAAAATCAGCAACCAATCACACGCACATAAACAGCTGGACACACATATTCAATTATGGCACACTCGTACATTGTAGTGCACAAGTCTGGCCTGATTACTCTCTCTCTGTGAGGGCGTGCGTGAAAGACAGACAGAGAGAGAGAGAGAGAGAGAGAGAGAGAGAGAGAGCAGGTCTTTCCTGAGCTGTAAGGCCTGGGAGAAATGGAACTTAAATGCCTCTCACTGGCTCTCAAACTCCAGTTGCCTTTATTGATGCACTGGCCTACTGCCAACCAGAGGCCTTTTCCACTTCAAAGGGTCCGCGTTCACACACACACAAACACACACACATACATTCGTCCTCACCTGTGAGCATGAAATGCACTCCAACCTCTATCTGTACTTCAGGCCTATATCCGTGATGTCCACCTCCATGTGTAATCTTAGATATAAAAAAGGCCACTCAAAGTGCGATTCAATGTGCAATTCAAACCTCTATCTGTCATCTGAAAGTCTATAAAACCCCATCTATGCAGTGAGCGAGCAGCACGACAAAACTAAAACACTCCCATTATAATTGAAGCCGTTTCAAAGCGGCAGTTGATTCAAATTTGTTTTGAGGCTTGCAGGGATTTCAATTTGATTTGAAACTTGCAGTCAACTTATTCAACTTAAAAGATTAGTCGTCAAAAGTACCGACTTCGCTACCAAGTCGGTACTGAAATTTAAAAAATGTGACGCTTTGAGCGGATTCGTAAACACCTCTGATTGGCCATTGTGTTCGCATGCTCATCAGATATGTCTGTGATTGGCTACAATGATCAACGCATGGGAGCATTTGAATTTGAAAGAGTTTTGAAAGCGGTCCGCTGATAGACGCCTGTTTTCAAATGTGTATCTGTGCAAGCGCTCGGTGAATAGCTTCACTGATGTCTATTTACAACATGTTTTTGAAACGCTGATCATTGTAGCCAATCACAGACATATCTGATGAGCGTGTGAACACAATGGCCAATCAGAGGTGTTTACAAATCCGCTCAACAGTGCTCAAAGCGTCACATTTTCAAAATTTCAGTACCGACTTGGTATCGAAGTCTGTACTTTTGACAACGCTAATTTAGAATTAAGTTTGAATCTTGAATGTATTTGAATATGATTCAAAATTTACAGTGATTTAAATTCAATACGGAGTTTAAAGTGATTCCAATTAGTTTTGAAGTTTGTAGTAATTCAGAGTAAATGAGAAAGTTGGAGTGATTCAAATGTGTTTTGGAGCTTGCCCTGATTCAAATTCGATTCAAAGCTGCAGTGATTCAAATTCAGTTTGAAGCTTGCAGTGATTCAAATTTGATTTGATGTTCATTCAGTTTAAAGCTTGTATTGATTAAAATTCAATTCAAAGCTTGAAGTGATTCAAATGCACGTATATTTGCACACTTATGTGTAAAAAGAATGATAAAAGTGTTCAATCGTAGAATGGAAATGTCCAAAAGTGAAATTAGAAAATTAGATCTATTATGAGCTTAGCAAGTGTATGCTGTCGGACGATGCACAACACAAAACAAACACCAATACTTCTGAATTCCTGCTTCCATATCCAAATTATGAAAAAAAAAAAAAGTATTTTATTCTAAAAAGAAAAAAAAAACATGCATGTTTTCTGTTACTTATAATTAATTCACAAATGTATGAATATTACAACACTTCCCTATAAACAAACATTCTAAAACTATGTGAAAAGGTAAAATAAGAAACTAAACTGAACTGATCAAAAATAACTAAAGATATGCAATAAAATGATTCATTCTTTTAGGTCAATGTACTGCTTAATTAATTATATGCATGTATACATTAATTAATACATTTGCATATTCAATGATTTTTTTAAATGCACCAAAAATGCTGTAAATGCACAAAAATCTTCAGGCACTTCAGATTTTTTTAGCAAAAAAAAAAAAAAAAACATCTTTATAATTTATGACATAAATATTAGCTGACAACTTATCAAGATCAGTAGAAATGCCGCTACATTTCAGTCCCTTTCAGGCTCTACAGGTTCGAGATAGAAACTCCGCACTGTGTGGATCCCAGAATTCACAAATGTCGATACGACCCACATGTCTACGCCTCAGCCTTTGCATTTCAATGCAGTTTCCTTTTCATTATTTATGACTCTTTTACCCACGTCAGAAAAAAGCACGGGCCTACACCTCCACACCTATCCCCATAGTAACCAACCTCACAAGTCCTGTATATGCACAGAGAGCCCCCCTCACAGAGCACACATATACACAAGTGTGTGTGTGTGCGCGCATTTGGACATACATGTATGCACAATCGTAATGGGCTTCCTGGTGTCCTGGGGAGAAAGTGTAAGAGGTGAGTGTCTCTCCATGCCTTTGAGAATAGAGTGAGAAACCAGACTACCGCTGAGTGTGAACAAGCAGGGACAAGAAGCTGTCATATCCGACGGAAGCATGACAGTCTGCATACGAGGACATTATATATAAATATAAAGTTTTCTGTTTAGCATTTTTTCTAGTTTAACACCTTTATTTCATTGCAAACCATATTATCAGCATAACCGTTTCAGTGAAAACTTTCAAATTTACATGTGCTTCTCTTTTGCTTTAATGACAGCAGCAATGGAGCTGACATGAACAAAACCTGACAATCATGTTCTCCAGAATAATCTAAAGAGTATTTTGTGCTTCAGTGGAAGGAAGAACATCTGATCGTCTGCACAAAGAAGTTCGCATGGTCACAAATATGATTTATTTTGTGAGCTTAGAGTGATTCAAAATCATTTTAAGGTTTGCAGTGATTGCAAAGTCAATTAGAATTTAGGAGTGATTCAGATTTGTTTTGAAACTTACAGTGTCTCAAATTTGATTCAAAGTTGCAGTGATTTGAATTTGATTTGGAGCTTTACATTGTCACAAATGTTCTTTAAATTCAATAGGGAGTTTAGACTTATTCAAATTCATTTTGATGTTTGCAGTTATTCATAGTCAATTAGAAGGTTGGAGTGATTCAGATTCATTTTGCATCTTGCAGACGGTGATTCAAATTTGATTCAAAGTTGCAGTGATTCAAATTTAGTTTGCCGCTTTTATTGATTTAAACTCGATTCAAAGCTTTGATGCTTCACAAGGTCACAGATCTGCTTGAAATTAAACAAAAGAGAAAAATTAATTTTAAAGTTTGAAGTGATTCAGCTTAGTTTTGGATCTGAGTCAAAAGTGCAGTGAGTCAAATTAAGTTTGAAGCATGAATTGATTGAAATTCAAATTTGTCTGCACAAAAGAGTTCACATGATCACAAATTAACCTGAAAGCGATAGTTCACCCAAAAAAAAAGACAATTTTGTCATCATTTACTAACCATTATGTCGTTCTAAACCTGTATGACTAACTTTCTTCTGTGGAACAGGAAATGAAATATTTTGAACAATGTTTTAACTGTCTAAAAAAAGAAAAAAAATCCTTTTGTGTTTCACAGAAGTAATGCAAACAGGTTTGAAATGACATGAGGGTGAGAAAACGAACAGAGAATTTTTATTTCTGGGTGATTTGTTCCTTTATTTATTAATTTCAAATCATAACATTTCTTTGTTTTACGTTGCTCTTTTCCAAATATTGAATCCCAGATTTTCCATTGATGGTAATACCCAATATCTAAGTACTATGGTACATCACAGTGCTAATCCATAAGGGTAGTTTGGAATTGCGTGTGTTCCGTGTGTACCTGCCCCTGTTCAGTGGTCATGCTTCGGCCCATCGTCCCCTTTTCCTTATGTTACTGCCACTTGGACAATAGCCTCTACTGAGGGTCCCCACCACTGCAGCTTACACTTAATGAACAACAACCTATCCATCCCCCCCCACCATCATCCATCTATCTATCCCCCCAACCACCTCCTCCCACCCACCCCTGCCCACAACCACTGTTGTCCACTGTTCACCTCATCCATAGTAGACGGTATTGATTTTCAGTGGGGAAAATAAAAAAGGCCATGAATTTTAATGCTTTCTGTCTCTCTCTCTCTCTCTCTCTCTCTCTCTCTTATACCCCCCCCAATCCACCTTTTTTTTCACCCCTTCTTCTTCTGACCCATCCCTCTGCTACGTTCTTTCCTGGGGGAAGGATAAAGGAGAGGGGGATGGGACAGTGAAGGAGGGGTTGGTGGTGTGGCATTGGGTCATTTCTCATTTCCGAACCCTGGACGCTCACCTCCCCCCTTCCTGTTAACTAGCCTTCTCATTGCAGAAACGATACGGATGGAAACACGCAACAACCTCTCTGGACGCTCTTCATCAATACGATGTCTGTGACTCTATTGATGTCTGTAACTCCTACCTTGTGTTAATTAAATAACACAAACAATCAGCATTATTTAATTATGCAAATTCATGTTAACTAAGAGATTATACAGCTTAAAAAATGAAAAAAAAAAATTAACAAATAAAAAAAGTTACAAGTAACCTATAAGTGAAAAGTCAAATAAAATGTTCTCATTTCACTCGTTCATTTTTTTAAATGTCAGTTAAACTATATTACTGCTCAGTAAGTCAGGAAGAAATTAATACTTTTATTCAAGCAAGGATGAATTATATTGATAATGTGACAATAGATTTCTATTTCAATAAAAAATGTTGTTCTTTTGAGCTTTAAAGTAATCTAGTCATCAGTAAAAAAAAAAATCAGTAAAAATCCAGTTTTCACAAAATTTCTACAAAAAAATATTAAGCAGTACAGCTGTTTTCAGCATTGATAATAATAATAAGAAATGTTTCTTGAGCAGCAAATCAGCATATTAGAATGATTTCTGAAGGATCATGTGACACTGAAGACTGGAGTAATGATGCTGAAAATTTATCTTTGCCATCACAGAAATAAATTATATTTTAAAATGTATTAAAATAGAAAACATTTATTTTAAATTATAATTATATTTCACAATATTACTGTTTTTTAGTGCTCCTTTTTCCAAATAAATACAGCCTTGGTGAGACTTTTGTTTAAAAAAACTTACTGACCCCAAACTTTAAAATAATTTTAAAAAGCTAATTTCAGTAGTCCAAAAAAGCAACAGGTAGCTATTTATCAGTATAACATATTAGTGAACAAACTGACGATATTAAATGCATTCTTGAAAACAGCATACACAATATACACTATGCTACATGACAGCTTCATTAGCATTACTTGGATTCATGAGAGACTTTTTAAACAATAAACTGACTGGAAATGCTCTAATATGCAGCATTATCTAAACATAGGCTCACTATTAATGACTATGTTTGTTGCTGAAATGACACTAAAGCACAATGTAGACAGATACATCGTTCTCCAAACACTCCGTCAGAGTGACAAATGTTTTAATAATTCCAGCCTGTGAAAAATGATGCACACAAATGTACCATTCCTAAAGTCGTACAGCCACAGAGCGAATGGCCATACTCCAATTTACCATTAAGTGCATCAATACACATAATTGTTATCTTTGTAATTTCCAAACAGATAAATAAAGGGGTGAGGAAAAATCCTGAAGGTAAGACACATGTGGTGAGGCTCATAATTCTGACAAGCACATCTTTTTGTGTTATTTTCAGTATGTGGTTTCTCACCGCCTTCTAATATAAAAGCCGAGAGGATGGACGAGAAATGGACAAAATTGAGGGAGTAAAAAGGGGCTTTTAGGACAGAAAGCGCAGTTGGTGTGTGTGTATGAGAGCAAGTTTGTATCTGTGTGTGTGTGTGTGTTAAAAGAGGGGTCTTAAAAACTGCATCTACAGATTGTACATACAGAGTAATATTTAATTTCCTTTCACAGCTATACAATAAACTGTTATCATCTTCCATGGTAGAGTATTCAGCAGTCTGTTGTCAAGCAAAATTTTAACAATGTTCAATAAATATTAGAATTAAGTTTAACAGAGTACACCAGAAACTTTGCATTTTTTTGTGTTTTAGATTGCAGTTAAGACATCCAGACTTAATAGCACTAAAAATATACCATGTCCTTGAGATTTGTCTTTTCTACAGCTCAGAGATTTCTGATAACACATTAAGAACTCATTCACGTGAAATCCGACAAATTCTGCCTTTGTCCCGATCTCAAGCCTCCCCTCTCTTTTTATTTTCAATCCTCAACTCTGAGGCCGCTCTGATAATCATTCAATTGCACCATCCAAAGAAAGGACATCATTCGGACAAAAACACTCAATGAGTTTAAGTGTATAAATATGTTTTGATTAATTTTCAACCTTTACATGTGTCTCTCTTTTTTCACACGTCGCTCACCTCCACCTCTCCTATCGTATTGAACCACACAGAGGGAAAGCATGAGAATGTGTGTCTGCTGAGCAGCTAATAATGACATTTGTGCGCAAGACGCCGTGTTTTTTTTTTGTGTGTTTCCACAGTCTGTACTTCTGTGACATGCGAAAGGTCATTGGTTGTGTATTGCGGTATTTACTAACAGCCAAGTATTTTGTGGTTCATTCAGGTTATTCCTGCGTGTTTTGATTAATCTTGTAAGAGCTGCTGGACTCATAATGAGCACTGGAAATTGAGGTCAAACACTTTTGAAACACAATATGTATGTCAAGAAATTCTATGTGATTGTCACACAAACATTTATAATGGATATGTCACCAAAACTGCACAAAACATCACATGTACCACAAGAATTGTTAAAATAAGGGTTACACTTCAGTTTAAGGTGTGCTTGTTGCAGTGTAACCACATTTAAATACTGAGTAATATTAATTAACAGCATGTACTTCCTATATAATTAGGGTTAAGGTTTGGTTTAGAGTTAGTAGCATGTAATTATGCATAATTCACTGCTATTACTATAGTATGTAACATATGGAACAAGGACACTGTAAAATAGAATGTTACCAAAAGAAGCAACATTATATTCATTATATTCAACCCAACCACAGTTGATTAACTTAGATTTTGGAGGCAATCTCAATGATGATTGCAAGCATTATTACAATGTGAAATATCTCCAAATTTTGAATTCTCTTTTGTTGCACATCATAATGTTAGTTCATTCAGGTTTGCTGTTATTCTTTCTTGTTTTGATTAATCATACGAAAGCTTCCAGACTCATAACAAGCATTTCAAATCTGGTCAAACACTTTTAAAACGCATCAATATGTAGGGAAAGAAATTCTATTGAAACGTCACACAAACATTTATAATGGATACTTCGTCAAAAAACACACAAAACACTGCATTTATCACAAGAATTGTGCATTTGCTCATCATTGTGAACTTTCATTAGCTTTGGTTAAAGGGTTAGTTCGCCCAAAAATGAAATTTCTATCATTAATTACTCACCCTCATGTCGTTCCAAACCCGTAAGACACAAATTAAGATATTTTGATGAAATCCGAGAGGTTTTTTTATCCTCTATTGAAAGCAACGAAATTACCATCATTCAAGGTCCAGAAAAGTAGTAAAAACATAATTAAAATAGTCAACGTGACAACAGTGATTCAACCTTAACCCTTATGAAGCGACGAGAATACTTTTTGTGCACAAAAACAAAACAAAAATAACGACTTTATTCAACAAATTCATCTCTCCCCTGTCATTCTGCTATGTTATTAATGTTGCAGAGCTTCCGTTCGGACATAGAACCTGGAAGCGCTGCAACATTAATAGCTTATGAGAATGAGAGTGGAGAGATAAATTTGTTGAATTTCATCAAAATATCTTAATTTGTGTTCCGAAGATGAATGAAGGTCTTAACGGCTGTGGAATGACATGTGGGTGTGTAATTAATGACAGAAATTTCATTTTTGGGTGAACTAACCCTTCAAAACAAGCTTACAAGTCAGTATATTAAACCCTACCACAGTTTATTTACTTGGATTTTGGAGATAAATTGAGGCAATCTCAATGATCTATTGCAAGCATCATTACAATGTGCAGTATCTCCACATTTTGAAAGCTCTTTTGGTGCACACCAATGTTATTTTATTCAGGTTTGCAGTTATTTCTGCTTGTTTTGATAATCTTGCAAGAGCTGGTGGACTCACAACAAGCATTGGAAATTGAGGTCAAACATTTTAAAATGCATCAATATGTAAGTCAAGAAATTCTATTGGAACACCACACAGAAACATTTATAATGCCTACATCACCAAAAACACAAAACACCACATTTAATCACAAGAATTGTGCATTTGTTCATCATTGTTAACTTTCATTAACTCTGGCTAAAATAAGCAACACAAGTCATTATATTCAAACCAAGTTGATTTTCACACTGCGCTTAACCCCGGGTTATCATCGTCCTAACCCAGGAATGCACAATGTGAAACGTCAGCTTATGAATACCCAGGATTGATTGTTAACCCTGGGTAAATTATGAGCAGTGTGAAACATGAAGCAAGATAACCCAGGATTCTGTTTAGCCGGGGTTTAGAATGACCCAGGGTTAACTATTTCAAGTGTGAAAAGGCCTAATGTGCAATATCTCCCAATTTTGGAGGCACTTTTGGTGCACATCATATGTTGGTTCATTCAGATTTGCAGTTTTTTCTGCTTGTTTTGATGAATCTTGTAAGAGCTGACGGACTCCCAACAAGCATTTGAAACTGAGGTCAAATCACTTTCGAACTGCATCAATACGTATTTTTTATCATAATTTTAACATCACAGAAACATTTATAATGGATACGTCGTCAAAAACAAACAAAACATCACAAGTACCACAAGAATTGTTTTGTTTCATCCATTTGTTCATTACTGTGAATCTTTATCAACTCAACACAAGTCATTATTTTCAATGAACCACATTTGATGTACTTGGACTGTGGTAAATTTGGAGGCAATCTCAATGATCTATTACAAACAACATTACGATGTGCAATATCTCCAAATTTTGGAGGCACTTTTGGTGCACATCACAATTGTTGGTTGCAATTCAAGAACATGGTGTATTAAGACACTATAGGCAAAGGTTTCCTCAGTCCCGCCTCAATGCAAGCGGCCCACGAGGCCTTGAACTTGAGACGGCGAGTGAGTCAATAAGAAAACGGCGCTTTTAGAAAGACGGGACGAGATGAAAAAGAGGTGGGGGGGATGATGAGTGGCTGCATGTGAATAGAAGGGGGCACGAGAGAGGGGTGGAGGAGGGGTAGGGCTGAGGCGAGGGTCAGGGGTCAACTTGTCAACCCCCACTGCCCCTCATGGGCAGACAAAGGGAGGCGAGAGGGGTCAGAGTGCACGGCTGAATGGACAACTGGTGAACACACTCCAATCGGGGGTGTCTCTTTAGCCACACGCAGAAAAGAGCGTCTTTCATGCTCACGGCGCATCCCTTTGAGTCCATTTGAACCGGTTGAGACATTCAGATTTTTTTCAAGGTCTTAAAAAAGAGAAATTTGAATACAGTCACCCTGACAAGAGTCTTCTTTTCAAGAGTTGCTCTAGAAGTTCACGTATGCGCGCAGGCTCTTTTGAATACGCTAATGCAACTGGAGATTTCCTTTGTTGCCATACGTTACGACTCAAAGAAAATGATAACAAATCTCCTGCTAAATATAGACACAGTACACTCGCATGAGTGCATGTCACAACTCCCTCATTATCTTAAAACATGCACCGCTGCCGTGCCGGCGGAGGTCAAGTCCACTTACGGTCGGAGCTACGCTAGCTATTTATCTTATCTGCGGGATTAGCCGGGCTGCCTGTCAGGTAAACCACACCCCGCACCAACTGCACCATTCCCGTGGTTACCCTCTTGGGTAATCAGCACAAGATTTCTTTATAAAATTATGCAGCTGACCGGCATGTATACTCACCATATTCATCCTGCATATGGAACAGGGAAAGATGGATAGACGTAGGGAGGAGCAGGAGTGATGGGGGTGTCACCTGACCTAGTTATTCTCAACATACAAATACATATTATTCATATATACACAAATCAGAAGTGTCATCATGAGTAAATACAGAAGTGCATTAGGAGATTGGTAACATTGCTTTCTGTTCATTTTTACTTGTGCTATTCTTCTTTGAAGCCAAATTAATAACATGATATGATTTGGATCAAATTAATCATATATATCAATATTTGCTAAAATAAAAGCTCACAAAAATAGTTCAAAGTAGCAAAAAGTGGCTTTAGAAGTCAATATATAGTTTGTTTGATTTCTATATCATTGAACATAAGCCAATCCACATCAATACATTTTGCAATAGAGTTAGTCTTTTTTTTTTTGAAGTAGACAGATTCCATCTGCACCATTTTTTTTTTTTTTGGTCTATGTACACTACTGTTTAAAAGATTTAAAAAAAAAAAATAGAATTTAATACCTTTATGTAGCAAGGATGCATTAAATTAATCAAAAGTGACCCTAAAGAGACATACAAAGCCTTATCAAGTTAAAAGTCCTTAAACTTAAAACACACACATCATTTGATTCATGCGTTCTTTTTCATCCAGCTGCTTTTGAACTCTACAATGTTGAACGGCTCCCTACTCATTCTGTGTTGCCTGATCAAGGTAAAGTAAGTGTGGTTTGGTCACTAGATAACTAAATGGTGTTGTGTTTCAGACAACTGCTCAACATACCAAGGTCTGGGAGTGAGAGAGGATGTATTTGATGCATATCAATGTGTGTATGTGTGTTGATCTTGTGCATGAAATTCAATCCGCTTAAGAAACCATCAGAAGATGATTATATATATATAAAAAATGAATAAAAAAAGTGATTAAATCGCACAGGCCTAAGAAATATAGAAGAAAGCTGGCTGAAAGACGGTAGATTTCAGGGTCAAAAGAATGAAAAGACCACGAAAGAAAATAATAAAAGACTGTTAAGTGGACGTACAACAAAAAACAAGAAAATTAAATGCTGAACTTGGACATTTGTCTTTGTGGAAAAACATAAACCAATACCTTGACCTAACAATGTGTATGTACGGTGTGTATCTGGCCCTCAGCATTCCTTTGGGCTCACTAGCAAGTGTTGAATTTTCAATCATTCCTTTCAACTTTCAATAGATTTTTTACTAAAAAATGTTTTTGATAGAACTTTGCAATTCAAAAGAGTTTGTCTGTGATCTTTCCATGAACGTGGGCTTGAATAACTTTCTATAAATTCACTTGGCCACATCCACTGTCAAAAGTGTGAAAGAGTACATGTTCACATTGTGCGTGAATGTGTGTGTTCGAAGGAAGGGGGTGTAGGGTAAAGATGCGGTTACTTTGAGAAGATTGAAGCGCAAAAGCACTCAGATTTATTAAAAGCTGCCGCTCACGCCTGCCTCTCTCTCTCGCTTATTCCGCACCATTGTTGCAATACCCCCTTCATTGTGTATACATTGTGGAGGGATATTAAATTTCTCCCTTTCTACCTGACTGTAACCACTACACAGCTATGGGGAAGGGCAGCACGTCCCTGAGGTCCAAACACACACACACACACACACACACACACACATACATGCACATGCTCATTTTCATACAGCTTGTCCATCAAATTAAACCGGGTGGTGAAAAACCCACCCAAAAACCGGACACTCTTGGTCCAGGAGCTGATATGAAATGCAGGGGTGGGGGACAAATTCAATCAAGCAAGCTCTGGTTGTTATGAGCCTACGTTATTATTAAAATGGCCACATCGCGGGTGGTCGGTTTGTGAAAGACACACATATGCACTCTAAAACCTACATGGTAAACCCAGATCAATCAATCAAAGTTTAAAAGTGAATATTAATTCAAGCAAGTTGGAATTAAAAAGCAATATGAATGTGTACCTGATAGTTTTGCACTCATCTGCCCTTGGTCTTCATCTAACACAAAAACTCAACAGCTAACCATCTGTTCTACATGGCGCACAGTCGCTCTCCTTAACCAAAGGGCTACGGTCTCTTTCTCCCAATGATAAAATATGTGAACCCTGACTCTTTCCCTTCAAAAGAGTGGGATTTTCTCTCACAAGGGCTCAGAAAAGTGGGAATGAGGTGGAGAAAGCAATGCAAGATGGCTCATATGTGGGTTCCACAATAAGAATTGTGTATAGGTGTAAATGTTTGTGGTTTTTCATGGGTAAATGTTGTGTGTGTGCGTGCTGAAATCTAATTCTTAAGTTTAATTAAGGGGCTGTAAGACCCTGACCTCAATGACGAGCCCTACAGCTATTCACATGCTGTTTCCAGGACGAGAAAAAGAGTGATATTTACAATCTGTAAATAAGGCAAAGGTGTGAGGCATTTGTTTACATACTGTACAAACAACTAGTATAAGAGTGAAAGGGTGATTGAGAATAGACTGCGAAACAAAGCTTCTGAAGATTCTTACTGGTCCAATACCAACTGGACTTGGTTTTCAACTGGGTAAACCATCTTGGTCATGCTTATTTGGGCTGGAAGACCACCCTAGACCAGCAATAAACCAGCAATAAATGAACACCTTAGGCCAGAAACAGCCTCTAAGCGAGATGCAAATGCATAGCCAATGCATTGCAAACATGTGGTCCTGTTGTACATGCTGTGCATAGAAATATTGCAGAACCTTAATTTATCCTTTTTTAAGCCAGTATTGCTTTAAAATGTTCAAAATTTAAATTTGTTATTTCCAGATTAAAATGGAAAATTTTCAATGTGGACCCCACTGTATTTGCATTGCCTTATGAAATTAGTTAAGACAAAGTATGTGTTTGTACATACATTTTCATACATAAAATATGTTTAAGGCTTTGAAATAATAGTTCAGCCAAAGGTTCCAAAAGGGGTTTTTGCAGCATTGCCATAGAAGAACCATTTTGGCTCTTAAAAGAACCATTTTTCTTAGTGTGCAGAATATTTTAATATTCTGATGAATCTTTTTTCACTAAAAAAGAAGCTTTTATGTAATGGAAAGTCAATAAACAACCTATAATTTTAAAAGTGAAGAAAATAATTTACTCAAAACCCATATTACTTTCTTAATTCTAACACAAATTTAGTTATTTTAAACAAAATGTCCAAGCTGCTTTTTTTTTTCCACACAATGAAAGTAAATGGTGACCATGGATGTCAGTCATCTTTTTTTTTAATTTATTTACTTTTTTCTATTGAGGCTGTTCCTCACATAAAGCTATCATGTGGTTTCAGAAGAGTCACATGGACTACTTCCATTATGTTTTTATCGCACTTTGATCTCAACAGTTCTTGGTCACCATATTAAGCAGTGTGAACATCTTCAAAACTTCTTCTGTGTTCTGTAGAAGTAAGAAAGTCATACAGTTTTAATGTGAACTATTCTTTTAAACTGGTGTCACTTGGTTCCCCAACAATAGAGGCATAGAAACATAAAGGGACAGGTCACAGTTGACCAGCGAGAGTGTATTAACATGGCCGTACCGTGTAATTTGGTTTATGAGTCTGATAAAGGTCCATCGAGAGAAAAGAGAGATTGTGATGTCTTGCACAATATGACCACCGGATTCCATTTCAGACGGTTGGACCGTAATAGCGCTCAGTGTGTTAAGAGCTATCAGAAATCGGCCAACACACTGTCCCTCCAGCGATCATTACGCATACGTCCTCACCTACACACCAGGTAATGCAAACACACACTACAGCATGAAAAAAACACTTGGCCCTGTCAGATATGGGGTATTGGAGTCCGAATGAGGTCCATTTAGTCGGCAGTGGTCTTGATGGTGGTCTCCATCGCAGAGGTGAGGGCCGGCGCAGGGGAGAGAGTGTTTACCTACATCCCTTTATTACCATCTGCTTAATGGCCTATGAATGTCTCCATGGATACTCAAGAGAGAGGGAGAGAGAGAGATGGATGGAGGGACAGAGATGGCTCCGATCGGAAAGGTAGGCTCTCAGCGGGGAACTGCTGTGCGCGTGTGAGTGCGTTTGTTTTAATGCGTGTGTGTGTATGTGTCCAGAGATACTTAGTGCAATGAGTGCAGTACTTCAAATGATTTCAGTTTCCTGTAAGTGCAACATCAAAAAAAAAAAAAAAAAAAAAAAAACGCAAACCAGTGGATGCGTGTGTTGATGCGTGTGTGAGTTAGAGCAGGCGTGGAGGGTAAGCCTAGGTGTCGGGATGGGGAAGAGAGAGGTGGTTTAATGCAATAAAGCATGTTGTATTGACATCTCTGTTGTGTCTATTGATTCCCCATTATGTCCCTAACAAACCCGGGTGGACATTTTGTCATTCGCAATCACGTTAGCACTGGGACTCGCCGACGTTCCCGCTCAAATCCGATCTATACACACACACGCGCGCTCTCTCTTGCTGAGGACGGCAGGGCTGATCTTCCTTAATCAATACCTGTTTGAGGTTAAAACACTTTACGGCGCATCAAACTGTAAATTTGTATCAGTGTAAACACAGCTCGCCTGCACAGACAGACACATGACGGAACCATCGAGTGACCTGATCGCATTTGACCTTTAACCTCAAGCAGACCCCTAAATTCTCCTAAACACCAGCTACTTGTATCGCCCTTTCTGGATTTACACTGCAACATAAAACTATTTTGTGGTTTTGCCACAGCGAATATGCTGTTGAAATATTTACTGCATACAAATCAAAAAAACTTATTATTCCATAAAAAAGACCCTGAAAGGGGTTTAAAGACTGCATAAAAAAAAAGAACAATGGGTTACACTTTTTTGAAAGTGTCCTTGTCACAGTGTAATTATACATTTAATTACTGAGTAATAATCAACCATGTGCTTACTATAGGGTTAGGATTAGGGATAGGATTAGTTGCATGTGATTATGCATAATTTATAGTTATTACTATAGTAACTTTATGTAACTTATGTAACAAGGACACTGTAAAATAAAGTGTTACCGAACAAAGCAACAATGTTGCTCATAATCACAGCACCAGGAGAACAACATGACAAGGCCTAAAAAGACGATGGTGGACCTATTAAACCTCTCTATAAGCATTCGCTCCCAAGAGCTAAAAAAAAACACACGATAAAAGTCCAAAAGTCTCAGACCACTAGTAAAAATGGTACTAAACTTCTTTTATTATAATTATATTATCAGCATAATTTGAGAGACAAACTGAACTGAAATCAGAATTTCTTAGTATTTTGTATATTAACCTGACTGTGCACTTCAGCTTGAAAGTACTCCATAAGTTAACACGGCCAATGTCATGTTATATTATTGCTATATTTTGTGATCTCAAAATAAAAATATATTTTATTTTCTTCCTAACTTTTCTTTGTATTTTTTCTCTAAAACATTTCTACAGGTGTAATAATAAAATAAAAAAACAACATATTTTAAATGTCGTCTCAGACTTTTGGACCAAACCGAACATCTTAATTCAACAAGCATAACAGCAAATATGGATAAGTTGAGTGAGGGAAAGTACATTTATTTTCAGCTTTAATTACAGAAGATAGACACTATTGACAGCATTGGTTCGGTTAGCTACATTTAACCAATGTTTAGGTGGTCTGCATAGCGTTTCTTGGTGAGAGTGTGTTACACAATTCTGAAAATGTGTGAAATATTTGATACAATTACAGAGAGGTTGTTAAATTAATCATTTAAAGATAATAATGTTTGCAATATGAAGTTTTGCTATTTATTAAAATGAACGCTGATGCATCAGTAATTTGCTAGAAAATAGACGCTTCCCAACAGCCTAAGCACTCACAGTTTCATTATAAATATAGTGTGCAGACTATCCCAATCTCCCTGACGCCAAGATTCTACAGTAAACACCCAGGGTAAAAACTGTAAGATATCTTCATGGTCATCGCCAGGAAAAACCTAGTAAAAACTTTGAACCAATGCCCTTGATAGTGTCTATCATCCATAAGTAAGGCTGAACATAAATGTACTTTCCCTCACCCAACATAAAGATCCTTACTGGCTGCTCTGCTTGTCACTCTGACCTCTGCAGCATTTAATGTCAGCTGTGGCGCCTGGTGTCCATTTTGAGTCTTATATTATCAAAGAAGTGAAAGGTATAACCTATGGCATAATTTTAAAATCCAAAAAGGTTAAAGTCTTGAAACCACGTGGCAACCTAACACCAAATACATTCAGCTCACTTTTTCCAAGTCAGTTTAAATATAAAAAATATAAAATGTGACAAATTGAGCGATAATGTTATTTCAAAACTAACACACAACACTGTCAGATCAATAATGCATCTACTAGTAGAACCTGCTCAAAATAAACACTGCAAAATTAAATGTATTCACTATATTTTTTAGGTTTGCCATTTATTAATTTTAACATTGTTTTTTTCCCCCCTGTAAATTTAAGAATAAATGTCTCTGTTGTTCCAGGAATAATACTTCCTATCCAATATAGAATCCCCTCTCTCTTATCCTCCCTCCAGTTCACTTCTGACATAAAAAGACAAATCCTATAGCCTAACCAACCAGCCTCAAACGAGCAAGCCAATCCAATTTTAACACTACCTGCATTTCAAGAAAGCACATCACCATGTGGGCCCATTATGTGGTGCAGCTGACGAAAGCTTAACGTCTGGCTCTTTGCTCATTTAGGCGCCAGTAAGTAATTAAAGACTCTCACTCTTATTTCTTGAGGTATAAACCTTATTCAGGGGGGACGCCATATTTAGGCTACTTTCTGTGACTTAAAACGACGCTGTGAGGGACACAGTCTGTTTAATTGGTTGTATTATTTTTTAACTTTGCTGTTAATCATTCTACAGAAACAGCAACAAAAATACAGTGAAAACAGGTGTTATAAAAATTAGACTTTACCTTTATAGGCCCAACATTTTGAGGGAAACTACGTGTGTCCCTCACAGCCTCGTTTTCAATAACAAAAAAAGTACATTGAAAATAAATATGGCGTCCACTCTCAATAAGGTCTATGGTGTATCCACTTTCTAGTATTTAGCTCTTTAGAGTTAAACATAGCGCGAAATGGAGACTTTAAATTTCCTTATTTACATTTTAGTCGCTGTGTGCTGATGTGCGACGTGTTTAATGTGACAGATGATCTATAAGTGGCGTATACGTTTAATCCATCTGCTGGTTGGAAAATTTCCGCTTCGTTGAATGCCAGACGCTGCGCGCACACATTGCGCGTACCCGCCCCCCTCACTAATGCAGCACTTTAGAACCAACACTCCTTGTATACAAGAAAAAATACGATGTTCTTTCTTTTCACTACAAGAAACATTCTTGGTAATACTTTGCATTACAGAGTCATGTTACACGTTTTATGTTATCAAGTCTACTATAATTTGAAAAAAAATATTCATTAAACTACAAGCAGCTCCACAGAATTGGCCATAAATTATTCCACATGTTGTTTATTTGCAATACTTATGACTGCAACGTGAATACAACAATTAAAAGTCTATTTGAAAGTCTAAAAATAAAAGTTCTCTCTGCCTTTTCAAAGCTTGGGCTACAGTCAGGTGATGACTGTAATTTAAAATTAAATGAAGCTAATTATTTAACCCTAGAGTGAAAGCTCTTAAAATCGACAAAAACATCAACAAATAAAGTGACATTCAGTCTCATCATTCTCAAACTTGTCGTTAAATTCACACACTCGCTCTGTCCTTTTCCCCCCAGCGTCTGTGTATCGATCTCGGCGGAATCGATAAATTACCATGAATATTCCCTGAACCGGTCGTGAGAAGAGAGTCAGACGGCAGATGGAGAAGCAGATACGGGGAGGACAGAAGGATGAAAGAAGCCAAAAGAGGCCGAGACTAACCATTCAAACAAGGGCAATTATGGGCAGACGTCTTTTCACCTCAACCAGCCTTCATTAATACACACTCAAAGTGGCACATTTTAATGATACATACACAATCGGAAGAAAAAGGATCTTAGCCTTTTTTTGTAAGAAATACAAAAATATGGATTTCATTCAGACGGTTGTCTGGGTCTGAACAGGTGTTTCGACTCCACATTTAGTTTTTTTTTTCTTTCTTTCTTTTCAGTAGTGAGAAAAAAAAGAGAAAAGCTGTTATCGACATTAACCAGAGGAAGGTAAAGGTATCTCTTACCGGAGTTACCGGAGCGCAGAGGCAGCGGAGACTTGAGTCGCCAGGCGCTGAAATCAGGAGCGGTTCTCTGAAACACTAACGGCACCGGCAAGGGAACAAACATGATCCGTTGTCGTCTGGGCTTTTCTTCTATGGTCTCTTGTATTTGGCGCTTGTCTTGAGTTTCGTTTTCTTTGGTTGCTTTTTGTCAAGTAGACTGTGTTTTGAGGTTGTTTCTTTTTGGTAATAGTTAATATTTGGTTTAAAATGTATAACGTAAGTAAACTGCTCAAGCTATCTTTACATTTTTGGTATTGTGCCTCTTAGTCATTACTGCTTCCTCAGGGATACTCTATCTCGGACTGACACACAGACGGATAGTCCGGATCTTTCAAGCGGTCTAAATATCGTCTAAATATATATTAAAAGTGTTTTGTGGTCACTAAACACTTGGTTTAACAATTGCTTGTCTGAAAAATCGGTTAATCTAACAAGCAAATTGAGTAGAGCACGTTTAGACATACGCTAGCAAATGTCGAACCGTTGGTTGAAACTGTAACTTTTTAAAATTCAAAACTCACTTGTTGTCGTAACTCATAACATTCCCTGGGTTTTGCATATCCCGCGCGAGACCAGGTGTGCGGCCGGTAAACGTCACAATGGCCTTGTGCGCGCCGCGATCCGGTTCCACTTTGGTTTCGCTTTTTAAACAAATCTCGAGTCAAAATTTTGTTCACTTTAGTACAAAAACTACTTGGCTCATTACAATCAATCGCGGTTGCTGGCTTTAAAACGGTTTACAAAGGTTTAACAGGAATATTTGGTTTCTCTATTTGGTTTCTAGCTCTCCTACTGTGTGGTTTATCTCGCGCACATTGCATGCATTTCAAGCAGCATATTATTATTATTTTTTGTATAAAATATAATATAATCGCTTAATATATTTAAGTAATCACGTACGTATAAGGCTACGCAGCGGCTCTACACGCTCCCCCTTCGTTTCCACTCACGAGCCAGTAATTAAAACGCAATCAATCGATAAATAAATGAATAAGCAACACTGCTTGCGCACGAAATGTTAAAACTGAACGAAAAGAAAACAACACGGTACCCGTTAAGCGGAATTCAGCTCTTTGGCTCTGTCCCACCACCATCCGTCTGTGTGTGCGTGTGTGTCCGTTACGATAGTCCCGTTATCTGGGAACCCCGGTAGCTTGCGAGCTCTGTCCGCCTCCCGGTACGAAAGCAACACTGAAACGAGAGGAGCAGCCGCTATACTCCCCCCGCCCCCCTTTCTCTCCCTCCATCCATACCTCCCCCTCTCCCCTTCCCTTTTTTTTTTTTTTTTTTTTACTAATCCCATATAAGGCAAGCTATCCTGCGTATTGATCGCTTGATTACTCTTCATTATGATGACTCTGATGATCGCGGTGAGCCGCTGATCGATAGGCTTACACACATTCACCGAGTGGCTTACATCAGGTGATTATATCCTCATCTACATGCAGGTATATGTCTGTGGAAAAGATACGGTCGATATAAGCGACCATCCTATGGAGAAGACATTGATATGTTATGGTGATTATTTAACGTAGCTAGCTGATTACATTGTGAATAGGCAACAAACAGAAACCGATTATCGCTACCTCACAAAAGTTTCATTTGGTCTATTGCTAGTCTAGGGTTTCTCTCTCTCTCTCTCTCTCTCTGATTCTACCTTTCATTCCCTCTTTCCGACACATTGAATGCTGTCAGTAATAAAGCTACAATCTATGCCGCGCACTTACACTCCAGATTATTGCCGACATAGATTTTTTAAATAGAAAAATCTATACGCTAAACATCGCAGTCAATACGGGAAAAATCGAAAGCGCAGCGCTTGATCCCCCCCCCGCCCCTACCCCCAAACTCACACTCGCCCCAATCTTCCTGTCTCTATCTATCTAACTGACTATCTATTCTTCTATATCCGAGGTGAAAGATTTTATATAGGCTATATCAATTATTGCCCAGGGTATCATAAGAAAAAAATACATACAACTTCATTTGCTATTAATTGCCATTTGATTTTTTTTTTTAAATACCATACTATTTTTAAAAAATCATATTTTTCTGCAACACAACAGACTCACAATGGTTCCTTGGGCTTTATTGTCCCCAAGCACCCCCCTCCATTTGACAGATGACATCCGCGTGTCCAACGAGCGAGAGGGGGGAACGGAAGAAAAAAAAAAAAAAAAAGAAGCGACAAGTTGTCCTTCACGAATCCCCCTCGCCTGAAAGGGCACGCGTTGCGAACCCCCCCATCCAAACTCCTTCCAGACAAAAGCAATTATTTCTTGTAGAATATAGTGTGTTTTGCGCGTCTATAACGCGGAGAAGGAAGAAAGGTGTGCAGACTGAAACACGGTTTCCAAATATGACATTTCCATTTGGTTACATTCAATGGTCAGCTCATAGTACGTCCCTGAACACCAGTAGCCATTATGACTGACATGTCATCATTTTAAAAATAAAACTAAAAATCAAATGCAGATTAAAAACTCCTTTCAGAAAAAACTATTGCAAATGTACCAAGACATTAGTTAAAACAGTTTAAGCACCTGCCACAATGTATAAAGTGTGAAGAAAATAAAGTCACTGTAATGATTATGCACATTTTTCTTTTTTGGCAGATATTAATATTATTTCTGGCCTCATTATCACCATTTATGTTGTTCTTGTTGTGATAAAAAAAATAAACAACTTGGCGATCAATAGAAATAATCATTACCCAGTGCACACATAAAAAGAAACTTCCTCCTGTGTGTGACTGGGTGGGTGAACCAGACAGCGATAGTGAAAGAGTTCATCGTTAAATGGCAATGTCATGTTGACAAATGCGTTGGTTGAATTAAATTCTCTCTCATCAATAACAAGGCGCCCCAATCAATACCAGCTTACAATTATATCAACACCCCCTCTTGCTGTAACAAGCAGCTAATACTGTGGCTAGGACACATTCCCACTGCGGTGCAACCCTTGGACACACACACTGGCACACAGAATACAATATCATACTTTCTCACAAACACAGACAGATACATGAAAGAACCCTAGATTTCACTTACACATACAGAATATAATCTATTTTCTTTATGCAATCTTTGCGCTTGTTACACATCTCTTAATCAAAAAAAGATGTAAAAAATGATCAACTTTCACTAGACTTTAGCCATCGTCTGTTAAATTCCTGAATGATGGAGTTAGAAGTGATTCAAGCAGGGACTCGCACACTTTCTCTGTTCAGCTGATCTAATGATCAGTGCTGACATATTGTCAATACCCAGCTCAAGACTGCCAATACCCTTAATACAAATCCATCCTCCGTGCCGCTCTCTTTTAACACACACGCAGTTGGGTAATAATTGCACAGTGCTAATGTTGTCTCCTCTTTATCTTCAATAGATATTGGATCTTGTCTTTCTTGACAGATAGCATGCTCATCGATGCCAGGTAATGTTGGGATTTGTAGTTCTTTATGATATTTCTTGTTTAATGGATTTATAATTTGCCTCTATCTCCTCATTGATAAAGTGGCACCGTTAAAGGGTTAGTTCACCCAAAAATGAAATTTCTGTCATCAATTACTCACCCTCATGTCGTTCCACACCCGTAAGGCCTTCGTTCATCTTTGGAACACAAATTATGATATTTTTGATGAAATTCAAGTTTTCTTTTCCCCCCATAGAAAGCAATGTAATTACCACATTCAAGGTCCAGAAAAGTAGTAAATGTATCGTTAAAATAGTCAACGTGACTATAGTGGTTCAACCTTAATGTTATGAAGCAACGATAATACTTTTTGTGCACAAAAACAAAACAAAAATAATGACTTTATTCAACAATTTCTTCGCTACCCTGTCATTCTCCTACGCAGTGAACGCAGTTCAGCGCTTCCGTGTTTACGTCCGAACGCCAGCTCGGTATTGTCCGACGCAGTTCATGTGAGCAGTACAACACATGCGTTCACTGTGTCAACTTGGTACAAGTCTGACAGGGTATAGAAGAATTTGTTGAAAGTAGAAGTAGTTATCTTTGTTTTGTTTTTGCGCTCAAAAAATATTCTCGTCGCTTCACAATATTAAGGTTGAGCCACTGTAGTCACGTTAACTATTTTAACGATGTCTTTAATGGACCTTGAATGACGGTAATTTCGTTGCTTTCTATGAGGATAAAAAAAAAAAAAACCTTAGATTTCATCATAAATATATTAATTTGTGTTCCAAAGATGAACAAAGGTCTTATGGGTGTGGAACGACATGAGGGTGAGAAATTTCATTTTTGGGTGAACTAACTCTTTAACATCTGGGATGAAGGGAGAAGAATAAGAAGATATTCAATTATCAATGGAGTTAATATTATAATGACTTTAAATATACCACAACAAATGTCCCTTATAATCTCAGATACAGTTTGACTGTATGCTAGGCTGCTTACATCTTTTGCCTTGTTGAGCTTTTCTTGCATAGCCTTCCAAACATTCTTACAATATTTCGATTTCACACATTTGCTTATGGGGGCTAAAATTCACAAACAAGATTTTTATTTCTTTTTTATTAATGCATCCTTTACAGGACCCACCACAAAAAGTCTTTTCCATTTCATACAGATTCTACCATCATTCCACGCTATGCTAGCTTTAACACGATCAAAGACTTGGGAAACAGCAGCTGAAGATCCAGCAGTCAGCGCTAGTAAAAGACATCGACCCCCAAAGTGCTGGCGATGTGTCTCGCCCGCAGCGGCCTGCAGCGGCCTAATGCTATGACATGGACGGGGCTATCAGTAGCGCGCAGACTAGCTTGAGAGGGGGAGCTGATTTTGCCCCGTCAGAGGCCTGCTGAATATGTGATCCACCGTTACAGCGGAAGAGGATAAAGCCCCAATACCCCGTCTGTGATCTTTATGGGGTGCCGAGTGTGTGTTTAAGTGTGTGTGTGTGTGTGTGGCTACGCAGAGGCAAAAGGTAAAGCATGCGTGTTATTCTGAGCATGTGTGTGTGGTGGGGTAAATAAGTGTGCCCTATTCAATATCCATTGTTTAGTTTTGTACTTTTGCATTAAAAATGGACATTTATGAACTAAATTTCATTGAAAAAATATAAACAAATCATTTCACTATATAAAAATATGTATAATAAAAGTGTTCTATTTTTAAAAATCACTATAATATTTAATACTATTAATATAATATTTAATAAATAATTTTTAAAAAGGTTTTCAAAGTAAATTTTGATGATTCAACTAATCAAACATAAGTAAACAACCAATGACTGAGTATTTATGAACTACTCATTTCATTAGAGCCACACTTACTTTCAAGGTAATTCTAATAAGTTTTTAACTCCTTTTGAGGGTAACAATATGACACACTTAACAGATTCCTCCCCTCTCTCTTTCTCTCCCTCTGTCTCGCCTTGTGCATTGAGACTGTGTGTGGGTAGATTTAGAACCGAGATCAATAAGAAATGTAGAAATCAATGCACTTAGCACTAGGAAATCAATGGGCCCTAATCGGGATGCCGATGGCACAAGTCAAAACAATTAAGAGAGAAGAAAAATGTTTAACAACCTCTACTCTCTTGCTTACACAGTGAAGACGAGAGAGAGAGGGAGAGGGAAAAAGGAGAACGAGGGGAGCAATGCCGATGAGATTACAGCTGGGAATCAGGAAGCTGAAAAGCTGAACATTGATAGAGGGAAGTGGGCGAGGAAAAGGGATGTAGAGAGTCAATGAAACTGGTGGAGATGAAGAAAAAACAGAGGACTATGACATGTAATTATCCAGCAGTGAAGAAAAGGCAGAAAAAGCGGACGGGAGAGGGGAAGGGAGGAATTATTTGACACAAATAATGAACGAGTGCTGGCGAGAGGACTCAATTATGGACGACGGCCAACATAAATGGACCATCACACAACTTTAAATGGTGACTAAGCAAATTAGGGTGTCAAAGGTTAGCGCGCACATCCGCGGCCATGTTTTTTATGTGCGAGCATAGCAGTTGGTTCAACGGTCCCATCAGATGGTCAAACACAGGAGCGCTCATCCATGGGTAAGCATGTAAACCTAGCTGTCAATCAAAACAAGGCCCAATTACAGACGCACCTTGACCGAGCCGCATCCAGCCAATCAGGTGAGGCAGAAGCAGAGCAAAGCCTCACCCTATGAAAGCATGGGATAGCTATGGTGGCACAGGTTGACTAGAAGCGGGTGGGTTGTGATTTGGGGTCGATCAATACCTGAACCTCATGCCGACCTCTACCTCATTCTTAAGGCGAGGGGGAAATCAATGCGGAAGGGTCTATATGACTCCTGACTAGTGTATGGATTGGTGAAGTGCCAACTAATCAGCGACTTACTGAATGTGACACCACACCTATTAACCTATTGATATGACATCTGGCAACATGAACAAACATGCACATGAGGATACATATTCTCACACTCAAACAACATCAAGACACAGTAAACAAGAAAATACAGCATTAAATAATTTTTCATGGATTTTTTTTTTCCATCAAGAAATCAATAAATATATATAATATGTATATTTTAAAATGCATTTAATTGAAATTATTTGTAGCTTAACAAGGTAAACCTCATTGCAGAAAAATAAATTGCACAAACAAAATGGAAATTATATACAAAAGAGAAAGAACAGAGGGAAACAATACACAAGGCACGAGAGGACAACTGCAGGGAGTGTGAGTGAGTGATAAGACGAAGGGAAAAAAGGGGAAGAGGAAGCAAAGAAGGTTGTATCAAAGGAGGTTACAGCATTAGGGGCTCAAAGGCGAGGGGGGGATACCTCTGATATTTGGGATTAGAAAACATGTGGTGAAGTAGGCAGGGATTAAGCAGGAAGAAGGAGAAAGAAAGAAAGAGAGGGGTGTTTGGGGGAGGAGAAGTAACAAAACCTATAGGAGTGTAAATACTTAGTCTGGAGAAATCTGTGGTTAGCGTTTTTTTCCTGGCCTTGCATTCCCGCGTTTGTGCCTTGTGTCTAATACTATTTCTTATATATATATATATATATATATATATATATATATTACACACACACACACACTGTAAAAAAGAATTGTTGGTTTAACTTAAAAAAGCAAGTTACCTGGTTGCCTTAAAATTGAGTTCATTGAAATTAAAAAATTTGAGTTAATACAATGAAGGCAACTGATTTAATCAACAGAAACTCAAAATATGTTATCTGAACCACATTAATTATTGAAGTTGATTTGACAAAAGAAAAACATGTGATTAAAAATACTTTTTACATATACATATACATATATATATATATATATCTGTTATCTGTGTGTGCGTGTGTGTGTGTGTGTGTATAGGGTGATAGGTGATCGTTGTTGCTGGCAGTGAAAATTTTCACTTCTAGCTGTTGAAAAAAATATACATTACACTACATGACAAAACTCACATTTTGTGAAAGGGAATCATATTTAGGGGAGTCATTATTACTGTAGTTTTCTCAAAATAAATAAAAATAAAAAGAAGCAAAAGAAAATAAGATATACATCATCCCTCTCTTTTTATTGTATTAAATAAAAAAAGAGCAATATTTAGAGGAGAAACCGGTGTAGATTAAAGTGCAATTCATGATGCGACATTTACTTACCATCCTCACACAAGCTTCTAGCTGGACATCTGTGTGTGTTTGTTTCTCTCTTCTCTCTCTTTATATGTGTGTGTGTGTGTGTGTGTGTGTGTCTTATGGGGCAGTGGGGGTTGATGTTTAGGCACTCTTGAAGGTTAGGTTCAGTGTCAGTGGTCAAGGTCAGGTGTTAATTCATGAGAGCGAGTGAGAGAGGACGACGTATAAACAGAGAGTGAAAATGTAGTTAATATTAAAAGACAATGGCAGAATCTGACCAAAGGAAAATTCACACAACACCTAACATCATGACTGTTAGATGACCAGCCCTAATGCCAATCGTTTCTTCTTTCTTTCTCTCTATTTATCTCTTTCTTTCCTCCCCTTACCAGTTTGACCACAGGGGTCAGCCTGCAGCGAATGAGGTCATTCGTCTGGGATGAAATTGACCTTCAACCCCTCAACTTGATCGCTTGCCCGCATTCTAACCACCTGAACATCCAACCAGCACAGAGCTCACGGAGCAGGCGTGTGTGTGCATGCGTATGTGTGTTTGTCGCAAAACAATCAAATCATTTTATTCATTCTGTACATAAAAAATTAATGGATAAATGTTTTACAAAACCTATATATTGGCAATTGTAGAGAATATCATCATCATTTCAACTTATTCAAATTAACTTTCTGGATTTATCTATTTAATTTTTTGTTTGTATGAATATAGCAAAAACATAATGTAACTTGCGTTTAAAAAACACAAATGCATGCACACATTGATTTGGTCTCTGATATAAGCACACACAAAGCATCAGTGCTGGAGGTCAATACCTCACTGACTCTCCTTATGATGGCACATCAAAAAGTCAATGATCAGCTCAAGATAATCAAAGCTATTGATTACAAACAGACCAAATATGACAGAGTACACACTGTTTCCATTCTATGGTCCATGTGTTTAGCAAAATTAAGTACAAGTAAACGCCACCATGAAATATCATTATTTAATATCTATCAAATTTATTATTTTGGAGGAACACATAAATATTTTCTATTATACACTCAATTTCATACATTATACATTTTCTATTATTTAGCCTATAATTTATATTATACAATTATATAAGAAAATAAAATAATTTTATTTAGCCTATGTCTTGATACAACATTTTAAACAGTCTAGGTTTAGTTTTCATTTAAGTAAAAATAAGTAGCAATTATGAATAGGTATGGATATTTACACTACCACAATATAAAGTCTATATCTCTGAATTTCCGATATTTTATATTGTTTTGATGTGTATGCTGGGCATGTGCTTCTTCACTAATGAAATATAGAGCAATAAAGAGAGAAGACGATGCGTGCTCGCGCGGCCAGAGCGTCTGGAGACTGACCAGCTGCCCTTTGACACTGAGGTCGTGAGCTAATGGGCTTTGCACAGCTTTGCACATTGTGTGGACAAATGGTATTTTTTTAGCGTTAATGTCAGGGTTGTTTTTTCTCCATTTTTATTTTGCTCATCAAAGCCTTTTGGACAATAAGTTGTTTAAATTGTTGGTAAAACTGAAAGATCGATACTATTTTGCAGCTTTTTGCCGAGGTGAGCGAAATAAATACCAGTGAAAACAACGAACCTGACGAGTCCTTCAAGCTTCACACTCATCTATACTCCCATTTAGTTATAAAATTCGAACGATATGTCCACACTAATATTTATTAAATATCTTGAAATATGAATATTATATTTCACCGATTTATCATGTAATTATGCAATATGTTTTACGTGATTTTGAGTAATTTACATGAATAATTAAGATAATACTTTACAAAAAATTAATTTATTTTGTAGCATATGCATGCATATGATAATTCATAACTACATTAATTATAATTCTATCCTAAAGCAGTACGTAATACCACAAAAAGGATGTGCAGAATAAATCAAATACTGGACCACTGCGTAGATTTTACATCTTCTATTTAGTTTTTATCAACAACTGCACGTTCAGTTTCCTTTTAGTAATTCTGTCATTTGAAATGAATATATATCTAAATACACATTAAGCAAATTAAACAAATATATTCATAACGTAAATTATCAAAGCATGCGCACGCATTAATAATACTCTTACCCGACTTGCACACAATTTGCCTATAACTAGCATTTAAAAAATGCACATTTGCATTTTTAAAATCAAATATCTAAACGTTCTTTTAGGTCGTAAATAAAAAGAGTGTAGTAAACATTCTTTCAGTTCCTAATCTAAATTTGACGATTCAAGTCAAAGGGATTAAGGCACTAGAATTAATATTAATATTCAAGTTTGTACATAAATTTGCGTTTATTTTACACTCAAGATTTTAATATGTTCGTTAGATTAAAATCTTATGTAGAGCATGTTTGCATTTTGAATATGCAAAAATGCAAACATGTTAATGCATAATTAAACAATACATGCAAATGCTTCCATATTATAAATTGTAAACACTTAGCAATAATAAAAATGTTACATCATGAACATCACACATCTAAGAGTAAATATCGAAGCAATGAAATAGCCTACTAATAGGCTATTTAAAATAAACTGTAAATTCGATTATTTATTTCTTAAGCACTACACTAAATACCCCAACATTCAAGTTGCTTGAAGGTACGAAGAACTAAAAAACTTAAAGAAAACATTGGCTTAAACACTGAACTAATCGAAAAATAATAAATTATTAGACTTTAAACAGAAACATACGCGATTACATTTCATTTCGTTCTGAAATAGACTACAGTGAACACATAAAAAGTTTAGATATTGTATATTTGCTGAATAATGATAAAGCTGAAGAATAATAAACCTATACACACACACATACGTGTGTGTATCTTTTTTTTCTTTTTGCAGACAAAAAATGGAAACGTCTCGTTAAATATAATATTCATTTAACAAAGGCAAACCATAAAATTAAAAGGATAAGAACAATCTTAAATCCGTGTTTTCTTAGTCCTCAAATTATATCTTTAGAATAACTTCACTATTAAACCCTTAAACGAACTGGTGTATGATGGCAAAAAAAAAAAAAAAAAAAAAAAAAAAAAAAAAAGAATGTGAGGAGAGAAAGAATGTTTAAGCAGGTCTTACGTATGGTTACGTAAGGTGAAGTCAGGTAAAAGTGGACACTTTTTTTGACAAATTAAGCATTAAAATATCTATACACACAATGCTCAAATTTATAATGTCATAAATGTCCAGCTCTATTAAACATAACTTAAGTTGCGTCGTGAAGCCCTTTACACTGCTAATACAGCTTCCTAAAGACAGACAGACGGAGTTTAAACCTGGAAGATGTTCACTGAATCTTTGTAGTTGGTGTCAGCACGTCTCTCTCTCTCTCTGTCTGTCTGTCTCGCTCTCCGTCTCTCTAGATAGAGAGATACCAGCCGCGCGCTCCAGACTTCAAACGCTCGCGCGCGCTGGGAGGAAGTGTCTCTCGCGCCCCTCTCGACCTGTCGATATCCCGATGGCAGTTCGCTCTTTATAAAAGTCACAATTCCATCCTTTTAATTGATTTCTCATAATTAACTCAGTGTGTTCATCGATTTTCACTCGACGGCGCATCGGCCTCTCTATCCGGGAACACACCGGTCGCGAACATAAGGCCTTATTATTTTCGCGTTAACTGAAGCCGAATAAATATTGACCACATTCAATATCAATTAAAGCCCAACGGCACTAAATAATCCCACTGTTTCTGCCACCGAGGTCCCCTCGACAGGTGGAGAGGTCGTCAAAATGGAGGGAACACGTGTATTCTAAAGCAGAATTGAGCACGTGCGCACATTTTCCCCGTAGTTATGCTTCCTCTGTTCTGTCATTTTATAACCTATAGATACATTTATAGCCTAATACATTTACAAAAGCATTAATTAAAATTACACAAATATATTCATAACATAAACACACCTTTGTCTGACTAGCCATGTTCTGAGAGAATAAGGATTACAAACACATGTATTTGATTTTTGTGAACCTCTTTAAACTTTTTTAAAATGATTACAGTTGTGTTTATGAAAATAAACCATTTTCCTATTCAAGCTAATCAAAAATATTAGCTATTGGGTGAAAGGTGAGGATGTTTCCAAGGGACACCAGGTCCAAATTTCTACATTGTATTTTTAAAAAGGTAAGAATCTCAGGCTATCAGAGACAACCTGCTCTGAAATTCAAGAACGGAGAAAGACAGTGAGATAGCAAAGCAAGGACAGGAGAAAGGTTTATCACGGCTTTATCAAACAGGCACCTGACAGGATAATGGTCACTAACTCAATGTGTAATTATCAGAGAGCGGGAGGGTCAATCTTGCACATACTCTATGCATCTATATGAAACGAAAAACCCAAGCTTAAAGCACCATTTCTTTACCAATGACAGTTACTATTATTACACTTCCCATTTTTACCATTGCATTTTTCCAAAAGGTAAGGCCATGCTTTTAAATATGAAATTTAGTTATGAACAGTAAACATACAAAGTGCTGAGGTAAAGGAGGCTGAATGGAGGGGAAGCAACAGAAATATAGAAATGTTTGAAGGAAAGAAACGTTCAAAGAGAGGAAGGGAGTGAATAAAGGAGCTGAGAGGGGGGAAAAAAAGTGAGGTGAACAGAGGAAGAAATAAGATGGTGTAAGAGTGGATCAGAGAAAGAGAGAGGGGCGAAAGAACGCGGGCGGAGGGAGGGATGTAGAGGCCCCTTCTCTGTAGAATCAAACCCCTCATGAATTAAACGCTTTAAGGCTCTGAATAGGAGGCACGTGCAGGAGGCCTCCGAGAATAAAAAACGCTCACCCCATCTGGCTCTTTCAGGGAGAAAGAGTGAGCGAGAAAGAAAGTGGAAGATCAATGGGCGTGACATGGCGAGAAACCGATGGAACAACAACCAAGTGCGATATATTTGGGGGTTTGTGCAGGACTATGCAAAAATACAACATTAAATAGTGTTAATGTTACTAACACGAGGACCCAGACTTGAACCTTTTGTCTGAGTTGTCATCACCAACCTTTAATCTGTGAGCGACCTTCAGACACTTTTTTCCTGCGTCCCTCACCCTCCATCTCTCCTTCTCTCACTTTCCCTTGTTGTACCCAGCATCTTGGCTGTTTCCATGACGACCGAGTAGATACTGATGGGGAAGAGGGGCACATTTGTGAGAAAGCCTGAGAGTTATTGAGAGTGGGACATTGACACATTTGAAATCCATCATACTTGACTTAATGGATGAGCTTTATAATTCTGCATATATAAAAACTGAAGCGCAGGGTTATATTTGTCTCTAATGAAACTGGCACGGTGCTATTAGATAAAATGTTTGCCTCTTAAAGTCATTGTGAATTCAAAACTTACGCTATTTACTTTCTTTAAACAAGATTCATCGGTGCACTCTGTTCCAAAGAAATAATCTTTGGCTTTGTAATATTACATCAAAATCTTCAACAACTTTCCAATGGATAAAATATTTTTTTTGTCATTAAATATCCTTCTTCACTTTTAAAATGGGTTGAAATAACATTTCATGTTGACTTCAAGCTGCATGCAAGTATTCTGGAGATATCATTGCATCAATGACTGTAAAGTTCCCAAACTAAGCCTGAATATGCAATTTGGTGTGGTTGCAGATATTTATATGGCCAAAATGATTAAATTATGATAGCTTGTAATGTAAATCAATGAGATCCTAATAACAGTACAGCAGACTACTTATATAAAATGCCTAAAAATATCAGCTATCACTCACAAGATGATTTTTAAATGCTTAGTTTTATGATCAAAGCTCTGTTGTTGTTTTTGTGGGGGAAAAACATAATACAGTGCAATAAAATGATGATTGAGAAATGTATAAATATGGACATTTTTAGAATTATACAAAAAGGTATTTTACTTGCTGGAAAAAAATTTAGTAGATTGTGTACAATTTTTTTAGCTAAGTTTTGGTCATGTTAATAATTAGAAATTTGTGTATCATATATGATACAGTGGAATTTATAGGGTTAATGCCAGTTAAGATAACCTTTTATGGTTCAGAGCTCTCAACAAAGAAAAGGAATATGTCGAATAACAGTAATAGTGCTTGTCATGGCTCTATTAAATCACAGATAGACTACCGCTCCTCAGTCATCTCTGGTCCACCTGTATTTGCTATACGGTTCTTCGAGCGCATCCAAAATGCTGCCGCTCGACTTGTATTTAACCTCTGGAAATTCTCTCATTTTCCGCCTGTGCTCAGCTCTCTACACTGTCTGCCAGTAACTAAGAATTAAACGCAGGACACTGTTGCTAGCCTGCAATGCTGCCAATGGCCCGCAGAACCATTACCTAAAATCCTTCATCAAACTCGTACAACCCAGTCTGGTCACTGCGATCAGCCACTACTGGTGGCTTAAATCCCCTCAATGCGAAGAGTTCCTGCTCGTCCATCCATTTTTATCCTGGTTCTTCACTGGAACAAACTCCAAATATCAAATATCAGAACAGCTGATCAGTTAAAATCAAATTCAGATACACCTTGTCATGTGTTACCTCCACAAAAACATACATTTGGCTTCATATCAAAACTTAATTAATCCACTACTGTTCCACTAAGATTTAGTGTGAATTGGTACTACTGATTAATCAAAATGAATTTCTTGTGTATTGGTTTCTTACCTGACCTTTAGGCCAAAGCTTTGTACATGCACTGGAAATGAAGCTTAAGATGGCTTCTGTGTTTTGGAGCATAGCAATTAGTTTCTAGCTGGTCATATATATGTTACCAACAAACCGGTCATACCAGTTTAAGGTGTACTTTGGGACATGGTGGCTGCTCAACTAGCCAATAACCACATTGCTCCAACTAAAAATTAACTATTGTGTTCCAAAACACAAGCTGGATTTATTTTTTTATTTTTTTGTGACTATCGCACATTTCTCTGTACTTGACTCTAAATTTGAGTTGAGTCGAGTCGTTTTTGAGAGGAAGCGTCTGCTAACATCATGTAAACAAACATTTTATACAATGTAAATACTAACGTAGTCTAAATACAAATCAGTAAGGTAAGGCAAGGTAAGAGCCTCATAATCACAGTTTATAACCAACCTATTAGTTTATTTTCTAGCAACAAAATAATTTACGTCTTGTTTTTAATCCCTTTTGGCTAGAACACAAGAATAAAATAATTGCAGAATAACTTTTCAATAGTAAATCTTGTCAGAAGCCCCATGTGTGCGATGAGCATATGCATAAGCATAAATATGTAAGAATATCACCTGGATATAAGGATGAACTTCAATACAAAGAATCTTGAATCTCCATTGAACTCGGTGTTCAAAAAAATTATCAAAAGGAAATCACATGATTTGGCGAGTTTGGTCGCCATCTCGCGGTGTGAATCGTCCTCTACAAGGATGAAACATCAACAATGAACGGTACGTCTCACCCCAAATTCCTTGAGGTGAATTACTAAGAATTGAACAGCCATATGAAGTAAAATCAGGTTGAGGGAGTCTTAAATACATAGATTTCAATGATTTCAGTAACCACAAAAGTTAGTTTAAGTTAAGTCAAAGTGCACATGCAACAGAAGTCCCGTTTGCCTTAGGAGGTAACCATAGCAACAGTTTGCCGCTCAAGTGCTCAAGATCTATGTCATTATATGGTTTATTATAGATTTACATATAACAAATATATCACAAAAAGTACTTTATAGCCTACATATATAGGCCTCAAGAAAACGCGCGAAAATGACTTCCTTTTGACTTTTGTTTTATTTTGTTATGCTAGTTCCTCAAATTCTTATAATAGTAAAGTAGTTTTGAAGAACAGAAGCTGATTTGAGCAACTGATCTGAGCCTTTAATATTATTATTTGAGAATTTGTCCTTTAAACACGTCAAAGTTGAACTCTTTACTTGGGCTGTTTGAATAGGCCTACAACTATTGTAGCAAAGAGCGCCATCTTATGAAATGTGTAATCATATAGTCTGTTTGTAACCTGTTATTGTGTGTGTGTGTGTGTGTGTGTGTGTGTGTGAGAGAGAGAGAGAGAGAGAGAGAGAGAGAGAGAGAAGTGGAGAGCAGCCAAAACGTCTTCATAAAAATAAAGTTTCTTTATTGGCATCGATGGTTCCACAAAGAACCTTTAACATCCATAGAACCTTTCCATCCCACAAAAGGTTTTTATAGAGGAAAATATTATCTTAAAATGTTCTTCACACTAAGAAAAAATGGTTATTTTAAGAACGGTTCACAAAAAGCTTTTTTAGGTACCTAAAATGGTTCTTCTATGGCATTGCTGTGAAAACCCCTTTATTTTTAAGAATGTACACAACAGCCAAACATGAGCTGAATGAACATGACTGCCATCTCCACCTGCACTCACTCACACACCCAAACACAGAGCATGTCCACAATTACTCATCACCCAAACATTACTGGTCAGCCCGATGACCCCTCCCCCTCTTGGTGACCCTGACGACCTAGGCACCATGGCAACCCTGTGACCTATCCGGTTCAACCTATCAGTTGCCAAGGAGACAACCTTGGAGCACATCTGACCATTGCCCCCTCCCTTCCCCCTTTCTGCTGAGACGAGGCAAGCGATCGATATTCTATCACACAGAACAGTGGAGCGAGAGAGGGAGAGGGGGAAAGGGGGAGAGAGAGAGAGAGAGATTGGGGGTCTGCATTGAGCAGAAAGATTAAAGCAGGCAGGACAGCTGACAAGGGGAGCGTGTGTGTATGTGTGTGTTTCATAATGAGGAGACATATTTCTGTTATTTTGGAGAGTTGGCTTCAAGGCATGTTTGTAATTCTGTTTTTAGAGGTGTGGTTCTGTGTGTGTTTGTGAGCCCTCTTCATCATCAAAATGAAACAGCGGCTGAATGTAACCAGGGAATTCATCAAAGACTTTACTGCAGCCCGTCTCCTCCTTCTCTTTCATATAAAAACCCAAACTGTATATATATATAACAGCCTGTATAAATATATAAGGTGTTATAGGCCCTTTGTCTCTATATCTGTGTGTGCAGGCACTCTTTAAACGGGGTGACCCACACCTCTAGGTGATATGGCTGCGAAAAAGCAATTTTATTTTATTTATTTATTTATTTACAGGATTTATTATATATCTCAAAATAAATTTATAACATTCTGTTTTGAAATGGTATTGAAAAACAACATCCTCAAAATGACGAATGTTACTAAAATATTAGTGAGTGGTTTCAAGCGAGATGTTTAATGTGATTATTGTTGTGATATTATTTTGGGAGAAGCCACCTCTATAAATGTCATAGCACTGAACTCATAAAACCTATAAAGAAGGTTATAAACCTGTGAGAGTGAATTAATGACAGTAAAACCATTAACAGTCTTCAGAGTTCAGAGAAAACCCATTACAGAGGTAAAAGTTCTCACACTGTCCATGTTATCGAACAAATAGCTGTGATATTTTTATTATCTGACTACATTTAACTTGCTGAATCTTACAAAGCTGGTCAAGAACATGGCTACACTGTTAAAAAAAAAGAAAAGAATTGTTGATTTAACTTAAAAAATAAGTTACCTGGTTGCCTTAAAATTTTGAGTTCACTGAAATTAAATATTTGAGTTAATACAATGAAGGCAATAGGTTTAATCAACAGAAACTCAAAATATTGAGTTATCTTCACCGCATTAATTACTGAAGTTGATTTGAAAAAAAAAAAAAATGTTCGATAACAAATCATGAAAATATTTTTTTAAGGTGTAGGTTAAATTTCAGCCCAAAATAATATAATAATAATGTCATGAAATAATAATTATTTCATGACATTTAATCACATTTCTTACCCCCAAACTATCATTATCATACTGCAAAAGATTTTATTTAAATTGTGAAGTATTTATATATCATGGCACTATTTTTGTACATTATGATGGTTTTAATAACAAAAACAACACATCTTAATACAGAAATGAGTACATAATGAGAATCACTGAACTGAAAAGACATTTGGATGCACACTATGATTCACTCATATAAAATTATTTTTTGACTATATTATTAATTATATATTATTTTATTAAAGATATTTATAAATTAAGTGTTGATTATGTGCTCAAACACCTGAGTGACATGTGAATGCACGTTTAAAGGGATAGTTCACGGCAGACAGTTGACGGCACCTATTGACTTCCATAGTAGGAAAAAAATACTATACAAGTCAATGGGTGCCGTCAACTGTCTGGTTACCCATATTCTTCAAAATATCTTCTTTCGTGTTTAACAGAAGAAAGAAACTCATATAGGTTTGGAACTACATGAGGGTGAGTAAATGATGACAAAATTTTGGGGTGAACTATCCCTTTAAATATCCTGAAATTACCATAAATTACACAAAAGGAAGTGTAATATTTCATTAAAATTCATGCCAGACATGAGACACAAAAACAAACTGACGCCAAGCTGAGAAAAGAGAGATCCTTCTTTTTTATTTCATTTTTTGCTGTTGATTCACATATTGGTACATTGCTTTTATTCAATTTTTTCTGCACTTATTTAAACAATGACATTAGAGAGAAATCTCTTTTTCCTAGGACACAGAAAGATTGTATTTTCTCTTTTTTTAACAGGGGAAGAGGGAAAGGGGGGGACGGATAGAGAAGGGAGGCTTCTTCACATCGTTCACAAACAGACAATCAGACGGGGACGGACAGACGGACAGAAGGAGCAAGAGCAGGGAGGGAGGGGGGTAGTGCAGGGTAAAAGGGGAGGGAGAAGAGGAGCAAGAGAGAAAGAGAGAGAGAGAGAAAGAGTGAGAGGGTGGCAGTGTGCTTTGTCATGTCTGAGAAAAAATGAAACCAAGCAGCTCTCAGACACTTCTAACATAAAAAATATCGAACAAAAAAGTTATGAATGATTAATAAAAACAACACTCAAAAAATAACAACGACATGGAAAGAAAAAACACTGAGAAGGGGAGGAGGTGGCAGGTAAGACGGCGGCTGTCTTCCTCTTTTTCCCCAGCAGAGGGCGAGAGTCTAAATGAATTTCATGATGATTAGGTTGTTTGTATTTGTTCGATGGCGAGGACGGAGAGGGATGTACAACAGTAATCTAGCGTGGCAGTGTTTGTACAGGAGTCCCTGTCGGCCGTGACGGAGTTTAAATGCAGCTGCTGGGTTTGGAAAGACGTGATGTGTGACATCCATTACAAAAGCTGTGCGTGTGCACATGCTAACAGTGTGTTTAACAGTATTAGTAAACCATACAACTATGATTCTGGCAGATTCAGCTGTAGTCTTTGGGCAGGAAAAAAAACAGGTTTGTCATCTTCCTCTGTTGTTGGTCCTCTCGTCTCGTCTCATTTTTTTATTTTAGTAAAAGAAAGAAGATAGGACATGTAACACAGTTGTTTCTGTATTGGTTTTTTATAGTTTATAAGGAAGGAATGGGTAAAATGTGAAAAAGAGATAGAGAAAGAGATTAAGAAAGAGAGAGTGAGGGAATGAGGGAGAAATGATGAGTGAAATATTTGACAATTCAGTAGTATGTCTCCTTTTCAATCCAACCTGAAGTAAAACAGAGAGAAAAAGGCCATAATTAAAAAAAATAATGTTAAGATTTGTTAAGTTTGATTCAGTCAGTTTAAACTGTCAACTTCAGTGAATCAATTCAAAATTCTGATTCAGTGATTCATTTGCATCATCAACAAAACAAAACATACAGTATGTAGGTCAGTTTAGCTTTTTATTGCTATGTTGTTTTTATTCTTCTTTCTGGTTCATTTAGTGAAAAACTGTAGAAAAAAAATCCTTGATTCATTTTAGGATATAGATATTTTATAGATATAGTTATTATAGATATTTAATGTATTTTATTTTTGGGCCAATAAGAATTTTTTAAAGAAATTAATACATTTATTCAGCAAAGTTGCGTTAAATTGATCAAAAGTGACAGTAAAGACATTTATATGTTACAAATATATATATTAAATGCTGTTTTTTAAAACTTTCTAATTATCAAAGTATCCTGAAAAATGTTTTCAACATTAATAATAATAAAATGTTTCTTCAAAATAGTATATTAGAATGATTTAAACATATTTTAAATTGTTTACATTATTTTTCAAATGTAACAAATAATACTTATTTCAAAAACAAAGACTTTTTTTTTCCATTAAAAAAAAAAAAAAAAAAATCTTATATATAAATAAATCCGATATTTATATCAAAAACCTGTACACAGAAATAAAAAATAAAAAAAAGTATATATATTATATCTGCATAAGAGAGTAATTCAGGCTCTGTACCTCCTGGGTTTCGGCGCAGGATAAGTTTTCGGATCTCATCATAAACAAAAATTAAGAAGCTGTAAGGGAACGCACAGAACCACCAACTGGGCCTGAGAGAAGAAACGAGAGAAAAAAAGAGAATTCACATTATTTTAATTGCTTTATAATGTTCCATGAGGAAGTTTCTCTGTACGCAACACTCACTTGAGAGGGTACATCCTGAGCGCCACATCCATGCCGGGGCAGTAAGACAGGAAGGCAGCGAGAGCCGTCTCCTCAAACAGGCCGAAGATCAAGATTTTATTCCTACAAACAAGCACAATCTTTTAGCTCAGCTACCTTGGTTTAGTCACTACAAACCCCAATCTTTAAATTTGATCCAACAAATAATTCCAGTAAACGTAGAATCTTAGTTTTAAATCTCTGTTAGCACCAGCATATTGTGAGGTAGATACTAACTTCATGCCCTGCTGGAACACAGAGTTGCGGCGAGTCTTGCAGATAATCACGTCGGCCCACTGCACCACCACAATACTGACGAAGAAGGCCGTGTGACAAGTGAACTCCACAATCTTCCTCTGCTCATAGGTCTAAGAGAAAGAGATTACTGATTACACATTCTTGCATGCTCCACGTTTACATATATTACTGTTCAAATGTTTTGTTGTTGTTGTTTTTTTAATGCTTTTATTCAGCAAGGACCAGTGTTGGGGTAAGGCATTACAAGTAACTTGAGTTACATAATCAGATTACTTTTTCAAGTAACAAGTAAAGTAACGCATTACTTTTTCAATTTACAACAAAATATCTTCATGTTACTTTTTCAAATAAGTAACGCAAGTTACTTTTTCACATTTATTGACTAACAGCTCTCCTGTCCCCATGTTGAGAGAAATAAAGTGCAGAGGTGTTGTGTGCGCTGTGTGAACATGATGGTTCTAGACTAAATGTGAACGTGCATTTACTCAAATCACTTGCACGAAAACATTCAGTATTCCTCAAAATGAATAAAATATACTTTATGTATTTAATCTCACTTTATTAACCAATGTCTTTGCTGCTGACCTTCAATGATCTAATTCAACCATACTAATAAGCAAAAATTACTTTAGATTTAGAAATAAGAGTGTTGAACTTTCTTCTCCTGTATCCTATTCTTCTTTGATCCAGAATGGCAGCACAGCTGAAATGTCTGTTTGAACTGTGCCCTCTACTGGACAGGCGTAAATATGAATTTCCTTTAGCCTGAGTTTCACTTTTTGTGTGAAAATTCATTTAACTTTTGGTGTGAAAGGGCCTTTACGTTTGCCAAAAAAACTTTTTTGATGTTATTAAAAAACAAACAAGTAAGCCCAGCCCAGATGAGAAAAAGTAACGCAAAAGTAATGTAACGCATTACTTTACATAAAAAGTAACTAAGTAATGCAATCAGTTACTTTTTTAGGGAGTAACACAATATTGTAATGCATTACTTTTAAAGTAACTTTCCCCAAAACTGGCATCCTGTATTATAGGATATATCATAACAATAGAAATCTTTTGTTATGTTATAATACTTTTATAACATAAAAGATTTCTATTTCAAATAAATGTTGTTCTTTTGAACTTTCTATTCATCAAAGAAATCCTGAAAAAATCTGTATTATAGTTTCCACAAAAATATTACGCAACACAACTGTTTTCAACATTGATAATAAGAAATGTTTCTTGTGCATCTAATCGGCATATTGAATTGATTTCTGAAAGATCATGTGACACTGAAGACTGGAGTCACAGAAATAAACTACATTTTAAAATATAACATAAAACTCATATTTTATAAAATGAGCATAAGCAATGCTTTCAAAAAAACCTATTGACACTTAACCTTTAAATGTTTGTGTACATTATACTTTTGCTAGATTTGTTGTTGTTATCTATTGATCTGATTTGAACTTTCCCTGCATTGATGAACACTTGTGAAATATCCCTCCAGATGTGTTCTATAGATCTATATAGATGCATCTTTATTAATTAAACTTCTGTTCTGCACTTTAGATGCACTTCCTGTCTTGAAAATCAGCATCTTCTGCTTTATTGTTTTTTACTATCAAAAGCAGATAATTAATAGCTAAGATGGAAGCCAATGGCTAATGACAGGCCAACGCTGGAAATATGATTATTAATTCTTTGTTTTGATAAGACTGTTGAAAACAGGATAGTTGGTGCTTTTTAGAATCATCTGCTAAATATAAATGTAAAAATAAATGTAAATGAAATGCAATGCAAGTTGCTTTGGACAAGAGCATGTTCTATCACATACGCACTGCATAGTTTGTGTAATCTGATGCAATGTAATGTTTACCCATTGCTGTCCATAACTGTCCTCCAGGTCATTATTAGAGCGATCATCCCAGTTTAGCCGGATGCCCACCAGCAGGCTGGGAAGCCAGCCGTTCTCAGCCAGAATCACAAAATAACTGAAAAATCCTCCCAGGGCCTGAATCATACCTACATACACATATTTAGAAAGAGAGACAGTAAGCCAGTATTCAGTTCATTTCAGATAACAGGAGTTTAATCGAACCAAAACTCAAATAAAGACATTTTTGTAATGTAGCAGCTCACTAACCGATCTGTCCATAGGCAATGCTGATGAGACGCTCGTTCACCAGCTTGTCCCTGTGGGGGTTACGAGGCTGGCGCTTCATGATGTCACTCTCTGCTGCTTCATAAGCCAGTGAGATTGCAGGGACCTGAGATGACATGCAACAATTGGTTAATGTATGAATGTATTACAGCAAAAAGTGCATTGCCACTAGAAAATAATTATGTTCATTATCAAAATAAAACATTAGATGTGTATGTGTCTCACCATGTCAGTGCCCAGATCAATGCAGAGGATGGTGATGGTTCCGAGAGGAAGAGGAATGTTGACCAAGATGAAGAACAGGAAGGGAGTGATCTCAGGGATGTTGCTGGTCAGTGTATAGGCGATGGACTTCTTCAGGTTATCAAAGATGAGACGACCTGGGAGAGGAAAAAAAACCAGAAACACAGACACATTATTACCCGGGTCATTAAAGTCTTTTCTCTCATTCAACTAGACTGTTTCTGGGTTTGTTGTTGTTGTTTTTTTAAAGATTTGTCATGATAATTTGCTTTCAGAAAAGTACCCTGCATTATGCTTGTGCTGCCTAGGAAATCTGTCAGTTGTGTTTATTATATGGTTTAAATATTGCCTACTTTTTTCTTTCTTTCTTTCTTTCTTTCTTTCTTTTTTTTTACTGTTGTTGTCAGGGGGTTTTTAAGCATTAAAAAACACTAAAATAAAAATATTTTTAAAAAAGACAAATAAAATAAATAAAATATAACAATAAATCAAAAATTCCATTTTTTTATCAGATTTTTTATTTTACTTATCTGCTTTCCAATTCTTTTTTTGTTGTTGTTGTTTTTTTTTTTTTTACATATATTAAATATAATCATAAGTAACGTATTAATTTTGAATGAATTAATACATATTTCAATAATATTTTAATACATTGTGTTTATTATTTGGTTTATTATTTTAATAAATTAATATTTAAATAATAATATTATTTATTATTTGGTTTGAATATTAAAGATGTTTTAAAATATTAATTTTATTAAAGCATTAAAAATGTATAAAAAAATATGATATTAAATTTGATTTGTTATATTTTATCGTACTTTTAATTATCTGCTATTTAATTTAGATTGTTTTTATATATATTAAATATAACCATAAGTCATTTGGTTGTTTTAAATAAATGTTTATTTTGAATTAATTAATACATATTTCAAAACCTTTTTTTCAAAAAGTTAATATCAAAACAAACTATTGTGTTTATTATTTGTTTTAAATATTACCTACTTTTTTCACTGTTGTTATTTTGTTGATTTTTTTATTAAAGCATTAAACTATATTATACTATACTAACCATACTATAAAATGATATACTTTTTTGTCATTTTATTTATTGTTTTTTTATCATATTTTTGTTGACTTTAATTATCTGAACATTTTATTCTGATTTTTTTGCATTTGCATATTATAAATGTTTATGTGGACCCCAGGTAGACTCTCAACCGATTTGTGGAAACTAATAGAGATCCAATTAAAGAATAAAGAGCAAAAATCTGAGGCATAGATGAAAACAATTTCCTCGTATGAGTTGCCCCTGGCTTGCACTGGATTCCTAGCTACCTTTCTCATATCCTTTGTCTCCCTCTCTCTCGTACCTTCCTCAACTCCAGTAACGATGGATGCAAAGTTGTCGTCCAGCAGGATCATGTCTGCAGCCTGCTTGGAGACGTCTGAGCCCGAGATCCCCATGGCAACACCGATGTCTGCCTTCTTTAGAGCGGGGGAGTCGTTCACTCCATCACCAGTCACGGCCACAATGGCGCCCTAAAGGACACAGACAGACAGAAAGTGTGTGTAAAAAGTCAGTTTTTCCTTAGACATTGTAATTATGATTACTAATGAACAGTTGAAATCCTTTTCATGTGTTATTTTGGTGAATGTGAGTGTGCGTGTGTACCTGTCTCTGGCAGCCCTCCACGATGATGAGTTTCTGTTGGGGAGAGGTCCTGGCGAACACAATCTCTGTGTGATTCTTCAGCACTTCATCCATCTGCTCCTGCGTGAGATCCTTCAGATCTGAGCCATGGATCACACAGGCTTTAGCATCCCTGACAACACACACATCAAGAATACAAAATGGATACTCGCTCTCCAGTTGTACCAAAATCTGACAATGTACAGCTTCTGTTCAGCTATTAAAGCTATTAAATAAAAAGTGCAATAATTATTAGACAAATCAGTTTCACATGATCCAGAATTCAGTTTCAGTTTAGTTTTTTTGGTAACACTGGCTAATGGTCCGTCATTAATATGGTAACTATACAGGAAGTAATGCAGGACTAATGAGTAGTACTACATTAACACTTCAACTACTACTTTTAATTAATCAGTAAGAAACAGCAAATTTAGAACTGAGATAGTTCCATATTAGGTAATCAATAATTACTGCATAAGATTAGCCTCACAAATGATGAAGAATTACCAATCAATTACCAATTATCACAGCATTAAAGGGTTAGTTCACCCAAAAATGAAAATTCTGTCATTAATTATTCACCTTCCTGTCATTCTAAACCCGTAAGACCTTCGTTCAACTTTCTGACCCCCCATAGACAGCAACTCAATTACCACTTTCAAGCCCCAGAAAGGTAGTAAAGACATTGTTAAAATAGTCCATGTGACTACAGTGGTTCAACCTTAATTTTATGAAGTGACAATAATACTTTTTTACACTTTATTCAACAATTTCTTCTCTTCCATGTCAGTCTCTGACGCTGTTCACGTTGTAAACACAGTGCAGCACTTCCAGGTTCTACGTCAGAACGCCGGCTCATTATTGGCTGGCTCCTGCGTTAGCATCACATGCATGCTTCGTGCTGCTCACATGACACGGAAGAGAAGAAATTATTGAATAAAGTCGTTATTTTGGGGTTTTTTTTGCGCACTATTTTAACGATGTCTTTACTACCTTTCTGGGCCTTGAAAGTTTTAATTGCGTTGCTGATAATGTGGGGTCAGAAACCTCTTGGATTTCATCAAAAATATCTTAATTTGTGTTTAAGAAGATGAACAAAGGTCTTTTGGGTTTGGAACAACATGAGGGTGAGTAATTAATAACAGAATTTTCATTTTTGGGTGAACTAACCCTTTAACGTGTCTGAGATGTGAGCAGTTGTCTTTTTTACTCTGAACATGGTCATAAAATACATCATAATTATTAAAATGTTTCCTAGTCACTGCAGAAACTATTAGTGATCTGGATTATTATTTTAAAGTGAAAAACTAATTTTCCAGATCATTGGTAGTTCTTGAAGAGTGACTAGGTTTTGCTGCATGTTTTTCCCTGCAGGTAGATACTGTAACTGCACCATTATAGGGAAATAAAAGCATTTTTCTCCATCAATGGACATTCAAAAGTAGCAACGTATTCTACTTTTGTAAAAAATAATTTACAAATATTTTAGTATATTATTGTAGATGTTTTACCACTGACCAAATTTTGAAGGTATTATAGATGTCCTTGGTTGAAACCAGCCTGACGCAATATAGCCAAACAGGACGTGTTCTTGGATCAACATCCTTTGTCATTCCTAGAAACAATATTCCTATAGAGCAATCACAAACCAAATCCTAACCCTAGCCTACTTCTAAAAGCATACAATTGGTGGAAACAAATGTTGTTCAAACATAATCCCAATCCTGTAATCTGATCAGTTGATAGGAAAGTTGTTCCAGGATTTAATGTTGATCCAGGAACATGTCCTTGGGAAAATCATGAATGTTTAGCACAGGCCTCCTAAAGTGTGTTTTTTTTTTCCTTTTTAAGGGGAAGAAAGAGGCAAAAGAAAATAAGTGAAGTTTATTTTTTTATTTTCCTTGATTATTTTAATTTTTTTTTATTAAGTTTTCTGTGTGTTTTAATACTTTACCTGGGGTTGACCTGGCTGACAGGAATATTAAGCCGAGCGGCGATGTCCTCCACAGTCTCGTTACCCTCAGAGATGATACCGACACCTTTGGCAATGGCCTTGGCTGTGATTGGATGGTCACCGGTCACCATGATGACTTTGATACCAGCTGAGCGGCATTTGCCCACAGCGTCAGGGACGGCAGCCCGGGGCGGGTCAATCATGGATATCAGACCCACAAAGCACAGTTTGTCTGTCTGGAAGTTGATGTCGTCCGTGTCAAAAGCAAATCCTTTGGGGTATTTGTCCTCGGGCAGGAACACGTGGCAGAACCCTGGATGGAAGAAGGAAACAGTCAGAATGGATTTTTTCCACAGTTTTGAGGATCCAATGTTTTAGTTTTTCATGTGTCTTGGATTTATATACATATTTATGCCTTTTCAAATTATTTTTAAGAGCTTTTTTAGGATAGTTGAGAGGTAACAGGAAACAAAAGAGATGGTTTAATTTTTATATCCCATGTCTTTTATTTTGAGGTCACATCTCTCTATTTCTCACCAAGCACTCTTTCTCCCAGCCCTCCAAGTTCCAAGTAGGCATTCTGGAAGGCCTCCTTCAATTCCTCATCCATGGGCTGCTCTTTCCCCTGTATCAGGATGGTGGAGCAGCGGTCCAGGATGCGCTCTGGCGCCCCCTTCATCACCAGCAGGTAGTGGCTATCGTTACCCTCATCTGACTCGTGTACTGACAGCTGGTGTGAAAACACATCCAAGCACATGAGAATGAGTGCTAATGAGAACTGAATAATGTGAGAAAGAAAAATCTTGGAGAAACTGCATTGTTTAATGATGGACTAAACAAGTCTATAGTTATCTTTATACAAAATAATTCTTAATTAATGTAATAAATTATAATTAAAAGGATAAAGTTTGGTATTGACGAAATTCAAAATATATTAGTATTTAATAACTTTATTTTCCTCATCTTATTCACTCTTTACTTCATTATATATATATATATTTTTTTTTTTTTTTTTTTTTTTTTTAATTAATAAACAACTTGGTTGCAGGATCATTTGACATTTTAACTATAAATGGTGACAGGACCTACAATATACACTTTCCGTACACATTCATATTAATTTTAACATAAAATCTTGCCGTTAATTAAAAAAAAGAGGGCCTGGACATGTCAGCCATTCATTTTGCAATTAAAGTTAAAATAATATCATACTGTGTAATATTATTTTGAGTTGCACAAAATTTACCTGGAACAATAACTATGAAATGTTATTACACCAAACTAGTATTTTTTTTTTTTACATTTTATTTTTGCACCGACAGTAAAAAATACAATATTATTTTAAGTATTAAGTAAATAAAGGTTATGTTGACTGAATGTTAACCAAGTTAATGGATGCTGGACTTACAATTACTTCGTAAATCCAGTCACACTGAATACAAAACAGTAAACAAACCTGGTATTTGTTGGTGGAGTTGAAGGGAATTTCAGCCACTTTTTTGTTCTTTTCCCTCATGGCTTTGACGGACCCACAGGAGAGCTCGATGCACTTGAGAAGAGCCGATTCAGAGGCGTCACCTGCAACATCACGCTTCAGGATCGGCAGAGACTCCTGCCCCGCCTTAAACACAGCTCTGTTACAGAGAGCTGCCACACGGGCCAGAGCCAACCACGTCCCAGAGCTCTTATCAAAGGACGCACCTAGTAGAGATCACACAGGGGATCAATATAGTATCTGTCTAGAGCCTAGAAACAAACCAGATCTATCTATCTATGTATCTATCTATGTATCCATCCATCTATCCATCCTGCATTTATTTCCCTAAGCAACTACCCAGCTACCCAGAACACCCAAGCAACCACCTAGTAATTCTCTAGCATCTTACCAGACTGATCTTCAGTGGTGTCCGCCTCATGGATCTGATTGTCGAACCACATGTGGGCGACAGTCATGCGGTTCTGCGTCAGGGTGCCGGTTTTATCAGAGCAGATGGTGGAGGTGGATCCCAGAGTCTCCACAGCCTCCAGATTCTTCACCAGGCAGTTCTTACGGGCCATGCGCTTAGCCGTGAGGGTCAGACACACCTGAGAGATGGAAACAGAAAGATAGAAAGAGAGGAACAGAAACAGAGGACCAGAACAACAGAGCAAAAGGGAGAGTGGTTGAGGCAGAAGTTAAAAGGAAATGGAGGTGGAGAGAAAGAGAACCGAACAGAATTTTTAGTGATATTACATTTTTTCATAGTGTGGCACAATGCAACATCGTGCATTAATAGAACAGTGTTAAATCAAAAAGAAGCTCTGAGGAGCAAAGCAAGCAGAGCACAGATAGGGTAAGCAGAGTGGTCAGAAACATACTCTACATGACTTCAAATTAAGGGCAAAAATCTGAAAAATCTAAGGTAAATTGGCATAAATCTGTTACTTGGTAGGAGCCAGTCAAATTAGACAGATGCCAACATGAACGGGTGTGACATGCCCTCATCATCCAAAGCATGGAAAAAAATAATTATTCAATCCAGATTGTTAGAAAAGGGTTCACTTGTAGTGAGAAAAACATATGTGCAGACCACAGTTTATTTTCTGAGGTGAACAATTATCTGCCGTGAACATGCAAAATGCAGTAACTGTATTTTTTTGTCTTTTTAGACTAAGATCTGACCTGTGACAGATGAGTTTGGTTCAACTATAGAAAATAGAGTGTGTAAATTGAAATAAAAATCAATCAAAATTTAATTAAAAAACTTCCAGCATTTGACATAGCTTTGCACTTTGCATAAAACCAAAAATCAAGATTAAGTTATAGAAGATATAAAGGGCAGCACAACTGTTTTTTAACATTAATAATAATAAGAAATGTTTCTTGAGCAGCAAATCATCATATTAAAATGATTTCTGAAGGATCATGTGACACTGAAGACTGGAGTAATGATGCTAAAAATTCAGCTTTGCCATAACAGGAATAAATTAAAATGTAATTAAAAAATGTATTAAAATAGAAAAAAAAAAAAATAAGAGATGCACCGAAACTACATTTCTCCACCGATACCGATAGACAATTATTCAGAGTGATATCTGCCGATACTGATAATGATACCGATAGTTTGGGGGTTCTGCCTTTCATACCTTCTTTTAAATTAATGATAATTTCATTACAATCAATAATTAATCATTACATTTTAAAATTATTATATTTTGAAAGAAATGCAAATAAAAAATATATTCTCTCCATTTCATCAACTTGTTTCAGAGTAACTGGTATCAGTTATAAACAAACACATTACTCAGATTAATAGTAACAAACATTAACTAAATTCTGAAAATTTAATGAATATTTCCTAACTCTCTGATTGTTATTAATTCATTCAATTACTAATAATATTGAACATCAGAACTTTCTTAGCATTTTCTTTACACAAAGCTCAAATGCAGTGCAGTGCCCTTTTTCGACTGACAGGATATATCGGCCATGACTACTGGCTGTTTTTAAACTATCGGCTGATAGCCAACAGTATGAAAATGTGCTTTTTTCAGCCAATACCGATTATTGGCTGATATATCAGTGTATCTCTAATTTTAGGTTATAGTAAAAGTAGTTCACATCTAAAAAAGCTGCATGGGGAAACATATTATTGTAGTTTTTTTTAAAAAAAAAACTTTTTATTATTATTATTTCATTAGTTTTAAAAATCTACCAAAAAAAAAAAAAAAAAAAAAAAACAGGTAGCGGAGTTAAGCATGCAAATTCTTCTTATGGACATAAAATGTAGCTAAAAAAAAAGAGGTTAACAATAAATTTAAAGGGATAGTTCACCCCAAAATAAAACAAATTGTCATCATTTACTCACCCTCATGTTGTTCCAAACCTGTAAGAGTTTCTTTCTTCTGTTGAACACAAAAGATGATATTTTAAAGAATGTTGGTAACCATTGACTTCCACAGTATTTTTTTCCTACTATGGAAGTCAATGGCTACCGTCAACTGTTTGATTACCAACATTCTTTAAAATATCTTCTTTTGTGTTCAACAAAAGAAAGAAACTCTTACAGGTTTGGAACAGCATGAGGGTGAGTAAATTCATTTTGGGGTGAACTATCCCTTTAATATTTATATATATATTTTTTTCTTTTACATGAAATAAAATGATGTGTTTTAAAGGTCACCTATTATGCTAAATCCACTTTTATAAGGTGTTTGGATATAAATGTGTGTTGGCAGTGTGTGAACACAATCATCCTACAATGATAAAAATCCACCCACTACTTTTTTAATCCCCATTAAACCAAAGCAGTCTCATTAGACAAGCCGTTTTGATTCTCTGAGTAATGTGACGTCACATTATTCATGCCACGCCCACAACCGCTGACTGACAGTCCTGTATTATCATAGTTTCCGCCCTCAGCGAGCTGTACGCTGTCCGCCATTTTCTCCACGCTCGAGCAGCTGTATCAACAACAATGTCTGGTAAGTAATTGAGATGTTTTGTTGTTGGATGTAAGAGTGAACATAACAGTCTTCATTAACGCAGTGGATCCGTTTTATTTGTGAAGGGAATGCGCCACAGATCTAATATACACATACGATTTCTGTAACGTTGCCTGTTCTTTACGTTCACAGACATAACAGACTGTTTATGTGAACTGTGTGTGTTTTTGACAGAACCTTGTGTGTATTTCGTATTTGACAGTTTAAACAAAACAAAAAAATGTGAAAGAGAAGTTACTCACAAGACTTGACGTCTGACAGCCAGCTGTCTGTGTGTGTGCGCTTCAGAAATGTGCGCTCAGAAAACGATCCATTAGAAGTTTAAACTGATATAGCTTTAAAACACGTTGAAATAATAAATTTTAATGATTAAAGAAAAACTATGCTATCCGTGAGAGTGCTCGCGATATAGATGATAATCAAAACCAAGCAGATGTTTGTATTTGGCAGAGAATCCGATTGAGGCAGGAACTGTGATCGTAGAGAGGGGGCGGGGCACAGCAGCTCATTTGCATTTAAAGGCACATGCGCGAAAACAGCCTGTTCTTGACTAGTCAGAAATGGGTTTTTACAACATGGATTTATAAATGATCTGTGGGGTATTTTAAGCTGAAACTTCACAGACACATTCTGGGAACACCTGAGACTTAAATTACATCTTGTAAAATGGGCATAATATGGGACCTTTAATGCTAAAGAATAATTAACATTTACTCTAAAAATGTAGCTAATAATAATTTGCCAGTTTGGTCCCAATAACTAACAACATTACAGTAAAAAAAAACAAAGTAAATATATATAATTAATGCAAAAATTACAAATGTCCTCAGTGTCGGTGTAGGCCATGCATAGCCAATGCATATTTGCTTTACATTACGAATTGCACTCTGGCACATTTTGGAATGCAAAGATGCACAAAACTGAATATGACGTCTGCGTAGGGTATGTTTCAGGCCGAGTTGTGCACCGCAGCCAGAGCCCCAATGCACAGCCGAGCACAGCACAGTGAGAGCCCCGTCTCAGAGTGGCAGTCTCTATGTGGCAGCCACTAGCTTGCACAGGCAACTAGAGATACCACAGAGTAATACTTTTTCAGATTTTCATATTGACCTAGGCTTTCAACAGTGAGAGTCTGTAAAAGAACAGAGGAAAGAAAAAGAGAGAAAGAAACAGAGAGAGGGAGAGAGAGAGACAGCGATAGAATCACGAAGAGTTACAGATATGAAGGATTAGAGAGAGGGAATACAGTTCAAGAACACACACAATGATATATAACACTACTCGAGCGTTTACTGACATCACACAATCACAGACGAGAAGCCAAAACACTTCACTAACACTGTAAAGAGTTACACTAAAGAACAAAACAAATGAACCAAAGACGCAATGATGGAATAAAAGGATTGAATAGAATAAACGGAACAGACAATGAATACACGAAACACACAGCTTAAATTGTCCAAACACACTGCCCAGCCAAAAAAAGGTTGCTGTTTGGATTTAAATAGACAAATATTTTAGAGTCTAAGATGGGATCATTATTACAGTGATTATTATGTTTCTATCATGTTTGGCAACAGTCTTTCTAACCCTAACTGATGGATTGTGTAGCTTTTCATTTCTAAAACAACCATGTATGAACGGAAGATGAATCACGGCCATATTCCAGAATGACAATGTCAAGATTCATCAGGCTCAAATTGTGAAAGAATGGTTGAGAGGGAGCATGAAGAATCATTTTCACACATGAATTGGCACCTCTGAGTCCAGACCTAAATTTATTGAAAGTCTTTGGGATGTGCTGGAGTAGACTTTACAGAGTGCTCACCTCTTGCATTGTCAATACAAGATCTTGACCCAAAATTGATGCACCTCTCGATAGAAATAAATGTTGTGATGTTATTTCCATAAAAAGGTGCATCAGTTTTTGGTCAAGATCTTGTATTGAAAATGCAAGAGTCGAGCACTCTGTAAAGTCTACTATTTAAATCCAAACAGTCACTTTTTTTTGGCTTGCCAGTGTATAATCTCATGGAATATTTTCGGAATGCCACAGTATTAATATTTGAACTAGAGAACTGAACCCTGTTATCTGACTTGACCTGACCAGTGCTGTAAATATGTAAGTATGAAACTAAACGGAACCAAAAATTTACTTACAGTTTTTTGTCTATATTATTGAACATGCACAAAATGTGTATTCTACAACAAAGCACACTTCATGGGATACTGTATCCCACAGTGCAGTGCATTACTTGACATTTGCTCCATTTCCACTGTGATGTAAAGTGAAATATCAAACATGGACTACCAATATTTTTTATACTTTTTTACATAAAATATACTACTGTTCAAAGGTTTGGGATCGATTCTTAAAGTTCTTAAAAGAAGTTTCTTACTGTATGCTTACCAAGGCTGTATTGAAATATTATGAAAATAACAGTTTTTAATATATTTTAAAATGCTTTTTATTTATTTTATTGCATCCTTGCTGAATAAAAGTTTTAATTTCTTTCCAAAAATAATCTTACTGACCCAAACTTTTGAACAGTACATAAGTTTATTTACTGACTTATGAGATGCCACTTGTTGAATTAATTATGCAAATAGTGTGAATACAATGTAGCACACTACTGTTTGAAATGTACTGTTTCACCTAATATTTCACATACTCAGTAGGCGGTATGCAGTACATACTAGAGTTGTCAAAAGTACCGATTTCAGGTACCAAGTCGGTACTGAAATTTTAAAAATGTGACGATACCAGCATTTCCCACTAGCATTTTGAGTGCTATTGAGCAGATTCTTAAACACCTCTGATTGGCCATTGTGTTCACATGCTCAACAGATGTGTCTGTGATTGGCTACAATGACCAACACACAGAAGGGTCTGAAAACCTTTTGAAATCGGGAGATACGACAGATACGTGAGCGTTTGAAAGCAGGCGTCTATCAGCAGACCGCTGTCGTTCGGTAAAGAGCGTCAAAGATGTCTATTTACAACATGCTTTTGAAGCGTTGATCAATGTAGCCAATCACAGACATATCTGTTGAGCTCGTGAACACAATGGCCAATCAGAGGTGTTTAAGAATCTGCTCAACAGGGCTCAAAATGCTAGAGGGAAATGCTGGTATTGTCACATTTTTACAATTTCAGTACCGACTTGGTACCGAAGTTGGTACTTTTGACAACACTAGTACATACTGTGCAGTACGTTAGTATTCCATTCTGAACATAGCCATGAGATACCAAACCAAAGAAGATGACAAACACACATTAATTATACTGAAAAATGGCAAACATGTGTCACAGAAAGACATTTAAACACTAGCAGAGATACCAATACACACTACAAAATCCTAAAACAGAGAAAGAGAGGGGAAAAACCAGGGATCCTCACAGTGACAGTGGCCAGCAGACCCTCGGGCACGTTGGCGACGATGATTCCGATGAGGAAGATGACGGCCTCCAACCAGGAGTAGCCCAGGATGATTGACAGGATAAAGAAGCTCACGCCCAGGAAGACAGCCACGCCGGTGATAATTTGGATGAAGTGCTCGATCTCCTTGGCGATGGGTGTCTTTCCGGTCTCCAGGCCGGAGGTCAGAGTAGCAATACGGCCCATGACAGTGCGGTCACCGGTGCAAACGACAATACCACGAGCAGTACCTGACAGAGAAGAGAAAACAGGGACTTTTAATGGTCCATTCTGGCTAGTGACCTAATCAACCTGTCATTTATTTTGTTATAAATGACAATTACATTATTCCACTAATTACATGGCTACTTGCCAAATATGTAAGGAAAAAAGAAAAGGAAATATTGATTTGGTTTGAAATTATTTTATTACGTCAGAAGAAAGAGAGTGTAGATTGATAAAATATCTGACCACTGAATACCATGATTGACCAATCAGAATCAAGTATTCCAGACCACCTGTTATTTCTGTTGAATTGTGTGGTGCTAGGTGTACATAAATTATACCAGATACCATTTCAATTATTGGGCAAATGAAATTATACTCGAAAAAAATTGAAGCCTTTTTTTAAGATTTACGCAATTTAATTAATTTAATTAAATTCCATCAAATTGAATTGAATAATCCTTAATCAATTGTTTAATTCAAATATGTAAGGACTATTCAATTCAATTTGATGGAATTAATTAAATTGCGAAAATCTTAAAAAAGGCTTACATTTTTTTAAGTGCACTTACTTTGCCTTAATACAAATTATATATTATAAATACACCAGTATTGGGTTAGTGAGACTTTTTTTTTTTTTTTTTTTTATGTTTTTGAAAGAAGTCTCTTATGCTCACTAGGGCTGCATTTATTTTTTCAAAATATAGTAAAAACAGTACTATTGTGAAATAAATCAAAAATAACATAATCTTCAGCATCATTACTCCAGTCTTCAGTGTCACGTGATCTTTCAGAAATCATGCTATGCTGAATTGCTGCTCAAATTTCTTATTTCTTATTTTCAAATTTTTTATTTTCACATCTTAATTTCACATTTCTTATTATTATCAATGTTGAAAACAGCTGTGCTGCTTCATATTTTTGTGGAAACTGTGGACCACAACTACATGATGTTAGCTTTGGCCAAATAAATCTCTTTAATAAAAAACACTAAATATTAATTAATATAATTAATATAATATTTTTTTCTTAATCTCAGACCCTCAGTAAAAATATCCAGTATGACATTGGTTTGATGTCTTGTTTTTTCATGAGGTCTGTGCAACATTCTAGAAACCTCATAATCATATTGTGTAATCCTCTAATCCACCACATGGTGGCAGGAGAGTGTCACCCTGGAGCTGAGCCTGAATCTAAGGACATCATGATATCACGAAACACTGACACCCTGCTGACAGCACACTGAGCAGTGGACATATGCAACATCTCTTGACCTATCAAAACAACAGCATTACACGACTGACTGAAGTGCTGACACATTTATACTGCACTAACACTGACTGAGAGGGAAATCAGGGTCATTTCTGAGAGAACTAGGCCTATACAGTATATGTAATAGCTTTTATTAAAGCAGTTGGATTTGTTATAAGGAATATTAATCATCATTCTGAAGATGGAAACCTGTGAAACAACTGATGAAACTTCATTTACAGATACAGAGAAGAAAATGTCTGCATATTATTCATTTATTCAGTTGGATCTGAATTGATTAGTGTCTTATCATCAAAATGAAGCCATATGAGTGACATAGAAAGAGAAATGTGTGGAAAAACAAGAGGGTGTGAGCAATCGCGTGGGCAGTTGACAAGTGGCAAGATGGGGAGCAAAAGTGAGAGGTTGTTGTCATGACAACATCATTCCTCCATGGCTGTTCTTGGCAAAATGACCAGAAAAAAAAAATAATAAAGAGACGGGAAAAAGAGTGAAATGAAAAAGCAAAAATCGATGGGAGAAGATGAGTTCATAAAAAACAGGAAATGAAATAATGGAGTGAGAGAGACAGAATGGGGGAGAAAATGGAGCAGTGATGCAGCTGCTATGGCAACCGTACCCTCAACACAGTTGGTGGAGAAGAAGGCGATGTTACGGGTTTCCAGAGGGTTATCATGGGTGCAGTCAGGTGACCTGGTCTGGGGCTCTGATTCACCGGTCAGGGAGGAGTTGTCAACCTGAAGAATTATAATATATATTCATTTAGGGTGTACTCACACTAGGCACGGTTGCCTTGTACCGTACCCTGGCGTGTTTGTCCCCCCTCCCCATTCCCCTCCTGGCTTGCACTCACATTGCACTTAAGCACGCTTACGTCATTTACAATGCAGCTTTTTGTTTTGAAGAAACACACCCAAGACCAATGGAACCGTGCTCTGGCCCACCTCTTGCAAGCGGGCTAGGGGCAGTTAAATGAACCGCCCAGGGTGCGGTACAGAGCGATCACACTAGTCAAACGAACACCGCAGTACAATTAAAGTGTGTGAGTAAAGTGGAGGCGGAGTTTGAGAAGGAATTTTTTAAATATATTAATGTTCGTTGCTGATGAATTTTGATATAAAATATTTAAGTCCATGTTTGATAATCGTAGACCTTAAAGGGTTAGTTCACCCAAAAATGAAAATTCTATCATTAATTACTCACCCTCATGTCGTTCCAAACCTGTAAGACCTTCGTTCATCTTCGGAACACAAATTAAGATATTTTTGATCAAATCCGATGTCTCTGCATTGACAGGAAGTTAATTTACACTTTCAATACCCAGAAAGCCACTAAAGACATATTTGAAACAGTTCATGTGACTACAGTGGTTCAACCTTAATGTTATGAAGCGACGAGAATACTTTTTGTGCGCCAAAAAAACAAAATAACGACTTTATTCAACAATATCTAGTGATGGGCGAGTTCAAAACACTACTTCATGAAGCTTCGAAGCTTTACGAATCTTTTGTTTCGAATCAGTGGTTTGGAGCACTGCCAAAGTCACGTGAACCATTGAAATATCGAAACACTTTAACACTTTACTAAATTAACTTGCTGTCAATGAAGGCCTCACTGAGCCATCGGATTTTATCAAAAATATCTTAATTTGTGTTCCGAAGAGTAACGAAGGTCTTACGGGTGTGGAACGACATGAGGGTGAGTAATAAATGACAGGATTTTTATTTTTGGGTGGACTAACCAAACAATCAACATGGGCTTGGTGCATCGGGGGGCCAGTGGGATGGTCAGAGTTTATATTAATTATTAATGCAATATACATGCATCTCTGTATAACTGTACATCTCCGCAATATCTCTACTGTAGACCACATACAGGTGCAAGAGAAAGATTGCAAGTGTTCATAGTAAATATTTCCATCCATGTTTGTATAGATACCTTGCAGCCGTGTGCAGAGATGATCCTGAGGTCAGCAGGGATCCTGTCTCCTCCCTTCACCTCCACCAGATCACCAGCCACCACCTCTTCAGCATTAATCTGAAGCTTCTCACCTTCACGGATCACTAAAGCTTGCTGTGGACCACGCACACACACACACACACACACACACACACAAACATACACATCAATTTCAACCTCTAATGGCTCTAAGGCCAAAGGAGAGATTAGAGCAGCATTAATACAGTCTAGAGGCTTCAGAGACTTCCGCGGTGGGAGATAATAATTAGGATTATGACCGGAGAGGCAAACGGGGATTAAGATTATTGGACTATATTGGTTATTTGAGTATATTGCACCTCATTCTTCTTTTGATCCACCCAGACTGTTATTTTCAAGTTGAGAAGCTCAACTAGAAATATGCAGTGTGACGGCTGGCAATTTTGAATTATCATTTGGATAAAGTAGGATTAGGACTCAAAAAAAGCGCAGATGGGAGTGGAAAGTTCTGCGTGTGATCTACTGACGATGGGCAAATGAAAGAACACAGATGCAGTCAGATCATTTCCATAATGACCAACACAATCTACCGAGACTAGTGCAAATTAGCGTCTGGTTTAAGACATGCTTTTTTTGGGTGGTAAATAATGGCATAAATACCAGTAAATTGACTAGCATAAACCTTAGTAAATCACCTTGCATGATTCATTTAAATACTCTCCTCCAATAAATTTTGCGTCTGAAAGGGAAACTCCTAGAAATTAATTGCTAAGTTAGTAAATCTGACCTTAAAGGTGATGATACATGGGCAACTTTTTGAGCAATGTTGCCGAATGTTGTTGCTTGGGCACCATTGAGTATATGCAACAAATTTTGATCTTAAATATCCAGATAGAAATTTGTTGCCCATTCTCATTATTAAGGTATTAAGGTATTATTAAGGCTGTTGGAGGAAGTGGTTTTGTGTACCTGGGGAACCATGTTCTTGAAAGACTCCATGATCTTTGAGCTCTTGGCCTCCTGGAAATAGGAGAAGCAGCCGGTGATGATGACTACAGCAGACAGAACAATCCCCAGATACAACTGCAGAGAAGAGAGAGACAGCAAAAGGACAGGTTATCAAACTAGAAAATTCACAAGAGGTCACACCTTGATTTCTCTGATTCACCTTGTGAGCTTTTCTGTCCCATTTAGGTGAGAACCCAAAACGGAAGGCATTACGGTCAGAATCTCCAATATATCACACCAGAAATCATGTAATTGAAGCAAACCATGAATAATTATGATATAAAGGTAGTCTTTTCTCTCTGTTTTGCATGCATCATTATTTTGTGTTCCTCTTTTTTGGCTCTTGTTACAGTGTATTCTTAACCTGAATAAGTACTGTTTATAGAGGTACGATAGGCAACGCTATTAGGTATTTATATCATGTGACACAAAAGAGTTCAAATTGTTAATTTTTTCCCATGATTTAGGGAATAATCTTAGTTTTGTTGTTATTTTGTTATCATGAGATTTGTAGACATGGTTTTAAATGAGGTATACAAACCTGACGATACCACATATTGAAACATAATAATATATTTATATTTATTTTATTTTATTCATTTGTAAGTAACTAAATTGTATGCTAAATGCATAAATGTAACGTAAATGTAGTAATAAAATGCACTACCATTCAAAACTGTGGGGTCAGTAGTTTTAAAATCAAATGAATACTTTTATTCAGCAAGGAATTGATCAAAAGTAACAGTAAAAAAGTAAAAAACAGTAAACAAAAGTATCACAGTTTCCCCAAAAATATTAAGCAGCACAACTGATTTCAACATTGATAATAAGAAGTGTTTCTTGAGCATCAAATCAGCATATTAGAATGATTTCTGAAGGATCATGTGACACTGAAGACTGGAGTAATGATGCTGAAAATTCAGCTTTAACATCACAGGAAAAAAACATTTTAAAATATATTAAAATAGAATTTTTTTATTTTAAATTGTAAGAATATATCACAATATTACTGTTTTACTGTATTTTTGATTAAATAAATGCAGGCTAAGTAGTGTACAGTATGTTTCATGATAAAAATAAATTAAATATATGAATCTCCTTTGACAGCTTTTCAAAGCTAAAGATGAATTTTGGTCATGTTAATAGACCAATGCGTTAATAGACCAAAACATTGACCTCTTAACAAAGTGAAAGACTTTTTTAGTAAGAGGGACTGAAAATGGTTTTGGCTTAGAATTAGTTTACTGAAATTAAAATGTGAGAGGAGGTCAGTATTACTTCTCATTTTTATTCTTAACCCAACCTTTTCAAAATGTTTTCTGCCGCTCATGGCTTTTCTCCAAATTTTTGCTTTAGTGCTTTTTCGCCAAATACATTATGAAAAGAAATAGATCAGTTTTAATATGGAATTATTAACAAAAATAACACAATACTCATATTACAAATAAAAGGATTACCGATTATGGCCTTATCTACTTGCAAGAAAATTGTCTTGCATACTCCAGACAACAGCATATTACATATTTCATGCACCCGCCAAACAGTGTTAATGTATGCAGTGTTCTAATGAGGCGTATGTGTGAGTTCTCACATTGTCTCCAGCAGGCTCGTCCTCCGTGGCGGCCTGGATGGCATAGGCCAGGAAGCAGAGGATGGCTCCGATCCACAGCAGGATGGAAAACCCTCCGAAGAGCTGTCGGCAGAATTTGACCCACTCCGGGGTGGTGGGGGGCGGGGTGAGAGCGTTGGGACCATCACGAGCGAGGTACTCCGCCGCCTTAGCATTAGTCAGACCCTTCAGGGGACAAGAGAGTGTGAGAACAAATCTGATTCAAGAGTTCACATCCTCAAACACTACTGCACTGCCACTAGGGGGCGAAGGAGATTTGTTGAGATCACAGCTCCTGCTCTAAAAAAGTAGTGCTTTAGACAAGCTCATCAAGGTTTACTTTTAAGCTGCTTTGGATGAGGAGAATATGTTTGTATATGTGTTTTTTGTGTGTGTGTGTGGCTCATAGGTTTTTATGGCTCATATGGTATGATATAGGAGAATATGGAAGTCATACTCAAGAAGGAAAAACACCTCAAAAACACCTCCAAAACACGTTCAAACTGAGCAAATATATGCAATTTGGTGCACTTGCTGATCTTTATGTGGCCAAACAGATTTGGTTGCTTATAATGCAAACAGTATATCAGGCAACTTAAAATGCATATAAATATCAATTGCCACTCTATATCTTCCAATCATGTCTTAGAAAGATGATATTTAGATGCTTAGTTTCATTATCAAATCTCTGTAGTTTTTATTGTGGGGGCAAAACAATACAATGCAATGATAATTGAGAGAAATAAATGTTCCTCAGAAGTCTGATGTATCATATTTGATTCTCATATCTTAACATGCTTTTTCTAAAAATGATGTCTAACTGTTCATCTTTAAAAAAAAAAAAAAAACATTTATAATATAAAAGTTATTTCTAAGTTTACTTGATCATGTTCATAATTTAGAGGCCTTAGAAATGTGCATATCAAATGTGATACAGCAGGCTTTATAGGGTTAATACAAGCTATATCTAACTGTTTTGCAGTACATAGTGAAAGTATGACTGCGTTTTAGTGCCTAGCAAAATAATAATAAAAAATTTATTCTGAGAATAAAGTTGTATCATTACAAGAATAAATGCTACAAGATTAAAGGGAGTCGGGAGAGTCAACTCAATAAGATTTTAAAACTAAATGGGGTCAAAATAAAAAAGTCAGACTGCATTTACTTACATAGTATGCAACAAACATTTTTCAAAAAAAACTTTTTTTATGTTACGTATAAGCAAAAAAGTCATACAGGTTTGGAATGGTGCAAGGGTACATGACTGTATTTTAATTTTTATTTCAACTTTAATTTTAATTTTTTATCCCAAAAAACAGAAAACAGATGATGTAACGTTATGTGAATAATGTAGAAATATTTAGAGAAAAAAAAAAATCACATTAATAATAGGAATAGAGCGCCAGGGCAGCCTTATCTGTGAGGTAATGGAGGATTTAGTTCAATTATACTTGGATAAGATTTACCAAGAAAGAATCCTTGGTCTTTTGAGGCATCAGCATCGATTCTGAGGCATTATCTTTAGTATCCAGACATAGCAGCAGTTATGAAGGAAATTGAATTTATTCAAGAGAAAGAACAGGACAGATATTCAGGAAATTGCCTCTTTTGTGCAATATCAAATAACAAGCAGTGGCCGACTCCACTTCACTTTGATGTTTCTTTCCTTACGATTCTCATATTACTACTACTTTATTCCCAAAATATTACACTTTAATCTCGGAAATGTTACTTTATTCTCAAAACTATACCTTTATTCTAGTAAAAAGTCTCTAGTAAAAACTTTATTCTTGTAAGATTTTCACATTTATTTTACTGTTGCTCTACAATGCCATCATATGAAACAGCTGGCTTTACTTTACATGATTTATTTTTAAAATGTTCGAATTGTTCACTGCAGATGTGAGAAACTCACCTGTACAATGTCACTGTTGAACTTTCGGCATACTTCTTCAATTGACATCTTATGCTCTGTCTGCGGAAACAGAAAAAGACAGTCTAAAGCCGCACAAAGAATGAATGAATTGCTATAGAGTGCAACTGACCACAAACCACATCCTTGCTACATTTGATTCAAGGCAAAATAGTATTTGTAAATCAATAAAATATGGTGTACTTAAAATTCTGTATGCGCCACTGAACTAGCCTACTTCTCCTATGAAGCATTGTGGTAAAATGACATAATTGAATCAGTTTGTAGAGCATAAAATGTTTCATTATAGGTTACTGTTTATAAGTAAGCCTATAAAATACTTGGAGTATAAGCATTAAATGTTTGAAGTTTATAGCAAAATATTCATATATAGTACAAACAAGAACATGAGGATGTTTTATATGTGTTGATGTGTCTTACCAGTGGTACTTCTTTCTTCAGGTCATCCAGGTCTTTCCCTCCCTTTCCCTTCTTGGGAGACTCCTTCTCATCTTTGTCTTGCGTGGTCGCCACGCGGTAGCTGTCCGACCGTCCATACTGCAGGGAAATTTTTTTTGTTACTTATCTGCGAATCATTTATCTGTGCACAACATTATTTTTAAATTCATGTGCCCTCGTATCTTTTCTCATCTCCGATGACGTGTTTAAGGCCCCGATAAACTTCAAGATAAATTGAAGAATCCTGCTTTAAAGAGCTCCGCCTTTCTTCAGTTCAGTCTGTCGAGGTCAGACGTCCACGAGTAAAAACATGAACACACTGGAGATCCGCTTTATAGTAGAAAATGAAGTTGTAATTCTAAATGAAAGTGAGACTGACTGTTTTTCATGTTTAATACTGTAAAGCTGCTCGCTTTAAAGCAATATACTGTATAAAGTGGTATATAAATAAACGAGATGTGACTTGACTGGAGTGCCGATTTGCAGAGCTTGTGCAAACATATTAACATCGCTATGATCAGATGCTTTCTTAACTGCTGTTTTCTCACCATTGTCATTTTTGTTCTGTTTTTATTTTGTTGTTGAAAGGAAAGCGTGCAGCACATATTTACATATTCATCTAAAGGCTGCTCTCAGCAGTTTTGGTGGCATCGGGATGTTCGCTAACAATATACCACTGGTCACATATTTCAAATTTAATTTTACCCCTAAGCGAAGAACGAAAAAGAACTTTGCCATGAGTATATAGGGCCTTTACAAAGGCGGAACAACCTGTCACTCACATGAGATCGATCCAATCAATTTCATGATAGACAAAATCAAGTTCCACTCGACATTTTTTCCTTATTCAAGACACCGTTTCACTCAGATATACATCACAACAGAGAAGAAAAGACTATCGCAACTTCATTTCATGCCGACTTTATTGAAAAGTGTCCCAGTCGAAACCTCGATATAATAAAATGAACACACAGATGGGCTCATATTTAAGCATCATGCCGCAGCCCCTTCTGCTGCACTGCGAGAGACACACAGTCCAGGAACTGAGGAACTGACTCTTCCCATGTCTGAGGGGGAGAGGGGAAATGCCAACCAGATAATGCTTCATCCACAATCCTGATTATCTTTGAAACTGCAAAGCTTAACCAGGAACCCCATGCAGGATATGGGGGTGGCACGAGCATGGGGGCTGTTGAGGGTGATCTAGTGCGGTTAAATCCACATTAGGGCTTTTCATTGATGTGACATCCCCTGATTTGCCACGTGTGCCTCTGTGACCTATTTTAGCTTGCATGCACAACTAGATGGCATTATGGTTAAATCCACCATTACAGCACACCAGCTTGCCTTGATGTTAAAACGCAATGCATAAAATGTACCCATAAATGTTTCTGATGTAAAGGTTGGTTGATAATATTTTCTAAAAAAATATTAAAAGAAAAAATAGTTTGAGTGTTTAGATTTTAATACATAGAACTTTATTCCAAGCACATAGAAGGATACCTGGTGAAGTCGTTAATATTTAACTTTAACCACTGATAAAATATAAACATTAAATAGTCATAAATATTTTGTCTTTCATTTATATATATATATATATGTACACAGATTTTATTTGTCATTTGGTTGATTATAAGGTTCAACTACACATAAAAAAAATGCTATAGAAAGTCAACAGAATATAAATATTGAATAATTCTAAAAACAGACCAAATGTATTAAAAAAAACTAATTGTTTATTATAAGACTTACCACTTAACACTATTCAATTATTATCAATTCAAATATTCAATTATCAAATATTCAATTATCAATTTTCTCGAATTTTAATTTATATTTCTATTTTAATTTACAATAGATAGATTACAAATACTGAATGATGATAAAAAAAAAGCTATCATTTATTAGCAACTATTATTTTTTTATCTGAAACAACTTATGTTCCTCATAAGGGATAACTCAATATTATTTAGAAACTATATTATAGTATTAATAAAAAAAAAAGTGAAAACAAATCCAATCCCTAAAACGATGATAAAACAACTCTTTAACCACTTGTTTTAAATGAAATACAGTATGTTCATCATTATGTTCAACAGACTTGCTTTTGTTTAAAAAAAAAAAGCACTAGAAAGGATAAAAAATAAACCCAAAACACTACAAATAGCCAAAAGGCCAAAATTGTAGCACCCTTGTGGCAGTGTGTTGAAACGGTTTGACCATCTGTCAAGGATTCCCTCTTTATATCCTCTGGGTGAGACGGCAATGTAGGATTAAGACTGTTTACTACAGTCTGGATTAACCTACTGAACAATCGTAATCCTGCTCCCTCCTTTTCTCCTCTTCATACCTTCAATCGCTCACGTTCTTTTAGATACATTATATACTGTCTGCTTGTATATTTACTGTCTTTACGCCCTTAGTTTACAGAGTTTGCTGTCTAATGTAGTCTAACCAACTTGATAGCACGGCCTTACTTGGGTACACTGTGTTCTCACTGTATTCATTCAGTGAAACATAAATTTGACTGTTTGCAGTTCTCTCTTCATCACTCACGCACACTTGCACGCGTGCAGTCACAGTTACATACTCAGTCATGACCCCGAGATCAGATGTGGGACACGTGCACATTCATGTCAAAGCCCATTGGCCGCTGTGCCATAGGATGTGTGAGCGTCAAAGCTTCGGGAGAACTGTAGCTGCTCCACTTTAAGTAAATCCAATGGGTACTGTCTCAGACCTGATTAAGATTACATTCTTTCAGAGACTCACGACTGAAACGTAAGAGGTGCCTGGATGAGGACTTGAAGTCTGAGACCATCATGTTTATATTAATGAAAGTTCACTCAGAAATGAAAATTTTGTCATCACCCACAAGTTGTCCAAACCTGTATGTTTTTTTTTAAGAAACTATTTTTTGAAGTTGTAAAAAAGATTACTGGAGTACGTTTTAAAAGAAAATACTATATCAGTTTTTCAACTTCAAAATGTTGTTTAATTCAATGTGTTATTTGCGTTTCTTTGTAATTATTTGTGAAATTTTCAAGCAATTTCTGAGTAAAAATTGTTTCAATCCTACGGCAATTTTTTTTCAGTGTACAAAAGAAGATGTTTTGACATCTTTTAAATACATAGTCAAAATGATCCAAAAACACCATTAAAATAGTCCTTAAAGGCCCGTTCACACCAAGGACGATAACTATAATGATAAATTTGTAGTTAAAAAAAAAAATTCTAAAAAGAATAGCAGAATCCACACCATAACTATAACGATAACGGCACTGAGAAACAATATCGTTGGAATCACTTTCAGAACAATTTTTTTCCAGCTGATGAATGATAAAAACATTGACAGCCAATCAGAATTCATCCTACTTTAAAGAGCTTGAGGATTTAAAGTGGCAAACGACAAAACTGCAGCGTACTTAGAATAAACAGAATGATATTGGTGTGGACCACTGGTGTAGACACTAATATAGTTCTGTCATGACAACTCAACAAGTGTTTGGCATGGTATTGGGTATGACAATGTTGATATATTTGGTCTTTAATAGTTTAATAATTTAATTTTGCCTATATTTGGCAAAATAGATCTGCTACGCTGCTGATACTGTTATTGCTACGAGACTTGTTACTGCCAGTACATACACAACAAGCTGCTGTGAGCAAGTAAGACATACTGCTGCTATACAAAATAGCATACATGAATTACCTGTAGCAAATCTATACAAGTGGAGCTGGGAAGAGGGAGGGTTTCTGAAAGCGCTGCACTCATGCTAACCAAGTGCCATATAGAGAATGATATAATTGCAAGAAGGTTGAGTTAAGGACAGAGTTAAGCCTGTGCTATCTAGAGTTTCATGACAGAACTTTGTATTTATTATATTTATCTTAAATATAATAAATGGGCCTTAAGACGTATTGCAAGTCTTTTGTGGTCAAACTATACGGTAGACTTTTGGAGGGAAACAAGTCTCATTTGTGTTATGTAAATATGCGAAAATTCAAATTTGACATTTCACAACCGGTTACAAGACACAAGAGAACCAAAAATGTTTGGTATCATTGATACATAGCCATTGTATGGCTTCTGAAGACTTTCATGGCTCGTATGGACCACCTTTATAATGCGTTTTGCCATTTTTGGAGTTTGACAGCCATTGGTCCAAATTCACTTTCATTGTATGTAAAAGAGCAGTGTGAACATTCTGCCTAACATCTCCTTTTGTGCTTCACATAAGAAAATCTTACAGATTTAGAACAACAAAAGGTAAATGAGTAAATGATTCATTTAATAAATTAATTTTTTGGAGAACTATTCCATTAGGAGCTAGTGGATATAAAAATGATTATGATAAAAAAATAAATCACAAAATTGTAGTTACAGATGAAACAAGGCCATCAGTTAAACCTCTCTCTCTCTCTCATCTCTATCTCTGTCCAAGGCTTCATGTAATGGTCTTGAGGACATGGAAACACACAGTGTACAGTACATGCAGTAGTAAATTAACAAAACGCATTGACTCCCTTTGGAAACCTTGCTTCTTAATAACTACATATAAGACAGCAATAAAAAAGAAACCACATAAAAATGCTGAGGCTAAATGACTAAATGTTAGAGCTATTTATCATGTAGCAGTAGAAAATCATGTAAGAGAACGATGGGTGTTTAAGGGTCAAATTACATGTTTGTAATATGCTATTAAATAGACAATTCTCTATCTAATTTAAATATGTTAAATGTGAATTCTATAAATAAACCTTGATATAAATTTAAAGGGAAAAAATAATTTGTTTTTTATTTTTTGTTCTGTCCTTGTGGCTAAAATTCGTAAGTAATTAGAATTTAAATTATGTATAATAATACAGAATTAATTTTAGAGCACCCCAGACTGTTTGTTGAAGCAATCAGTGGTTATCTAAATATACAGTAAAGCAACCTTGACGTGGAACAAACTGATTAAAACCTGCTATTGACATTTGAGGGCCAATCAAATAAGCTTGCCGGCTGACCTTGAAGGTCCCACAGGATATGACATCATGTTGGCGTCTGACAAATTGACTGATAGCGTGTCTGCTAGCTTTGCTTCATATGACCTGGGGCTTTGACACAAAATAAGACTTGATTGGATGCTTTAGTGGAAAGTACACACACACATACATATCCAAAATCACTCAGTGAGAATGAGCTATTGAACGGCGTCCATTACACAACCATCTATTATAAGACATTTCACCACCAGTCTCTTTCTCATTCACGCATAGACAATTATCAATCAAGCAACATGTAAATCGGTTTGAATTTATATAAATAGATATTTATTTTCACCACCGACAAACTAATAGGCCTATATTTTCAAAACAAAATGGTGGGAGACACCATATAGTGGAATTCTAGGAAACTAAAACCAAAAGAAACTGTTTAAGCTCAAACATAAGTTCAAATGTAAATGTTCCACCTGATTTCACACTAGCAGATGACTTTCTTGCAATTCTAAACATCCTAATCACCTGCAGTACCCTTGAAGCCTTCAGACAGACTTGCGTCTTTAGATGCATGTCCCAAGGGCATTGTAGAGTCACCCTCCAAGAAACATTCACAGCATACTAATTGCCGACAACCCCAAGCACCTGAGCCTCCTGGTTCACTGCTGTTCTCAAGGTGACACCAGGTAACCACCTGCTGTTACCCCATTGTTCACCTTTCCTGCCCTGCCCACCTTATTCCCTTACTGTATCAGCCCATCCCATTACTATTTCAATGCTCAAAACCTTGGCTACAATGGAATATTATCATACAGCTTATGCAGTCCACATTGTATGCTGCCTACTTTTCTTTAAATTACCATGTGAGAGAACAAATTATGCAAATATAAACATTTCAAATGTTACATTGCATGATTAATTCAGGGAGTAATCATAAACATAATTTATGATGGCTGAATTCATCCAATTATCATCTCTGAAATAAAAGTATATGTATGTATATTATATATGTATATAATGTAAATGTACATTTTTTTAAAAATGCATTAAATTGTATAAACTCTCAAATAATGTTTTAAAGGGTTAGTTCACCCAAAAATGAAAATTCTATCATTAATTACTCACCCTCATGCCGTTTTACACCCGTAAGACCTTCGTTGATCTTCGGAACACAAATTAAGATATTTTTGTTTAAATCCGATGGCTCCGTGAGGTCTACATAGGGAGCAATGACATTTCCTCTCTTAAGATCCATAAAGGTACTAAAAACATATTTAAATCAGTTCATGTGAGTACAGTGGTTCAATATTAATATTATAAAGCGACGAGAATATTTTTGGTGCGCCAAAAAAACAAAATAACGACTTATTTAGTGATGGCCGATTTCAAAACACTGCTTTAGGAAGATTCTTAGCGTAACGAATCAGCGTGTCGAATCATGATTCGGATCGCGTGTCAAACCGCCAAACTGCTGAAATCACGTGACTTTGGCGCTCCGAACTGCGGATTCGACACGCTGATTCATAATGCTCCAAAGCTTCCTGAAGCAGTGTTTTGAAATCGGCCGTCACTAAATAATTTGTTCTTTTTTTTTTTTTTGGCGCACCAAAAATATTCTCGTCGCTTTATAATATTAATATTGAACCACTGTACTCACATAAACTGATTTAAATATGTTTTTAGTACCTTTATGGATCTTGAGAGAGGAAATGTCATTGCTCCCTATGTAGGCCTCACGGAGCCATCGGATTTAAACAAAAATATCTCAATTTGCGTTCCGAAGATTAACGAAGGTCTTACGGGTCTGGAACGGCATGAGCGTGAGTAATAAATGACAGAATTTTCATTTTTGGGTGAACTAACCCTTTAAGATACACTTAAAATAAAGGTTCTTTATTGGCATTGATGGTTCCAATAAGAAACTTTCCGTTCCACAAAAGATTCTTTACAGTGAAAAAAATGTTCTTAAGATTATTAAAAAGGTTCTTCACACTAAGAAAAAAAATTTTTCTTTTAAGAACTTTTCACTGAAAACAGTTCAAATAGTTCAATTTCGGCATCACTGCGTAAAACACCCTTTTGGAACCTTTATTTTTAACAGTGTATCAAATTTTGGTTGCTAGTCCTTCCTGTTTAGAAATAGAAGAGCAAGTTGAGTGCACTGCATTGTGGGATACTATGTCTAAAAATCACTAAATTTTTCACTCATTCACTATTCCTTACATAGTGCATGTCATTTAGTGCTGTAGGAACAGAAATGAGACCACGTACCTAACTATAGTATGTACTAAAATCAGTGACAGTAAATCAATGCAATAAATCTTCGTTCTTTTGCCTAATATTCAGTTCATAATGACTGGAAATATAAACAACTGCCAACAAGTATTAACATATTATACAGTGTACATAATTGTAAGAAGTGTACAGGTATTCTATGCATGTGATAATAAATACTATACACACATTATACTGTATACACTAGAAACTGTAGTATGCAATTCAAACTGCAAGAAATGTCCACCTGATACAAACTGCCAACATCCCCAAGCACCTGAGCCTCCAACAAATGACTCACTGCTTCTCTCAAGGTGACACCAGGTAACCACCTACTGTAACCCCATCATTCACTTTCCATGCTCAATTTATTCTCCATCCCCACCACCCTCTCAAGCTCCAGCCTTCGCCTAGCGTATTTTGCCAATCACGCATTCTCTACCCATTGATTGATTGGCCCAGGACCAATCAATCATCGGCGACTGTGAATATGACCCCGCCTTCTCATCATCGCCGCCCTCGTGGCGCTACACAGACCAATCACGGTACTTGTTCGGGAATTTCCACTCTCATTGATCAGCCTCCACTTTGACGCAGTCACCGACCGTCGAGCCCGGTTACCCCTCCGGGCATCACGACCGATATCAGCATGTAAAAACGACACAGAGACCGAGATACAAAACATCCCGTTCCATAAAAAGATATCCTTTGAAGGAGAGTAGGCTATTTTCCTGATTTGTTTATCTTATTAAGAATTCCCAGGTCGCAAAAATAACCTTAGGAGATGTTTGGTGTGACGAGGAGTTCGATATATTCGCGCTTCTATCGTGAATCATCAGACATCCATTTTGACGCAGTTGTCTGCGCGTCTTCTGGTCAGTACGGCTTTGAGATTTACTGTCATAACTGTGATACACAAGTTTAATGTTGCATAGTCGGCTGTGAAACTATTGAAACGGGTCAGAACAGATGCAGTCATCCCAAATCCATACGCTCCCCCCACCCATCCGTGGTTAACGCCTTTCATTTAGGAGACTGACAGCATTTCTCCTCAGACTTCACAGACAGAAAATAATTGTCGAAAAAAAATCATTCAATCAAATTAATTTAAGATGTCGCTTTTCTAGCTAGTAAACTTTGCTGTCGTCGTTAAAAGGAAAATATTCGATTTATGATTTCAAAAAGGTATAGGTTACAATGTTACCTGAATTCACAAATGAGGACTAACAAAATTGACCTCTCTATGGAAATGTTTTCTGGTGTCGTTTTAAAAACACTCGTAATCCCGAATCGCTAACCGCAAACGGTCATTACTGCGGCCGTCAACGTTATAGCTATTCCTGACGCGCAATCACGTTTGACAGAACGCGCAAACGGAAACGTTATAGCCTATTCATATAATGTAGGCTACTACTGAATATGTTTTATTATGATTATCTTACATGTATGTATTTGAAACATATTAGTCATCATAGTTCATTTTGATATTTTATGTCATTTTTGCGTTTAACTCGGTGCGCCTTTATGCACCGAATGAGACTAGTAGTGCCTATTCCCATTTTTAGCTAGCCTATCTATGCCAAACGCCTTAAATATTAATGATGTATATACCTAATATGACAATATGTGCATTTAAATTCACCAATATGCTTTATTTATTCCCTTTAACCGCATCATGACGCATCGGATATGGTGCAAAAATGAAGCATCCGACTTGACGCAATTGCCAAAAGATCGTGCAGTGTTATGTATACACAATGTCAATGATGTTAAACCCACAGTCCCACATAATAACTGATAAATGTTATCATTTACAGCATTGTCATTAGTAAGCAATACGTTAATTGAGAAACATGCACCTGTTAAATGCAACGATTTGACACGAAATAGCCTGTACCATCCAAATCTCATAAACCAGAAATATTCTGAAGGTGCATGTCATACAGAATGTGCAAACATTTAATATACATTCTTACCCCCATTTTGGAGCCGTCAGTCGCTGTCTCTTCAGTCTATCAACTGCGCTTGGTTTCAGTCAAGCGGGAGAGAAGAAAAAAAATGAAGCTCTTGAACGGATAACGACGGGCGGCGTTTGAACGACCCTCTGTCTATAAATTAAATCAATTTATGCATAAGGTTACCATGCATAATAATATATTAGAGGGGCTCTACATGAATAAAAAACTTAAAGAATGGGACAGGCTGCATTGGTTTTAAAAGCACATGTGGCTGCCTTTGATATAATGATAGAAGAGCATATGCAGCGCAGAGGATTATGAAGCGTCTCTGGCTGAATGATGCCGGTGAGGCGAGGAGCCGAAGCGCTGTCTGCCTCTCTGTGTCCCTCCGCCGCTAGTGCACATACTCGTTATCCCTCCGCGTGTGACAGTAGCTCCGTAAATGCATGTAATGTACAGACATGACAATGAGATTGTGTTATATTAAGAGAATATTACAAGTATTCAGCTCAATTGAAAAAAAAATATCATAAGACACTTGCTTGATTGCCTGCCTACCTGATTTTAAAATGGATAATTATGCTGAATCACAGCCAAACCACTGTTATAATGGACATTTCACTAACAATGAAGTGAGGTGAATTGCCATAATGTGGGGCATTTTTTGCATTTGAGACTTCTGTGACATATTGCGATGTGTAGCCAAAGCATTAAATCCACACCAATACCATTTTAAAACCCCCAGGATGTGTCCTAATCAAATCAAAAGAGAAAATGCCGATAACATATTCATAAAAGAAATGATATACATAGTGTATGTATATCATTACTAGTGCATACATAGTGTGGCTCCTTTCATCCTGTCCTGCCTCCACTGATTGAGTTTCTTTCTCTTATCCTTTCCCTGATTCTGCTTCTCTCATTGCACAATATCTTCCTTTCTCCCCTTTGTCATTGTGATCTGAAATACATTTAATTGAATTAATCATTAGATGCATAAAATAAAGTGGAATGGCTTTATTGCATTTCAAGAGCCTTCAAACCGCCATCCCCCCAAAATAAAAAGTTACCCTGACCTTAAACATCTGCAGTACCAGCATTCTAATATTGCATAACAACACTAAAACCCTGTAAATAAGCATTTTTGTCCCACAAACCATGCCCCAACACACATTTTTGACTGACTGAAGTACTCATTAGGCTAATCATACTGTCCCACTTTTCAAAACCACATTCCCCCTAAAGTGAGACACTAAAATTTGATAAAAATATAAAATGTATAGTTTATACATACAAAGTTATACTATTTTGTGATGAGAAACAGTTCATAAGCACATTAGACCAAAAAGTAGCAGGATTTTTTTGTTTAAAATAAATTTATACTCCTCAATATCAAGTTTGTCAAAACTTTATGTCATTTACCTTTGGGTGGTCTTCTTCACACAAGGTGCTTCCTGTTTGATGATTGCTCCACCCTCATATATAGACATTTGAGAGGTCATGTTATTTTGATCACATGACTCCACAGCTTTAGCTAACCCTATGGCTGCGTTCCAGTTCGTTTTTTAAATGCCCTTCCCTCGCTAACTTCCCTCAGTCTCGTTGACTCGGATGTACATCATTGCTTATGTTGCACGAGAGCCCACTACTGGCGAAAAACTTTGCAACGGGCTGAATTGGAACGTCCTAAGCCCTTGATCACTTGGAATCTGCAATGGAGCTGATTTATTATTTATTTTTTCCCTTTACAAAATTGTTTAATGCAGCATTCTATATGTACATAAGTGTGTTTTAAATATTTAAAAAAAAAAAATTTATATATCATAGAGTTGTTTGTGGTGGGGTAAATTAAACGCGATATGCGGTGATGTCACAGTTGTGTTGCATTGTGGGTTATGGAGCTGCCTGAAGTGTACATATGATGTAGACTCGGTCCCTCGGTCAAAATCGAGGGAGCAAGGGTCTGTCCATATAAACTTCCCTCATCCACTTCACGAAGTGGAACGCACTTCAAAATGGTGGCAGGGATTCCCCCGAGGGGAAGTGCTTAGGGAAGTTCGCGAGTGCGGGTCTAAAACTGGAGTGGAATGCAGCCATAGTTTCACTGGCACTGGCTGTATTTATGGGGGACCTACAAACACAAGACCCTAAGTGTCCCACATTAGGGCAATTCACCCTACCATTGTACTACGATGATGTTCTGAGTTCTGTATTATTCTTTGAAACACCTTGGAGTGAAATTACCACGGTAGAAGAATATGATAATCATTCACGTATATATCAAAGCACCCGGCCAGGTTACTTTTTCTTAATGGTCAAAACTGGAGCTGGAACCTGTAAACATTAACAAAACACATCCTAAATGTTCCTAAAAGCAATCTTTGTCAATGATAGTCATTATTTATACTGAGATGTTGGCATACAATGCTTTTCTCATTTTATAATATGTGTTGTAAGCCTGTATAAAATAAATCTGTTTAACAAATTACTAAAAGTTCATTTAATGGATGGCAAACTTATTTTGATTCGTGGCACAGCCAATTTAATGGTGTAATCTGATCCCCAATATGGACCGAATCTTAAAGCTGTGTGGGTGTATTACAGATAAAAAGACAGAATGAAATGAACAGAAAAAAGAATAATAAAATGTAAAAAAAAATATAATAATAGACTGAAAACACTAAATATGAAGAACTAAATGTTTTTAGGCAGTGTTGTTTTTGTGCGAATGGTTCTTGTGGCGAAAAGGGGATGATGCTGCTGTCTATTAGTCATAAAGACTGGATATTTGTGTGTATGTACAAGGGGGGATGGCAGAAAGGGCAAACAGAGATAAAGCGATCAGGTATTTTTAATGCAGCAAGAAAAATAAGTCAAACACAGGGAATAAGAGAGATATAAATGAGCTGAAGAGACAGAATGAGGCAGCCATCTAATCAGAGTCTGGATTGAGAGAGAGAAAATAAACATAAAAGAGACAGAATAAATCAGATGAAACAAGCTCAGGAAGACAGGTGACAAGCGTTTCACCAGGTGCTAAGAATAGATTAATGAGGCCTAAAACAATCAGGGTCACACCATTTATCAGAGAATCATATTTCCAGGATGGATCTTGAAAACTTTACTGCATTACCATCAGTGACATCAAATGATTATTTTTTTTAAATGCTCACTTAATGTAAGGCAGTAAACCTCACAATGTGATAAATACATGTAGTGTCAAGTTTTGGGTTAAGAATGGTGTGAGGACTCATATGAGTTTCAGTGGGCTTTTATTTGGAATTAAAAATAAATCAAAAACTACCCCGTAAGGGAAAACGCTGACGGCAGACAAGGCAGGGCTGTACACGCCAGGACAGGACAGAAACAGTAGGACATGAGGGATACATTTGATGAAGAACTGGCACAGGAGAAGAAATTAGCAGGGTAGCAGGTGGGACAAATTAACCAATAATCAGGTAACAAGAAGGGCGTGGTTAAGACAATAGGTAGCAGAGCACATGACACATAGACACAAAAAATAAAGACGTGATCACACAAAACATGACATAAGAACACGCAGCCAATAAGAACTCACCGACTGCGTATCTACACTTAACACAACACGAAAGCATGTGGCCGATGACGACAAAAACCGCATGCTACACAAAAAATGACAACAAAAAAGCACACGGCCGATGATAAACAGGAACTGTGTGCTATACAGAACACAACAACACTAGAATAGCTAGGGGGTATTTCAGATAGCAGGTTATGTGACATACCGGGGTATGTTTAAGGGTAAGTCAGTGGATAACCTCAGCTTTCGGTTCCAAAAATGAGGTAAGTTTCAGGATAGTAAGCCATAGCAACTTACTCTCTGAACACACACAGACGTTTCCTATGCTATAATGTATTTCTATTATAAAAATACATATGTGATATATCTTACCTTTTAAGCAAGGTGGAAGCAAAATGACTAACATAAAAAAATATTATATAGCCATATAGCCAAGCACAGACTGTTATTTAGTTTAATCAGTCTTTCTTTTTATTGTATAATTAGAATCAAACAATATAATTCTTATTAACAGTTATTAAAGACTAAAGATTAAACAAAAAGATTGAAAAATGATTGCACAACCACCAACTGTGACCTGACACTGAACCAAAACCTGAACTTCACAGAAGTGCCAGGATCCGAACACCACGCTCCGCACGTACTAGCACGTGGACAAAAGAGCTCACGGCCCGAGCGAACTCGAAACTGCAAGCTCACACCAAGAGGATAGGAGTGTCAGAGCTCTGCCAATTAATTAGCTCTGCTAATTACAGAGTGCCACAAGGATCTGTGTTAGGCCCTCTGTTATTTTCAGTATATATGCTGCCACTTGGTAATATTATAAGAAAAGATGGAATTAGTTTCCACTGTTACGCAGAAGATACTCAGTTATACTGTATATTTCATCACGACCAGATGAAATCTCTAAATTATCCAAGATGACAGTGTTAAAGATGTAAAATATTGGATGACCAGTAATTTTCTTCTATTAAATTCAGATAAGACTGAGGTATTACTTATTGGACCAAAATACTGCACTTATAGAATCTCTTAATATACAATTTGCATTTAGAAGGATGTCCTGTTACTTCATCCTCGACAGTTAAAGACCTGTGTTATATTTCACAGTAACCTGTCTTTCGAATATCATATTCGAATATTGAATATCATATCACATTTCATATGTTACAAAAACAGCCTTCTTCCACCTCAGAAACATCACTAAGTTATCTGTTTCTGATGCAGAAAAGTTAGTTCATGCATTCATGATCTCTAGACTGGATTACTGTAATGCACTACTAGCTAGCTGTCCTTCATCCTTAATAAACAAACTAAAGTTAGTCCAAAATGCAGCTGCCAGAGTTCTTACCAGGTCAAGAAATCATATAACACCAATTTTATCATCTCTACACTGGTTACCTATTATGTTCTGTATCGATTACAAAGTATTGCTACTGACTTGTAAGGCCCAAAATGGTTCAGCTTGTGTATTTAACCAGTCTTCTATCACCCTAAAATCCATCACACTCTTTAAGGTCACCAAACTCTGGACTTTTGGAAGAGCATTATCATTTGGCTCCTAAACACTGGAATAGCCTTCCTGATAATGTTCGAGGCTCAGATTCAATTTCCCAGTTTAAATCTAGATTAAAGACAGATCTCTTTAGCCAAACATTCAAATAATACATCTCATAACCTTGTACTCTAGTTATATCAGATGAAATGCACATGATTATCTTTGCTTGAAATGTTATAAACAGCAGCTACACTAATTACTTTCCATTTGTTTTTTCTGTTTTATCTCGGGATGCCCATCCCGTGGTAACTAGAGACTACGCCAGCTCCAGTTTGGATCCAGCCTCATACAAAGACTTGAATTTAATTGAACTGCCAACAAACCAATAAACTCAATCTGTGACAAAACCCTGGAATGAACAGTTAATACTTTTGGTTGCCCTTTACAAGATTTTTACACTGTCTTCAGAAAACAAGTGGTGCAAGTAGTGGTCTGTCTGTATTTACATAAGATACTGTGCAATCCATAAAATTACTTTCCAACTGTGTCCTCAAGGCCACATGAGAACACACGAATGTAGTGCTTCGATCAATAAATCTTTTACAGTTGTTTTTTTTGCAACCTGAGCTTGTTATTCACATTATCTGTTTATGTCCCACTGAGTCTGGTAAACAAAGTTCTTCAAATCTAGAGAACAAATTAGCTGACAGTATCTAAGACACACTATACTTAACCTCTTTTCCATAGCAACAGCTGCTAAGTAACCCTGTCCCCTAATCAAGCTTGTAAGTTATTGAGAAAGTGATATGTGGAGGTGCAGTCAGGGGGCTGAAGGACATGATTAATTAACCTCTCTAAGCTAAAACTTCTAATTTAAGACAATACTTCTGAATTCTGAATTGCTGTAGAAGTTTCAGGTAATGTGTCTAATCCTTCGTCTTGGCATGAAAGTGCAGTTAAAACAGTGTTCATATTTCTTTGATTGAAGTGCACTCATTCTGTTCCCTAATAAGTCTATTGGCGCTCATCAGTGATTATTAGTTTTTCTTTTGCCGTTCTATAACATCCTGCAGCTAGTGTTATATATTTATGCCACAGATAGATGCGTTATCAATCCCTGAGGTGAATTTCATTACTTCGTACACAGCAAAATCCCCAGAGTTAAATCAACTTTGCTCAGAGTATATGTCCCTCTCTATATAGTGTTAAAGTAACACTGAAGCAGAGTTAAAGTTAATGAGATAATTAAGTGATGATTGAACATTAGTGATGAACACCTACTGTTAACAAGCAGAATCACTGAAGAGAAACACAAGAACTACAGCTGACTTCTAGCCACAGCCTAAGATGAACTCAACTGAAGATAAAAAGACATTAAATCTCTCAAAATCTGATTAAACAACTCCACAAACAGCATATTATCTCATTAACTTTAACTCTGCTTCAGTGTTATTTTAACTCTATGTAGAGAGGGACCATATGTTCTCTGAGCAGAGTTGATTTAACTCTGGGGATTTTGCTGTGTAAGAGAAGAGTTCAGTTATAGCTTAGGACATGACACATTGTTCTTTATATGTATGCTCAAGAAGTCAACTAATATGAGTCATTGCTGTATCTATTTTTGTCTTTATCTATGCAAGAAACCTCGGCTATAATGGTGGAGTCTTCCCATTGGTCTAGTTGGATTCCATTTGCTTTTTAATATGCAGCTTCTTGCATTCTTCATTAAATTACATATGCAACTATGCAATACTGTATCAAACTTTATAAGCAGGGTTTTTGAAGTATCCAAAGTGTGTTAAATGTAAGTGAATGCATACTCGAGGCAACCTCTAGGGTTCATCAGACTGGTTAAAAATTCTCAAAAAATGTTAAATGCAAATAATACAATGCAGATAATCATATCCTGCATAGTTCTGATATGTATATATAAAAAATAGGCTTATTTTAGTATTTTTTATTTTTAAAATGTCAAATTCAGGTTCACTTGCAGCAAGGATAAACATGATTTGTGCTGATCACGATCTGTTTTGTGTCGTGAGAGGCATGAAGTCATCATCAGTAGGTCTTTATACAACAAAAAGGGTAGTTCCCTGAATAACTTATAAAGCTTTTTAAAGACCAATTTTGTGGTGGCTACAGGAAAATGGAGCTGAAGCTAAGTGCTTAATGGAGCCCATGCTAGAACATGTTTCTCCAGTGCCTAAATATAAGGAAAACTTTTTGAAATATTTATTGAAATTGAGTACACATCAAGCACTTACGTAACAGTGGTGCCAAATAACTTTATGAGTACTGTGTTATTTATAGACTTGGAGGAACCAGATTTTTTATAAAACAAATGTTGGTCAGTCTTTACTAGATTAGTGCTTGGTTTATTGTGTCATTCTCATATTTACCCTCATTCTCATGCAAGAAAGTTAAAGGTTGAAATGATTTGAAAAGGGTTCAAGATTTGCAGCAGCTTTAGCAACAGCACCATTCTCAACAGCTCAAGACTTCAGCAGCTCTCTGGTGCTGATCAATCATCTTGAGTGTCTTGAGTATAACTTATAAGTGTACATTAGTACTAGTAGGAGTACTGAACCACCACAACCCGTAAGACTGAAGAGGTGTGCATGTGCAAATGTTGTCATAAGGTGAATTCAGGTTGAAATTGGCCCACAATTTGTCATTAAGATGCATAGCATCCCAGCTTATGTGCATTTACCGTATTTGAGGTGATTTTGCCAAGTAACTATAAATAAGTTCTTTAAATCAGAAGGAAACTGTAGGTTTTTTAAAATCCAATCATTCACCTAAAAATAAATATATAAATAAAATTATTTAAAAATGTTTTAATTTTATTAATTGAAACTGAATAATATTTTAGTCTTTAAAATTGTGTAATTTAATCTATTTTTGTTTGGTTTTGCATGTTTATTTGTGGATTTTTTTTTTTTTTTTTTAATATGGAGCTGTGAAATAAAATATATGCAATATCCCTTAAAAAAAGTTATAAAATGTAAATGAGTACCACTTGAAAAAACCACTTGAAAGTGATCGAATGATTATCTGTCACATTTAGGTTCTGTTTAGTTTGGTTCTTTGTATTTATGGTACATTTATGTGAAAATGATGTACTAAAAATGGAAACTTTTTTCCTTTGCGTTTTTCGCGTACAGACGACAACATTGTCAAGACGATCCTCATTCACAAGGATCCACGAAAACGATTACAAGCGCTGTATTATTCATGCCAGGCCAGTGGTTGGCAATTTCATTTTGTAAAGAAACACTATGCACCTATAGACTGAACACGCATGCACATGACGTCACTGTTTTCACAAAAATGTATGTTTTTGTTGTTTATATGGAGACGATAACAGTATCGTTTTCAAAAACTTGCACTTTGAAACCTGTTTTCAAAAGTTTGCATTTTCAGGCCCCCAAAATGCCTAAAAAGTTTAACATTTAGTTGAAAATGGTGTCGTGCAAACGGCTCATAGTTTCTTTGCTGGTTTAGTCCCTGTTCATTTGTTACCTTGGATACTCATTGATTCATTAGTATCACCTGTTCCTTGTTTTAACCCTCATTTTGTACGTGTATTCATAGCCCTGTGTCTTAGTTCTTGGTTGTCTGTTCTTGTTGTTTTTGGATGGTTTGGTTCTCCTGTGTTCTTGTTCTTCAGTGACACAGCATATATTTTAATCGTGTTTGTTTTGCTTAAACATACTGCTAATAAAGATCCCTACTGTACCTCCTTTCACTCAACCAAACCCTGACATTTTCTAATGATTTAATTATTGATGATTTTCTATCTATATTACCTTTAAACATATCCCTCATACAAACCGTTTTGCATTTAATAAACATTTAGTCCAAACTTTCTTAAGAGACCACTTTATATGATGAACAGATTGAATTTAGGCTTATATTCACATCTAAACATTGATCAACTCACACATCAGTTGTGTGACGACTTTGTGAATAAAGTCGTTATTTTTGTTTTGTTTTTGCACACAAAAAATATTCTCGTCGATTCATAAAATGGCGGTTGAACCACTGCAGTCACTTTGACTATTTTAACAATGTCTTTACCTTTCTGGACCTTAAAAGTGGTGGTTAAATTGCTGTCTGTTGATTAGTCAGACACCTCTCGGATTTCATCAAAAATATCTTAATTTGTGTTCCAAAGATGAACGAAGGTCTTACGGGTGTGGAACGACATGAGGATGAGTAATTAATGACAGAATTTTCATTTTTGGGTGAACTAACCCTTAAAGGTGTTTTCCTCATAGGGACCGTTAACTGGTCCACACAATAGGTTATTTCAGATTTTACTATTCTGGTGAGGACCACTGCAGTCAAAACCCTCCCACACACACACCTGCTGTTACATAACCCATGAGTGAGGGCTGATAGCTGAGTTTAGATGTAAGTGTATGACCACTAGAATCTGCATTTGAAACAAACACCTTATAGCCAATGATGTCCTAACTATTACCACCATTCATATGACTCATGAAGCTTTCATGCTAGTTTATGCATCCAGAGAGCCAAAACTGTTGTGCTTCCACTGCTATTAATGCTGGAACTATTCCACAATTGTAAAATGTTCACACTTCCTCTACCATTAACATGATTTGGTTGCTAATGCATATCATTCTCTCTCTCTCATTTTTCTGGAGCGCCTAATCTGCCTTCAAGCTAGTTTTTTTTACCCTCCTCTTCTCTTTCTTGCTAAGCACCTCTTGTCGCTCTCCTTCCTCCCCCTACACATTTTGTCTGGAATGCTTCCTCTACAGCAACTGAAATGAATTAACAGAGATTATTTGCATGTTCTCTTTTCACAAATTGACAAATGATGCACATAAGACGACTATAGTACATGTTTCCAGATCTACTCAGACAAACAAAGCACGGAGGAGGATGGTGCTGTTTTGCATAACAGATGCAGAGGAAAATGTCACCGGAACAAAATCCTCTTTTCAAAAGGTTGAACTTCACATCTAGCCATATGTTGACGGCAAAAATAAAATGTCAAAAAACTCAGTCATACATGAGGTCCTAATATTCATGAAATGCATTAAAAGCATTCTGTCCAGCTAGGATAGATTCATTTGTGTGGCAAGATTAAATTGAATCTGGGTATTCGATTAACATGCCAAAATGTTGTACAGTATGTACACAAAAGTGTGTGTGTGTATGTGAGTGTGTATGAGTGACAGTATCCACCCTCCTCCATTATTCCTCTGGGTTTGCTAGGATGATGTATCTAGCACAAAATGTGCAAGCTTCGTTTTCTCCAATAAAAACCCCTGATTCTATGCAAGACACGTGACAAAAGCACAGTACCCTTTATCTTATTTTAACCCATTACCCATAAACCTAGCGCTTATGTTAAGCAAACCTGCTATTTCATTTACATCAGAAATTATATCACCTAAAAGCTCATCTCGTTTTCCTCTTTTAATTTTCGTCTAGTCTTTTTCTTCTTCTGTACAGTACATCTGCAAAGCGATAAAATCGGGTCATAGTAATGCACAAGGCAAAACTAGCCTCCTCATGATCAATACTGTAGTCTGCTTGTGAATGCAAAATCCTTATAACCTTGTCCTGTCCTTTGGCTGTTTCAGATATGCTGAAATCACCTGCAGTTTTCCTCCATTATCATAAATGTTATGCAGTTTTTGTTGTTAGAGAAGAAACACTGAACATGTTGTTTTAATAACATTCCGTCCTGATTAATTTACATTTAAGTTTCATAAAAAAAGCTAAATATTTGTTCTGTAAAGGACTAAGACTCCAACATGGCTGCCATTTTAAATGCTCTTGTCTCTTTAAGCCCCTGCCGGTAAATCAGCCAATCAGAGAAGAGATGCTGTGAACGTCCTTGCCAGCGACCTTGATGAAAAGGGAACAGGATGACTGAAAACAAGGGTTTATGAGAGGCAGTGATAAATGGGGTTCACAGAGAGGAAGAGGAAGAGATGAAGAGCAGAGAGAGGGTAAAAGATTGATGGTGGCATGTTGATCGGGAAACACACCAGTCCTACAGCGGACGGTGACTGTGCTCGGCATCCCCCATCTCTCCTCGTCCCCTCCCCTCCTCGTCCCTCCATCTCACCTCCTCCCCCTCACGCTCACTACATTTCATGTGCGTAAATGTTTCATAATCTCTGCATTTGTAGTCAAGAGCTTGAGGCTGGAAAAGAAAAAAAAAGCACACATCAATGAACGACTCATGCTCGCTCACTTCTCTCCCTCTTTTTTTTATCTCTCTTCCTCTCTCTCGCCTCCACTCCTTGTTTTACACATGGATGGGTTTGACAGGTGGTCTTCCGGAGCAATGACACATTATTACTGGCAGGCTGAGGTAGGACAAACACACAGGGAATAGCCTGCATTATGTACCACCTCATTTAACAGGAAAAGCATTTTGTGGAAATGGAAGCACACTTCATTATGTTTTGCCGGTGTCATAAGAAGTTGTGCTTGCTCATTCTTAGGGCAGAAACATAATTCACGCAAGTACGCAAACTACCAAAAAGCCATTGCAAACGTGCAGTCCTGTTGAACAACATAATTTATGTTTTTGTGTTGCTGTGACGGTAACAAGATTCAGTGCTCAAGGGGGCGATAGAGATACCTTCAAATGCCTTTAAACCAAATCTGGCAGAAGTGTTATTTAAATAGCTGGCTGTTAACACTTAAACTTTAAAAAATCTGGTCAGTAAATTTGAAAACTGTTCTTCCACCATGACAGTAGACAAGAAAAATGGCTGTAGAAAAAAGTTTATGCGAATGTGCCTGTTCTGGCAATGCTGAAAATGCAATATGTACTCTGGTGTGCTTCTTCAGCTTTAAGGCACTCTTACACTGTGAGTGGGCTTTTAAAAAAAAGAGATTAATACTTTTATCTAGCAAGGATGCAATAAAAATGATCAAAGAAATGACAGTAAAGATTTGTAAAATTGTTAAAAAAAAAATACAACTCTTTGTACAATACAGGTTTCCACAGAAGTATTAAAGGATTAGTTCACTTTCAAATGAAAATTACCCAAGCTTTACTCACCTTCAAGCCATTCTATGTGTATATGACTTTCTTCTTTCTGATGAAAACAATCGGAGATATATTAATAAATATCCTGATGCAACCAAGCTTTATAATGGCAGTGAGCAATACCAATGAGTATGAAGCAGAAGAAACTGCATCCATCCACATCCATCCATAATAAACGAACTCCACATGGCTCCGGGGGGTTAGTAAAGGCCTTCTGAAGCGAATCGATTCGTTTGTGTTAAAAAAAAAAATCTATATTTAACAAGTTATGAAGTAAAATATCTAGCTTTCACCAGACCACCTTCTGTATTCTACTTACGGAAAAAAAGTAACTGGCATCGCGTCAGTTAAGCTTTTTCCGTAAGTTGAATAGGGAGATAGTTGAATAGGCGTAGGACGTAGCGTAAGCTTTTTGAACTGCGAGAGGCATTGCGCTTTCTTCGTTGAATACGGATATTTTACTTCATAACTTGTTAAATATGGATTTTTTTTTTTATTTACACAAATCCATCGCTTTGCTTCAGAAGGACTTTATTAATATAAATTTATATTTTAAAATATATTAAATTAGAAATATATATATATATATAAACAATATTATTTTTTTTAATGTATTTTTAATCAAATAAATGCCAAATATGAAGGGTAGTGTTTGTTACAGAGGTTGATTTTTATTTATTTTTTAAAACATTTAAACATTATGGCTGTCAAATTTTGCAAAATGTCTAAACATGATTTATTGCATGTACTTAGGATACATAAAATTAGAAAGACAAGAGGTGTAATTTTATTCCAAACTGTAATTTCCATCACAGTCATTTTCAACACACAGAATTTTCTAAACGTTACTTGAAAATGGACATGACAGAAAAAATGACAGATTTCTCCTATGATGTATGTATTTCCACTTTTTGGATATTGTTAGTGGGCAAATTAAAATACACTAGTTAGAATGTAAAAGTTTTAGAGAGTTTTCTAAAAGTCCACAGGATCAAAATGTCCATAGTCCAAAAAACGCCCACTTAAATTGAGTTGTGAATTGCAGACTGACCAATTTCAAAATGCACTGATGCACAAAATTGAGCTTGCATAGCCAGAAACATTTGTGCAACCCCCCAAAAGCCAACTTAACATCCTAGCAACACCTTAGCAACCGCCAGAACACCCTAGCAACCTCATAGCAACACTAAAAACTTCTCAGTGACTGCAGAGTTGACAACCTTTCAGAAAACCCTAACATAATGTAACGACTTCGAAATCTAGTTTAGTGTTAAACTACCTTTTTATCAACATATTCAGTTTACTTTTAGCAGTGTACTGCATTTACACATGCAGTTACATACTGTCTTTTAAGAAAAGAAAAATCAATTTAGCCCACTGGGAAGAGGCAAGCTAAGTAACCCATCTTTTGTCATTGCAGGAGGTCAATCAATCAGGCTTTGTGCCACAAGCAACAGCAGTGATGGCGAACCTCCATTATTATAAACCAATCAACATCTTCCCACAAATAACAAAGGCCTCTAATTACACCCTTACAGTCTTTCACACCCCACTGGGTCCTAGTGCTCAGTTTTTAAAAAAAAAATCCTATCTAAAATGGTTCCATGCCAGTGATCACACAAATGAAGCAAACAACTCTAATCAGTTTCATCAGGCAGAGAATATTTGGATGCACCATAAAGAAGCCATGTGAACAGGTCTGAGATATGCTTGCACATGGTGTGCCAGACCCTATTGGTAAGAATAATTTAAGATATATGAAATGGAAAATCAAATTGGAGTCATGACAAAAGGTTAGAAAGTCTCTGACCCATTTTCTCCTCATCATTTCACTATGGTAATTAAGACTAAATGTAGCCTCATAAAAAGACCAGTAAACCATTTTTCATGGATTCTTGGTCAAACTTAGCTTAGTGATTTAAACAAACTCCACCTATACTATTTGTGAATGATACTTCAAATCTCGTGGTTTACTGATGAAAGATGAATTATTTTTTTCAAGTGGTCAGACACGATGGCCCTGGAATGACAAGCATCTGAGGTGAAGCCAGAGTTCCTGAGGACTGAGGTGGAGCCGGAGGGAAGATGGAGCCAGATGAAGCTAAAAGGGTGGAGAGACGGAGTGCAAAGGATAGCTTGGAAGTCTGTGGCACAGGCAGAGCGACATCTGACCAAGGCGGAGCCAGAGGGACGAGGGAGTCCGGTGGAGCCGTAAGGACGATGGTTACTCGTAGACCTGAGAGAGGGAGGAGCCAAGGCGAAGCCGACAGGTCGACGGGCCAAGATGGAGTAACTGGATTACCGGCTGGAGGCAGAGATGGGGGATTCACTTGCGTAGGCTAAGATAGAGACCTGAAGACCTAAGGCAAATCAACACAAGAGAGTGGCATTAGAAGAGAAGTTGAGGGGCTGAAGGAAATCAGCGAAGGCAGGGCTGACAGGAGACTTCAAGCTGGGCGGGACCAGCGGGGATGGGAGAATAATGGAAATATCCTCTTCCAAATTATAAAAACAGTTTGCAGAGGCCAGCTGCAGTGGTGGTGGGATTGTTGATGGGGTTTTCCTCCATTTAAACTCCACTAGCAGTCCCATGGTTGCACAGGATGTTGCTGCGCACATATCTGGTCAGACTGTTTTGGGGGGCTCGGGCTTTGGGGCGATGGTAGACTCAGTCCTCATGTCTGGCTCGTTCATCGTGGCAGGCTCGCTCTCTCTGTCTGTGGAAGGCTCTGGCATCATATCCGTGCAGTGAGGTGATGGCTGGCTGGGCTCTGGAGTGGGGCTGGTGGTGTTGTCCTCAGTGGGGCAGTTGGTGAATCCCGAATCTGTTATTCATCAGCACCCACTCCACAAACACGGCGAAAAGGACCGTTCCCTGGAAGTCATGCAAGATCTAAAAGGTCCAGAGTGGTCCTCCAGAGAATGGTCCTTCTGATCTAGGCATAATAGTTGGACAGCTGGAAGGTCCTTTTGTGAAGGGGTAAGGAAAAAAAGAAAGAAAGAAAATGCCACAAAAATCCTTTCTTTGGTCCAGTATTATATCACGTGTGGATGAACACGCACAAATCAAAGATACACTGGATTGCCAAAAGTTTTGGGATGCCTGCCTTTACGTGAACTTTTATGACATCCCATTCTTAATCTGTAGGGTTTAATAAGGGTTGACCCACCCTTTGCAGCAATAACAGCTTCAACTCTTCTGGGAAAGCTTTCCACAAGGTTTAGGAGTGTGTTTATGGGAATTTTTGACCAGTCTTCAAGAAGCGCATTTGTGAGGTCAGGCACTGATGTTGGACGAGAAGGCCTGGCTTGCAGTCTCCACTCTAATTCATCCCAAAGGTGTTCTATGGGGTTGAGGTCAGGACTCTGTGCAGGCCAGTCAAGTTCCTCCACACCAAACTCACTCATCCATGTCTTTATGAACCATGGTTTGTGCACTGGTGCGCAGTCATGTTGGAACAGGAAGGGGCCATCCCCAAACTGTTCCCACAAAGTTGGGAGCATGAAATTGTCCAAAATGTCTTGGTATGCTGAAACATTAAGAGTTCCTTTCACTGGAACTAAGAGGCCAAGCCCAACCCCTGAAAAAACAACGCCCCACCATAATTCCCCCACCACCAAACTTTACACTTGGCACAATGCAGTCAGGCAAGTAGCGTTCTCCTGGCAACCGCCAAACCCAGACTCGTCCATCGGATTGCCAGACAGAAGCGTGATTCGTCACTCCAGAGAACACGTCTCCACTGCTCTAGAGTCCAGTGGCGCCGTGCTTTACACCACTGCATCCGACGCTTTGCATTGCACTTGGTGATGTAAGGCTTGGATGCAGCTGCTCGGCCATGGAAATCCATTCCATGAAGCTCTCTACACACTCTTCTTGAGCTAATCTGAAGGCCACACGAAGTTTGGAGGTCTGTAGCTATTGACTCTGCAGAAAGTTGGCGGCTTCTGCGCACTGTGCGCCTCAGCATGCGCCGACCCCGTTCTGTGATTTTACGTGGCCTACCACTTCATGGCTGAGTTGCTGTTGTTCCCAATTGCTTCCACTTTGTTATGATACCACTAACAGTTGACCGTGGAATATTTAGTAGTGAGGAAATTTCACGAATGGACTTACGGTATTGCACAGGTGGCAACCTATCACGGTACTACGCTTGAATTCACTGAGATCCTGAGAGCGACCCATTCTTTCACAAATGTTTGTAGAAGCAGCCTGCATGCCTAGGTGCTTGATTTTATACACCTGTGGCCATGGAAGTGATTGGAACACCTGAATTCAATGATTTGGAGGGGTGTCCCAATACTTTTGGCCAATAAGTAAGGAGAACACGTAGGAGTGTCAGAATCACAACTACACATTAATATAAACAATACCCGACAAAGAAACACAGGAAACTGAGGGCTTAAATACACAGAAGAATCAAAGATAAAACGGAACAGGTTTGGGTACTAATTAACTAACAAAGGAACTAACTAGAGAACACAGGAAAATGGGAAATGAGCAAACAGAGTAAAAACAAAAACAAAATAGAACATAACAGAGCATACTTGTTACAGCAATCAAATTGTAGCATTAGTTTGAAACTGAATGAATACAATAACTATTTAACTAAATTCCTCACACACTAAAATGTGCTATCACAGCTAACAGCATTACTTGACTGCTATAAAGTATGAAACTATGCACTCAATGAACTGAAGTGCAGAACAACCATCCTTATCGAGTGATTCTGTCATTTGTCAACAAAAAAAAAAATCATGTCTTGCTGCATAGCAACACCCTGAAACCAGCTAAAACACCACTCACATTTCCATCAGAAAATATAAAAATGAAATTTTATGTTTTTGCCGTCTATTGCACTTTGCCTTCTTGGCACCCCTCCTTCATTTTTCATCTCATCTTCAGCGTTATGAATGAAACTTGCAGAGGGAGGACGCGTGTTTAGTGTGTGTGTAAAGAAAAGAGAGGATCAGAGTGTGTGCATGTGTAATGGGGGGATGGCTGGGGCAGTGTCGTGAGAGATGGTTTAATTTTAGCAAACACGAAGTTCCCCCACCACTTATCCATCAGATCTATAAATAACCGCGTACCTCGCTGGCTCACTCGATCACATCCACTCCCACGCGTATACATGGCCTCCTGAGTAACATACAGAGAGGAATGGATGGAGAGGGGATGACGGAGGGGGAGGGGAGGAGGTTGCTAGGAGACCACTGGCAGGCAGGTCACGTGACTGGAGATGACTGGCACTGGTATAGAACGCAGTCTCATGACACAATACACACACACACACCCATCACCTACTGTTTTAAATGGTGTAACTTAAAAATGTTTATAACATTTTTGCAACAAGAAGTATACAGCTATATATCACCCTCTGTTTCACACGATCAATGCAGGTTTGATGATACGGCTTGAACGATTGGGTCACTTTGCACCAGCTCAAAATGATTCAAAACACAAACAGGGATGACAATAGAAATCTTTGGCCAATAAAACACTGATGCACTGTGTGAAGGATGAACACACTAAACACATACACAAATTCATCAGTGTTAAAACAATTCATTTTGCTTTACACCAAAGTAATGTAACAAGGATATTGAGTAACACAGTGCATGATTAAATTGCTGTTGATTAAATGACTGTACTGTTTATAGATGTGTAAACAATCAAAAGCTGCTTGTCTGTATTTAAGGTCATTACATAACTGAAGACTGAAGCAGTTGATAAGACCATGTATGTGGGTTAAATTATATCATCTGTTCAATCTTCATACCAGAGGCATCTACAAATTTGTGCATCTTCTGTGAATGTTAAAGGTTTGACTTGCAGGTCTTGCTGTTTTAGTGATATATGCATTAATATTATTTGAGACAATGATTTCATATTTCTTACTATGGTTATGGTATTTGTAACAGCCATTATGAGGAAATGTACAGTAGGGCCCAAAAACAAAACTGCATGCATTTTTTTTGTTTTGGTTGTGCTTCGGCTCTGCATGAATATGACCATTCACTATAGATAATGCATTACAATGAATTCTGTTAGAGAGCTACAAATGCCAGTTTATCTGTTCAATACCTTACTTACCTGTTGGGGACCGTGACGTTTGAAGGATGTGTCTAAACGCGACAATCTTATTGGCCTACAACAGTACATAACGTCACTACCAGTGCGACCGTGAGTATAACAGGGTACCTGTAGTACACATCATCAACTTCTTTGTCTGAATGAGAAGTGGGCAGGCCTACCTGAAGCATGGAAACAAGACGCAGTGTCTCGTTCCCCTTCTCAGGGAACCATGGTTACATTTATCCCCTGAGACATTCCCTTTCGAATGGGAACTCGCACTGCCCCTGAATAAGACGCTATGGGGAACAAATACCCACTACGCCATACATCAGCTTTGTCAAAGCACTACCACAATGGGCAGTCAACGGACTTATCTGCTTCCCCTAAAAAGCTTCCCTAACTCAGATGCACCTGACAACTGTCAGTGACAAAATTCTCTAAGGCTAAAACCCAAGCTTCACACCCTAAACAAGAAAAGTCCCAGCCTTTACAGCCTTCCTCCTTTCCTTGCAGGGCCAGGCAAAAAGAGCATAGCCCAAGGGCAGCACTCGAAAGTCCAGCAGTGTCAGTTTCTATTACACTATACTCCGCCTTTAAGGGAATACAGCCCAGGAACAATTTTATTTTCCTATTCTTAGGCTGTCACCTTTCCTATAAGGGGAGTAAGGGAGTTAACTCTACCTTTAGGATACCCAAGGGGAGCCAGCTCCTCCCAAATTCAGTGGAGGAGTGCTCACCCATTTTCAGGTGAAGATTTCAGAGGAGCAGAGGACCCTGCTTAAAGACCCTCACAGTAGGGGAGGTCCTACTCTCAGATCTATCTAAAGACACGCTAATAAGGGGAGCTGCAGAGCGCTAGCTACAACCACTCGAAACTGCTGTCTAAAGAATGGGACACGTCCAGGATCTCAAGACTTAAGCACTATACAGATCGGACAGAGCTAACCCAGGGAAAGGAGAACCCTTCTTAAAACTCTGCTTAAAAAGGGGAAGGGTACTACTCCAACTCCGACACTGGCTAATGAGGGGAGGTAGTGAAGTGCTAGCTATGACCACTCGAATTCGCCTTCCTCGGCGGAAAGCTCTTGCAGAGATAAAAGGACCCTTCTTAAAAACCCTAATTGCCAAAAAGGGGAAGGATACTATTCTAACTCAGCCTAACCAGAAAATCTGTGGGGAGCAGAGGACCCCACTTAAAGACCCAAAGCAAAGGGGGGAGGGTTCTACTCTATACTCATCCACTTTTACAACATTTCAAATCCCTCAGTTCTCGCAATCTCAGAAAAGCCAAGCCAATGTTGATTCTGATTTTATCAGAAGCTCTGTCACATTTTCTTTTTGCCAGCAGACTCTCCTTTTTTTGGCGTTTTTTTAAAACGAGTGATTCCCCGGAGGTTGAAGATTTAGCGTGCTCCATGTCAATCATGGCATGCTCATTATGACAACTAACCTATACACCACTCCATAGACATGTTAAAGTAGCCAGAGCAACTTCTCTGTATTTACAGATATGACGAGACACGCACAGCTAAGTGATGTATGTACGCAATTTCCAGCAAAAGGCATCCCGTGAGGTCTAAAATGAGGGGTGCTCCTCAAATGGAAGGCTGCGTACAAGGAGGCAAATCTCGCTACTGTGTCATCAAGTGACTATGAAGGCCATCTCAATTTTAAGGATCCTTAGAAGGCAGAATTCATTTAATGCCCTTCATTCAGCTCATTTTCAGTCTCATTCTAGCGTTCAATGCTGAGGAGGACTCTAGCCTAAGAAGCCTCAGAAGGACTGGTCTAGGGAGGGCACAGCATCACTAGGATGCAGCCTTCCGTTTGAGAAGCACCCATAAACACTTATAATAGGATTACCATAGTGAAACATATTTTGGAAGAAGGATTGATGAGGTACTGACTCATTATTTAAATTTAGTTAATTTTGAGCCAAACATTTTGCATAATGTACCTCAATGTAATCTCTCACATCTTAATATAAATCTCTCGAAATTTAATATAAACCTGGACATTTTTCAGTGTATATTTTTACTTGTTTTCAGCTAAATCATTCGTCCATCCTAGAAGGTTCTAGAAGAGGCTCTGTGGAAAACTTGAAAGAACAGAAAATTATAAGATTTATTTTTAGGACTGTAAAAGTTCATTGTAAACAGCTTTGAAATTATTTATTGTGAAAAGCGAAACAAAAATAAATTGAACATTTTTTCACGCTTACAAATACAAACACAACATTTAATATTATACATTAAATAATATTAAGAAAATATTTTAATACTTTTCTTTGGCTGTAGTACAGTAAGAATATTATATAATCTTTGATTTCACTTTATCTTCTTTTAGGTGAGTTTCTGAAAGTAACTCTACCAAGCTAACTTACATAAGGCTTCCATGCAACACCTTTTACGTTAAATCCAGCACTGTCACCGAAAAGAAAAAATATGTATTACATTTTTGCATCCAGATTATTCAGAAGCACAGGAAGTAAAGAGAAAAAGACTGAGTGAAAGAGATATTGAGCGATGCTTGCTGCTAAATATACCAGAATGTAAGTGCTCACGCCTCCCTGAGCATTCACCTTGAGCTCACCAGGCCCGCCACCACCATTGGAGGAGAATCCGGGACACCTCACGCTCTCATTGGCCATGAGGGGCCAGCCTGTTGCTGGGCTGTTTCCATGGAGATGGCTTATCGAAGGTACCGCTAGAGCCATCACTGGGGAAATAGATGGGGCAAAGATGGTTAATGAGAAAAAGTGAGGATTGTGTGTGTGTGTGCGTGAAAGAGAGAGAGAGAGACAAAATGGATTGAGAGTAATGAGGCAAAAAAGGATGGATGAAGCTGGAAACAGGTTGGTCACATGTGGCTGATAGAGTGTGTACGAATGAACGTGTATCAATCACATTAACATATATGTATGAACGTTAAAGGTTGGTGTTTAAAGATGAGGAAAAGCAGGTGAAAGACAGAAACATCTTCCGGCAGAGGCTGCTAAAGCCAAATCCCCCTATATTTTAACATACTCTGCTTTTTCAGAACACTTTTCTTGCATAAAGAAACATATTGAAGTGAACTGACGTAAAATGATCATGGGTTTTTGACTGACTGAACTCAGTCCAGTCAGAAAGGGCAGCAAATTCACACTAATCACACTACACTTCATGCCTAATTCATCTGACTGGAGTAATCCTAAAGCAAAAATAAATAAATAAATAAAATTGAGAAATACATTGAGAAATTTAGTGAGGGGAAATTAATTAATTTAGCTTTTCCTTACTATAAAGTCACAAATATGACAATAAAAAATGAAATGTAAAAAACAATAATAGCAGCATATTTTTATATTATTAAATATTGCATTTTCTTCACAAAAAAAGGCTATGATGTAACTTCATGACATCCATAAATTCATAAACACTTTCATAGGAAAATCACATTACTGATTTGTTCATAATTTTAAATAGAAAAACACTTTAAAAAGGGGAACCAACAATTGCAAGATAAACCACTGCTTTAATGAACAAGTAGGAAACATTTCGGTCACGTGACCTTTATCAATGTCTAGTTAACACGTGACTGAAATGTTTGCCACTTTTTAATTAAAGTAGTGGTTTTATCTTGCAGTTGGAGGGTCCCCTTCATTGTTATAGTGTGCAGGCTCTTTTTGAAGTGTTGCCCTATTTGGAGTTTTTGATCTACACACCTCATTTGGACAATTTTAGACTCATTTTCACCAATGCATCCAAAACAAATCTGTCCGCCAGCTTAGTAAGGATCATGTGACACTGAAGACAGGAGTAATGATGCTGAAAATTCAGCTTTATATTATATTAAAATAGAAAACCATAATTTTAAATTGTAATAATATTTCTCAATATTATTGTTTTTTCTGTATTTATTATAAAATAAATGCAGCCTTAATGAGTATAAGAGACTTCGTTCAAAAACATGAAAAATAGTAATGTTTCCAAACGTTTGACTGGTAGTGTGTATGATCAATGAATGTAAAATGTAGTGACCATGCAGTTGACATTTCTGTAGTTTGACTTAAAACGCTGCTTCTGCACCATCAGGCCTTCCGGATATTCTATAAAGAAGATCTTTAGCCTATATGTTTTGAAATTTTGCATAATATATTTGTAGTATATTTGAATCTTTGTATCTTGTTTTAAGGAGTATAATACATTTTACTAGAACACAAAACAAATATTCTGATTTCAAATTATTTTTTATAAAATGGATAGTTCCGGCCCTTCATTCTGATTGGTTGAGCCGCGTTAGAAGCCGTTGTAAAATTCCCGAAAACATACAGCTGACTCATTACATAACTATCACTGCGCCACTGAATGTGTATGTTGCTCTGTCTGCAACTTAAACATATGTTTGTTCTCTATTTATTTTGTTCATTGAATCTTACTGCATTATGTCGAAGAGTTTTGTGAGAGGGATATCGAGTGAACGAGTGTATTACCTGCATTCAAATTTAGCATTTTCCTTCAGGTCAGTCCTATGTTCATAATAAAAATCCGTTTGAATGTCCGCTGCGATCTTGTCCCTTTAACATTTAATGGGTTTTCCCGTGGCCTGCTGACACAGCGCTAGTCAACGCATTTGTCATTTGTGTCTTGTTCCATGTTCACAACAAGTTTCAATATAAAAGTCTTTGCGACTGAGTGACTCGTTCATAAAGACAATCTTTGCCTCCATCTAATGGCGTAATAAATGTAACTTCTGTTGCTGTTCTATTTTTTCCAGCGGAAGGAAGCCTTTTAATGATTTTACTTCATGAAAGTTGCATTAATACATATTTTTTGGCTTTAATATTTGTATTGTGTGGTAACCGTTTTATAAAAGCAATAAGACCCTTAAAAACTCAGCTCCGCTTCATGCCTAACAACGCCCCTTAGCTGTTATAAATTCCACGGCTTCTTGGAGCTTATTGCTTTATTTTTATTTATTTATTTGCATTTTTTTTCAGAGAGAAACTTTACTCTGTGAGAAACTAAGTATTGCAGATACTCAACAGATGACAATAAGAAGGTGCAAACAAAAATGACTGGACTTCTTCCAGCCGTTCTTCTTCTAGTCATCATGTGTATCTGTATTCTGGAGCAGGTGCCATTTCAGGATGCTGGAAGCTCAATATCAGCAGAGTGTGACTTTTACTAGAAAAAGCCAATAGAATCATTCAGCTGATGTTTGTAAAGCCTCTGTTATCCTCATTAGTGTCCACTGACCTTCAAATGCATTTCCTATATCAATCATTCAGAGCGATACTGAGGGATTTGCCATGGAGACCAACCTCTTACTTGTGCAGCATTGAAACACGTAATTATCTGTGATCAGACCCAGTGGTTTTATTAATCGGAGTGTTGAGCAACATGATTCTGATTCATTAAAAATCTAAGGATGACTGTAATCACTCCATTTACTGGGAGCAGCATTTGATCTTAAGGGTCTTAAGGGTTTATATGTAATGTATGTGATTAAAATGACATTAGTCAGTCTTTGAGAAAGATTCACACTTATTAATTATTAACCCAACAACAATTGGACTGTTGAATTCAACTACAGCATATGACACGAAGTTGACATGCCCTGAGAAATGACATGCTGCTATATTCCATTGCACTAAAACTATTTAAAAACAATCTAAAAGATGTTCTTTTGGATTCATTATTCAGTGTTTATGACCTCATATTAATTTTGATAATTGTAAATAGAAAATTTAGAGGCTAAAGGGAATATTTATACTTTGATATGTTTGTCACAGTATAGGAACATTGCAATGAATGCAAAAATGTGATTAAAAATATAAACTTTTCTTTATTAATATATTTTTTAACATAAACATCAACTACAGATACTTTCAAATTGCTGAAATAAAAATGACTTGAATTACAAATACAAATTGAGGCCTCTAGTAATATACACTTACATTCCTTGAATACACATTATGAGATTTGACGCACAAAGGATTTACAGTTTTGTTTGTTTTTTAACTATTTTATCTCAGATCAAGGATAATGTAGTTCTTGTTATATGAGCCCTTTAAGAATAAACCACATACTTGTCTCGTGATAGTGGAATGCTCAATTGAAACACAAATTACAGAAGACAGAGAGAAGACCACAGAAGGGGATATAAACCAAGCCCAGTGCATGTCTATAATTTAATTATGAATCCACTGGGGACTCTGAAGCAGCCTCAGCTCTGTCTGTATCTCATCCCAATCACTCTAAACATGGAGCTAAATGACAGAATGATTTTGAATGGACAAAGACAATTCAATTTCAGTGAAGCAAACCCAGTACAACTGAAGCAACGAAATGCTCTTATTTGCAAGCATATGCATATAACAATATTAAGGCAGATGAATGACCTTGACAGTTAGGCTAGTTCCTAGACAAGGCCTGAGAAATACAAATAAATTATTCGAGAATGAAGTGTTGCAGAGATTTAGGCTACTTCCATGAGGAACAGCGCCCTCCATTGTTTTTGAAGGATACTGTCCTATCTGTACTGCCAATCCATTTGTAATGGCAATAATGATTTAATGATGTGTTTTTTTTCTTCAATTTTAGATATGTGACAATTATATCGAATTAAAAGTACACTGATTATAAATCCACACACCTTAAAGCATATGCAGAAATCTTCCTGAGTTAATATGCAAAAGATGTGGCGACATCTTGTGGTCGAATGACACCATAAAATTACCTCAAATCAGTGCATTGTCGAAAAGTTCCTCATTTTCTAAAAGACAACAGATTTACAAGTTAAAACGATTGTTAGGAAAGGAAACGTAGCTTAAGTAGAACCACACAATGAAAAATAAAGAGGTAAATTAAGTGAACTTTGACTAGTTTAGTTTGACGCGTTTTTCTCATCTGCTCGATTAGGAGGTCTGTCTGAAGCCTATGTGTTAGCATCACCCTTCAAAATCCAAAGCTAACACAAACATAGTTTTCACCAGAATACCATATCATGTTAGAAAATCCAGTTCAAGCTAGAAGCTGTGCTTTATATGATAGCTGGTTCCTGGTTTCTGGTCACAACAAGGAACAAGAAACAGCAAGAAGGTAGGTCACAGCAGGTCATACATCACTAAAGAGGTCAAGCAGGTTTTTTGATGGTTGCAGGTCAGTGAGCTAATGATCAGCTTGCACTAGCTAATGACCAGCCAGCTAGCTATGTTTCACAATAACTACAGTAACTAGTATTTTCACTGACAACTTTCTAGTATGCACCAGTCTGCCTCTCTCATTTACAATGGCATGCATTTTTATATATAATTGCTCTATATTTCCCCCATATTTTAAATAATTGCATAACTTTACAATGTGTAAATGTAAAAAGCAGCCAATATGAGCTAAAATTAATACAATACCCTTACAAACACGTCATTGTTGTTTTATCTAATTTATTTATATAAGCTAATATTGATCTAATGATCATTTAAATTGAACCTTATTTTCTATTTAAAGAGTTTCTCTGTTTTCTGCTGTCAGTGAACTTTTTGATGGGCTTTAAACCCGCTGTAACATCTGGTAATAGTTATGTAACACTAACTGCTGCAACATGCTGTAATATAATACTTCCATGGGTGAAATTCCCAAGTTGCTGCTATGTAATATTTCTCTCCCCCACACACAGGCACTGGTATATCCAAATCCTTGTTTTACATCTTTTCCATTTTATTCATTTGTGTGACCTTTTCCCATTGCTATCTGATATCTGCTTGTTAACCAGAACAACTGAAAATACACTGATTGCATGGATAGTCCCTCAGTTGTGACCCCGAGGTTATGTGATTTGCTCAAGGGCACACTGGTGATAAAACAGGAATGTGATCTTAGTAACTCACCAGTTTCTAGGACACCCTTATTTGGGAATGGAACTTGCATTCCTTGCGCTGGTAGCCATAACTACCTGAGATTTTATTGAAGGGCTAAAAATGGATAAATATTAGTTTCTCCCAGGCAATCTTGGAAATGAGTTCTCACACATATTTATTCACATCCATGACTTGAATTAAACGCAGCATTTTGCATCTGCAGCCACAAGGAAAGCACACAGCTTCTAGTTTCAGCTTATGGTAGGAGGCCCATTATCATTAACCGATTGCAGATATTCCTCACAGCTGGGCTGTTTTTAATGAAGGTCTGGTTTAGTGGTCTTGATGCAGTATTTTGTTACAGCATGTGGACTACATTAAGTTGGAGAAAACATCTGGGAAATAACATTTCTGTTTGAGTTAAGATTTACATACAGTATGTTGTAAACTATCAGATTAAGTAAAGAGAAAGTGCACAACCCAAGGAGTCCCATTGTCAAAATGGATCCAGTTTACTTAAAGTTTGTTCACTTATTACACCTGTGAGCATCATCTGCTCGCTATATTTACTACAAGAAATATCATGTCTTTTTTGCAGTCATTATAAATGAAAAACGAGGGCATATTTTATAATGCCGCAGTACGTTTTTAACAGCTATAATGAAGACGCACAAGAAACAAATCAAATGACACCAGAAGGATATTAGTCATGCCCTGTGTTATACAGTGATGTTCTTAATAAACACCAGCTACATTTTAATGTGCGACCTCATAATTGTAACGCATCAGTAATTGAGTCATCAGTTTCCCAATGTATTGTGGATCAAGACCCTTGTTAGTGCCTGCATTAATGTTTACAAAATACTAGGAGGAGAATAAGACACAGCCTATGTTCAGAATGGAATACTATCATACTATTTACACCATACAGTGCAGCCATATTTATTACAAATATGCAATGTTTTAATCATCATATTTATGTCACATGACTTCATTATATTGCATATTTAACTATTTTAAGATTGTTTTAAAGGGTTAGTTCACCCAAAAATGAAAATTCTGTCATTTATTACTCACCCTCATGTCGTTCCACACCCGTAAGGCCTTCATTCATCTTCGGAACACACAATAAGATATTTTTGATAAAATCAGATGGCTCAGTAAGGCCTGCATTGCCAGCAATAACACTCCCTTTTTCAATGCACAGAAAGCTACTAAAACATATTTAAAACAGTTAATGTGACTACAGTGGTTTAACCTTAATATTATAAAACGACAAGAATATTTTTGTGCGCCAAAAATAACAAAATAGCGACTTTATTCCACAATATCTAGTGATGGGCTATTTCAAACGATGCTTCATGAAGCTTTGAAGCTTTACGAATCATTTGTGGTTCAGAATGCCAAAATCACGATTTCAGTAAACGAGGCTTCGTTACGTCATAAGTGTTTTGAAACTTCAATAGTTCACGTGACTTTTAATTTTACTGTTTTAAGTAATTTTGTTTTGATATTTTAAGTTTTTTCCTTTTTAAAATACTTTGATTTAACTTTAATCTATTTTTTATTTCAGTTTTAGTCATTTTAGTACTACTTGAAACTTACTGTATTTCAATTCATTTCATTTTAGTAGTTATTTTTAAGTTTTTAATCTAATATTTATCTTTTATTTTATTTCAGCCTTCGGTTAAAAGGATAGTTCAGCTAAAAATAAAAATTCTGTCATCATTTACTCACCCTCAAGTTGTTCCAAACCTGTATGAGTTTATGTGGAACTTAAAAGAAGATATTTTGGATAATGTTGGTAACCAGACTCTCTGATCCCCATTGACTTCCATAGTAATTTTTTTTCAGACTATGGAAGTCAATGGGGGCCAGCAACTGTTTGGTTACCCACATTCTTCAAAATTGAATGTTGTTAAAAAACTCTAAAGGCACTGAAATGTTGTTCTGGCTCTTTGCAGTATATGTAAAGGCCACATGGAGGTGCTGTCTCCTTTTTTTCCTCCATTCGTCCACCACAAGCCTGTCTGCATTTCCAGATCTCTCCCTGCACGTGCTTCCTCTCCAGTGTATCGCACCTTATTCGCGATTTCTTTCCCAGCTACTTCGTCATCTCTTTAGCCACAACAGACGTCAAAGTCTGAGTAAACACGATTGAAGGATGGCCAGGAGGGACTAACGGCTCACAGGTTCTGCGTCTTCATTTTTCTCTCCTTTTACCTCACTGTATTGTCTTTATTTCTGTCGTTCTTTCTCGCTCCCTCTTCAGCTCGCAGTCTCTGCAGTCAGAGGTTAAACCGAGCATTAGCCGTCAGCGAATGGCCCGTTTTTAATCGCTGATTGCACATCATTGCTATCAACATTTAATCATGGCCCCAGTCGCATCCCCGCACGCCCACAGCTGACTTAACAGGCTCTGACACGAAACAATCGCCACACTCAGCTTGTATCTCATCAGCGATGGAGCCTTGAGATCCAACTCATTAAGGAAAGGGCTAACGAATTCAGGGTGACAGGTGCTTAAGGAGGCTACGTCGTTTAAAAAAAAAAGTCGCGAGTCGAGCTGGAACAGGCCCATTACGACGCACACTAGCGCTTGAGAGGATAAATTAGCAATGTATTCATTATGTCCTCATGAAAGCGATGTCAAGTCGTTGTGCGCAAATGTTGAGGCCAGTTGGGTTTCAATTACAGAGAATGCTATGAAGAGTTAATGGGTATTAACACAAAGTACGTGCTGCTAATGAATCAGGCAGCCTTTTGGTGGGCAACAAATGCAAACAGTGTCTGACTCGAGCAGCCTACAATCGCCTGCTTCTTCGGGGCGTCGTGAGGCATACAAATGACCCAAACGGCAACAGCAATAGTTGATGTCTTTGCAATGGAATTAGCATATTAATCAAACACAACAGGGGACTAGTTCTCATTGAGGTAACTGCATTCTCAGTGGTGACTGATTTTAAATTTCATTAAGCTACCTAGGCCTTGTTGTGATCAAAAGTTAGATGGGCTACATGAATTACCTGCTAGTTCCAAAGTTTCCTTAGGAACTCACACGCTACTGTAGGCCAATCAAAAGTCTGCCATCTTTCACATGGGCCAAAAAAAGTAGCCTAACATTTGTAGGCTGTGTTTGAAATCGCATAGGCCTACTCTCTTAAGTAGGTTATTACTTTTAAAAAGTAGCCTAATTACTTTGCGACCGCTAAAAATGTACATTTTATATACAGTAGTATGAATGTGTGTAGTATGAATGCAATCGCACTACATTCACCATATTGTCTTTATCGTGTGACCTACCAGTATCATTTGCGTCGCTTTACTGCCATTCACAAATCCTCTTCTGTGGCCTCATGGGATAGTAAAGTGTCCATCATATGCACACTTCAGGAAGTAGTAGGTCATCCGGGTACTTTTTACCTACCCTTTTATGAGTACTGTGAATTTGGGAATATTACTCGTCACAGCCTACTGTTTTTCACCTACTATAGTATATATCACTATACTATAGTAGTACGCGATTTTGGATGCAGCCATATACTTGTATTGAGAAAGACTATGATATCAAATTAAATAAAGAATATATATATATACCACCGAAAGCGCCAACAGTGGGCACGTGAGCATCAGAACTGGACCACAGAGCAATGGAAGAAGGTGGCCTGGTCTGATGAATCACGTTTTCTTTTACATCACGTGGATGGCCGGATGTGTGTGTGTCGCTTACCTGGGGAACACATGGCACCAGGATGCACTATGGGAAGAAGGCAAGCCGGCGGAGGCAGTGTGATGCTTTGGGCAATGTTCTGCTGGGAAACCTTGGGTCCTGCCATCCATGTGGATGTTACTTCGACACGTACCACCTACCTAAGCATTGTTGCAGACCATGTACACCCTTTCATGGAAACGGTATTCCCTGGTGGCTGTGGCCTCTATCAGCAGGATAATGCACACAAAGCAAAAATGGTTCAGGAATGGTTTGAGGAGCATAACAACGAGTTTAAGGTGTTGACTTGGCCTCCAAATTCCCCAGATCTCAATCCAGTCGAGCATCTGTGGGATGTGCTGAACAAACAAGTCCGATCCATGGAGGCCACACCTCACAACTTACAGAACTTAAAGGATCTGCTGCTAACATCTTGGTGCCAGATACCACAGCACACCTTCAGAGGTCTAGTGGAGTCCATGCCTCGACGGGTCAGGGCTGTTTTGGCAGCAAAAGGGGGAGCAACACAATATTAGGAAGGTGGTCATAATTTTATGCCTGATCGGTGTATATTAATGCATACTCCAATAATATTGCATGATTGCTGTAGGTTAAAAGAGGTTAAAAAAATATTATATGCATATTTATATTTGGTTAGACCAGTCGAGTCAGGCGTTGCACAGATAATTTGCTTTAAACTGAGTATTTGCTTTCTAGAAATGTCACTTATATGCTTTTTTTTCTCCAGTAGAACAAAAGCCGATTTATCATCAAAATGTCAAAGTTGTTTTCCATACAATGAAAATTCATGGTAATCACCGGCTGTGAAGTTCAGCTGCAATTTTGCTTGGTTAATTTAAACCACAACAAACTCAGAGTAATATCCTTTATAGTAAGAAGCTTTAATACTTCTTAACGTTTTGGAATACTTTTCATCCATTTTATGGTATAAATTCTTTTAGCTGTCAGGAATAATGACTTTAAAGCCCAAGTCTAAATGGGTCCATATAATTACTTAAATTACTTAAGTTAAATTCATTTCAATATAAAATATGAATGGACCAGCTGAGTCAAGAGCAGCCTTTGGCCAGATACTTCAATGAAATAATGTTCATTACCTATTTTAAATATTCAGAAGCCATGCAATTTTTATTCATTACTTGTGATATAATTGCCCCGACCTCACAACCTTGAAAAGGATCTTATACATCAGCGACGGTGTCATTCATGTTAACATTTTTCTGACACGTTTGTAAAGATATGTAAAGTTTACATCAAAACTTTTGACAGCAGTTAAATAGATACATTAAAAATGCTGAACAAGAAAAAATATGAATATGAAAGTCTTTCAAAGTCACACTTGTTAGAGAACTGTTCCGAGAATATACTGAGCTTTCGCCCCAGTTTGTTAGTGACTGAAAAAATGTATTATTTATATTGCCCAGTCTACCAGACATATGGACAGAATGAGAGAATTTCAGAGGCTCTAAAAGGCTTCTAAATTTGTATTTACCTAAAGTCGTGCTCTTGAAGTTTAGACCGGCTGATGTTTGCCTTCACAGTCTGACATTTTCAGAGTTCAAGAGTTAAACCAGATTTTCTGAAGGTCTCTCAGATGGTAAATCAATAAGTGAATGCTAAACACTTTTTTTTTGGCATTTGGTAATATTCCACAAACTGCAGTATACAGTATACAAACATTCTAAGATCCCAGTGTAATACATGTATATTCTACAAAAGCGGTAGATTATACAGAAGCAATATTACTGAGTTGCACAAAGACGCTTCACAACAGGAGCTTTGGCTTATAGTTTATTAGACATCACAATGATCCATAAAACATAGAACACGTTGCTTATGCATACAAAATAATCTCAGTACGGAAAGAAATAAGATGCAAAAACAAACATTAGAAATAAAAACAATCACAATTCTCCCCATTGGGCGGTCTATATAGTCAATGATTTACTTTTGTCTCAGGCAAAACAAATCTGTCAGTAAAATGGCTCAAAATAAAGTAACAAAGGCACATCTGGCTTGACGATGACAGGGCAGCGCACAAGCGAACGCGTGGCAGATGATTTTGAATCGGTCTCTGATATGATTTGTGATAATGAAGTATAAACATATTGACAAATTAAGTGTGTTTGTTTTGCTGGAGAGAAGATTTGATAAATGTCAAGAGTCGTTCGGTAACCAAAGACTAATTTTAGCGGGCCACTACTTTGTTAAAGAGATTATTCATTGCAAAATGGAAATCCTGTCAACATTTACTCACCCTTGTGCATTCTAAACTTATATGACTGACTTTCTTGTTGTTTTGGACCACATTGACTTTCATTGTATGGACAAAAACAGCTGAAATGTTCTTCAAAATAAAAAGGCCTACAGGTGTGGAGCGACATGAGGGCGAGTAAATGATGACAGAATTGGAATTTTTGACTGGACAATCCCTTTAACATTCCTTTGATTGTCTTTTTTAAAATCCAAAATATTAAATAGTTTTACGAGGACTTTAAATGTATATGTGATCGATATAAGACATTTTAAAAACACTTGAAAATACAGATAAACAAGAATTAAATTAAGTTTAAAAATGCAAACTTAAAAAAAAAAAAAATGAAATCACAGTTTAAAACACAGAAACCCTTATGGATGAGTATAACATACAGTGATTGTCTAATACTGCACCATTGTAGCAAATGACAGTTGCGTGAAGGCGGTCCATTTGTGCGTGATAACATAAGCTAACCCCAAATCTCATGCAGCATGCAGACGTACATTCCCTTCATCAGAAACAGTGACGAGACCACAACCCAGCTAAACCGAGATGACGGGTGAAAGATTGTCGTGTCATGTCAAGAATAACCGTTTTGCAAGAATCAGTAATTTTCTGTGATGTCCAACAGGCCAGAAGATCAGGCAGTGAATGTGATCGATGGCTAATCAAGAACGAAGGAGGCTTGTTAATTCATCTGGGGGGAACTCTACCGTCCATCCATTGATTTCTCATGGCGCCTGCCCACCAATTCATCCGTTCACCCATATAAAAGGTGAGCTTTGTGAATGTGCAAGTTTCCGCTCCAGGTGACCATTAAAAAAGCCATCCATTCGTTCTATTTATCATCTCTGTAACCTGTTAGCAAATCTCTAGTTCATTGCATCACTATGGTTTTGATATGAGTTCTTTGGCACAATTACAACAATGTATTCAGACACTATGACACAATGATCTATCGACAGCTTTAAGTGGATGTGCAAAGATTACATTCAAGAGTGAAAGACATGAACAGTGATGGAATTAGTTGCCATGCCATCCAAGAACCAGTGAAAAAGAAAAAAAAAGAAAACATTTAAAAAACTACTTTCTGTTCCTCATCTATCTCTTAAAGGAATAGTTCACCAAAACAAATTCAATCTTGTCTTTAGAAACTTTCTTTGTCCACGAAACAAAAAAAGATTTATATAGCAGCACATCCAAGCTGTGCTTTTCCATACAATGGAATTAAAAGGGTGACCAAAGTGAATGCAACTTAAATTCCAGCCTGTCCATAATACAGTGTAAACATTCTTCAAAACATCTCAGTTTTGTTCCACAGAAGAAACAGAATCATATGGGATTGGAACAACATGAAGGTGAGTAGATGATTTTTGGGTGAACTGTTCCTTTAAGGAGGAGGTGTAAGCTTCCTCCTCTTCTTGCAATCAAAAACAATACTTACTTTTTGATAAGAACGATAGGAATAAGATGACGTTTGGCCAAACAAAGGCAACTGAAGCGTTGTGGCCAAGCTCAAGAAAGTGATACACAGTGCATTTGAATATTAAAGACCACATAAAATCAATGGCTTTCAATTCATATCTGTTGAAACCAATAGCTTTATATCATGGTATACTCCTTAAAGTTGACTTTTTTTTTTTTTAAGTTTTAGCAGATAAACATTTAAAATGTATAATCTTTCTTTTGGAAAACAGGCCAAAAATATTGATGACTCATCCTGCACTAAGAGTTTTGTCCAATCAAATGCTCTCTAGAATGAGAATGTCCCTCCTCGTAGTCCAACCAGCCTAGTAACAGCAAGTAGCAAATCATGATTAATGGCTGTGATGGAACTAAAGCCCCTTGGCAAATTTAAAATGGATGGGATCTTTTATGTCTTTTGATCTTCTAAAATGTTTCAATAGGAAATATGTCAGTACAGAAAGAAATTTGTGCTCGTCAAGAGATTTCACAAGGTCTTTAACATGAACGTTTAGCTTCAGAAGGCAGAAAATGATCCTAAACTCCCGTCACCTTCAGCATCTCTAAATGCATATTGTGCTTCTAATGACCAGAAAATAGGGGAGCGAGGAAAAGTTGCGACAGGTGCCCACTGTTTTTAGGAAAGCAACCAACCATGCCATGCAGATTATACAGTAACAAAATCCACACATATCAATAAGTAAAACATCAGCATACGACTTTAGTAATACCCGTTAAAATAAATGTTAAAAAAAAAAAAGTACACTTTTTTTATTTTGCACCCCACTGGTATTTTTGGATTTGTTTGCATTTTTCCTTTTTTTGTTTTTCTACATTTTTTTTTAACGCATGTTAGACTGGCTATATATATTATTTTCTTATGTTATTTACAGAACTTATTTGGTACTTTTTAAAAAACAATGAACACGCCAATCAACGAAACAAAAATAAGAAAATAATGCATACATTTGTTTTTAGGTGATATAATCAATCAAAATGACATCAAATATAAAATATAAAAATACATTTTTGCTGTATGTAAAATACATTGCATATACCACAAGACTTTTTCCCTCATCACAGAAGTCAACGCACAAAACCGACAAAAGCTAAAGCTTAAAAGAGCACTACACCAAGATCGCAGAATAAAAATGTAGAGATCAGAAACATAAGCAACATTTGACAGTATATGCAGTGTATTTTAAAATACTGAAAGCAAATTATTATATATTTAGACCTTTCAGGAAATTAAATGTTTGTCAAGTCAAACTGGTGCGACTATGTTTGTTTTTTACATAACCGGGATTAAAATATTACATAGTACCTCAAAACTGAATAACTACCAATTCTCATGGTTTTGTTTTATCGTTAATTTCTAATCAAAGTTTGCTTTTGTAAAGCACTAAGAACTTGTCATACATTATCAAATGTCCAAAATCTGTCAAAAGTCTGATGAACACTGGTCTGAAAGGTATCAATATGTTTCATGGACCACCCACAAAACCATGAGAATAGGTTAAAAGGTCGGTTAGCCACTTGTAAAAAAAAAAAATTGCACCAGGCTGGGGTGGTTTTCGATGTGTATGTGCCGAGCCGTGGACCATAGCCTGCTGTGCTGGAATGGGCGTCCGTGGCTGGGTGGGACGGTGGCAGTGCAAATCGCAGGCACGGCCTACGTCTTTAGACCAGCATGGGCTGAGACATGAAACTTTCTTCACGGGCTAGGTTACCATGGCTAGCTTCAATATCATTCTCAGTTGGTTCATACGGTGGAAGAGTCTCATCGGTCAGCTCATCCTTATCAGGAGGGTGTCCTGAGCCGTCCCAGACATTGGGGGTGCCGCCGTTAGCGGGAGGGCCTGTGTTGTCATCATCTAGATCCTAAAGCACACACAATGAAAGCATAGAGTAAAGTCTAAAGTTATTTAAATGCATAATCCTTTGAAAATAACATAATGAATTATACCATGGTCTGTCTGAGTACTGATTCTGATTGGATGGAAGGTGTGCATTAAAACTGATTAATGCACAGGTAGTCCAACTGTTCTATATTAATGCACTGTTTACTGAAGCGCACACATAGATCGGAGATCTTGCTGCACACACACAGAAACATTCAGAAGCATTGAAACTTGTCAACGCTGCCTGCTACTTTTATAAATTAAACTACTGAATCGCTACATTATATTTCTCAGTAACGAGGGGGCAATGTCGCTGGTTTTGGAGTACTGTATTGTTCCGAATATAAGACAATGTTTTCTTATAAATGCATCTTAAAAATGGTTTCATCTTATATCCAGGGTCTAGACTTTTACCAAAATTTTTGAAATCTGGGTACCGTCTTAAGTTTTAAAATCACGTACGAGGGAACTTTGGTCCCATCAGCGAGGCACGCAAACATGGCAGTCACGCGGCTCTCAGACGGTAAGCTTTTCTTTAACTGTTAGTATTTTGAAGACTGTTTTTGCGCTCACGATCTTCTAACATTACACTCTGACACACCGTATTTCTTGACACACTCGTTTTACGCGTATTTGGCGTCACCTGTTGTTGTGGGTGTATTATTGACAGATAGGCTACATGGTTTTCACTATAGCCGCGTTTCCACCAAATTTACCCAGAACAACTTGTCCCAGGAACTTTTTTTTCCTCCAGACCTGTTGCTGTCTGTGTTTCCATCTCAGTCTAAAGTACCGTGAAGATTAGGCAAATTAGTCAGATGATGTAAGACTGCGCGCAACGTAAAAGCTTAAACCTCAAAGCCTGAACCTCATCGTCAGTCCATCGGTTGTATTTTTTAAACTCCATTGTTGATTCGAATAGCAAACAACTCTTACTGCACGCACCACAACAGACTTTTAAAAACGGTGGTTGAAATAAAATGCTGTGTGGAGTCAACCAATCAACATGTCCCACCCCCGAAAGTTCCTGAACTTTGAAAAAGTACTAACTCGCGAACAGGGATTTCTGAGGGGATTATTATTATTTTTTTTTTTTACCCGGAACTTCACCCTGGTTCCTGCGGTCGAAACACACCGAGTACCGTTCCTAGTTCCTGGGGAAAGTTCCTGTGGTGGAAATGCGGCTTATGAGATGGATACCATAATTGTTATATAATTCAGATGGGCTACAGGTTATTTGTCAAAAAGTGTTTATTTTTTAAATGTGATTGTTGGTATATTTTACCAGTATTTACCATATTTATATGTATGATACTTATATATATATAATATAAAATATAAAAAATTTATACTTAAAACACGAAAAATATGCTTATATGAAAATTATTTTCAAATAAAAGCATTTTCTTTATAAAAATTGATTTAAAAAAAACTTGTATCTTTATAAAATACAAGGTTTGGTCTTCAAAAAGCATTTTTTTTCTAAAAGGTACATCTTGAAAAAGGGGGGTCGTCTTATAATCAGAACAATACGGTAATTTAATTCTCAGCTCGCATCTCTCATTTCTCTCTCTCTCTTGATAATTAATTCAAATTAATGCTATAATTCATTTATTCAAATAAATGTAATCTTACACACTACACTCTTGGGGCAAATATGGACAAACCCAACCAATGGGTTTAAACATTTTTAACAAGTAACTGACAAAAATAACTCATTTTTACCTGTCCAGTCAAATATTGCGCTGCAAACATCAATAACAGATTTAGGTTGTCAATGCTGGCAAATGACCATGGTATAAGCAGGATAATCTATGGCCAGCTGTGCATTAAATTATCAGAATGCACTTCGCTCCGCGTCTTTGCCTCCACATCATCCTCTGATTATAATGGCAGAGATGTAGTTTTGTCACGACACTCACGTCCGGGTCAGACACATGTAACAAGCTGCACGTACACACATTCACAATTCATTACAATCACTGAGGTGGTACTAATGCCAATTTAATAGTTCCTCAATCGGTCATTAAGCATCAGTATAATAGCTGGAGAACAGAAGCGCACATTCTTATTTATCAGAGTTAATTGATACCGAATGAAGATTCAGCAGATAAAATGGTTTGATAGGAACACTTCACCTCCTGACTCACAGTGAGCAAAAATTTAATTTAAAAGTATTAATATGGTGCGATCGTTATCTCTTGCGCGTGCGTGTGTGAATCGGTGTCTGAACGATTGAAGCAAAAGTTGGTTTGTATGTAATTATGTGAGACGAATGTTCTTTTTTATTTCACAGTTATGAGGTGATGCCAGTTCACCCCTGGTCATTTAACCTTTTTATAAAGGTCTAGACACAGAAAGGATACTAAAAAGGTTTTTATTTCTCTTAGTGATGGTCTTGCAATGAAAATAATTTACAGATCTAATAACAGTTATAATATATCATTTAACTATATAATAATTATACATAATTATAAAATATTATACATAATTCATATAGATAGATTAATTAATTAATAGCTATCATTCTATGGACCAGGTTAGAAAAACACTATGTCCAGCACAGTTTATATATATATATATATATATATATATATATGTATGATTGCATATCAGGGAATAAACAAACATGATTAATTACTTTAATGATGCACACAATTGTTCCTCTGTTGTGTGCCTGTGTTGAATTTTATTGAACTGCACAACTCACTAAATTCATCATCTTGTCATTCCAGCTCAACTTCCTATAGGGTGTGGCCGATTTAAATTCAAATTCACAAATTAAATGTAGCCAATACTAAAATGCCGATTAATGCCCAACCCTGCTGTCTAAATCACCTAAAACAATAAATACAGGCACTTATTGAAAGCCCAAACCGAACCCCTGGGGGCTTTATCACAAAGGTACGTGTCTGAGTCTGGCCTTCATACACACATCCGCTGTAGTAATTGGCTTTACGGTTATCATAGTTGATGAAATAACCAGCTCATCATATTAATCCACATAAAAGACCCTTTGGCAGTGTTAGCACATGCCACACATCGTTATGAGTCACTAGCTTTCGCCGTTAGCATAAGTGTGTAAGCTGTCTGCTGCAAGAAGAGGTCTTTAGTACCCATTGTGAGGTAAGTATGGTGCGATTAAAGTCGGCATGAAACAGAAGTTGCAATAGTCTTTCCTTCCCTGTTGTGACGTATATCTATATATATTTTGAAATGGCTTCTGAAATGAGAAAAAATGTAGGGCGTGATTTTGTCCTCAGAAATTGATTGGATTGTAAGAAGTTGGCAGTTTGCAGTCGGTTATGGAGGATATTCAGCCACCGCCCTCTGCTGAGACACAAGTCATGAAGAGAACAGACGTCGTTTTTAAGTGGGAGGGGAGGTTAACTTTTTTGACAAAAGATTACGAGGGCATATGAATTTTTAAAAAATGTGTACAAATAAATTATTTATAACAAGCACTGCAACATTCTGTAAAAAAAAGTCCGTTTTGATTTCATGGCCACTACATGAGGAAGCCTTATAGAATGCAGTTAAAATGCCACTAAAATCCAAGATATGAGGGCAAAAAATGCCCCGTATGGGGTTTGTCTTATATTTATATCATATGATATAGTTTAGCAATATCACACAAGCAAGAGTGCTGTTTTTCCCAAATACCTGCTCAATTGCAAATGTGATATTGATTCAGTAAACAAGAAGTTAATATTGTGTTACATTTTACACCCAATATTTTCATATTTTGCTCAATTTCGCCAATGAAAATAGTTCCAAACAAAGCCCCAGCAGATTTATTGAGCAACACACAGCGGTGTTTCATTACTGAATGAATCCACGTTTTTAACGGAATGAGTGAGCCAATGATTCAGTGACCCATTCATAAATAGATGGTCACTTGCTTCATTCCTGAATGAATCCACGGTTTTTAACGGAATGAGTGAGCCAATGATTCAGTGACCCATTCATAAATAGATGGTCACTTGCTTTATTCCTGAGTGAATCAGCCGTTTGAATGAACCAGTTGAATAAATGACTCATTAAGACAGTGACTTGCCATTACCTACTGGTGGTTTTAGTTTCATATTTAAAGATCATTTTTCATTCATATTCATGCCATATCTGAGCTTCATTAAACAGTGTGTGTAAATATAGTACACTATGGAAATCTACTCCATCTTTTCAGAGGCAGTTTCTGAAAAGTTTGTGTAATAAATTCTGTTGAATCAAATTTTTTTTTTCTAACGGCTACTTTTTGTAATGTCTAATCAACACTTTTCTCACATCATGTTTAATGCTTATTAAAGGGTTAGTTCACCCAAAAATGAAAATAATGTCATTTATTACTCACCCTCATGTCATTCTACACCCGTAAGGCCTTCGTTCATCTTCAGAACACAAATTAAGATATTTTGATTAAATCCGATGGTTCAGTGAGGCCTGCATTGCCAGCAATGGTACTTCCTCTCTCAAGATCCATAAAGGTATTAAAAACATATTTAAAACAGTGGTTCTACCTTATTATAAAGCGACGAGAATACTTTTTGTTCTCCAAAAAAAAACAAAATAATTTATTATTTGTTTTTTTGGCGAACAAAAAGTATTCTCCTCGCTTAATAATATTAAGGTAGAACTACTGAACTCGCATGAACTGTTTTAAATATGTTTTTAGTACCTTTATGGATCTTGAGAGAGGAAGTACCATTGCTGTGAATGCAGGCCTCACTAAACGAAGGTCTTACGGGTGTAGAACGACATGAGGGTGAGTAATAAATGACATTATTTTCATTTTTGGGTGAACTAACCCTTTGAAGGATTAGTTCACTTTCAAATGAAAATTACCCAAGCTTTACTCACCCTCAAGCCATCCTAGGTGTATATGACTTTCTTCTTTCTGATGAACACAATCGGAGATATATTAATAAATATCCTGAAGCATCCAAGCTTTATAATGGCAGTGAGCGATACCAACAAGTATGAGCTGGAGAAAGTGCCTCCATCCACATCCATCCATCATAAACATACTTCACACTGCTCCAGGGGGTTAATAAAGGCCTTCTGAAGCAAAGCGATGCATTTGTGTAAAAAAAAAAAAAATTATGCTATCAAAAAGCTTATGCTACGTCCTACGAATTTCCTATTCAGCTTACGGAAAAAAAGCTTAACTGACACCACGCCAGTTTACACTTTCTTCGTAACTTGAATACAGAAGGAAGCTCATACTCCTTGGTCCCGCTCACTGCCATTATAAAGTTCGGATGCTTCAGGATATTTCTCCGATTGTGTTCATCAGAAAGAAGAAAGTCATACACACCTAGGATGGCTTGAACGTGAGTAAAACTTGGGGTAATTTTCATTTGAAAGTGAACTAATCCTTTAATAGTCAGTAAGTTAAGGTAATAGTGTTAAGTTTAGGTATTGGGTATGATTAAGAATAAGTAGAATGTAGAATAAGGTCATGCAGAATAAGGCATTAATATGTGCTTAGTAAGTACTAATAAACAGCCAATATTCTAGTAATATGCATGCTAATAAGCAACTATTTAAAAGACCCTAAAATAAAGTGTTACCATATATAATATATATATATATATATATATACACACACATATATATATATATATATACACATATATATACACACACACACACACACACACACACACCCACACCATAAAAGGAGAAATGAGATGCCACTGAATGAGGGATGCTCACAGAATGGGATTCACAGCATTCATCATTGCACATCAAAGTTTGGGAAGGGGATCTTACCGTAACGGGCTCGGCAGAGTTAGTTTCATAGTAGTTTGTCTCATAGTTGCTGAGCGGCTGGGCTTCTGTGATGGTTGTGGCCTTGTCCTGTGGTTTATTCAGCTATGAAGAGACAAACACATGAGATAATGAGTTCAGCATGCACATTTTAGCGCAGAAGGTTTAGAGTCTGAATCTTGCTCAACTGCCAACTTTTTAAAATAAACATTAAAACTGCATCTTTTTGTCAGTGGATATGTATGTAATCAAAAATACAGTAAAAACAGATACTGTGAAACATTATGAAAATTAAATGTTCTATTTTAAAATGTAATTTATGATGGCAAAGCTGAATTTTCAGCATCATTACTCCAGTCTTCAGTGTCACATGATCCTTCAGAAATCATTCTAATATGCCGATTTGCTGCTCAAGAAACATTTCTTATAAATGTTGAAAAAAGCTGGTGGATTTTTACAGGATTTTTTGATAAATAGAAAGTTCAAAATGAGCACTTACTGGATTTTTTTTATAACATACATACATTTTTTTTCTGTCACTTTTGATCTAATGTATCCTTGCTGAATAACCGTATAAGTTTTTTTAAAAAAAAATTTATTTTTTATCTTTTGAACTGTAGTAAATGACCAGGTCTGCCAATAAGGAAAGGCTAAAAAGGCTAATCAAAAGTTTTTAACTGGAAAAATATTCACTCTCAGTATTCAGAGTGAAATAGCTACAGATATCCTACTGCAGCTGCTATTTTCAGCAAACATGAAGAGAGATCTCATTATCACATATTTTAAGGGTGCTGACAGCTGAATTAATCACAGATTTTTAGGGCAGCCGAGATGAAAGATGCCTGTGATGTACAGGCTCATTTGCCCGTGCGCACACACATTTGCAAACATGTATGCACACACAAATTTAACTCCACCCACACGTTCTACATTAAGCTTCAATCAATACACATTACCCCCATGTTAACCCTTTCTTTCTCGACCGTAGCCCGAGGGCAACATTAGCAATTCTCATTCTCTTCGCTCGACTTGCTTTTACATACTTCACAATACAAATTTGTTTCAAATGCAGTCCAGTAACAACCGAGCAAACAGGAGAAAAAATCGTTAACTGGGAAAAAATGCAATTACCCTATTTTGAGCAATACAAATTTTCCCTCGTCCCAATATTAAGCTTGTTCTTCAAAGGTTTAAATTCAAAGATCTATTTTATGGTGGTTTATGCATATGCTTCTTTTCACCAGCTCTGTAGCCTGGAGAACTGTAAGTAATCTCAACATTGTATAATGAAGAAAGCTCAATACGTTCAGTTGAAAGAGAATGTTAGATGTGAGCGCTGAGAGGTGACTGATGGAAAAAACGTCCGCTCACCATTTCTGTTGAGCTGCCAGACTTCATCGGAGGAGGCGGCTTGTGTTTGGGGGGGCCTCTGGAAAAGAAACACAAGGAGATGTTTAGCTATAACCGTGGTGCGCGCGTATGCCATACCGTGAATTCACAAATTAAGATGAGTTGAGAATGAAAGAGATGAAAATAGCTTGGGTGTTCTAGCCAGGAGAGAAAGAGGAAGGAAAAAAATGGATGTTTCACATGAATGTGTGATTGTGTTTGTGGGTGTGCGTTCACACTTACTCTCCATTCGCGGTGCTCTGAATGCGTTTGCGGTACATGGCAACACCAGCGCCGATCAAACACAGAATGATTATGGCTGCAATGATGCCCCCGAGTACTGACCCAGCCGAGGGGGATTTTGGTAAAGGTTGATCTGAAACAACAAGCAAAATACACACAAAATTATCTTTGTGGGTTTTTGTTCTCTGAAAGTTCAAACCACTTATGCAACCAGATATATGAGAATGAAGAATTTCACCTATGACTGATTTTTATCATCTGTTTACATTTATTTAAGACATAATCAGGCCCACACAGAGAACTTCACAGAACTGGCCCATCATGTGTAAAGTTATGCACACCCCCGATGTTTATTTAGCTAATATGATTTTTCTTCCAGCCACCAATAAGATGGTAGTACTCTCAGCCTCATTTAACACATTTTACTATGTTTAAACATGCAGATTTCCTCCCATTATAATCAGCACAGAAAATGCAAATAAAATCTGCATATTCTATCTGAGCCTGGACATAGCCAACCATGATTACATGTAAAAAAGATTCGCGCTGTGTTCAGCGGGTCACACGGATGTTGGTCAGCACCATGCGGATCATTTCAGTAGCACGGTTCGATCCTCTTTTGGAACATTTGGTTTTCCAAACAGCTTGTAACTACATAAAACAGGCTGTGGGACTATGAGGAAGGATTACTGTAATAGGTTTATGTCATTTGACATGCAGAGGCAGCGGATTTTAACATTTCTAAAATAAATACAGATAACAGCAAGTGCTCTTGTTCTTATCGCTCGCCAGCGGCGGCACATGTGTGCTCCCATGATTCACACGTAGGCATTTCCATACGTTCACTAACCACCTGAATTCCAAGTGGGGATTTTAGACTAACTATATAAAATCTGAATTCTGAGGACTATATGGTATAAGTGTTCATATCAGGGTTGTGTGCCATTCAGCTGAATTGATAATGCACTGTAGACAATTCAGGAATTGAATTTGAATTGAATTTGGATTGTGGTAACAAACATGAAGAAGAATTGAAATTCAATTTTGAATGTAAGGAAGTAGAATTAAAATAAATTGATATTCAAAGTAATTCATATAACTAGAAAAACAAGTTTGTGAAAAGTTTGTCAAGACAGTCTAAGAATATTAGCTTGACAAAGCCTTCGAAAGTTTTTAGAGGCCTTGAGAATGATGGAAGGATAGATGAAAGGATGGATAGAACGATATACAGATACAGTAGATAGATAGTTTGATAGATAGAAGAACAATAGTTAGAAGGTAGGTTGGTTGGATGGATGGATGGAAATTCAGCTGATCAGACAGACAGACCAGTTAGAATGACCAACAGATAGATGGATGGATGGATGGAGAGGCAGATTCCAATTCAGCTGATTAGACAGACAGACAGAACCGTTAGAACGACGGACGGACGGACGGACAGATGGAAAGGCAGATTCCATTTCAGCTGATTAGACAGACCAGTTAGAATGACCGACAGATACAATCGATAGATAATATGGATGGATGGATGGATGGGCAGATTCCAATTCAGCTGATTAGACAGACCGTTTAGAATGACCGACAGATAGATAGATAGATAGATAGACGGATGGATGGAAAGGCAGATTCCAATTCAGCTGATTAGACAGACCAGTTAGAATGACCGACAGATACGATGGATGGATGGAAAGACAGATTGCAATTCAGCTGATTCCAACTGAGTTGAAATTCTAAAATTTGCACAATCCCGGTTCAGATGTAGGTCAGATGACAACATACTGGATATAAACTGCACTAGATTTAAAACCACATTTGAAAGTGCCCCAAATTGGATGTGTAGAGATATTTATCAGCCTTTTTTTCTGTTTCAACACTATTGTGATGTCCACCATTAGTGCCCCGGACCAGTAATCCGGTTTGAGAACTAATACACCACTGCTCCTTATCTTTCCCTTTGCAGTTAGACATTTAAAGCTGGAGTGATAAGGTTCTTTGTAGTGCGGCTCAGTTTGATGAGGTATTCACAGGCAAAGCTTGCTAAGACTTGCTGCTGGGGTGGGTATGCTAAAATTAGTAAGCCCCACTGCTCTCAGAGCGACTGATGAGACAGAAGGGGAGAGAGAGAGAGAGATGAGTGAGACAGGGAGAGATAGACAGGGGGATTGCCATCACTGAACATTTTTATTGAAACTTTGTCCATTGTCATGCCAATAAAATGCTCTTGAAATGAGGTATGACGACTGGGAGAGGTAGGAAAAGATGATTCAGTGTGTTTGGAAGGAAACAACAGTGCAGTACCACTGCTGTCCACCGGATTTGCAATTTTGTAAATTCCTAAATGCACATTTGATCTGCAAAGTCACAATGGTGATCTTTCTGTGAATTCCAGCTTATTTTGGAGGGATCAGATTAACCCTGTTTCCAGTGATTGTAAAGAAACAGATGTGCTCATTGCACACACACTCGAAAGTGTAGTCACACATACATTTCTAATATAAAACAAATTCTTGATGAAACCGGGCAGTGAGCCACAGTATTGTATGAAAGCTCACACACTGAGAACTTGTAGGGGGGCGAAAACAATATTGGTCACTCTTAAAACACACCAGTCTTTCAACAGCAGCATTAAGGTGGAGAGATCAGACAAATGTAAGAAAAAAAGTCTTTATTTGATAAATGCTGATAGCCACACAGCATGAGACCTTCAGCAATCATTTTTACCTGCTGTGGATATTAAACAAGACCATTTATTATCAATGTCCTCCTGAGCGAGAGGGTTTTGCTCAGTGTGTGTGCATGTATCAGTGGGGTTTATCGTATAGATCAGGCACCGAAATCAACCTAAAACTTCATCTAAACAAATGTGTCTAAACAAAGCGCTGTTATCGTGCAATCCTGAAAATATATTGCTATCAGCTGCACGCTGTTCTTTGAGTCGTCTGCTCACGTCTTAGACTAGCTACTATTCCTCCGCATGTCTCCTCTGTTGGTGGGTTCTCACATTAGCAGTGCATTTACTTGGCTGGCGTAAATTTCCTTTGAACCTGCTTATTTTGGGTCGTAGCTCGTGCTGTGCAGATTGTTAGTTTGTTGAGTAGTGTCTCTCAACAAACAACTTGCAATTAAATGAGAAGCATTGAGGGCAGGAAGGGAACTTGAAAAATCCTAGCAATTTTATTAGAATGAAGACTGGAAGACAAGATAAAAACAAACAAATTTCTGACACATTCAGAATTTTTCAGCAGATTACTTTTCTCTAAATGAATGGTTAATGTCATAGTGTAATAAACAGTAATATACATCTACTATATGATTTGATTGTGATTAAACCAGAAAATCACAAAATTGAACACAAAAAAAGTGAACAAAAACAATTTCTAAAGCTTAGGCTGCTAAACATTAGATCGCCCATACCAAAGGCAAGTATTGTAGGTGAAATGATCACAGATAATAGTTTTGATGTACACTGCCTAACTGAAACCTGACTTAAACCAAATGATTATTTCGAACTTAATGAGTTTACTCCACCAGGCTACTGATATAAACACAAGCCCTGTCTGATTGGTCATGGCAGCGATGTTGCAACAATCTATAGAGATATTCTTAATGTTACCCAGAAAACAGGGTACAGGTTTAATTCATTTGAAGTACTTGTTCTAAATGTTACACTTTCAGATATAAGAAAAAATCCTTGCTATCTCTTGCTCTGGCCACCGTGTACAGACCTCCAGGGCCCTATGTTGATTTTCTAAAAGAATTTATGGATTTTCCGTCAGAGCTTTTGGTCAACATTGATAAAGTGCATATTGTCGGAGAGTTTTAGATAATACAATGTAGATAACACAAATGATGCGTTAGGGGTCCATTTACAGGACTTACTAAACTCCTTTTGGGGTCAAGCAAAACACCACCAGACCTACTCATCATTTTAACCATACACTAGATTTAATGGAACCAATCTTACTGATATAGATATTCTATATTCCGCAAAGTGATGATGTCACTGCGCTCGTTAAAATGACAAATGACTTGCTTCTAGCTTCTGACCAAGGCTGCATCTTAATACTAGTTTTGCTTGGTCACTACAGATCATGACATACTCTTAGATCAATTACAAAATTTCACCGGTGTTCAGGGACAGGCATTAGGGTGGTTTGGGTCATACCTATCTGACCATTACCATTGTGTTTACTTAAACAGGGAATTATCCAAGTTAACACCAGTAAATTATGGAGTGCCACAAGGGTCTGTTTTAGGCCCTCTGCTATTTTCAGTATATACATGCTGCCTCTTGGTAATATTATTAGAAAACATGGAATTAGTTTCCACTGTTATGCCAATGATAATCAGTTATATATTTCAAATGTTACAAAAACAGCCTTCTTCCACTTCAGAAAAATTGCTAAGATACAGAACATGTTATCTGTTTCTGATGCAGAAAAGCTAGTTAATGCATTCATGACCTCTAGACTGGATTACTGTAATGCATTACTAGCTGGTTGTCCTGCATCCTCAATAAACAAACTACAGTTAGTCCAAAATGCAGCTGCTAGAGTTCTTACCAGGTAAAGAAAATATGATCATATATATCCCCAATTTTATCATCTCTACACTGGTTACCTATTAAGTTCTTTAACGATTTAAAAAGTATTGCTACTGACCTATAAGGCCCGAAATGGTTCAGCTTGTGTATTTAACTGATCTTCTAACGCCCTACAATCCATCACACTCTTTAAGGTCACAAAACACTGGACTTCTGGTTGTACCTAGGATATCTAAGTCCACTAAAGGAGGGAAAGCGTTTTCGCATTTGGCTCCTAAACCCTGGAATAGCCTTCCTGATAATGTCCAGAGCTCAGAGACAGTATCCCAGTTTATATCTAGACTAAAGACAGATCTCTTTAGCGAAGCATTCAAATAAAGCACCTCATAACCTTGTACTCCAGTTATATCAGATGAAATGCACATGATTATCTTTTGCTTGAAATGTTATTAACAGCAGCTACACTAATTATTTTTTTATTTCCATCCCAGAGGTAACTACGCCAGCTCCACTTTGGATCCAGCCTCTTACGAGGACTTCAGATGCCCCAACACCTGTGAAGAGATGATGCCAACCTCTGCGAGGACTTCAGGTGATGCCAACTCTGAATCAACATTCACCAATGCCAAATTTTCTGTATATTGTAATCATTATGATCACAACTTGTAATAATAGCTTTAATGAGATCATTGTTTCTGCCTAAATTAATACATGATATTAGCAGAGGTGTAAAGTAATAGAGTAAATGTAATTAGTTACTGTACTTTAAGTATCTTTTTGGCTACTTTGTAGTTGTACTGAGTATCAAAGATATTAGCAACTTTTACTCTCTACTTGACTACATTTTTGAACAAGTAAATGTACTTTTTACTCCAATACATTTGGGGTAAGTAATGCAATTACACATTACAATTACATATCACCATCAAAGGGAATTGAAGGTACTATATCTTGTGCGTTTTGCCTTTACTCATTCACACTTGTCAACAAGACTACTTTACGTAAATGTGAGTGCATTAACAGGTAGTTGCAAAATCGCAGGTCATGACTGCAGACGGTGATGAGGCCGAAACCACCGCATCCAGTGCAACTAGACTTTGACTATTTAATTTTAGTTAATATTATTACATTTACTTGCCATACTGACGAGACCTTTTTGAAGGATATTGGTTTTCTTATGGCCTTTTTGTGCACTTGAGCTTAACTGAGAGTTGAGAGACGCGAGTTTGTAGATGTTTAAGAGGCTGTTCTGGTTTTTAATGTATTTTTTTTAGTTTAATAAAATTGCAATATGGATGTCGACCTTGATTTATTGCAATATTATTGAGGTGTTCAGTTTTATTTTGATTTTAGAAAATAAACATGAATTCTCATCTTACAAATCAACTGTTTCTTATTTTCACCGGCATGTCCCTCAGGTGTCGAGGACTAGTGCATCTTTGAGTCTACATTCAGTATGAGTAAAATACTTGTTAAAATCAGATACTCTAAGACTTTTTCTCAAGTTGTATTGGAATTGGTGACTTGTAACTTGTAATGGAGTCATTTTTGCTGTAAAGTATCTGTACTTTTACTCAAGCATGGTTTTCAGGTACTCTTTACACCTCTGGATATTAGCTAACTGCATGATTTGTATTATCTTAGAACTGTACATTTCTGAAATATGGACATTGCTTTGAAACAGTCACCTCTGATAACAGATCACTCTAAATTGTAACGTAGAAACATGCAATTTTCTGTAAAGCTGCTTTGAAATATGTATTGTGAAAAATGCTATAAAATAAATTGAATTGAAATGTGAATCGAATATCATCCATATTGCAATTTTATTAAACTAAAAAAAATACATTAAAATTGGAATGGATGGATGGATCTTTCAAAAACAACCGACATTTGAGATATTTATAACACACACACCCACCCCAATATATTTGCAGTGTTTCTCGAAAAAAGATTAATTAAATGATAAAATGTGAAGAGTTAGAGTAAACTGCAAAGAGCTGCTCATTTTTGTAAAAATGATGATGAGTTGCAGCTCATTCTGCAAAGCTTGTTTGTACCGTCTCTCAACAAATTACATGCGTTGAGAGAAACATTGAGAGCCAGGAAAGATATTCAAAACTATTTATTTTGTCTGAGTAAAGTCTCTGGGAAAAGAAAAAAAAAGACTTTTAATTGAATGGGAAATGTTGAGGACAGGGGAGAACTTCAGAAATCCTTGAGTGAATAATCCGAATTACAATTTTATAAGAATGAAGAGTCTAGAAAAAAATAGACTGCCACCAGGAAATTGCTGTTGAAACTGCTGCTCGTGTTGATGCGTTTGTGTCTGTTTGAGAGGAACTTCTTAAAATCATTGAGTGCATCATCCATATTGCAATTTCATTAGAAGGAAGGCTGACGAAAATAAACTAGACCGTGACCAGCAATAAACCACAATTTCTTGTGAATCCATTATTATAAGAGGAGGAATGTCAGAGAGAGAGATGACAAAGCAGTGAAATGACAAAAAGACAGAAAGACTTAAACATTTTTTTAAAAGTCTGTTGATTTCAAGGAACGTAATGATAAATACAGCTCAAGAAAGAACAAGAAAACAAGTGCACTTTCCACACACAATCAAAAAAATTGCTATTTCTCTTCCTAATATCTCAAAAACTTTCAACACTTTTATGTTTCTGCTATGTTCCCCCCTCACACATGGCCCTTTTCCTTGCGATGACACCCAGGGCCACTGAACCTTGCTTGTGTAGGAGGAAATTAAAACACACACACGAGTGTAAGAGGTGGGTGGACATTTTGGAGGGACTGACAAAAGACTCATTGTTGAAATAATAATAATTATCAGCAGCAGCTTGACTTCTGATTCATCCCATTATCGCCCATATTCTTTCAGCATTCCACCACTATACTTAGCCGCCAGACTTAGAACGAAAGAGAGAATTAGAGAGAGGTTGTATGCTGAGCTGCCCTTAAAAGCTTTATAAAGATCATGATAATTGAGACGTGCAGTCTGAAATCTGTCCACATGCGAAAAACAGCCCTACTCAGTCCACTGCGGCCGATTCTTAATGCCACAAAGAGGATTACATTTATACGCACACGCACACAAACACACGCTCAAAGTGTTTTTGCTAGCCCCTGTTCCTATTTTGGTGACCTGGTATATTCTTGTCTTTACCTTCTCTTTACACAAATCCAATTTGCATACTCATCTGTGATTTGTGCCCGCTCTTACAGATAATGTTTTGATTGGCTGGATGGTTTGTGTCTGGATTTACACAACAACTATTTAAAATATATTCAAATAGAATAGTTGTTAAGTCTCCCTGTGGTGAAAATCAAGTTTTTAATGTTGTTCATGTCTATCTGGTGTCTTTAACATGCTTTAAGATGTGCAAATTCATAAGTCAACACCATTGCTGAGTATTTTCTCTTTAAAACTGCAGTAAACCAAAGACAGTCTCAAACCCACGGTCTGAAATCTCTGGTGTTTCTGATGTCACAAACTACCTTGTAACCAATCACGTCAGCGTGCTGGCGGCCTTAGCATATCATTAACTGACCGCGCAAGGGAGTCTCAAAAGAAGGTTATCCCGGTATATTTTTCTGTTGATATGAAAAATCGTGTAGAATTAGCAATATGGTGGGTGTATGATGCAGATTACGATGTTATGATGAACTATATGCCTTTCTCCACTGACGTTCTGAGTAGTTTAAAGCGTTTATAAGGATACTGATTGTTAGAAGGCATGTTAGGCAAAGGCTAACATGGTTTGTGTAACATTAGCAACACATTATTAGCTGTTTGATAACGTAGTCTAGCAAAACGCTAATCATATTAATTACCGTTATGTGTCCGACGTTGGAAAAAGCGATACAATTGTGCAGTGTTTACCTCAGTAAGTTGACCGAGTGGATCTCTGAGCTTGTGCGAGTGAGTGGAGGCGGGGCTAATTATCATATTCATAGATCTGTGTATATTAAATGAGGCAAGGGTGTAGAGATACATCAAAGTCCCTTTAAGACAAGTCATTTTACTTGGCAGCCATCTTTGAAACGCCTCTCAGGCATGCAAGTGCAGCTCCTATCTCTTTGAATGGGGAAACATCAAATTCTCCAAAGCTGTTTTCTAAGCTTTCGAATAAATTTAATATTTGAAATCACCAATGAAATCTGACAACTGCCTCATAAATTTTAAAAAGGCGTGCGTCTGACTGTTTCTATAGGAACCGGAGCTTTTAACAGCCGCTGCAGTGACGCGATGACTTTACCAAACAGCGATTGGCTCTTATTTAGAAGGCGGGACTTATTCCGCCATATTGCGCGTTGCACTTTCTCCCATTCAAAACAATACGAGTGACGTGTCTTGTGTTATTCTATAGTCTTTGGTTACATTCAAGCTATTTTAGGGCATTAAGAATTTATGACAGGAAAAAACGTTTAAATATGTAATTTTGGTGATCAAAGATGAGTTTTAAGGGATAAAATTATTGACTACAGGGGGACTTTAATGCAATTTATTCCTGTCTTGGCAAAGCTAAATTTTCAGCAGTCTTCAGTGTCACATGATTCTTCAGAAATCATATGCTGATTTCCTGCTCAAGAAACATTTATTATTATTATCAATGTTTTAAACAGTTGTGCTGCTTAATATTTTTGAGGAAACAGTGATACATTTTTTACTCGTCTTTGACGAGTAGAAATAACAGCATTTATTTGAAAAATAAATCTTTTGTAACATTATGTCTTTACTGTCAGTTTTGATCAATTTAATGCATCCTTGCTGAATAATTTAGTTAAAAAAAAAAAATAAAAAAAAAAAAAATCATGCTGACCCTAAACTTTTGAATGGTAGTGTAAGAACCTAAACACTTTAAGTTTGCTACTTAATCTGAATTCCATTTGAACCTGTACATGAAAAGGCAGACAACCTCTGTTAATAATGAATAATGTTGTTTGAAAAAATAACTCCATCCTTTTCCATTTCTAACACACACATTTTCTTTCCCTCTCTTTCCTGCAGCAGGTCGAGGAACAGTCTCTTCCGAGGAGCAGCAAATTCTGCAAAAAAACGTTTGTACACTCGCTCCATATTTGATCCATCTGCCAGCCCTACTCAACGGATTAAAGGCACGTCTATCATGTGGCGTCTCTGTAAAACTCCCTCCCCTCCCTCGTTCTTTCTCTTCCTCACACTCATAAGTGCATTTCTGCCTCTTCAAATAAAACAGTAGGATTGATTTTTCCCCCCCCCCCATAAAAGCCAGGGTGAAGTGAACCAAATGAATGGGTGGAAGGGAGGGGGATCTTTTTTCAGGAGAGAACAATTCCAATCTCAAAGTCAGTTTGATACAGGCCAATCACTCTAAATTGCTGTCATTGTGAGTTACCTGAATGAAAAGCATGTAGTAGAAGAACGGATTTAAACGTAGTTTGTTCAGAACCCACTGTGGCCCAAAAATACACTTAGTCTCACAAGGTCAGATCTTTTCAAAGATTTTGTAAGACCGGAACCATATACAGTAGACAGTTTTCTAGTCAGATGTCCTTGAGTAATTCAGGGCTTTTCAAACTGAGGTGGGCTCTTAATAAATAACATTCCAAAAAAAATGCCGTGTGTAATTATAATTTTTTTGTTTTGTCTTTAGTACAATGACAAATTAAGGCCAAATATTTAATTTTGGAAACAGCATGTTGTCTTTAATATCATTATTTCACACACAGTATAAATAGCAGTGTTATTTTAGAATCATTGGGATACTATTAGTTTTTATTAATATTTTGAATGAGATTTTGCTTATATTTTACATTTAAATTTTCATTTTAGTAAATTTCTGTTTCTGTCAGTTAAGTTTTTGTTTTTTAAAACAAGTATGTATATTTTTTTTATTTTAGTTTTCAAGTTAAATTAAATGAAAATGGGAAATATTAACGTTTATTTCAAGTAACAATTTTTTTCTTTTTTTTCTTTTTTTTTTTAAATTGTGTTAGTTTTAGTTCAGTTAGTAATAATACTAACCAAGGTTCATAATAATAACTCTGATAAATATGTCTTTATACATCAAGGTTTTATAGCAGCCTTTCCTTCCAAGGGGATCATCATATTTGGGCGTTTTTCTCATCAAAAAGTAAAACCCTCAGGTATTGTCACAGTGACTTGAAAGGTTCATTTTAAAGAGTTTTCAGATTGATTTAACATAATATTATATCTTGCTGTGTCTTTGACTTCTGTGTGTGTTTATGTTTGGGTCCGTCTTAGCAGTGGGACTCACTAGATGGTGTCTTACCTCCCTGATGGAGTGGTTACCTGGATACTGCATGCATAAATAATTGGGCCTGAGACAAGTGAGTAAGTGTGTGTGTATTTGGCTGCCTGGGCTCATGTGGAGTTGCAAAACACCTGCGTTGCTGGCAGTAAAACAATCTTCTTTTTTTTTTCCCTTTTTTGCCGTGAATTAATAAAACACACCATCCTTGACTTGCACTAAAGGCTCTCATCTTATATCTGATGGGCTCTCTGTAGGAGAAGCCAGCGCTACTTCATGGCATCATTTAAGCAAATTTGGCTTGGTGGATGATAAATCTGCAGACTTACAGACAGAGGGAGCAGAGCCATTTCTAGGCACTTGTTGCTGTCACGATTTTCATTTCAGTGTAGAGTATATCAATATAACATTTCATTAAATAAACTCATAGTTCTTTGTACTTTATCATGGCAATTCAGTTAATTCCACAAACTCACACATTAAGCCTTTGCTTTTTAATTTTTATCCTAGTGTGAGTGCCTGAGACTAGGAGTGTGTCATAAGTGAGGCTCTCTTATTCAAAGAGCAGCAGTAGGAATTAATTTTACACCCAAGCAGCATACCTTGCATTGCTGTTTTGACTGAACATTTCATAAGTACCTCAGCAAACAGTAATATGCAAAAGAACACACTTTTTTATTTAAAAAGCCGAATGTTAATCTATATTAGGCATGCACCAATATTACAAATTCTGGATGATAATTATCATCATGTTATGGCCAATAACTGACAGATGAGACAAATGAAATTCTATACTATTTTGTTTAAATAATATAAACAATAAAAACTAAACTCAATTTTAAATGCTAAGTTTTTTTAGAAATGCTATAGTGAATTTGGTCATCATAGCATTATAATGTGCAATATGAAAAATGGATATTCATTAGACTTCTTTAAGATTAAGATTCCTATGCATCTTATAATATTTATGTGGGGCTTACTAGATTTCCTGTAGTAGGATGCCCTTAAAGAAAGCACAAACTGTAGGGAAATGCTCATTTTAGCTATTCATGGAAATGTTAGTGCACATGTATGTGTTGGTCAGTGTTGGGGGTAACGCGTTACAAGTAACATGAGTTACATAATCAGATTACTTTTTTCAAGTAACTAGTAAAGTAATGATTTTAAATTTACAAGAAAATATTTGAGTTACTTTTTCAAATAGGTAATGAAAGTTACTTTGTTTTCCCATTTATTGACTGACAGCTCTTCTGTTGAAAGAAATAAAGTGCAGAGGTGTTGTGTGCGCTGTGTGAACATGATGGTTATTGTAGTTCTAGACTAAATGTGAACACAAATTTACTCATCTCACTTGCACAAAAACAGATTCAGTATCCCTCAAAATCAATAAAAACAGTGAAAAGCAAACTCTGAATATTAAGCAAACCCAAATAATTAAATGTTAAATAACGCAAATGTACTTTATGTATTTAATTTCACTTTATTAACCAATGTCTTTGCTGATGACCTTCTATGATGTAATTCAACCATACTAATAAGCAAAAATGACTAAAATGATAAAAATCACATTTGTGTTTCATTCTTTTGTTTTTAGTACTTAAAGCGTAGTTCACCTAAAAATGAAAATAATGTCATCATGTCGTTCCACACCTGTAAGACCTTCGTTCATCTTCGGAACACAAATTAAGATATTTTTGTTGAAATCCGATGGCTCAGTGAGGCCACTGCTTCATGAAGCTTTGGAGTGTTATGAATCTTTTGTGTCGAATCAGCGGTTCGGAGCGCCAAAGTCACGTGATTTCAGCAGTTTGGCGGTTTGACACGTGATCCAAATCATGATTCGACACAAAAGATTCATAATGCTCCGAAGCTTAATGAAGCAGTGTTTTGAAATCGGCCATCACTATATAAGTCGTTTTTTTGTTTTTTTGGCGCACCAAAAATATTCTCGTTGCTTTATAATATTAATATTGAACCACTGTACTCACATGAACTGATTTAAATATGTTTTTAGTACCTTTATGGATCTTGAGAGAGGAAATGTCATTGCTGGCAATGCAGGCCTCACTGAGCCATCAGATTTCAACAAAAATATCTTAATTTGCGTTCCAAAGATTAACGAAGGTCTTACGGGTGTGGAACGACATGAGGGTGAGTAATAAATGACATTATTTTCATTTTTGGGTGAACTAACCCTTTAAAGTAAGAGTGTTTTTCCTGTATCCTAATCTTCTTTAATCCAGAATGGGAGCACAGTTGAAAGGTTTGTTTGAGCTGCGCCCTCTACTGTATAGATGTGAATTTGCATTTTCTTCAGTCTGAGGCTTATTCATTTCACTTTTGATGTGAAAGGGCCTTTACATTTGTCATATTATATATATATATAACAAACAAGCAAGCCCAGCCCAGATGAGTAAAATTAATGCAAAAGTAACGCATTACTTTACATAAAAAGTAACTAAGTAATGCAATTAGTTACTTTTTTAGGGAATAATAATACAATATTGTAATGCATTACTTTTAAAAGTAACTTTCCCCAACATTGGTGTTGATTTTATCCGTCCTATTTATTGTATTTATTGGCTTGTTTTAACTCTTTTTCTTAGAGTTAATTCACCCAAAAATGAAAATTCTGTCATTAATTACTCACCCTCATGTTGTTCCACACCCGTAAGACCTTCGTTCATCTTCGGAACACAAATTAAGGTATTTTTGATGAAATCTGAGAGGTTTCTGTCTCTCCATATAGATCCAACACAACTACCACTCCAAGGTCCAGAAAGGTAGGAAAAAGACATCATTAAAGTACTCCATGTGACTCCAGTGGATTAAACTCAATTTTATGAAACAACGTGACTGCTTTGTTTGTGCAAAAAAAACAATTTACACCTTTATTTACAAAATAATAATATCCAAAGTACGTTGACGTAACAATGCAGCTCTCGCATGAACACAACACTCATGCATCATGATTCATGATGCTCTCGTGAACACTCACGCATTGAGTTGACGCGCATTGAGTTGACGCGCGGGTCTGAACACAACACGCATGCATCATGAAGCTCTTGTGAGCGTGCGTTCCAGATCGATATTTTTGTACGTAAAGTGGTAAATTATGTTTTTTGTGCAAACAAAGCACTCACGTCACTTCATAAAATTGAGTTTAATCCACTGGAGTCACATGGAGTACTTGATGTCTTTTTCCTACCTTTCTGGACCTTGGAGTGGTAGTTGTGTTGGATCTATATGGAGAGACAGAAACCTCTCAGACTTCATCAAAAATATGTTAATTTGTGTTCCGAAGATAAATGAAGGTCTTATGGATGTGGGATGACACGAGGGTGAGTAATAAATGACAGATTTTTCATTTTTGGGTGAACTAACCCTTTAATCATCTTGTGTATTTATTTATTAAACATGGTGAGGCAAGAGTTCATTTTAAAAAATGGTACGCTCCAATTAGTTAGCTGGAAAATGTGACTCAGGATTGGAAGACGGATTATGATTTGAGTGAATTTGAACAAGGTTACTGTAGTGCTGCTTGAGTGCACTGAAACTCTGGCCTCAATAGTTGAGTTGGTACTGTTTTAGTACCTAACAGTTCTAGTTTTTAGACTTTTTATTTCAGCTCTTAACCATATTTATTTGCACATCTGCTTTAATAAACATCTTTTTGGGCGGCAACATCACTCCCATGTTTACATCTTGGTGTGATTCTCCTTGTGACCGCTCGGGTCTCTATACACACACGCACGGACACACACTAGTGCTGGTGTTCTTGAGTGTAGCTGGCGATTGAAGCATCACATCAGATCATGTAACACAAACGACTGAGTTTATAAGATAAAACCAACAGCCACCCTGAGAGTAGAAGACATGTGTTAACATCACAAGTTCTGAGTAACCGTCAAAACAAGATGTTCAGCGCCTTGAGGTGGTTTTTCTGTATTAACAGTATGAGTGTACAGTGCTGTCTGGAGCTAGTGCTGTGGGTGTTGTCTCCAGATTTTCACATCATTCTGAGTTTAAACTAATCTCTCATCCTGGCCGTGTACGTTTGAACTGGATTACGGTGAATGACAGTGAGATGTCCGTCTGTCTGTCTGTGTTTGTAACTTGAGCTGAGCGAGAAATCGTACATTCACCATTTATCTGGATAAATAAAATGCAGCATTTTCATGTAATAAAATGTTATAGTAAAAAATGTAGTATATATTGCTGCTTGTTACTATGTACTGTTATAATTGTGCAAATAATTAAAATGATTGAATGTTATATGATTACATATAAATATATTTTGAAGGTTTTTAGCAACAATGGATGGTTAATTGGGTCCTATGATTAAAAAACATCTTAAGATAAGTGATTTCTGAGAAACACTTGATATTTGAAATCAACCCAAACAAACACACCCCTCCCTTTATTGCTCCGCCCCCCACACAAACACGCAAGAGTGGATGTCTCTTTATCATAGCTGAAGTGAAGCAAAATCGTGCTTCACAAAAAATAAAGTGAAGTTGATGAATGAATGAAAAGGAAGAACATAAAATAAACATACAGTGCAATACACAAGATGCAAGAGTTTGTTGTTAGTTGCCAGCAGCACACCAACTCCAGACAAACCAATAACACTCAATGTCCTGTTATTATAGCTAACATTACAATGACAGCATATCCTGGTTCTGTGAAACATAGCAAAAACCAATGTTACAACACAACCTCGGCGTCCGTTTTCAGGCCTTCCTGCTTAGGTCTCTCCAGCACTGATAAGCTTTTCTAATATTAATGGCTCTTGCCTGATCATAACCCTACGATTTCCAGTGATATTCCTCTGACCTTTTCTCTTTTGTAATGCTCTCAGCCATCTCTCTTTCTACAGTCTTTCTTCAAATCTCCCTCTTGCTCACTCTCTCTCCTCCCCCATCATGAGTGGACACGCCCCCTACTGCTGATTGGCTACAAGTGTGTTGTGGCGCTCGATCTGATCCACTTTAAACGGCGTTTCACAGAAATCACTTACTGCACCTTTAAAGGGTTAGTTTACTCAAAAATGAAATTTCTGTCAATAATTAGCAAGACCTTAATTCATCTTTGGAGCACAAATTAAGATATTTTTCATGAAATCAGAGTTTTTTTTGTTGTTGTTGTTTGTTTGTCTCCCATAGAAAGCAATGAAATTACCACATTCAAGGTCCAGAGAAGTAGTAAAGACTTCGTTTTAAATAGTCAACGTGACTACAGTGGTTCAACCTTAATTTTATGAAGCGACGAGAATACTTTTTGTGCGCAAAACAAAACAAAAATAACTATTCAAAATTTTTCCTCTTCCCTGTCAATCTCTAACGCAGTTAACACAGTGAATAAAGTCGTTATTTTTGTTTTGTTTTTGCGCACAAAAAGTATTCTCGTCGCTTCATAACATTAAGGTTGAACCACTGTAGACATGTTGACTATGTTAATGAAGGCTTTACTATTCACAACCTTGAATGGCGGTAATTACATTGCTTTCTATGAATGATTCAGAGACTCACTCATAAAGAGAGTCATTTGTCTCCACCTACTGGCGTAATTATGTAACATGCAGAAAAATTGTAAAAAAGGATGACAAATATTACACACACACACACATATATACATATACATATATACATACATATATATATATATATATATACACACACACACACACACACATATACTGTACATATATATAATTTTATCTCCCAGCTCTCAAATTATGACTCCCTTCTATGCTGTGTCAAGTCTCTCTCTCTCTCTGTAGGAGAACAATCTGCTCTCTGTCAGTCTGTGTTTCACTCTCTTTCCCTGTGAGTGTCAGAGCACCACAGCAGGGTCTACCACTCCTCTCCATTTCTCTCCATCACTCATTCTCTAAGAGACATGTATATCCAGCCTTCACACCGCAATATCCTTGAAATCCTCAACATATGCTGCCCTTTAATGTATATCACGCACTGGATACGCTCGGTATATTTTATCATATGTGATGGGTTATTCTGACCCTGTACTCTCGTTGAATACCTCTTGAGTTTACTGTAGTGTATTATGTAGAACCCATCTCAATATCTGCACACTTTGTGGATCACTATGCTATTTTATTCTTAACCATTGGAATTCAGAAGTCAAGAGCATACCCGGGGTCGACAATTTGTGTGAAATGACTGTTTTCTGTACTCTCAACTATTCATGAGGTGCTCAGTTCCGCCCTTCTTACCACATCTTGTTCTTCATTTGCAATTTTCTATACACAGATCCAGTGCACCTTCTTGTTGGTTCTTTAATTTTGATTAATGGTCACATGACATGCAGGTAAACAAATGAGCTGTTTTATCTTTTTAGCAAATTTAATTTGGCATTTTTATGATTTAATGAATTATTAGCTTTTCATGAACTCACTATCCCTCTGCAGTATGGGAAACCCTGACGTAATGTAATGTTTAATGTTGTGGATAACAAAAATTGAATATATTTTCTTTCTCTGTATTTTTATATAAATTATGGTAAAAGACTGTCCTATTCAAATCAATATGATAATTAAGTTAGGTCCAAAGTAATCTAAAAGTAGTCAGAATACATTACCTAAAATGTGTATATACATATAAAATAGCGATAAAATCCAGGTCTTGAAGCAAAATTAATTCAGTCAACTTTTACGAGCATTCAAATGAACACAAAGCTAATGCACAAGGACAAAAAGCCACAGAACTCTGAATTTGATTTCATGGTTCTTTAATATCTCTCCCCACTCACCTATGCGCCATTTCTCTTTCTGTTCAACCTATTCTTTTGGACTTGTCATCTCAGATATAGTAACAAAAGCGTTGCTGCCACCCGTCAAGCCCTCTCTGAGCCAAACATGCACACGGTGCAATGGTGCACCAAAACAAATGGCATAGCTTGATTGTTTTAATGTGCTTAAACTCCCACAGCACAGGCTGTGCCATGTTTTTCAATCTTTTTCTATTCCCCTCTCATTTTCTTGCTCTCTCTCTCTCTCTGTGGAGCTCAGCTGCACATAATAAATTCATCTGCTTTCAGAATCTGGATCTGCAACGAAGCCACAGCCACCCCACTCCGAGTGAACACTAGACAAAATGGTTGCCCGTCTCTTCCTTGTTCTCTCTCCATCCACAAAATCTTAAAAAATAAAGGGTTTTCTGTTTCTCTTTTCAAGAATCATTCTGTTAAATGCAAAACGATAAGCTATACATAGCAGTAGCACATTCCTGCCAGCTGTTTATTTAGCCTTCTGTTGTATTTCTCTACAGTATGTTTTTGCTGGGTCAAATGGACCTCTGACAGAAACAACATTGCTATAACAGTCTCGTTTCTGAAATGTGCTAGTGTGCTCTGTGGTAAAACACTTGGATAAAGCATTATTACTGCCCAATACAAAGTTCTGTCATGAAACTCTAGGGGCCCTATTTTAACGGTCAAAGCGCATGGTCTAAAGCGCACGGTGCATGGTCTAAAAGGGTTGTCCCTATTCTCTTAATGAGTAATGGGTGTGTTTTGTGCAGTAAACCAAACAGAGTCTCATCTCCCATTCCCTTTAAAAGACAGTTGCGCTCGCGCCATGGCGGATTCGCCATTTACATGCCGGAAGCTGCAAGCGGAAAAACTAAACGCTTCTCTAGTGAGTAAAAGGATCTGCTCGTGCGTGAGGTTAAACACACCTCGTTTTCAGACCAGCATGGGCGCACAAATGGGCGCATATGCATTTGCTATTTAAACAACGTGGCGCAGGACGTGAAAATGATAACTGCGTCAGGCTGAAACTAGCAAAAAACACTTGCGTCGCACCTGGCACCGCATTGCGCCTAATGTATGATAGGGCCCTAGATGGCGCAGGCTGATAGGTCCTTAACTCAATCTGCTTATAATCACATCATTCTCTATAGGGCACTGCTGATTGGTTCCTGCCATAGCCAATGAGCTTGCTGCTCAACCTTCAAAAACTTGGTCAGCATTTGCTGTAGCAGTGCAGCACGCTTTCAGAAACCCTCCACTAGAGGGTAGATCTGCTATGGGTAATTCATATATGCCATTTTGCACAGCAGCATCATGTCTTACTTGCTCACAACAGCGTGTTGTGCATGTATTGGCAGTAACAAGTCCTGTATTTGCTCTGCAGAAGCAGCAATAACCAACAACAACAGCAGCAGCGTAGCAGATCTATTTTGCCAAGACTAAACACTAAACTAAACATTGTCATATACATTACCAAAGCAAACATATGCATTTAAATTTTTATTAAATCATTTTACTTTAATAATAGTAATATATATACATACATATATAGAAAATATATTTTATGAAATTATATATGTAATTTTATTTTATTAATATATAAACTTATATTATAGGCAATTAATTAAATGTCAGAATGAAATCACAATTCTTATTTTTTAATGGAATATTGCAGTATTTACAAAGACATCTCTTCTCTGTTCATTTGTTTACTGGTCTGAGGCAGGGTGGACAACCTGTCACTCACATGAGATCCACCAATAGCAAACCACAACCATCCAGTAAATTCCCCATGGTCAAAATCAAGTCCCACCCTACATTTTTTCTTGTTTGCAAAGCCATTTCACTCGAATAAACATCACAATAGGGAAGAAAAGACTATCGCAACTGCCATTTCATGGGGACTTTAAATTTTAATTTATTTTAAAAAGTTAAAAAAAAGGTAGCTATTTTAGATTTATAGTTTAACAAAGCAAGTTAAGTACGCCTGTTTAATTAGCCCTCAGAGAACACATACACATAACCAAGCACTAGTACATAGATGGAAAACAAAATGAAGAACTAGAGAATACAATTTTAGTGCATCTTTAAAGTCAAAATGGCATTTGCAACCCATTTTACAATCATGATGTTTCATATTTCCACATGAAACAATATTCAGTAGAAAAAAATGATTTAGGAATTGATTGCATCATGAAAAGTGAAAGGAGTCAGAGCTGAATGTGTCTGTAGTGGATTGTGGAGAACTACTCGCCCACCTGAAACACCACACAATCACACACATTTGAGGAGGGTTTTCACATTCACCCTTCTCCATGTCACGCATCTTTTTCCAATCTGTTACTGGCAAGATTTTAGTCTATAGATACAGTACCTACAATAATGGCAAAATAGCCAGTTAGCTATTGGTTAACATTAAGGCTTAGTGACCTCAGCCAAAAAGGAAAGGCAGCATGATAATACATTTAGGAGAAAGATTACAAAGAAATGTTTTCTTCTTCATAATAATCTGAAAATCATGCACAAAAAGACTGGAAAAGTAGTAGGAAAGTAAAAAAAAAAAAAAAAAAAAAGGTCAATTTTGATTACATGCTGCTTTCAAACATGGACATGGTTCTCTTAAGGCATCAGGTTTAAAACCATTTTAGTTCAATGCTGAAGTGTGTAATATTTGTATGTTAAAATTCTTTTTCTTATCTTGCATTTCTCTTAGTTCTGCTCTGTCACTACTCATCAATATGTTTATCTTTTCATCTCTTTTTTTGTTCTGGGAGGACAAGACCTTGTTTTGTTGCTGGGTCAAAGGTTGACAAGAGGTCAGCTCCAGCTCCACTGAACCAAGAAATGCTTTCAAAAGCCACCGACCAGCTCTCTCCAAACACACACATCAATCCATCTATCCATCCATCAGCAAACAGCACTCAACTATGACTTTTCAGCTCTTCTCTTCCTTCTTAGCACAACAATACAGAAAGAGCGACAGAGAAACAGAATGTAGGGACATTCGGGAAAGCCTGAAGCACACTTAACCTCTATTATAGGCTGGTGTATGCAGTCCAGCGTTGTAGCGTACAGTGGTAGAGCCACGGGCGATGCAGAGAATCGGGCACACAGGGACACGACCACTCCACACACACATCTCGCTTTAATGGAGAGCCCGATGGCAATGGCACGGGCAACATACTTCACTCATTTGGCCTTATCATCTTATCTTATCTAGGGGAGTTCCCACAAGGCTTCAAGTCAGAAAGCATCAAGAAAGAGAGAAATAATAACAGTAGAAAGATGGAGAGAAAAACCTCATATTTATCGCTCTGCACATATTTCTCCTCACCCTTACTGAGATCAAAGGCTCCCCAGATGCAAGCCGACTGTTTTCTTACATATTTTCTTTCTTGTTGTAAGCTAACTCAATAACAGAGAGAGAAAAAAGCGTTTCATTAATATTAATTTCATTCAATCTCCGACACCATTTCGTGACTCTAAGAAAATCCACCATATGGTAGATTCTGAAAAGAGTTTCTTCCCTATTGTGAGAAAACATGTGTTTAGGGAATGTGTTGGGAGGCTCACGAATGATTTTAGGAGTTCGGATCCAAACCAATCAGAAAATGTGCATTCCCTTCCCGATGTGAAAGAAGATATGGAGTGCGAGTGCACAATGGAGCCCGAGTGCGAAGATGGCCTTGCTCTATATGAGAGAGAATTGAATTTTTATCTCAAGTTAATATTAAGGTCTTAACAAAACCCATTCTGATGATTCTCATACAGAAGCGAGAAGTCAGGGTAAACTGACCTCTAGCGGTTCAAGGCTGAAGGGTTTAAGGCGAAATAAAAGATGAGCTTTAAAAAATGTTTGTGTACGTGCGTTTAAATACAGTCTGAGGGTGTAACGTGACAGCGAATATCTTCAAATACATTTGTGAAAAGCTCTGCTTCTACTGGAGTTGCACTGATTTTCTGCGCTGGCAAAGGAGAAAGTACAAACTGCTGGTGTGAATTATCTAAGCTGAAAAGTGGAAATGATGAGCAATAAGCCAAAGTTGTCAAACAAGCTGCTAATAATACTGCAAGTTATGCTGGTAAATGGTCTGAGATAATGGTTAACTTCTTTTTTTTTTTACTTCAGAGTTCAAGCAGCAAGTGTGAATCTTATGGAAGGTGGGTATTTTAGAAATGTGTATGCTAGGGAAAAAAAAAATAGGCTGTGCCAGGTTTAAGTGGTCAAGTTGGTCAGCCAGTTTTTGAACATGGTTAAGCAGCTCAACCATGTCCCCTAGTTTCGCAGAGAGAGTACTGACTATTGAGCTATAAATGCAGCTTATTTGTGTCCATAGACAGAAACAGTCTGAATGACATAAAATAACCAACAACCTTTTGTTTCATTTTGTGTGACATACAAGGAACAGGTAAATCTGAAATCAGTGATACTACAATTACAGACTGCTGTGGAAAAACTCAAATAATGGCCTAAGAGACATCGCTAGAAACTGATGAACCTGTTTTCACCAGTTTCTATTAATGATTTCTGATGACAACTGGTCAGCCTGCATTTGTTCCATAAATATGATTAAAAATAGTCGACCAATATGGGTTTTTGTCAGTGGTACATTGTAAAAAAAGAAAGTTAAAAAAAGATTAAAAACCAACATGATACATTAATGGTCTTAAAAATGGCCACTACTTTATTTTGCCAATTTGAATTTAACTAATCAAATTCACTAATCAGCAAATATAAAACAATGAATTCTTTAAGGGTTAGTTCACCCAAAAATGAAAATTATCCCATTATTTACTCACCCTCAAGCCATCCTAGGTGTATATGACTATCTTCATTAAGACGAACACAATCGGATTTATATTTATAAATATCCTGGCTCTTCCAAGCTTTATAATGGTAGTGAACGGTGCTCACAATTTTGAAGCCCAAAAAAGTGCATCCATCCATCATAAAAGTAATCCATATGATGCCAGGGGCTTAATAAAGGCCTTCTGAAACGAAGCGATGGGTTTTTAAGAAAAATATCCATATTTAAAACTTTATAAACTAAAATAACTAGCTTCTGGCAGACAACTATATGCATACTGTGCAAGTTGACTTGCGGCACACGAGTAATCCCTTCCGCGTTCGTCAATGCGTCATGCATCAGGTCAGGGGTTACTCTTCCACAGCAAATTGATGCATATGGCCATATGCCGGAAGCTAGTTATTATAGATAAAGTTTTAAATATGGATATTTTTCTTACAAAAAACCATTGCTTCGCTTCAGAAGGACTTTATTAACCCTCTGGAGCCATATGGATTACTTATATGATGGATGGATGCACTTTTTTGGGCTTCAAAATATTGGGTCCCATTCACTATCATTATAAAGCTTGGAAGAGCCAGGATATTTTTTAATAAAAATGAAAGAAGATCATATACACCTGGTTTGAGGGTGAGTAAATCATGGGATAATTTTCATTAATTGGGTGAACTATCCCTTTAACATCACTACCGTCCATCCAAAACTGTAAGGTGTTTTAAGTATTAAATAGTACAGTTATATTAATTTCTCCAATTAAAATGAATTCTACCTACATCAAAAACTGATTTGCAATTAGCTTGTTTGCTACCTAAATTCATATTCAGTTGAAATTCTGGAGTGGAAATTGAATTCAAAAGGCTTTCTCAATTCAGTTTGAATGGCACACAATCCTGGCAGCAATGCATGTTGGTAAATTCGATAAAACGAACTTATAAAAATAACTATCCTGATAGCCGGTATGATGTCAATATACACTTGATATACAAAAGTATGTGGAAACCTAAACATCACACCCATTATGTGCTTGCTGAACATTTACTTTCAAAACCAGCGCCTGTTAGTAATGGGAGTAACTAGAAGAGCTGATACAAGTAGTAGGCAACACCTAATTTGTCAAAAGTCTTAAATCAGTCACATACTGATCTATAATTTATCAAAAAAGCTTTAAGCTGACCGCCCCTCGTTGAGGCCAGGACTGATTGTGCTCAAAGCAGTTGTCAGAAAACAAGAGGCTAACCAGCCGCTACATAAAAACCAGCCTCACACACCACACTTTCCCACTTACTCGCTCGCTCTCACACAAACACATTCAGAGTACAAAACACTCTCACTCAGAATGGACAGCATCACAAATGGACATCCCACTCAGCACTCCATCTAGCGCTAGCGGCCCTATTAGCATCATTAGCCGCTAATATAACGTACATTATGTGGATATGATGGACGCAGAACACCAACCTTACTGCTCCTGAGAGTAAACATTCAAGGCCCATTAACCGCTGATCAGAGTACATTAAGAGATGGAGGTTTGTGATCGTAACGCAAGATGATTTTCAAGCTAGTGTCTCATTTTAGCCAAACGCTAACCCCCCCCAGGACCGTTCCTAAATACATTTAAAAGAAAAGGAGGGAGAGGGGCATAATCTCTTAATTGTCTTCTTTGATGTTCAGTGGTCTAAAAGCTATCTGGAGAGTCTTCACTACTAAATGGCACTAGAAATTTAGAAGTGTTTCTCTCTTAGTGTTTAAAGAGCCACTGCCTTTTTTGTTTGCGACAAAGAAGCTGGCTGCCGCACGGAGTCATAAACAGCACATTGATATTAATAGAAGCTAATTATATATTTTATGTGCAGTCAGGCACACAAGTGCATCTACAGCCTCTGCAAACACTAACCAGAGTTTTGGACATGATGAAGTAGTCACCATCGCATTGACACTTCACAGAGACGCCTATTTGATATGTGTTTTCATCTGGAAGATTTTACTGTTTAGAGTGTCATTGTGCTGGTAAAACATTCCCTGTTGGATGTTAGAACAACATTTTGCAGTTTTGGAGATTCTGATTCATAATGTTTGTAATATTTAGTTGTCTGTCAGAACTTTGTACACTTTGTAAACGTGGATTAAAAAAAAAAAGAAAGCAATGCTTTTCAGATGACGCACTTTTTACAGACACCTTGGAGATGCAAGTTTCCTTAAACTTAAGTATGATAGTTATGGAAGCATGTGTAAATAAATAAATAAAAAAGTAATTAAGTAATAGGTATGGAAGCCCGTTTCCGCCACTAAATTAAAAAAAAAAAAAAACAGTAATTGTGACTTTTTATCTCAGAATTGTGATTTATATTATATAGTTTATATCTCGCAATTGCGAGTTTATATCTCAGAATTCTTTTTTTTTTTTTTCCACAATTCTGACTTTTTTTCCCTCACGATTGCGTGATATAAAGTCACAATTCTGAGATATAAACTCGCACTTGCGTGATATAAAGTCAGAATTGCGAGATATAAACTCACAATTGCGAGGAAAAAAAAAATTCGGAATTGTGAGAAAAAAAAGTTTCACACAATTGTGAGTTTATATCTCACAATTGAGAAAAAAAGTCAGAATTGCGAGAAAAATATCATGCAATATCATGCAATTGCGAGTTTATATCTCAGAATTCTGACTTTTTTCTCTCAATTGCGAGTTATAAAGTCAGAATTGCAAGAAAAAAAAGTTTATTTAGTGGCAGAAACGGGCTTCCATAAATAGTTAATTGCACTGATTGCAATAAGAAAAGCCAGTTTCTCACAATTGTCACTTTATATCTCACAATTGCACATTTTTCTTCACAATAGTGACTTTATATATGGGTCAATGATGTGACGGGTCATTTTTTTGTCCAAAGGCCTTAATAATAATAAAAAACAAAGATATGACATCCAAAGTATGTAAGGTTTTTTAAAGAATTTAAAGTGTCATTCGGTTTAACCATCCAAAGGCCAATATAGCCATTTAATTTGTGATTAAAATACCTTAAAATGAAATAAATGTATATATTTTATATTCTATCAACATAGTGCAAAATGGTATTAAAATTATGTGTAGAAGTCGTTGCTTTGTTATGAGAAAGAATGTCTGGAAAAATGAATTTCATTGATGTCATTCAGAGTAACCAATATAAAGGGACCATTCTGGATCAAATTGTGCGGTCAATATCATGTGACAGGATGTGACATCATTCAGACACCTGCAAAAGGACCACATGGTCATGAAGCAAAGTACTCTCTCTTAACTATTTGAAAAATTAATGTTTTCACTTGCTCATATGCATGTCCCGAAACATCAGGTCATTCGGTACAACCGCCAGGGCCGTGCACAGGGGGGTGGCCCGGTGGCTAGAGCCACTGCCCCTCTGCCCTCATCGGCTGAGGTGCCCCTCTCACCCCCCTCCTCTCCCTTCGACAGGATTCCCATAAAAGCGTTGTGTTATTGCTCCGCTAAAGACCCACTAATTCCACTCATCCGCTCCATGTTTTCCCACTCGCTCCCCAGTATCACTCAAAGTTTGTGTCCGCTCTCAGACAAGTGTGTATGGCAGTTCCAGAAGTTCATCCCATTGACAGGTAGATGCATTATAATCCACATACAGACAGTGGTTGTGCCGCAAAATTAGTAATTTGGTAGTTTGTTTTTGTATTTCTGTCGGTAATGTTTTGCTCCTGTTCCTCTAATAGTGCTTACAACTTGTACAGAACATCCATGTTTTTGGAAGAGAATTTGAATTTGTGTCTAATCAAATTATTTTACCCAATCTTATACAATATAAATAACACCAAATTTGCTGTTGTTGGCACACTTGGTAGACAAAAATCAATGCCTTAACAAAAAAAAAAAAGAAAAAAAAAAAGAAGACAAAGACATAGCGAAGGGAGGCTGCTAAAGGCCATCCATCATTGCAGACATTGATTCAAAACTCCTGATTCAAAATTAACTATGGTTTTACTAGGTAAAAAACAGAACATAGTTATTGTAGTTAATCCATGGTAACCACAAATTAACCATAATTCTGCTACAAAAACCATAGTTTGACTATGGCATTTGTATGGTTATACAAATGGTAATCAATCTACACCAGAAACCATGGTTTTACTATAATAAAACCATGGTTAATTTTCATAAGGGAGGTAAACCAACTGCCAGCCTGCATGAAGAAGTTCTTGAGACTCCAGAGACTCCAACAGCTTCAAATACCTGTTTGCTGCTGGCTTTTTGCTGCCAATTTACCCAATATAAGATGACCTGTCAGACTTTTGAACAAACCTATCTGAGATTGATACAGTTATCTAAAAAGATATGAGAAATAATTTTAATTATTTGACACTTGACACTGATATGACACTTGGATAATAATTTGAATACAGTGCTCTATAATATTAAATGAAATGTCTAATACTTCTATTTAAGATGAAGCTGAGGCAGGCTCAGAGAGTGAAGGAGAGCATTAGCCAAATCAGACAGTCACAGGGAAGACTGTTGGCTAAGAGTAACGGAATATGCTAGAAATATGCTAAAGACCAAGATTAAATTATGTGAGTGAAAGAGTAATTACAACAACACAAATTCAATTAGACAACAACATAAATTGAATTGGCACTGACCCTAAAAATTATTTTTACAATATGATTGTTAAAGATGTGTCATTCTCTATATTTTAAGATGATGTTGCCTAGAGTGAACTCAAAAGAGTCAAAGTGAAGGTGCTGTCTTCTCTTTTATTTGGTTATTTGTAACAATAGAATAATTTCTATTAACAAGCACCCCCCCCCCCATCATTACTCCAGTCTTCAGTGTCACATGATCCTTCAGATCCTTTGATGAATAGAAAGTTCAAAAGAACAGCATTTATTTGAAATAGAAATCTTTTGTAACATTATAAATGTCTTTACTGTAACTTTCCATCAATTTCATGCATTCCTGCTAAATAAAAGTATTGATTTCTTTACAGAAAAATGTAAAGAATTACTGACCTCAGACTTCTGAATGGTAGAGTATAAAATCGCAACTTTTTATCTCACAATTGAGACTCTCTCATAAATGTGACTTTATATATCACGTGTTTTTTGATATTTGAAACTTTATTTCTCATATTTACCGTTATTGTTTTACTCTAAGGCAAAAAAACTAGCTTCTGCATGACACTGTAAGATTAATAAAAGCATAAAAGCACTAGAGTATAAACTATAAACGCATACATTCACACATGGGAGGCTGTGGAAATTGGTGATAAACACCCATGAATATGCACGACCGATCCTACACATGAACACACACACATCCTAACTCCTAATATACACTCCAGTCACAGCAGGACGTTGCTTTTATTAGCATATTAAACAAGCTGACGCCTCATTAATGTAAATTTGGTCACGGTCACCTTGAGTTTGTGATACGGTGAGGCACTGGACGCCAGCTAGAACGACAACTTGGTGTGTATCTGTGTGTGTTTGTGTAACTTTCCCCCAGGCTACTCTCCCTGTGTCTGCCAAGTCTACTGTACTGAAGTTCCTTCCCTCAGCCCGCATTTCAAAAAACATGAGCTGTGAAGTGACGCTTCTAATGGAAGAGGTTTTAAAGAAGCAAAGCTTTGAAGGGTGAAAACACACTCACACTTTTGTACACTGACACCTTGACGGGTTAGCACAAGCTGACATACCTAAGTCTGATTTGGAGGCGTGTCAGATCTGGTTACCATGGATACCAAGAGCCCACAGCACTGTAATAAACGAACACATTCACACACACACACACACACACGTATCTCATCTTTATTGCACACAAAACTCAGCCTTTCTTCTTGATTTTCTCTTGCAGGTTGCAACACTAACAGAGACGAAAGCACACACAAACGCACACGTATATTTGCCCACGGCTCCTCGCTGCTGAGGTACCACCTGTATTTCAGACACGCAATCTTCGCCACTAGACTCTTGAAGCGAAAATCGATGCAGATCCGCCTCAAAGTGCTCTCTGGAAAACTCTGCCACATTAAAAACAAGCCGACAACCTGTCAGCCACTTTCCCTCCCGGTGCACTTAAACACTACAAGTACAAAAAAAAAAAAAGACAATTATTTTTTTTCATACAATAGTTTTCTTTTTAGCTCTTTTGTAGGAGCATTTGTGCTTTTACTTAGAGATTTTCACCACAAATGGGTGGCGTAATTTTGTGGTGTAGCGCACCGGGAGTACATTGTGTCGTTGTGAGTGAATTTGAGTTGGCACGCATGAAATCAGAGAAAATTAGGTTTAAAAATACCACACAAAAGGTGTGTGAAAAGGTGCGTGCTGTGGTGATTAGAGACTGTGGCATTAACATGCAGGCAGGGCTGGTCAGGAGATAGTCACAAAGAGAAAAAGAATAGTTCACTTTTGGCAAACACAAACACCAAGTTATTCAAGTACAGAACAAACACAATTATGCATATATAGTATATAAGGCAAATGAAGTGCTGAATGAAAGGTTTGTGCACAATCTGATGATTATGTGAGATGTAAGACCTAGAGGGGGTGTAATGGTACACGGTTCGGTTTATGCAGTTAGACGACGAATACAGTCAGTCATAGGCGATACACAATCCAATTCAGAAGGGGGCGCACACATATATTTTTTACAGAATGCCAAAAGCTACAGAAAAAAGAAGCAAACTGATTGCTGCAATTCACTGAAAAAACTGGACTTGGATTTGCAGTTATCATTTTGTGTCAATATGTTGGATTTTGGGGTAAAATCATACCCTATATATTGTATTGTTATATATTGTGTTGACAACTCGTCAATTAAATATTTACCATCTTATATTCTGCATAATTGGGTGTTTTTAAATAAACACTGACAAAAACTATACAAGTTTTAGTGCTGGACGATATGTCGATATATAACACTGATATAAGTCATCACTCCGATTTAAACCTATCTATATTGTATAAAGCATTCACAGGCAGATTTGCTTTTCCCTGTCGAAATCAGGCACATATAAATGTCAGGAAACACGATTCCTGGCTGCATGTCAATATCCATGGATTAGGTTTCTTTGACATGTTATAAGGAACACTTTCGAGCCCAACCTTTAGTGTAATCATTTGTTTTACTCGTGTTTTCGCAGTTTCCCCTATTAAATCCAGTCATGCAGCAAGTTCTTTTGCCACTCAGTCCAACTGAGGGAGCGCGTTCCAGCGGGAAAGTGACGTCAATGCATACCCTCAAAAGTGTCATCTTTCAAATTCTGTCGATTATATCACGAAATTCAAACAATAAATGCCATTTTGACGCTTTTTGATGTGGCGTAACAGACGCTGTACAGGCGCCTTGTTTAAGCGGAAGTGAACGCGAGCATCTCTTCCTCTTCACTGCTAGTTACAGAATGAGCATGAATGAACATCTAAAGGTATGTTGAAAGATACAGTACAACTTACTCAAATGTATCATATCTCGTGTAATCGCACAATCAGTTTCAACCGCGGAAAGACGTCAATAAAACCGCTTGTAAAGAATGTCACATAGTAACGTAATTACATTTACCTCAGAAAAGCCATTCAGTGTCCACACCGTTGCACCCCTAATATCTATCTATCTATATATGTGTGTGTGTGTGTGTTTATAGCAGTTGTTTTATTTTAAAGTCACACCTAGCCGTGAAACTTTAAAACCCTTGTTTTACACAGGCAAGACAGGGTTGTAGCATCAAAACGCATTAGCTTTTACACTAGAAATGCGATGTGGTCACATGCATGTCTGACCACTTTTGAATGTGGTTTGAGTGATGGGATCACAAAACGTTTTGGACCCCCGGTCACACCTGTATTTAGCACTGTCAACTTGTGATCAGATCACCTGCGACAGACGTTAATACCAGGTGAAAAGAGGGCCAATGATTTGGAGCACATGCACAGTTTTGTACCTCACAGTGCACTATTGTTACCCATATTTAATACAACAAGGTTACAAGATTAATAATTAAAACACATAAAATCGATCCAATGAGCATATTTGTGCAGCGGGCGGCTGTTGAATGCAGGCAATGCAGACAAAAGCGTGTCAAGCATGATTTGAATGATGTGAAATTCTATTTCATCAATGGAAATTTTTCGTTTCAAAGAATTTTTCATGCAGAACTGAAGTTCCACCTCCAACCCTGCAGTTAAAGAGGAATTTAGTGGAATTTATTCTGTATGTCGTGGGCGTGCTTCTGTTCCATAGCTTCTAAAACATGTACACACACAGCTGTTTAGACGCTGAAGGAATGCCTCGAGGGAACGACATGTTTCACCATGCTAATGCTAAACACTACCACAGAAGTACCGAGTGACAAAGAGAATACACTGTCTGACAGCCGTAAAGCCCCATCAAATGCATTTTACACACATGGACGAAACATGTCACATGCATAATGCAGTCAAATCCCAGTGCACGCGCACACACACACACACACACACACACACACACACACACACACACACACACACACACACACACAGAGCGCATCTCTGCAATAAGTATGCATGCAGGAGGTTGACTGGTTGGTATGGAGTAATTTCTGAATCGTAATTGAATACGAAAATTAGGGAATATTTACCCTCTTGACTCACACTCACTAATTCTATCAATGCATTAAACGTTCCTTTGTCACTGCGAAAACTAAAATTAACCCCTCCAGCAAGATTAATGTTGTAAAATAAATTCTCATACTCATTCTTTGATTAGTGATTTAAAAATATGTTAAAACCATTATAAAAGATTGTAACAATGGTTAAAATTCAACTAGTTAAAGAAGTTATAGTTATATTCAGCAAAGATACATTAAATTGATCAAAAGTGTCAGTAGAGACATTTATAATGTTACAAAAGATTTCTAGTTCAAATAAATACTGTATTCTATTCATATTCTATTCAAAGAATCCTGAAAAAAAGTACCACAGTTTTAACAAAAATATGAAGCAGCACACCTGTTTTAAACAGTTAATAATAAGAAGAAATGTTTCTTGAGCAGCAAATCAGCATATTAGAATTTCTGAATCATTGCTGAAATGCTGAAAATTCAGCTTTGTATCACAGGAATAAATTACAGTTTAAAATATATTCACATTTAAAAAAGCTATTTTAAATGGTAATAATATTTCACAATATTACTGTTTTTACTGCATTTTTTATCAAATAAATGAAGCATTGGTGAGGATGAGACTTTTCAAAAACGTAAAAAAAAAAAAAAAAAAATCTTAGTGACCCCAAACTTTCGAACGATAGTGTCAGTTTCTTCTAAATTCAGAGTTCAATTCAGTTTAAATTTTGTGTTTTATTGGCACAACGCATGTTTTACATTTATATTTCCAAAGCATTTGCATACAAATATATAAATAAAATGGTGTAAAACCCTCATTTGCACTGAACATAACTTTAATCATGAATTATTAAAACCAAGGGTAATAGTCTGGACATTGAGTGTGTTTTAGCCTAAGAGCTTAAGCTTTCATTTGCATCTAGATGAGTTATCTATATTTGTTCCATCAGAGATTTTCCACAATGTGTGAAAACTGTGCCAACCAGACCTGGCCTCTCCATATACATGTTTGCTCATGCTATACCATACATTCACACACAAGCCTAACAACACACACACACACACACACACACACACACACACACACACACACACACACACACACACTGCATTCATACTCCATCTGGAGCTCTCAGCTGCTGAGAGAAAGAGAGAGAGAGACACACATAGTGTCTCTTTTTTATCCTTCACTTGCTTCTTTCTACCATCTGCCACATTTCTTCCTCCCTTCGCCACCTAACCAATAACACACATTTTTCTATAATGGTTGGGACTTTCTGTTGACACTTGTTTTCATAGTGAGCTAATGATATTTTTCATCTTCTAACCTGGCACCTAAATTTAACACACACACAAACCTTTTCTTACATTTTCACTAAGACATTTCTATTAACCTATATTATATAAACTACTGTTCAAAAGTTTGGGGTCAGATATTTTTTTGTGTTATTACTAATACTTTCATTCAGCAAGGACACATTAAATTGATCAAAAGCAACAGAAATTATTTGTAACATTATAAATGTCTTTACTATTTCAAAAAAATGCTGTATGTTTAAACTTTCTTCAGAGAATCCTGAAAAAAAGTATCAAGCTTTTTTCCCCCCCCCCACAAAAATATGAAGCAGAACAACTGTTTTCAACATTCAGGGGATCATGTGACACTGAAGACTGGATGCTGAAAATTCACCTTTATCATCAAAGAATAAAAAAAACAACTTATTTTAAATTGCAATAATACTTCACAATAGTACTATTTTTACTGTGTTTTTAATCCAATAAATGCATTTCCATGCATGAATAAAACTTTTGAATAAATTAATAAAACCTAAACTTTTGAACATTAGTATATATTAAACATACACCGATCAGGTATAACATTATGACCACCGACAGGTGAAGTGAATAACACTGATTATCTCTTCATCATGGCACCTGTTAGTGGGTGGGATATATTAGGCAGCAAGTGAACATTTTGTTGCGTATGTGGCTGCATAGCTGCAGACCAGTCAGGGTGCCCATGCTGACCCGTCCACCACCGAAAGCGCCAACAGTGGGCACGTGAGCATCAGAACTGGACCACGGAGCAATGGAAGAAGGTGGCCTGGTCTGATCATGTTTACTTTTACATCACATGGATGGTCGGGTGCGTGTGTGTCGCTTATCTGGGGAACACATGGGACCAGGATGTACTATGGGATGAAGGCATCCAGTAGAGGCAGTGTGATGCTTTGGGCAATGTTCTGGTGGGAAACCTTGGGTCCTGCCATCCATGTGGATGTTACTTCGACAAGTACCACCTACCTAAGCATTGTTGCAGACCATGTACACCCTTTCATGGAAAAAGTATTCCCTGGTGGCTGTGGCCTCTTTCAGCAGGATAAAGCACCCTGCCACAAAGCCAAAATGGTTCAGGAATGGTTTGAGGAGCACAACGAGTTTGAGGTGTTGACTTGGCCTCCAAATTCCCCAGATCTCAATCCAGTCGAGCATCTGTGGGATGTGCTGAACAAACAAGTCCGATCCATGGAGGCCCTACCTTGTAACTTACAGGACTCAAAGGATCTGCTGCTAACATCTTGGTGCCAGATACCACAGCACACCTTCAGAGGTCTAGTGGAGTCCATGCTTCGATGGATCAGGGCTGTTTTGGCAGCAAAAGATGGACTAACACAATATTAGGAAGGTGGTCATAATTTTATGCCTGATCGGTGTATACCATAAAATGAATTAATACACAAATATACATTGATTCTGTCAACAAAGAGACACATTGTGTCACTTTTAGCTCATTTTTGGTAGCAAAACTATAGCTTAGCAAATGCACATACACACAAATAGCCATGGGGGTTGAAAGCACAAATATTCACTCAGCACTTGAGTTAAAACACTCTCAAAAACCTTTCCTCGGCTGAAAGTGTGCTCAAAGTTGTGTTTTTCACATGTATTTATGCAACCCTTTGAGATGCTACCAGCACAGCAAGTACAAAGCCCCGTCCACACATGCACAGACCAGACAGTAAATATGCTTCTTACTCTCTGAAATGGAAACACACACTGGGTCCTTTATCCAATGCACATAAAGTCAACATCAAGGCTGTGTACCAACACAGACACACACAAACACACACACACACACATACACACACACACACACTCCTTCATGCATAACAAACACAAATCTGCAGGCATCATGCCTTAGACTAAGCGTGAGATTAAAGTGTTCACAGGAAACATCGCGTCTAATCTACACAAACACACACCTTCATTTCCTCACAGCCAGTACAGTAGTGTAATTATAGCTGGGAGACTAAAAGCATGTTAGCGATGCTACGTAACCACACACAATCATATCCAACACATGTAATCCTGAGCCAAACATCGCACTGCCTTGAGACTCAATATCCAGTTCACAGTCATAACAAATATTAATCGAGGATCTGATGAAATATTCATCTCTCTTATTAAATATGAAGGGAACATCCAAACCGTGAAGTACACGAAAGACAAATTGTGGTTAGAGCAAACAACTGCATTTGATTAAAACAAATAAGCCATTCATATTTGTAATATTAAATACGACATGTTCCTGAATCAACATCCTTAAATATATTCACATCAACCAGATCAGATTTTAGGGTTATGTTTTGGATTTAGAGGTGCATTATTCTTTCTCAAACAATCTACAAAAATGAAATCATAATTTTGATTGAATTATTTATAATTCTGGTTATTGAAAATCCTACATACACTCTTAAAAGAAGAAAAGGTGGTATATAGAACCTTAAAGGGTTCTGTCAAGGGCTTTATGTATAGCAGCTTGTAAAAGAAAAAAACTGAAATAACACGTTAAACATGAAAGTATTATGCAATCATTTAAAACATTTTTGGCATAAAATGTTCTTAAAAATTGTGTCAAGAAACCTAGGGTTCTATATTAATCCCATTAAACCTTTTTTTTTTTCTAAGAGTGTAGGTCAAAACAGTACAGATAAAGATAAGAACAATAAAGAAAGCTATACAGGTTTGAAACAACATAAGGGAGAGTAAATGATGACAGAGTAGAGTGGTGCAGTGATGACATATTTTTATAGGCCAACCTGAAAGATCACCCTGGTTCCCTTGACAAAAACCCAACAGGATTTTTCCATTGGCTTTTGGCTTACTGCAGAAAATAAGGTCTGTGCAAACAAAAGATTATGATTCTTACACGTTTTGTTCATTGTGACAAATGAACACAACTTTAATGAATTTTGAAGCGTAAATACAGTCGGCAGACGTCAAAAGATAAACTTATGCTATAAACGAACTACACCAACACTAACCTTCCGACAACTCTTTCAGTCTTTGTTTAAAAAAAAGAAAAGTACGAGTTATAATCGTTTGCAAGAGTGCGACCCAGGTGAAAAAAAAAGTACATTTCTATAATGTACTTAAAGTGCTCTATTTTCACGCACTAATTTTGTACTTAATATACTAAAAATTCTTCTTTAGTACTTCTTAAAGGGTTAGTTCACCCAAAAATGAAAATTCTGTCATTTATTACTTACCCTCATGCCGTTCCACACCCATAAGACCTTCGTTAATCTTCGGAACACAAATTAAGATATTTTAGTTGAAATCCGATGGCTCCGGAGCATCGGAGCACAATGAATCAGTGTATCGAATCTGCTGTTCGGAGCGCCAAAGTCACGTGATTTCAGCCGTTGGCAGTTTGACACGCGATCTGAATCATGATTCGATACATTGATTCATTATGCTCCGATGCTTCCTGAAGCAGTGTTTTGAAATCGTCCATCACTAAATAAGTCATTATTTTGTTTTTTTTGGCGCTCTAAAAATATTCTCGTCGCTTTATAATATTAATATTGAGCCACTGTACTCACATAAACCAATTTAAATATGTTTTTAGTACCTTTATGGATCTTGAGAGAGGAAATGTCATTGCTCCCTATGAAGGCCTCACGGAGCCATCGGATTTAAACAAAAATATCTTAATTTGTGTTCCGAAGATCAACAAAGGTCTTACGGGTGTGGAACGGCACGAGGGTAAGTAATAAATGACAGAATTTTCATTTTTGGGTGAACTAACCCTTTAAGATAATCTTAAGAACATCTAAGTGTACTCAACTGTGCTATTTTGAGACACCATGAAATATGAACTAAAATGTGCTTTTAATATACTATCTCTGTAAATTTTTTTATTTTTGAACCCATAGTGTACTACAAGTGGTAGCTAAATACATTTTTAAATACACTTGGATGTCCTTAAAATTATCTCAAGAAGTACTAAAGAAATTTTTTTAGTATATTAAGTACAAAATTAGTGCGTAAAAATAGAGCACTTTAAGTACATTACAGAAGTGTACTTGTTTTTCACCTGTGAAAGCGACTAGAGAGTAGACTAGCGAGTTTACCTGTTCGGCTGATGACGTTTAAGTAGGGCATGTTCCTAAATCAACATTCTTAAATATATTCATATAAACCAATCAGATTTTAGGGTTATATTTAGGATTTAGGGTGATTCATCTATGCATGATTCTTTCCAAACGATCTACAAAAATTCAAACTACACAACAGATACTTGACTTCAGCCATCAAAAACTCTTTCGGTCTTTGTTTAAAACCATTTTCCCTGAAATTTTGAGTTATAATAGTTTGCAAGAGTGCGATAATAAACCCAACAAGGCTGTGAAAGCGACTAGTGAGTAGATGAGTTTACCTGTTCGGCTGATAACATCTAATGTCCCTGACAAACTCTGTAGTCCAGTTGTTAGCAAGTAAAAGCTTTACATAATTACTGATGGATTTTATATATCGTAGAATTAAACATGAAAATATCTTGTGCTTGTGTTCAGCAAAGACCTTATTTTCTAGCGTTCAATCAAACACCGATTCAAAAAACCCATTGACTGGAAGTGCTAAAATGCTAGCTAGTTTCCAGGTTTTGGCCTACAAAAATACATCATCCCTGCAGCACTGTGTCATTTTTAGGTGAAATATTTAGTTTCTGGTGTGTGCATGAGTGTTTGTGTGTGTTGTTTCATGCTGTGATGTTGAAGTCATGGGGAGCGAGACAGTGGGTCTTACAGATGGCACAAAAAGCATATCTGAAGGCCTTTAGTGTGCACACTAATGAACTAGCACGTTTTAAAAGACGCACATGCAGTCGCTCTGTGTTTTTCAGCAATGTTGTCTTGTTCGAACACATAAAACGCAAGTATCGAGCCAATCATAAGAGCAAATAAGCTAACAGGACATCTGTAGGTGGACTTAAAGATTCTCACATATACACATACACGCACTTAGTCACATATTATTTTGATTTGCTTAGCATGTGAAGTATGACTAAGTGTTGACTAAGCCCGCATTTCACAAGAATCAGCTTGTGGCTGAGTGGAAAAACGGTTGCCTGTAAAGTCCTAGGGCATTTGTCTGAAAAAGAAATGTGGAACTGTAGGGAAAAAGAAAGCAACTGATAGAAAGTACAGAGCCAAGGAAATAAAAGTTCCAAATAACCAACTAAATCACAACAAAGTGATTCAATTTACAAGAAACATCATGCGAATGATTGCCCGAGCTAAGGTGCAATCACTTGCCGAGACCTGCAAAAATAGTACGTATTTCTCCATTATCCACAGCTCATCTGTGCTGGGGAAATTCCATCTCTAATCCGCACGGTGCGGGAAAAATCAGTTCAAGATTCACGTCCACTCAGTCAGCACTCAATTACAAACATTCAGGAAATGAATCCTCTCATATATTAACTGAGATTGAAATCACCCTGTTTAGTAGTAAAACACATGAGGCATAGTCTGCTAACACACATTTGGCAACAAACATGCCTATTTTAAAGGAATAGTTAACTTAAAAATAACAATCCTGTCATCATTTACTCACCCTATACCCGTATGACTGTCTTTCTTCCGAGAAACACATTCACACTGGATATTCCATATAACAAAAGCACACAGTGATCAGGGTCTGTCAAATAAAGCGCTATAAAAGTAGTTCATATGACTTGCGTACTTTATTCTAAGACTCCTAAAGCCATATGATAGGTTTCTGTAAGAATCAGACCAAAATGTGTTAACTGAAATTTCATTAGCATCCTAAATGTGGTGCTTAAAGTTATGCGGAATTGAGAATGAGATTTGAGAGCTGCAGAAGTGAATAACTTTTGGCATACATTTCACACAAAGCTATCATATCACTTCAGAACACCTTTAATTTAGCACGAGTCGTTTGGATTACTTTTGTAGTGTGATTTTTTTCTTCTTCTTTTCATTTGGACTGTCACAGCCAGTGTTGTTATTGTTTACTAAAACTAACTGAAATTATCTAAATTTGGTACAGGGTTATTATAGTTAACTAAAACTAAAACCAAAGCCATTAAAAAAAAAACAAAAAAAAAAAAAAAAAAACGTTTTTGTTACTTGAAATAAAATGAACTTTAACTGAAATAAAGTACACAAAAACTTAAAGGGTTCACCTAAAAATGAAAATTCCATCATTTATTACTCACCCTCATGTCGTTCTACACCCGTAAGACCTTCGTTCATCTTCAGAACACAAATTAAGATATTTTTGATGAAATCCGATGGCTCAACCACTGATTCGAAACAAAAGGTTTGTAAAGCTTCAAAGCGGTGTTTTGAAATCGCCCATCACTAGATGTTGTTGAAAAGTCGTTATTTTGGCGCACAAAAGTATTCTCATCACTTCATAACATTAAGGTTGAACCACTGTACTCACGTGAACTGTTTTAAATATGTCTTTAGTAGCTTTTGGCATCTGAAAGTGTTAATTATCTTGCTGTCAATGCAGGCCTCACTGAGCCATCGGATTTTATGAAAAATATCTTCATTTGTGTTCTAAAGATGAACGAAGGTCTTACGGGTGTGAAACGACTTGAGGGTGAGTAATAAATATTATTTTCATTTTTTGGTGAACTAACCGTTTAAACTTATTTTATTGCAGTTTGTTGCCAAGGCAAGATTTATTTTCATTTAGTTTAAATTGATGTACTAAAATAACTAAAACAAATAAAAATTAATGAAAACTTTTTTAGACATATTTATAAAAAAAAAAAAAATAAATAAATAAAAAAACACACACAATCAGTAAAACTTTAAAATTAAAATTGATCCAAAAAATATAAAAATAAAAACTTGTTCAAAAAAATTATTATTAAAAAAATATTAGTATATCAATGATACTAAAACAAAACTGATTTGGTCATTGAAAAGCTGAAATAAAAATAAAATAAAATACAAATATTAGATGAAAACTTATACTTAAAAAATACAACCAAGTGAAATAATAAGTAAATGAAATAAGTTACTAAAATGACAAATTAAATCTGAAAAAAAATGAACGAAAACTATTGAAATATTTAAAAAAAAATAAATAAATAAAAATCACAAAAGCACATAAAATTACTAAAACAACTCAAATTAAAGCTAAAAATATAAAAAGTATTAATAAATGTTAATATTACTATAATAAATGCATATAAATAATACTAAAACAACTGTTGACAGCCTCTGATTTTTATATGCTTTCATTCTAAGTAAAATAACTTTTCCTTTAATGACACGAGTATACAGAATTTTGGGTGATCGTTTTGGCGGGGGGGCTATCTTGTCTCTTATAATAGACAAGATAGGCTGGTAAATAAGCCAGTGTATTAATGTGTTTGGCCTACACTTTGAAAAATTGTTGCTCTAAGTGAGCTCTTTTCACAATCAGCCAGTGTGTCTTCATAAAACCCCTGAATTATGACGCAAGAACTTTACAGTAAAACCTCGTCCCCATCCCACGACATAATACTGACTCACTCAAACGCGCAACAAAACAAATATTCCTGACTGAACCCGCTCAACCACAACTAGTCATCAGAAACTAATTCACAAGAAAGGACAACATACATTTGCAGTCAAATCAAAGCTTAAGTTTCAAGCCAGATTGAGCCATTTCCCCATTTACATTCCTCTGCACTGATTGATGGCAAATTCAGCTCTTTTTTCCCTGATTCGAGTCTCTGACGAACTCTTCAATCAAATAAAAACATCTTTTGACGGACTTCACAGAGCACCACTTCATCAGTTATAATTATGTACATAATTGCACGGTCGCAAGACTTGCCTATATATTAGCACTCACTCTGCTTTACAGTTATCAATCATACTGTGAGAGGCAGAATGCATTGTGGGTAATGTGCCTATCTGCAGTCACTGAGCAGCAGTTTTATCAGTGTGTAACCCGTTTCGACCTGTCACATGCCTGTATTTCACTGCGATCAGATTTGGGGCCATTATGCTGAGATTAACGCAGAAGATGACAGTAATAAATGCTCTCCACCCTTTACTTTCATGTAATTGGGTGTTATCTTTTAGTGAAGTGGGGGTCCGGGGAAAAAAATTGCTCTTGTGAAAGTGGTTTGAAAATGCTGCTTTCGATTACCGAATGAAACTCTCGCAATGTGTGTCTAGAATGCATCAAATACTTTGCAGGTCTCTTTTAAACCACGTTGACGGCCTTTCACGTGACAGTCCCGGTGGACATGGCTGTCCCATTTGTCCATCACACTAACCCAAGAGGACGCATGTGGGCATCTGTATTGTCAGATGCACAGCATGAGCCGTGGAGTCCTCTAATGCGCTGATTTATTCCATACTGAGTTTGTTTGTGTATGTGACAACACCAGGAACCAGAGAAAGACATGAATAAAAGCCGAAAGAAATAAATAAACAAAAGCGAGAACATGAAATGCGCTGTGCGTACATGCTGTTCAGCGAGTGATTCGCTTCATCCAGCCATTTGACAACTGGATCTTTTGTGTCACCACTATCTGAACCAAAACAGAACAAGTGTGTCTCCACACAAGACAGACTGACAGAGAGATGGAGAGAGATGGAGGAAGGGAAGCCCCAATGAAAGCGGCACATTCTGATTGTGCAAGATTATGATGATTGTATAAGACTTAAGGGAGATAGACAGACAGATCAAAGCAGAACAGAGGGGTGAAGAGGTATTAGTGCCCTTCAGAAATGAAGATATGATAGACAGATGAAGACTGTGAGAAAGAGAGAGAGGCCACAGACCAAATAAATTCATAAAACAAGAGCAAACAGCGAAAAAATGAATAGGAAAAATAAAGGGTAGATAATATAATGCATATAAAGTGTTCCCAAATGCATTGGAATCTATGGAATGACGCACAAAGTAACTGCATTACTGTGTTGAAATGAAGCATAAAAGTGTTCAAAGTTCAAATAATGTCAACTTTGACTCCATAAATTACTAGGCTTTTTAAATATCAAACTAAATTAAATGATGAATTAAAAGATTAGTTCACTTCAGAATTAACATTTCCTGATAATTTACTCACCCCCATGTCATCCATGATGTTTATGTCTTTCTTCAGTCGAAAAGAAATGAAGGTTTCTGAGGAAATTTTTCTCCATATATATATATATATATATATATTTTTTTTTTAATGTACTTTACCACAAATGCTCATCTTGCACTGCTCTGCGATGCGCCTCACATTAATCACGTTGGAAAGGTCAAGCGTGACGTAGGCGGAAGTACCTCTATAGGGCGAAAACCGACATCGTTGTTTTACCTTTTTTTGTAATGGCCGTTTGACTTATGGGGCGTTCACACCAGACGCGACTTGCGCGAATAAATCGCGCTATTCGCGAGTAGTTGGATGCTTGAACATTTTGAGTTTACTCGCTTCATTCGCACGTGAAATTCGCTTCATAACAGACACGAATTCGCGTCATGAGAGGGGCTTCTGCCAGGCGGCTCGTCTCGTTTCTGCACACTTCCTCTGAATAAACACATCAACTCGTCAGTGGGAAAGTAGTTGTAAAATACGGCGAATAAGCTCAATTTGCCGGCTTTAGCTAGCTTGTAGTCTCAATATGTATATATATATATATAGCTCAAATTGAGTAAAGAGCGTTTTTTACAACTTACCAGATTGTCCGACCTCCTCACTCACTGTCTTCCAAGCAAAATCCTTTTTATTCCTGTTTCTATAAAAGTATGAAGATGTATCGTACAGCAACGATGATTTTGTCCTCCATTGTTGTCTCGGATTTCTGCCTCCTCTCACTACGTCGTAATCACGTCACTACTAGAGCAAGCTCCTGATTGGTTAACACGGCGCGAATTTTCGCCAAAGTTCAGATTTTTCAACTCGCGCGCGATATATATATATATCTCATCATTTTTTTTTTTTTTTTTTAAGAAAATGTCTGATCTAGGGCTGCACGATTAATCAGACGATTAGAAAAAAAAAACATTGAAATCGCACTTTAAACGATTTGGATTAGTGCGATTTTGAAATCGCAAAGCTGCGATTATTTTTTTTTTTACATGCGGCTTGTCAGTGAACTATGGCTCCAAATGCTAATCCATCTGAAAGCACTGGGAGTTTGAATCGCTTATAATGTGCATTTGAAAAAGCAACACGCGTCAAACATCTTTCCAGACATGAGAAGCATTTATTAACATCTTGTCCAACAAAAGACAACATTTAATAACGTTTTTACTCCAAACTCACTTCATAACGACAGCTGAGCATCCTTCTGTGAGATGATGTGGCTTCTTACACAGAATAAGGCAGTCGTGTGTTTATTAGTCATGTCTAACGTTTCAATCTTCTGTTTATTCAGCGATAGTATGGGATTTTCTGGAATGACGCGTGTTCTACTTCGGCAGCAGGGCATATTTGCAGTTTCTGCGCGAGAGCGCCCTCTGGCTTTCAGATGGAGAAGCATTTACTACTGATCACAGAGCCACACAGCTCTGACAAGCTGCGCATAAAATAATCGCAGCCTTTGCCAAATCGCGTGCGATAAAATTGCGATAAATCATGCCGCCTTAAACCTTAATTTCTTTTCGACTGAAGAAAGAAATACATGAACATCTTGGATGATTTGGCTGCTTTTCAAAAATCAAAATGGTGAATTAAATAAAAATATTCAATAATAATATAATAAATAAAAACAAAATAATTAAAAAATATTAACTAAAATAATTTATTTATAATAATAATAATAATAGTATTTCAACTAAGAATTTTTATATAATTAAGATTAAATTGCTCTTGCTGATGGTGTAATTTGTTTGCATGTGTTGCTGCTTTAAAATGTGATTCTCTAAGGAATTATGCAAATCAGACTATGCTACAAACATTCAAAGTTAGTGTAGGACAACATCTGCATGGTGTAATTTCTAATCTTGTAGGCTGGTCTAAAATGTCCAACAGTTACAGTGCTAATTGACGTTTGGAGGAGTGGTGAAAAGAATCGCATCAGTTTAAATACACATGGCACACAATGCTATCACAGATAGCAGCTGGTTAAGACGGACTGCAGTGGACTGATGCTGAAAACTGCATGCAAAATGTGATGCAACTGTTTGTGAAATCACACTGTGTGTATGTAGATGCATTGAGATCATCATGTGCATTCATAGATTGAGTCTATATGAATTAACATCGTAAAATCGCCCCTTTCAAAATAGTAAATATGATAGTAAATACAAATATTAATATGAAAGGGCCTTTAAAGACAAAGGAGGAAAGAAAAGAGCACAGGATAATACAGCTAAGCCATCAGCACCATTTAAGCGTGTTTCTGTTGAGTGCTGATGACAAATTGAGGAAAGCCTGCAGAGGAGAAAAGAAGATTAATAAAACAACTGAAAGAATGAGAATTGAAATCGTGCTTCCTGCCGGCTCCTGGGATGAAGTGAAAGGTTATTAATATCAAGATGTTAAAGTTGCAAATAATACTGAAGATCTGAGAGAGCATGATATCGCCTCCAACTTCTAGCGGCCACAGAATATTGACTCAAATGTAAACAGACCCACCAGACGTGTTTTCCTGCTGTACTTGTGTAGACCGAAGCCTGTTTGTATTGTTATTCGCAAGATTATTAATATTTAACAGAGACGGAAGTCGATAAAAGCCGATATTAATTATGAACGCTGCTTGCTCTAATCAAATTACTAAATTTGGTTGCCTCTACTTGGCATTGTTCACGTGAGCTCATAAAATCTCGCTTGTTTCTCTGCACTTATTCAACCACTCCATCCAATTTCTGCTTCCCATTGTTAAATTGATGAGATAAGGAGAAAAAAGGAGTGCGAAAAATGAGGTGAATCATTTCAACATTCTGGGTGCATTAAAGATGCATCGCATGTGTCAGGGTGAGCGCTGCATGTCGGGAATTGTGCGGGAGGGGAAAGTAATGGATTAAACATTGAGTGATCCACACAGCGCCTGTAGGTATACACAAACACACACACACAAAAACACTGCATCCAAATCATTTCCGTCTCACAAAGCTATTCTTAGTAGCGAGACTAACCTTCCTTTCCCAGTCCAACCAGAGGGTATGTTAAATCACACTTTTAAGTGTTCAATTTGCCAATCAAATCCACTTTATTCTGTGACAGTGGCAATTAACGGAAGAAGATATGAGCGCTTGGCTGTGTCATTGTGATCAGAGCGATATTTTGGGCTTTTTGAACATCACAGCGGCTGACCGTGTGACACGTACAAACGCTCAAGCGACAGCTTTTCAAGTTCCTCTGAGTGACACAAACCGTCAGAGGCAGTTACAGGTCCAGCTGGACTTCGCAATAGAGGTGTTTGCCAAGAAACAGTCTGTTAACATAGCAATTAGTTTGTAATTAGCAGCAATAATTATCAAGACAGAAATTCAAAACAGCACCCCAAAATGCACCCACACTTGGCCGCCCACACCTCCCCGAACACGTGGACACACACTGGAAGTATTTTGGACAGATCTGATACAAATATATTAGGAGTTTCATTAAGAATGAATTGCGCATGCTGGTAGCGTCATTTGTTTTGCATGTTTTAACGCCCAATTCACTAAAGGAATTATACAAATCAAGTACCAGTACAAACACACCCACAAAATTAGTGCTCAATGCGATTTGCATGCCAAAATTCCCCATCTTCAAGGTCTGTTCTGAGTCACTGGTAACAGAAGATGGCAAACTACTATGATCTGGCATACTTTACTAGGACTGTACATCACTCCGTGACCCAAATCTTGAGTCATTTCTTTAAAGTTTGATATATACTATATAAAATATATATAATACATTTCAGGGACAACAAATGATGAAAACAGGTTATTATTAAATAAAAAATAAATTATAAATATAAATATACTAAATTGGATCGATAGACAGACAGTCAGACAGATAGACAGAATGAACAACAGATGAATACAAGACAGACAGACAGACAGACAGATAGATAGATAGATAGATAGAATGAACAACAGACGGATACAAGACAGACAGAATGAACAACAGACGGATACAAGACAGACAGATAGATAGATAGATAGATAGATAGATAGAACAACAGACGGATACAAGACAGACAGACAGAATGAACAACAGATGAATACAAGACAGACAGACAGATAGATAGATAGACAAACAGACAGAATGAACAACAGATGAATACAAGACAGACAGATAGATAGATAGATAGAATGAACAACAGACGGATACAAGACAGACAGACAGACAGATAGAATGAACAACAGACGGATACAAGACAGACAGACAGACAGACAGACAGATAGATAGATAGATAGATAGATAGATAGATAGATAGATAGATAGATAGATAGACAGACAGACAGACAGACAGACAGAATGAACAACAGACGGATACAAGACAGACAGACAGACAGACAGATAGATAGATAGATAGATAGACAAACAGACAGATAGAATGAACAACAGATGAATACAAGACAGACAGACAGACAAACAGACAGAATGAACAACAGATGAATACAAGACAGACAGATAGATAGATAGATAGATAGATAGAATGAACAGACGGATACAAGACAGACAGACAGAATGAACAACAGATGAATACAAGACAGACAGACAGATAGATAGATAGACAAACAGACAGATAGAATGAACAACAGACGGATACAAGACAGACAGACAGACAGATAGAATGAACAACAGACGGATACAAGACAGACAGATAGATAGATAGAATGAACAACAGACGGATACAAGACAGACAGACAGACAGATAGAATGAACAACAGACGGATACAAGACAGACAGACAGACAGATAGATAGACAGACAGACAGACAGAATGAACAACAGACGGATACAAGACAGACAGACAGACAGATAGATAGATAGATAGACAAACAGACAGATAGAATGAACAACAGATGAATACAAGACAGACAGACAGACAAACAGACAGAATGAACAACAGATGAATACAAGACAGACAGACAGATAGATAGAATGAACAACAGACGGATACAAGACAGACAGACAGATAGATAGATAGATAGATATAGATAGATAGATAGATAGACAAACAGACAGATAGAATGAACAACAGATGAATACAAGACAGACAGACAGATAGAATGAACAACAGATGAATACAAGACAGACAGACAGAGACAGATAGAATGAACAACAGATGAATACAAGACAGACAGACAGACAGATAGAATGAACAACAGATGAATACAAGACAGACAGACAGACAGATAGATAGATAGATAGATAGACAAACAGACAGATAGAATGAACAACAGATGAATACAAGACAGACAGATAGATAGAATGAACAACAGACGGATACAAGACAGACAGACAGACAGATAGAATGAACAACAGACGGATACAAGACAGACAGATAGATAGATAGAATGAACAACAGACGGATACAAGACAGACAGACAGACAGATAGAATGAACAACAGACGGATACAAGACAGACAGACAGACAGATAGATAGACAGACAGACAGACAGAATGAACAACAGACGGATACAAGACAGACAGACAGACAGACAGACAGATAGATAGATAGATAGATAGATAGATAGATAGATAGATAGATAGATAGACAGACAGATAGAATGAACAACAGATGAATACAAGACAGACAGACAGACAAACAGACAGAATGAACAACAGATGAATACAAGACAGACAGACAGATAGATAGAATGAACAACAGACGGATACAAGACAGACAGACAGATAGATAGATAGATAGATAGATAGATATAGATAGATAGATAGATAGACAAACAGACAGATAGAATGAACAACAGATGAATACAAGACAGACAGACAGAGACAGATAGAATGAACAACAGATGAATACAAGACAGACAGACAGACAGACAGACAGATAGATAGAGTTAAAAAGCCAAAAATGCACACACATCTGGATACAGGCCTGTGCCCGGCTAGAACGCTTCATCTTTTTATCTTCATCTGATGAGTAACTGTTGTCGTAATCAATAGAAAATATGCACAAAGATGGTAAATGAAATCAGTTGACTGCCTGCTTTCCTCGGGCGGTAATAGCGCAAAGTTAATAGGCAAATAGTTTTGTGAATAAAGCACATTCTATTAAAAACCCTAATTTACATAGAAGGGAGGTGTGATTGTGTTGAAAAGAATGACAATGAGTTTATTTAAATACACTGGCACAATATTTCAGCACATTTAGAGTCAGGTTCAACTGTATCACAGGCCCTGACGACGGCCTTGGTACTTTGTGAATAAGACGGAGGTTTTTGTGCTGAAAAACTCAGCAACTGCTCAGTGAATTCAGCTCAGACTGTTTTTGACACTGGAAAAAACTGGGACACATTGGGCACAAATTCTGATAGAGTCTTCAGTCTGTTCTCAGAAAAAGTGTCCAGCTCAGGTATTGTGCTCTCAGAGAGTGACAGACAGAGGAAAAGCCTGACAAAGGGAAAGAGGGAAACAGAGAGAGGGAGAAAAAGAGGCAAAGAAAGGCTGGTCCATTTCAGAGTCTCTCTCTCTCTTCCAGTGAGAGACAGTGTTCCTGTCGAACTCTACTGTCATGCACTAATGGATGTCTGAAGTAAACACACACACACACACTCGTGTACAGGCATTCTCAGAAACACACACTAACAGTATCAGTGTGGTAGACATATCATCCATAACAAAACACAAAGACAGATACTCGTACACATGGAGGCAGATAGCGGTCTCTCTCACAGGTAGCTCTAGCCAAAGGTGCTGAATCCAAATTTATGGGAACGCTATGGTTCAATACTTCATATAACACAAACAATTCTCACAAAACAAGCTCACACACATCATCCATTTTACCAGTGGGCATTACTAGCATTTTCTACAGAATGAAAAACATGTTTTAGTGTTGTTACTTCAGTGAAATT